>NC_052254.1:11355025-11978775 GCF_013401445.1 Tripterygium wilfordii
CTGCAACTTTAGGCTCCAATTGGTGTCGTATTTTATGCTCTTTATTGGAGCTGGATTGATGGCATTGCTTGCAATCTGGTCTTGAATTTTAGATGATCGATCGCCTGGTGTTTCGTTTCATGCAAAACCTCATCACTTGATTCTTTTGACTCCTTGAAACAGGAGGAGGAGGTAAATAGAAGAGAAGTAGATGTTGTAGTCCTACCGTACGTTCTCATCTTAAATTGGTGGTATAGATATATCTGTAAAGGTAAAATTGTATTTTGTTGAGCTAGCTAGAAGCAGTGAATACCACAATTTCAGTGGAAAAGAGATGTCTTTGCATTTAGTTTAGTTTCTTACATTCTCAAGCTGCGGAGTGGTGGTTGGTTGGTGCTCTGAACCCATAGGCTTGAACCAGCTTGTCATCTTTTGCTTAGCATAACTAAAGCTTGTTGTATTCGTTTGTCGAATTAACATATTTAAGTAGACTGGTATTCGTAGGTTGAATCAACAGGTCTAAGTAAGTGATCTTTTCATCACACTACCCTGCATCAGTATAGCTGCTTACTGTTCAGTATTGTAATGGTGAGATGCTTTGCAAACTTTGCTATGAATTTGTTCTCTAACAGTCTAACATATGAACTGAATGAAAACTGTGCTTACGTGTATATACTGCTAGTGAAGATTTGGATGAGTCTTGAGTTGATTTGCTGTGCCGGCCGTGGGCCTAGTCAATAGTGCATGTTTTGATATGTGGATAGTGGGCCCTAAAGGCCCAATGTGATAACTAAATGAAAACGATGATAGTGAATGATTTGGGTGAATCTTGAGTTGACGTCCCGGTCCCGGTCCCTGCCGTGGGCTTAGTCAATAGTGCATGTTTTGATATGTGGATAGTGGGCATTTAGGGCCCAATGTGGTAACTAAATGAGTTGCTCAAAAGGTATGCACGCGGTCAAGAAGGCCTTGATGATTTTTTTGTCACTACGGTTATTAACGAGAAAGGTCATCACACATTTTAACCAATGAGTGATGGCAGTTGACAATCGATTGGGTTAGACATATGTGTGTTCAATGTTCGATTCCAACGATAAACAAACCTCTAAATGGTATTTTTTTTTAAAAAAAAAGGTCAAAGGTCATCACTTGTTGGATAAGTCAGTGTTCATCGTCAAGTCTCCATCATTTAACTCGCTAGATAATGGGCAGTGTGATATAATTATAGTAATATTGAGTGACTCAATTTTTCCGTCAATGACCTAATTGCAAAAAACGGCATGTTTGAGTGACCAAATATCTACACCATATATGTTGCCATTTCAAATTCACACCAACATATGTTCCAATTAGAGCAATACTTGCAAAGTCATCCCCATTAAACTCCTTGTTTTGCACTCAACCATATATAATTATAGTAATATTCACATGGCCTCTCAAAGTGGACTAATCGAACAATTCATGACCAATTTTTCTACAAATTTCAGGGAATTGAAGGGGCCTTATTGTGTTGTACAATGTGAGTAGGGGTGGCAAAAATTCGCTTATGGGTCGGTTATAGGTCAGACAACAACACCTATTTAGGAAATATTTACATGTCCGAACCCTAACCCGGATTAGAATTTGGACGTACTTAATTGACCAAACCCGTATTAGTTTTTATTTGGACAATCAAATTGGACAATAATCTAATCCATGTTAAGGTCCGGACAACTAAATCAAACAAGATTTCTGTGTTTGGACCCTAACCCTATTTTAAATTGGACAAATCTTTTGTGTTTGTACTCAGATTTCAAACATATAACTTATGTCAAAACTTGGTTTAATTCGGATCAGAAAAATTTGGTCATCCGAACCGGACAGAGTTTTATCACCCCTAAATGTGAGACAATTCCATTGTACCTACTACCAGTGTTCTTTCCCACCACCTTCCAACTAACATGTTGTATAGTACAAATCTTTGCCTATTTGGTCTCTCATGTTTTCCCCACCATGCTCCCATCTGATGAGGAACGTACACTCAGAATGGAAAACCCAATTCAAACTCTCACAAGTTCTCGACTTTAAGAAAGCAGGACGTAGATTACAAGCAAGTCTAATAAACCAATTTTCAGGAATATGTTATTCCAGATAGAAATAATGTTATACTTCTTACCTAACGTGTCTGCAGTTACCATATGTAACCCCCATTGGGGTCTGTTTAGTACTACTTCCTCACTCCGTACTCCCCAAGTTGTTGTACCATTGGGGTCTGTTTAGCACTACTGCCTACTCCGTACTCCCCAAGTTGTTTTGTCTTTTTTCTTTTTGAAAATGTTAAGACTTTTAGTGTTGTTCTCGTGGATATCTTAAATGTTGAGATGAACGTACACGATACATATAAAATCATGGGTCTCACATAATACATATGAAATCGTGGATCCCATGGGCCCCACGTGATCAATATGTGTCCATCCAAAATTTGGGGGCTCCACAATTCCCTATAGTGTACAATTCATATTTAATGGTGCAGAAAAAGTCTTACAAGTCTAAAAATTGAAAAACAAAAATTTGGTAAGATGTGACACATAGGGGTGGCAAAAAATAAGTTTCGGGTCGATTTCGGATCGGACAACAACATGTGTTTATGAAATATTTACACATCCGGACCTTAATCGAGATTAGATTTCGAACGTACTTAATTGACCATACTCGGATTGGTTTAAATCGGACAAGTAAATCAAACAATAATATAATCCGGGTTAGGGTTTGGACAAGATTTCCGTGTTTAAACCAGACAAAAAATATTACGTTTGGATCCAAATTTCGGACGTATAACTTATATCCAAACATAGTTTAATACGGGTCGGATAAATTCGATCATTTGAACCGGACGGGGTTTTGCTACCTCTTAACACACCTTCCAAACCAATGGATTCAAATTATAGATTTTATAATTTTAAACGAATTGTAGAGCTCTCAGATTCATTCATCCCAACATTTGGAATAAATAGGATAAAAAACACTACAATCCATAAAACTATTGTTTTCCTTTTCAATTTAGTCCTACGTGGCCCACTTGGCCACTTTGCATGTGAAAGCGAAACCACCACATTGGGGCTATTTTCGTCAATGCATTTATGCGAGAATCCCAAGAATCAAGATAATTTTGTGTTTTTTAAAGAGGACCAGTACTAGACAATCCATACAGTATAACTCCTGAAATCCAAATATTTTAAATGAAATTTTAAAATGTTTTAACTTTCAAAATATATGTTAAATTTTTTAAAAAATTACATATTCAGAATCAACGCATAAAAATCTCTCTAACAATATCCATTATCGATGAATTTTATCGGGTAAATCTTAATTCTATTTTTTTTTCAATAGAATTTCTGAAAAAACAAATGAATCAGAACTAAAACAATGAATTATAAACTGTGTTTTAAAAAACAATAGAATATATATTATTTTTGGACAATAAATTATGAGATAAAAGAATATAAATAAAACTATTCTATTGATTAAATCAATGAAATAAATATGTTGGGCTTCTATGAACTATCAAACAGATGGTTACATGTTATTTTGGTTTAAAGAGAGAATGCACAAAATACATACCAAGCCGTACATCAACATACTCCTTCACGAATAGCCGTGGGATTGAGATTGGAGACAAATCCCATAAAGATCTGACGGTGTGGAACAGAATCAGTACACGTGAAATATTGTGCGCTTCCGGTAATTGACTACGGACAGAGTCTTGGTTGTACTGTGGGACTCATCTTGTTATCAGAGTCGCCACGTCAAGGAATCTGTACCGAACATCCTACGTGGCACATGTCCACTGCCAGCGTGTCACTCCCTCCCAAACTTTCCACTCCTTTAAATAGGAGTTACTCTTAAAGCTTGACAGTAGTACCTCCTGCCCGTCTCTCTCTCTTCATTCTCTGTCTAGAGATGGAAGAAACTTCTGAATCGCCGGCGAATGTCTTCGGAGACGAAATATCCGTTTACTTGTCGGATTTTCTGACGGATTCTGACGACGAAGGAGAGGTCTCCATCAGAGAGGAGATGATCGAGAAATTAATGCAAGAGCTGTACAAAGAGATTTCGCACTCCAAATCGCCGCCAGTGACGATCACGTCGACGACGGAGAAACATCTGATTCCCTCATCGTCTGCCCAACTCGTGGTCGACAATGGGAAAAGCGAGAGCTGCGGGGCCTCATTGTCGGGCACGGCGTCGATAATGGCAGGGTTTGAGTTTGTGGGACCCGCGGGGTGGAAGGAAGGGGACATGGGTTTGGGGTCTGTGGAGGGGAAAATGGAGGGCTGTGATGGAGTGGAGACTAGTGATGAGTGGCTAACAAGGGTGCTGAGTTGGGGCCCACTGGAGATGGAAGACTGGACCTGAAAATAGTGGATCTTGTGGGGTCCCTATAAGAAGAGTAGAGAGGAGGATTAGGTCCTTTGCATTGGTAGCTGGCTTGTTGTTTGTCAGTCTGTGAGAGTTTCCAGTATTTTCTCTCAATTTCTTTTCTTTTCTTCCAAACAGAGCCGGAAAGATGTTATATTCATCTTCTTTAAAAAGTTTAGATCATTAAATTGGGGATCATATGTGACGATCATAGTCCCTCAATACACAGAACAGAACTCTGTCTCTATTAACCTAATAAGATGTGACCACTATTATTAACACCATATCATAAAAGCCAACTACTCCTTGCCAGTTGAAAATTGAAATTGGTGAGTGATGTGTCTTCTTTGACTTTGAAAACCACGGCCTGAAACGCGGTCGCCTCAATTGAGCGTGTTTGGGAATGCTGTGAGGTGTGGTGTGGTACTGTGAGTTATAAAACTGTGGTGCAGTGAGGTGAATTGGAACGCAAAAAGCTGTTTGGCGCATCACTTTTAAAACTGTGGTGCGGTGTGGTGTAGTGCTATGAGGTGCGTTTGGCATATCTAAATTATGGTTATATTAGATGACTAATAATATTAATATAAAATCACTTAATGTTTATGTTGTACATTAATCTAAAATAAAATAATTGACCTAATTTGATTACGTAGGACAATTCAACATATATTGTAAGCGTTTGGGAGTGCTGTGAGGTGTGGTGAGATGCTGTGAGGTAAAAAGCTGTGGTGCTGTGAGGTGAGTTGGAACGTAAAAGCTGTTTGGCGTGTCACAAAAAACTGTGGTGCTGTGAGGTGTGTTACAACTGAACGCAGTGCAAACGCACTGCCAAACACCCACAATATGTGCAATTTGGGGTTCTTAAGGAATAGTTGTTTTTTTTAAGGAATCATTACTTATCAAGAAAGCAAATTGTATGAAGCGGAAAGGTTGTAAATTTTATTCTCATTTTGAACAATATCTTCTGTTGCTAGCACTGAATTTTGGCCAACTTATTCGACATAATATGTGAAGGTCGCTAGGGCGGGCAAAAGATTTTATGTCAAGGTGAATAAAGTTAAACGGGTTCAAGGTGACACTTTCGAAATTTTTTTTAAATTATCTATTAATTTATACCTTTGAAAGTATGAAAAATAATATTAAAAATAAAATTTTATAAAATAAGATAAATAATAATTGTCATTTTTTTTATTTCAATTATGAGCATGATTTTTTATGATTGGGGGTCTAAATTGAAAATTCAGATAAATATTTTATGTAATTTAATATATACATACTTAGATTGATTTAAAATTTTTTAAGGGTGTTAGCTACAAGAGGCTTCCCCTATGTATATCCTCAAGTGGAAATTTTATGTGCGTATGGAGTCTACGAATTTGATGACCGATAAACTTATATAATGTTATTCTCGATTACCATACCAACAAAGCAAATTGAATCTCAAATGAACAAAAATATCCAAGTAGCCCCAGCAGCTACACTTGTTTACTTTTCCTGAAATTGAAAAGGGTTAGGGTCATGACAAGTTACAACATATGTGGGTCAAAAATCCTCAAAATGGGAAGAAGCAGTAGTGGTTACCAATACAACCAACAAATGTGATATCATCCACCTAAAGTTGCAATTATGAAAGCCCTAACCCTATTTTTATTTTTTACATTTTTACTATTCTCTTCTCAAGTCTTGGAGCGTAGGCATTTTTCCCCCCACTTATAGTATTAGATTTCAATTAAAATAACTAAATAATTAATTTATTTTTAGTTACTTTCCACTTTCGAATGCTTTTTTTTTTCTTCTTTATTATTTTAGAGGTACAAAAAATTATAACACTCTTCAGTCTTCACCAATCATCATTATAGCGCTCAGGTCTTCTTACATGGGCTTAGTGGCCCATTTATTGGTTGGGGCCTTGGAGTGGGATCAAATGAGGCCCAAAAGATTACATTGTAAGGCCCATTTATGGGTTTGAACTTCGGCCCAAGCTGCTCATCCAATTGGGTTGGGCAGCCCAATATATATAATTTAGAGTTTGGGCACCCCATGACCTGGGGTCTTTCCGATTCCCACCCCACTTATGACCATAGATTTTTAAGTTTGATGACATCACAACATGTCATCAAATTTAAAATCAACGATATTCGTTAGGGTGAAATCTGTCCCATCCTTTTATAAGCGGTGGGATCCGAAAATTTTCCAAAGACGAGGATTTATGCCACAGTTTGCACATTTAATTTTAGAGAATAAGTTGATACAATATCATATTTAATTGGGAGATACTCCATAACCTCCTCATTTAATTATTTTAAACTTTTTCTTAAAACCATGTGGGGGTTTACCAATTTGTCTAAATCTATGTCCCTTTCTAGTGTTAGGTGAGACCTACCTTGTCTCAATCATTTTTTTAATGAACATGTATTAATTTTAATATTTATTAATTTTAGAGTGTGAGAGAGTACAAATCTCCAATTTGTTTAAAATACTAATGAGTATTTTAATCACTTGTCAAAATAACATTTTAATTTTTTTAAAATTTCATTTTTATTAGGATCAAACTTGCTACCTTTTAAAGAAACTTTCTTTAATAAAGAAATGCTATATTACAAAATCAATTTATATTATTGGAAAACAATTCCAATAATAAAGGTCTTGAGTTCGATTCTCATTTAGAGTAATATTATTGTGAACATGTGCTGAATTTTGACCCAATTTATCTCATCGTTAGTTGAAAAACTTTTGTGCGGAAGTCTAACAATCCAAGTTTAGGTTCATAGAAGATATCTAAAAGGCAAATTTGTATGACATCGTTATCGATAAAAAAAAACCATTGTTGCCATATATACAAAATCTCCATTTATATTCATGCCTTTCATAGACCCTTTTCTACTCCAAAATTCCTTGTTATGGCTTTCATAGTATTAACTATAATAATTAGGCTTGCACCAAACATTACTACTACTTTAGTCCACCTTCTAACAATAGCAAAATACTCGATAGATCTTGACCGTTAACTCTTCAACTCCTCTCCAATCCTACGGTCGTGCTTAACAAACTTTCTTTCAAGTCCCTGGCTGCTATGACGTAAAATGTCAGCCACAAAATTTTCCAATTATACCCTCCACCCAATCTCTACCGGGTCCCACCAAAAACCAGCAAACCCACAAAAATCAACGACTGAAATTGATTGTTCCCTTGTTATTGTGTGTCACAACACACTTAATTAAAAAGTTTTCTTTTTAAAAATACCATTGATAAGTTTGCTTCATTAAAAATTTGGTCACTGAAAGTATGGTTGTTCATTAAAACAGTCAAAATCAAAACCTACCAAAACCGAATTGATTGACCAGTTTTTTCTTAAAAAGTTTACACATTTCACTACTAAAAATTGAACTGAATCGAAAAATCGACAAAACCGACCACTTGGTCAGTTTAATAAATTTATGTAAAAAATCGAAAAAACCGATCTCAAATACCGCTACTTCAAAGTTGAAGTCCTAACCCTAGAACTGTTGATAACATGGAGATAACACCAGTGTGACACAGATTCTGCCACCAAAGAATAACAAACAAAAAAAGAATGATTTTTTGATAATGGAAATGATATGGGTTTCAATCAAAATGAAGAAAAATTGTGATCCATTGAAACTCAATCTGTTTTCCTTCCTTCTAAACCATACATTGATTTTAAACTGTAATGTAGTGAAGATTTTTGAGATCCTCAAAAAACCAGTCTTTTCTTTTGCTTGGAGGAAAAACAACATGTTACGGAAAATATATCTCAAGAAAAATTTATCATGGAAAAAAACTAATTTTTAATGTTTGGATAAGAAAATTTATTAATGTTTTCCATTGGAAAATAAAAACTTTATTTCCACGAAGTTGATTTCCTGAAACAAACAGAGCATTTGTCAAGGTGCTCAGTCATCCTGTTCCACCAACATCAGATCTTGAAGCCATAAATTCCTTTTTCATACGTATAATAATTATCAAATACAATCGATACACACACACATAATATGGATTTATATATATATATTGAGAGATTTGTCTATATATAAAGACATCACCCATCCACCCACTACCACCACTTGCTTTCATGGGAAAATAATAATCGCTATTGCAACAACCCCCCCATTTCGTATTGCTTCCAGTATTTCACACGAAGAAAAACAAGCATCAGACACTCTCTTGTTGGTGTTTTAACATTCATTCATGGAACGTGCAAGGCGGTTCGCGAACCGCCCGATCCTGAAGCGCCTGGTGGCAGAGTCGAAGCAGAACCGTTGCACCAATGAATCAGCATCGTCGGTGTTGAAGTCCACATCTCCTGTTTTTTACGCTCCTTCGAGGTATGTGTCGTCGGTTACGCCGTTTGTTAAAAGTCCTAGATGGAGTAATGGTGTGGGTAATGTTGGTTTTGGGTCTCAAGTGAGATCCATATCTGTTGAGGCATTGCGACCCAGTGACACTTTCCCTCGCCGTCATAACTCGGCGACGCCAGAGGAGCAAACAAAAATGGCTGAGTTATGTGGATTTGATAATCTTGATTCGCTTATTAATGCCACGGTTCCGAAATCTATTCGTATTGATTCAATGAATTTCTCTAAGTTTGATGAAGGATTAACAGAGAGCCAAATGATTGAACATATGAAAAGATTAGCAGCTAATAACAAGGTTTTTAAGTCGTTTATTGGGATGGGTTATTATAATACGCATGTTCCACCTGTGATTTTGAGGAATATAATGGAGAATCCGGCTTGGTACACTCAGTACACACCGTACCAGGCTGAGATATCTCAGGGGAGACTTGAGTCTCTGCTGAATTACCAGACCATAATTACGGATCTTACTGGGTTGCCCATGTCAAATGCTTCATTGCTCGACGAGGGAACTGCTGCTGCTGAGGCAATGTCAATGTGTAATAATATCCAGAAGGGGAAGAAGAAAACTTTTGTTATTGCTAACAACTGCCACCCACAAACCATAGATATTTGTAAGACTAGAGCTGATGGTTTTGATCTTAAAGTTGTCACTGCGGATCTTAAGGACATTGATTACAAATCTGGAGATGTTTGTGGGGTTTTGGTTCAGTATCCAGGGACTGAAGGTGAACTTTTGGACTATGGGGAGTTTATCAAGAACGCTCATGCTCATGGGGTAAAGGTTGTTATGGCTACAGATTTGTTGGCATTGACAGTATTGAAGCCTCCTGGTGAACTTGGGGCCGATATTGTGGTTGGTTCGGCTCAGAGGTTTGGTGTTCCAATGGGGTATGGGGGTCCTCATGCAGCGTTCTTGGCTACCTCTCAGGAGTATAAGAGGATGATGCCCGGTAGAATTATTGGAGTTAGTGTCGATTCTTCAGGAAAGCCTGCCCTGCGCATGGCAATGCAAACTAGGGAGCAACATATCCGCAGAGACAAGGCCACTAGCAATATCTGCACTGCTCAGGTGAGAGTCTCCGCTTTAAAGTTTTTGTTTTGCTTGTTGGCACTGCTTAAATGAAGGTTAAACGGTACAAGGATTCAATTCCCATGTCATCAACATGGAATTATTGGAGCCTTTTCCTTATTAAATGTATGAAGAGAATGGGTACTTTGGGTTGAAAAAATATATATTTGATCCTTTTATCAGGCATTACTTGCAAACATGGCTGCCATGTATGCTGTTTATCATGGACCTGAAGGCCTTAAAACCATTGCTCAACGGGTCCATGGTCTTGCTGGAGCTTTTGCACTTGGACTTAGAAAGCTTGGGACAGTGGAAGTTCAGGGCCTTCCCTTCTTTGACACTGTGAAGGTTAATTGTACTGATGCACATGCGATTGCTGATGCTGCTTACAAAAGTCAGATCAATTTGCGAATTGTAGACGAAAACACTGTAAGCTTTATATGTCAAATGCAATATTCTTTTACTACAACTCCATGTCATTAGATTAATGGAATTCTTTTTTTTTTTCAGATCACTGTCTCCTTTGATGAAACGAAAACCTTGGAAGATGTCAATAAACTCCTCAAAGTTTTTGCATCTGGAAAACCTGTGAGTATAATAAACATTAGGTTGTTTGTGTCTAATACTCTGCAATGTGAGTCCAATGAGGCCTAATGTTGGACAGGTTCCATGTCCTCAAAAAATAAGTACTATGATGTTCGCAGCTAATTGTAATTGTCTCCATCAAACTAAGAGCACTTTGGTTCCATTTAACAGGTTCCATTCACGGCTGCATCTCTTGCACCAGAGGTTCAACCATTCATCCCTCCTGGTTTAACTAGGGACAGCCCATATCTGACCCATTCAATCTTCAACTCGTATGAATCTTGCCTGAAATATTAAACTTCTCACAGTTTAGTGCCCGGAACCCACTCTTGACTCCTTTTTCTTTGTTTTAATTTTGGTCAGGTACCATACAGAGCATGAGTTGCTCAGATATATGCATAGGTTACAGTCAAAGGATCTTTCTTTGTGTCACAGTATGATTCCTTTAGGATCCTGTACAATGAAACTAAATGCGACAGTTGAAATGATGCCTGTCACGTGGCCTAACTTCACTGACATTCACCCTTTTGCTCCTGCTGACCAGGCTCTGGGTTACCAGGTAGTAAAAATTAATCTCGTTTGTTGGGTGTGTTTTTGTGTGTATATGTCCCTATTTTTCTGAGATACAGTATCCTGGTTTTCTTAGGAACTTTTCAACGACTTGGGTGAACTTCTCTGCACCATCACTGGATTTGACTCTTTCTCATTGCAACCAAACGCTGGTGCTGCTGGCGAGTATGCTGGACTGATGGTTATCCGCGCATATCATAAGGTACCATGATGCTACCCTTTTCCTAATATTTACTCATTTCCTGTATCAGTAACGCAAGAAGCATTTAATTCTTTCTGCTTGAAACTTTAATTAGAAGCTGAGCTGATGCCTGATGTTAACCTTAGTGAGGTGCAGTCTTAGTGGATAAATTTGATGACTGTGACATCCAGTGCAGAGTAGCCAGCGGCTGTGTTTTCGTCAAATTCATCTCACTTGTTTTTCTTTTGAAATCTTCCTAATTTTTTATGACTGTATCAATATGTAAATGAATGAAAATGAATCACAATTGCAGCAATCTTCCAATGTTTGTCAGCATGTTCATGTTGGAAAACTTGCTACACGGGCCTCCTTAACACTGATCCCAAGTTTTGGCTCTTTCCTCATTTGTTGATGCTGATGTAGTTGCTGAATGAACATTGCAGGCAAAAGGAGATCATCACCGTAATGTGTGCATTATACCCGTTTCAGCACATGGAACAAATCCTGCCAGCGCTGCTATGTGTGGAATGAAAATTGTTGCCGTTGGAACTGATGCCAAGGGGAACATCAATATCGAAGAGTTAAGAAAAGCTGCCGAAGGAAATAAGGACAACCTAGCTGCTCTTATGGTATCTGCACACTGCATCCTGGACTTGAATTTATAACCCCTGACACGGATTTTGAGTTCTAATTCAATATCAATTGCTTAACTGCTTTTAATTAAATTTCAGGTCACATATCCTTCCACTCATGGAGTCTATGAAGAAGGCATTGATGAGATATGTAAGATTATTCATGACAATGGAGGTCAGGTATACATGGATGGAGCTAACATGAATGCACAGGTTTGTCTTGCCATCCTTCCACCAAATAAAATTTTGCATCTTTGAGTTGTATGTAAGCATTAAGCACACATTATATTACGTAATGATGTGCCAAATTGCATTACTTTTATAGTTTCCTAGGCAAACCGTTTGTGGGCATACGTTGAATGTTATAGATCTTTTCCTTCGTTTATTGGTCTTGGTGTTCTGGAGGGAGGTTGGTTATCTCCGCAGGTATTCCTCATTTGATGATGTCATCAATGTATTCTAACATAAGTCATGTCTGGGTATACATCAATTTTTTTGGTGGTTGTTGGCTGCACAAGAATTATTCTGCTGCATGTTTCAGTTAAATTCTTCAAGTTCAGTTCTGAGGAAACTTTTGGCGGTTGCAGGTGGGTCTAACAAGCCCAGGCTATATTGGAGCTGATGTTTGCCATCTCAATCTCCATAAAACATTTTGCATTCCTCATGGAGGTGGCGGTCCTGGCATGGGTCCTATTGGTGTGAAGAAGCACTTGGCTCCATATCTGCCTTCTCATCCTGTGGTATGTTTTTCACATATAAGCACATATTCAGTGTCTGTTTTGGATTATTTTGATGATGATGCATATACAGTGTGGCTTGGTATAAGCACCATGTAAGCTCAATGGTCAAATTTATTTATTTTTTTGTTTATATTTTGGACCCGTGAATGCTAGTGGACAATCCCCCCTTCCATGGTGCCTTCTTTAGAATCATACTGACAATTTGACTCACAACTGACAATTGAAAATGTAAAATCTCAAGAATAACCAGTTACAAGATTCAGTATTTATGGCTTCACATTTTACTTTTTTAGTTGACGGGGGATGTTAAGAGAGAGAATAATATGATAGAGATGATTTTGTACCTTATGTAACCTTGGTCATTAATAATATTTCATTTTCCGTTGGAAAAAGGCATATTACTTGTCGTGGCTTATAGTGACCGTCTTTAAATAACCTTCGTGTACTCCTGCTGCAATATCGGTCTCTCTTGGTTATTAATTGTTTTGCCATGGCAATGCAGGTACGTACTGGCGGTATACCAGCTCCCGAAAAGGCTGACCCACTTGGTACCATCTCTGCTGCACCTTGGGGCTCTGCTCTTATCTTGCCAATCTCTTACACTTACATAGCCATGATGGGGTCCAAGGGACTTACTGATGCTTCAAAAATAGCTATCTTGAATGCAAACTACATGGCCAAGCGTTTGGAGGTTCTTGCCTTAACCATCTCTTGCCTTTTGATTTCTAATAATCAATTTGGTAGGTAGAAGTGGCATCAATTGAAGATAAGTTGTGAGCAGCAAACCGTTTAGGATGGTATGGGCCGGCTGTACAATGTAGAAATAGTGGTGCGGCGGTGAGGATAATCAAAAGAATATTTTTAGTATAGACTAGAAAGCGAAGAGGAAGTCCTAAAAAAACATGGCTTGAAGTAGCAAGAAATGATGTGGAAACGAATAAACGTAATGGATTTTCTCGTTGACTCATATAGCCGACCCAATGAGATAAAAGACTCGAATGATGATGATGAATTTGACAGTTGCTATGTGCTGATATTTCATGTCAATTTTTATGAAAAAAATACAAAGTGTTTGTTGTAGCAAAACAAACCGTGTTGGATCTGGTACCAAGTCCCCGTTTCCTTTTCTTTATAATATGTCATAGGATTTTGAGTTCTCTCTTGAAGTCCAAGATATCTGTTATTTGGATTTTCAGAACCACTACCCAATTCTTTTCCGTGGTGTCAATGGAACTGTTGCCCATGAATTTATTGTTGACTTGAGAGGATTTAAGGTACTCTGATTATTTCACCTTTTTATTTGACCATTTCTCCTTCTTGACCTGATGCTTCCTCTATGACTAACTGTGAGGCAATACATTCTTGTAGAATACCGCTGGGATAGAACCTGAAGATGTTGCCAAACGGCTTATGGACTATGGATTTCATGGACCGACAATGTCATGGCCTGTTCCAGGCACACTGATGATTGAACCCACTGAAAGTGAAAGCAAGGTACATTAATCTCCTCACCTCGTTTAACCTTTCTTCTTTCATAACCCAGTTTCGGTTCTGAGCAAACTCCATATCCTTCACAGGCTGAGTTAGACAGGTTCTGTGATGCTCTCATTTCCATCAGAGAGGAAATTGCAGAAATCGAGAAAGGAAAAGCTGATATCCTCAACAATGTCCTGAAGGTGTGATTGATTTCTTTGTCGCTTATATTAATAACAAAAACATGAACACGTTCCTAGCCTGATCATCGGAATGGAAATTTATTCATGCATTTTGGCAAAGGCATTGTAATGGCATATAAACTTCTTATGTGATGATCTGAAATATGCTACTGCAGGGAGCTCCTCATCCACCATCATTGCTTATGGCAGATTCATGGACGAAACCATATTCTCGGGAATACGCTGCCTTCCCTGCTTCCTGGCTCCGGACAGCGAAGTTCTGGCCTACTACAGGTATGGATGTTCATGTTACTGCCCACTGCTTCAATCCGCGTGCCATTCCCTCACTGCTAAAATTTAGGAAACTATATAAATTCCGGATTGTTTTCTGTTATTAACTTGAGCAAACTCGTATCTCAGGACGTATCGACAACGTGTACGGTGACCGCAACCTTGTATGCACCCTTCTCCCAGCATCACAGGTTGTTGAAGAACAGGCAGCTGCTACTGCATAATCTTCTGGTTCGTCCCCCTGAACATTACTTTGCAGACAACAAAGTGGAAACCATCTTCTCCCATCTCTTTCTGTACATGAATTATCCTCATTCATATGTAACTTACTCATGATCTGTTTCTCTAATAACAGGAGTTGCTAATTGCAACTCAGTTAATCATCCCTTCTTTTACTTTCTCTCTAGTTTCTTATTCTTTCTAAGGTCATACTTCAGAATCATAAGAAAAGCCAACCATAAATTGACATTCTTCTAACTTCCACACAAACCTTGCATCATTTATGTCACTAGTTGCATATCCACGTTTCGCGGGGCATGTGATTATATGGGAAACACCTATAGAACAGTAGAAGCATATATGCCAAAAGAAACTCGTTAGTCCTCATAAAAAATTGAAAAAGAAAAATCATAATGATGACAAATACCAGTTGACAAATTGTCCATAACAATTCATTGCCAATCTAGCAATCTCCCCCTACAACCTGTCACTGTTAGAGGGGATGTCAACAGGACGGGGACCTCTTTGCCCGTCCCTGTATCCGTTAGACAAATCTTTACTCGTTTCCGCCAAAGTACCCTTTGGGTATTTAAATTTTCAACCCATCTCCATATTCGTCAGTGGGAGAATTCCCATCTCCGTCAACTATAATTTTGAGAACTCCATTAATTGTAAAAAAATTGTCAACTATAATTGGAATTTCAAGAAGTGTAAAAATGAATAAATTAAAAGCAATGCATGGATTATTTTACCCATAAAAATACCCGTATCCGTCCCAGACCCATTAACTAACGAGGCGTACCCATCTAATTTGGGGCGAGTCATGCGAGTACCTGTCGGATACAAGTATTTTTGATATCCCTAATCATTGTTCCATCCTTGCCTCCTAAACCCTCGAATGCATATTATGTATTGCATACTTTGTCTCATAAATTTATAGTATATTAAATTGGCAGCTCCAAGTCTTAATCGCCATAAACGAGTTTTTTTGGATAATCTTGATCTTTTCACAAAAAAAAAAAAACAACACTTTCGTTAATATTGAATCATAAAAGGAAATAAAAGCCTCTCTACATGTGGCCACGCCCTAGTCCTATGGTCATATTAAGGAATAACCTTCTTTTGCTATTTGCAGCAAATCTTATCCTATACATTTAGTGGGACTAAATAAAGACTTTTATGTCATTCACAAGTCACAATCCCATAGTCTTTGTCCAGATGCCACTTGTGGGAAAATTCACTCTATTATGGTCACACGTTAAACTTTAATTCAAATTATCATGTCATCGGACGAGAAACTTCTGTGCGTGCGGACCTGACGACTTAAGTTTAGGCCTATATTAGATATCCAAATGACAATATTATATGATATCGTTCTCGGTTATCAAAAAATAATAATTAATATTCACTGCTGAGTGTCCCATTCCGATTGGTTTGCAACCTAATTAGGTAGGCTATTCTATATGATTCTTTTGACCCTGACTTCAATTAATTGATTTTAAGTGGGAGTGAATGAGATTTGAATCACGACCTAACTGTCCTGGCATGACCAAAATGAGAGGAAGGTATCAAAAGACCAATTCATTCAATTTAGAATTTAATATTATCAAGTAAAAAAGGTCACAAGCCTCTCGTTTGCCTTGTATTGGATGGCATCTCTATGCAACTTTGAACGTAGACACAGCCTAATTCCATGAAATTCAGGAACATAAAAGTCTTAATCCAATGAATATCCATAAGAAAGATTGTTTGTGGTTTGATCCATAAAAGTCTTAAAACAGATGTTTGGGGATGGATATTTCTAAGTACTTAATCATATCATGTCCAATCATTACCCAACGAGATTTTTGTTTTTGGCTCGAACTCTAAATCTCTATGAATATTACACACACAAGTGTCATCTAAGTTATTCGTGGTTCTCATGTCATAAGAATACCTAATGAATATATATATAAGGTTTCTCAGATGCGGGATCTCACACTTTATTTAAAGTGCGGGATCCATCTAACACCATTCACGTGTAGGGACCATACTTACATATAATGAATGGTGTTAGATGGATCTCTCATTTTAAATAAAGTGAGGGATCACTCACGTGTGAGTTTCTTAAATTTCATGCAAACACCTTATAAACATCATTTAAAGGATAATTTTATTTTATACGGATACTTATCATTTACTCCAAACGGAGCTCAGTTGCATATGGGACGAAAATAAAAAATATAAATATACGTATTTTGTATGGTAATTTAAATATATATAGTAACACTATCTTGATTATAATAATTATATATATATATTGAAAAAATTAATTTTATATATTATATTTGTTAAAACTTAAAATTCGTATTTTTCTCCACACTTTTCTCGCGTATTACACGGTGGTTCCTGACTCGTTTATATGAAATTATCAATGCCATTAATCAACCCACCTCTTGAAGAAATAGGAGTAAATAGTTTTTCTACTAATCTCAATGTCAACTCTTTTCTTTTGAATTTAAACTCCGATATTTGGATCATCCTACTCTTTTTAAATATTTTGACAAATTATAAGGTGTTAATACGAATAATTGAACTTAAATGTTCGAAATGAAATAATTTATTCTCGATAAATGATTTTCTATTTCTTAGTTTTGTGTATAGATTTTCGTCACCATAAAAACATCGCTTAAGTATAAATAATTTTGTTTAGATTAAGATGATAATCCATGCACTTGAAATTATTTGAGCTCCAACATTTTAATAATGATCAACGAGAGGTGGTTCGCTTGGTAATCGACTGATTTAGATATATCTGTACTAAAGGTTCGATTCCAACGAAAAACATATTATTCAACGGTATTTCAAAAAGAAAATTCGGTATAAAAATAACAAGATCACAACCGTTGGATGCCTTCCATCAACCAATCAACACAAGTAAATTAATTTGGACGGTCATGATGAAATGAGTTGTAAATACGCTGTACAGTAAAATTGTACATAAAAAACAGCGAGAGAGAGTACATTGGAGGGAATGGGCGAACGGTTATTTAAGCATCTCAGGTGGTGGTAGCTTGACGAAGAAGAGTGCGCAGGTTAAGCGAATCTGCCTTTGTTACTAGTGGGCGTAGGTTAAGCCAGTAGTACCAGCGAGAGCGAGGCGACCTGAAGAAAAACTTTGTCGAGGAGAAAGGTAAAGGTAATTGTTGATGATCGATGTCGAAAATGAAACATCTACTCAGAAAACTTCACATCGGTGGAGGACTCAACGAGCATCAGCGACTGGGCGAGCCCCGACGCAGTACGAACCCGATTAATCCATCCGCTTTGTCGTCCACATCAGCGTCGCCGACAACTTCGTATTCTCCTTCATCGGTGGGGACAATCGATGCCGTTGAATCGGGGAGTGGGGATCGGACCGCAGGCAGGGATGGAGGACTTGATTTCAATTTTCTTGAGGAGGAGTTTCAGGTGCAGTTGGCTCTGGCAATCAGCGCATCGGATCCCGATGCGGGGAAGGATCCGGACTCGGTCCAGATCGACGCCGCCAAGCGCATAAGTCTCGGCTGCACTGCCTCAGTTGCCGGCACTGATGCCCTCGTGGAGTTTATGTCGCTTCGGTATTGGGTAGGTGCCCGTGTCGTTTGTCTTGTCGTTTCAATGCATCGTGGTGTACTGGTTAGGTTTTTGACTTTTCCGATCTTGTTTCGTTTTATTGCCTCTTATTGGGCGAATCAAATTTTAATTGGCATTTGATAAGGGGACTAGTAGAGTAATCTTGTAGTTAGATTAATTGGATTATTCTTGACGGTATCAATAGCATGTTGTGGGAAGGAATGACAGTGTATTGGTTTGCTCCGTGACTGTAAAGTTAATTTTCTTCCCTCTAAATATGGTATTGATCAATGCGGGATTCTCAGTTGTGTAATTAATGCATTACTTAAGTAGTTTTGAAATATTGTCTAAATACAGCTTGTATTGTCATCTATAGTCACATACTCGCCTATCGAGTTTGATTCAATTCATGAATTAGGGTATTTGCAGCTGCTGAATGTTCAATATCCATCTTCTTTAGTTCAGTCCCTTTGTCGTGGTTGGGTTACTTGTGCAGTAGCTGAAAGTATTTTGAGTTGTTCTAGGAGCTCAGATAACACAATTCTATGTTGATTGAAGGACCTCATCTCTATAATTAATCATGGAATATCTCTGCCTTTATATATGTCACTTAAAAAGAAATGTATGTACATCTTACATTGAAGCAGTATATTACCTGTGCAGTTTCTTTGGGTATAAAACTTATTTGCTTCACTGATGCAGTTCCATATTTAGAATCGTAGCTCTGCTCTTCCAAATTTAGGAGATGGAACTTAATTTTTTTTGTTACTTTTTTATTTGTCACATGAAGACTTTATTGTTTCTTTTCGTGATCAGAAAGATGATTTACAACTAATTTTTGTATATACATTGTAGAGCTACAACGTGGTAAATTATGATGAAAAAGTGATGAACGGCTTTTATGACGTATATGGCATTGCCTCAAACCCTGTTATGCAAGGCCAGATGCCTATATTGGTGGATCTTCAAGCTATATCGGTTAGAGATAATGTTGATTATGAAGTCGTTTTAGTGAACCGTTCACTTGACCCTGAACTACGAGAGCTTGAGAGGAAAGTGTATATCATGTACATGGACAGCAGGGTTTCTGAGCACGGGCAAGCTTTAAGTAACTTAATTCAGAAAATTGCCAATATTGTTGTTGACAGAATGGGTGGTCCAGTTGGTGATGCAGATGAAATGTTGCGAAGGTGGACTATCAGAAGTTATGAGTTGCGGAATGCACTGAATACAATTATTCTTCCCCTTGGATGTCTTGATATCGGACTTTCACGGCACAGGGCCTTGCTTTTTAAGGTTTCTCACTCCCTTTCCTTGCTTTCAGAAGTCAAAAGTGTCCCATTAGAATGTATAGACAATATTGATGTTGGAAGTGCTTTAGGTTGTTTAAATTGTTAAATATTTTCCATTGTCTGTTACCTTTTTTTTCGTCTTATGTTTTACTGTTTTTTACTTCTAGGGATGAGCACTAATGGCTGACAATAATTTATGCCTACCTCTGATGCTAGGTGCTAGCTGATAAAATTAATCTTCCATGTATGCTGGTCAAGGGCAGCTACTATACTGGCACTGATGATGGAGCTGTCAATTTGATTAGAATTGCTAATGGAAGGTGATGATCTTTACCTATTGTTCAATAATGACATCAGCTCTGAAATTTTATTTTTGTAGCAATGTAAGTTGTATTTTCATTTTGCATACTATGGGTACATTCTAGACCATTAAAAACTGCAGTACTGGTATTTGGGTTCCCTTGTGAATAGTAAGACGAGCCTTCTTCTAGACTTTATTGTTTGCATCATTATCAAGACCCTTCAAAACTAATGTAATCTTCTGTTAATTGGGGCAGTGAGTACATTATCGATCTAATGGGTGCTCCCGGTACTCTAATTCCGGCTGAGGTACCCAGCAGTATTCTCACAAATATTGGCTTGGACACAAGAGGCTTTATGAGTCCTACAGATAGATCAGGAGTGTCTTGTTTGTCGCATGAAGAAGGAACTGGAAATCTAGAAGTCTTACCTACACCTGATAGAGTCTCTGGTGTTGGCAGCTCGAGCCTGGAGGAGGCATTATTGGTTGACGATAGGACAAATGAGGATGACAGGAAAGTTGAAAAAAGCACAAATGAGAGACTTGAGCACGACTTGAGTGAGCCTCTTTTATCAGTCTCTAAATCATTTGAAAGCCCATCAGGCAGCTCTAGGAAACCATCATCTGCTCAAAAGATGAAGGCAAAGAGTGTTTCCAAATATGTCATCAGTGCTGCAAAGAATCCTGAATTTGCACAAAAGCTCCATGCTGTCTTGTTAGAAAGTGGTGCATCACCTCCTCCAGATCTATTTTCGGGTATTAGTCCTCTGGAGTTGATTGAACAGAAATTGCCTGGACATGTAGATGATGGGGTTCAATGTAATCCTGCCAATCTATCATCATTCAATGATCAATTTCTTGCATCGTCAACTCAAGTGACACATTTGAACAATGCTGGATTAGATTATAAGCATCAGTCATCAGATCGTTTTGATGGGATACGAAACCAGTTGGAAACACATGCACTTGGGTCTAATATGTCTTTTCTTTCTGATACTACAAGCGAAGGATTTGTTATTGTTAGAAAAGAAACTAGTGAAGAAAGGCCGATTGATGCTATGTGCGTAAATGCAGGTCCTGTTAATCCACATGGAATGATTTCTAGGGATTTATGTGAGAAACAAAATTTTGAGTCTCTTCTATCTTCTGCAATTGACTCTTGCCAAAGACAATTTGAGGATGTCTTAGCCATTGAAGATAAACAGCAATGTCAAGTGAAGATGGGAGAGACTTACAATGATATGGAATTGGGCAACGAATCTGCTTCAAAATTGATAGGAACATCAAACAATTGTATGAATATTGCTCGTGATTGCTACTATGAGCGGGTAAACCCAATGCTGGGGGAGGTTGCGGAATGGGAAATCCCATGGGAAGATCTGCAGATTGGTGAACGAATTGGCATTGGTATGGTTTCTTCATTCTGAATCTATTCAGTTTTGTAGAAGTTGAATGTACTTTTGGTAATTTGCACTATATTATCAATTGTGGTGCTAAGATCTGAGTACTTGAATTTTCTCACTTCCTGTGTTGCATTCTTAAACTTTTTGAATAATGCCTGCTGCTTGTACTTTTATATGTGCATCTGCTTATTCCTAATCTATGATTCTATGTGATACATGAGATAATGTCTTGAAACAACTATTTTTTCTGGTAAAATATGTAGACCAGGACGGACAAATTCATGACTTCACATTGAAATTCCAAGGAACACCCTGAAACTTAGATTTGGTGCAAATTTCATTGTTTGTTTTTTCTGCGGTAGTTAGTGGACCCACTCCTGGTTCTTGATCTTGGTATTTAAGGAGCAGCTAGTAGCAAAAATATGACGTACTTTAGCAAACTTTTTATCTGGCTCTGATTCTGCTTAATTATAGACTGCCTGGTATACTGTTAACATTTGTGATGTAATTCCATTTCAGCATCTAGCAGAATTTGTAAATATTTAGGTCATGAATATGAACTGGTAGCAGTCTTTTTGCATGGCTGTGGCTTGGTTTTAAATTTGACGCATAGTACTTGTTCTATGGCAAGGTTGAATTAGGATGAAGCTGGTAATATATATTCGTAATATTTATGTTAGAAACTTAGAACAATGCTCATATTTGCGATTTTCGTAAAAGGACTTTGGCGGTGGGTGCGTTGATGCTAATAATCTCTTGGTCTCTAGTAAAGAGTTGTGATGAATTACTACTGAGAGTTCAGATCTGAACAGTACTAACTACTAGTTGATGAGAGCTACTACGGACATTAAAAAGATAAAGTAAAAGTCATTTAGGCGCCAATTATTGAAGACCACATAAAAAAATTATTGAAGACCATATATCATGATTTCTCGTCCTGCTTATTGGATGGCAATAAGTCATGGGACATTGGAAGGCAATAGGTCATAGGACATTGCTAGGCTTTTGAGCAGCTTAAATGGAAAGGAAAAGATGGTACGTGGGTCAAGATTTCTGGGTAATTTATCAACTAGTCATTTGCTCAATGTAGTTATTGTAGTTATTTCAATAATTGCTTACTGGACATTTCTGCTTACACTTCATCAGGAGATATTGAAAGAAGTTTTCCTAGGTTTTTGTTCTGTAAAGGAAATTAATGGTCATTGCTCTGTAATATTAGCGAAGTTTTGATCTATGCTCAAGCTTGACCTCTTGGAGGGTTGGTGGTGCTGCTAGAACTCCTTTGCTTTTGATCATCTATATGTTCAATTTGTCTAGTTGATAGTCCACCCAGACAAGCCTGGTGGTCTGTACAATCATGTAGGCAAAAGCTGTTTATTTGATTACAACTGTAGTTTCTGGAACTTTCTATTGAACATGACGACAAACCTCAATATGTTCATCAGTTTGCTAAGTTATTATATCATGGTCTCTCTTTTTGGTTAAAGAGATGTGAAAATTTGCCATCTCATTTGAAGCCTTTTTCTTTAGTTAAATTTGAGACTTGTGAATTATTATTAGGTAAACAACTCCCGTGCACAAGACTCCTGCAGTGGGTGGGGTTGGGGACATACAAGAAATATGGAGACCTTACCCCACATAATATGTGGCGAGATTGTTTCCAGAAATTGAACATGTGACCTCTAGGTTGCAGCTCTACAACTCTACTATTGGGTCATGTGTTCGCTTGTTATGTATTATTACTATTACTATTATTATTTAATTTGTTGAAAACTAGATCTATGTAGTTGTAGAATCTGATGCTTACTTAAATATGGTGTGTTGAAGATTTTACTGGACTTCTTATCATGCAGGTTCATATGGCGAGGTTTACTGTGCAGATTGGAATGGCACTGTAAGTTAACCTTTTAACATGTTAGATTAATCATTTGTTCATCTTCTTCTTTCTAATGCGTATTCTTTGGTGGACAAAGAGGACCCTTCTTTCTTTAATGTCTTTTACAAGGGTTTTTGGCTTTTGGGGTTGGATGGTGTGGAATCATAAGTTGCCTGTGCTGACATTGATTGGTGCCTCAATTCTAGATGTTTGTTATGGTAACTTTGGTGGGTTTACTATATTATACATGCTGCCTTTGGTACTTATATATTAGTGCTGTATGCTGCCTTTGGATAGCATTGTGAAAGGTGGTTGTTGGTAAAAATTCCGATGGAATAATTACTAATCAAATTTAGTGATGGCATTTGGATTTGGAATATACATATAATAGAAGCATAGAAACCAAAAAGAAATGGATGTAAGCGAATAAGAAAGTATATGGGCTTTATAGAATTATTGGACAATACACCTCTAAATAGGACTGTGAAGTAACGACTTAGACTTATTTCTCTTATGAATTCATGTAGGCAACCCCAAGCTGTTAGAGACAAAAGATTCGATGATGGTGATGATGATTATGTGTGTGTGTATATATTGTTGCTATTTTGTCTGTTTCGTATGACTGGTTATGCCTTGCAGGAAGTTGCTGTGAAGAAATTTTTAGATCAAGATTTCTCTGGTGATGCACTGGATCAATTTAAATGTGAAGTAAGTAACAGTTATCTTTTTGAAGTAAGTAATACTAATTCTGATCAATCTTATCTACAGTCACTTCAAACTTGTATTTTTTTCTGTGTTTTCTAAATTTGAATTTAATTTCTCAAAGCAGCAAGACTTGTATGAATTTCTAAATCAGATGTTGACTATTAATGGCAGATACAATTCCACTGAATTTGCTTTTTGTTAATAGTTAAATACTTAAATTAGATCCCTGCTGGCTGCTTTATGCAGGTTGAAATCATGTTAAGGCTAAGGCATCCAAATGTTGTTCTGTTCATGGGAGCAGTTACTCGTCCACCACATTTTTCAATACTGACAGAATTTCTTCCCAGGTTAATTTTGCTAATGATATGTAAAATTGTAAATGAACTATAACTAATTTTTTTCCTTGCTTTTATTTTTCAAATAAGAAATGGATCATACACGTCTACAACATTTTGTATTAATGTTCATGAATCTGCTGTACCTTGGGGAGTGAATCATCATTTTGATTTACCATGTGCACCATGTTTGCACCAATATGCATAACATGGTGCCCTAACTGCAAGGTGTTAACTGATGAACTTATGGAGTTTATTTTGGTTTCCCCGTGTTGCAATTATGAAAGCCTTAATACATTGCTCCAATATCTGTCTTAACTCTTAACTGTCTTGAATGTGGAATAACGAGTGAATTATTAAATTAGTAACTTCATTTGTTTGGTCTTGCTTCTTCATTTGTAATTTGCAGGGGAAGTTTATATAGGTTGCTCCATCGTTCAAATTCTCAACTTGATGAAAGAAGACGATTGCGTATGGCTGTTGATGTGGTACAGACCGGAAATTGTTAATTTCTCCTTTTAATCAATTGTTTCATTTAGTTCTTTCTATATTTTTTTTTCTTTTCCTATCAAGTAATATGCTCAGTTTTTTTTTTTTTTTGCCTCCAGGCTAAGGGAATGAATTACTTGCACACAAGCCATCCTACAATTGTCCATCGAGATTTGAAGTCGCCCAATCTCCTTGTTGATAAAAATTGGGTTGTAAAGGTCTGGTCAAACCACTTCAGGCACTTGATTCATCCCTGATTGTGGATATGATCATCATCATCATTATTATGCCATGGAAATCAGTTGGTTTAACTCTCTATTTCTCCTGCAGGTCTGTGATTTTGGGTTGTCACGTATGAAGCACCATACCTTTTTGTCCTCAAAGTCTGCTGCTGGAACTGTAAGCTTGTTAAAGTTTTTTTATGGCTTTCGTCTTACAACTTTACTCCATTATATCTGTTGTCACTGCAAAAATAAGTACCATTTTGATTTGAAAAACAAACACTGAGAATTGCTTCTGGGTTGCAGCCTGAATGGATGGCACCAGAAGTTCTAAGGAATGAACCAGCAAATGAGAAGTAAGTGTACTTTGATTGTGCATATACATTTGTGCTTGTGTTCATTTGCAAGTGTGAACACTCCGCTCCTTGCAGATGTGATGTCTACAGCTTTGGTGTAATATTGTGGGAGTTGGCTACGTGTCGAATCCCTTGGGAAGGATTGAACCCAATGCAGGTTGTTGGAGCTGTTGGATTCCAGAACAGGCGTCTCGAAATTCCAGATGATGTCCATCCAGTAATTGGACAGATAATGCGTGAATGCTGGCAAACGTAAGTTGTAGGCTGGTATATATTTGCATCTGACATTTGTTTCCAATTTCAACTGAAAAGATAATCGGGCAGACTAGTAAACTTTATGCTAAAAAATTGGGGGTGAAAAAGGAGCCACTCAAATGAAAAGTAGCGTAAAACCTGTTTAAATGGGCTACTCCAAGTTGATCTTGCAGATTATTCTTGTTTATGTTTAAACTTGCTAACTTGTTCTGCCTGTAGGGAGCCACATTTACGGCCTTCCTTCACTCAGCTCATGTCTCGTCTTCGTCGTCTTCTAAATCTACTGGTTGATGGGAAAAACTCTGCAGATCAAGTGGAGCACCCCTGTTTGTAATAGTAGTTAAAATAGTTGTTTCTGGGCTCGAAGAGCCAGAGCAGCTGGAAGTTTTTTCACCTTTGTGCAGATATGGCTGTGTTGGTTCATTCGAAGTGGGAATTCAGCACAACCTATTCAGAACAGAACAGAGTGGAGATCCTCCTATCAAACAACTGCACAACTGCAGTGGAGGGTACCATTGGAAAATTGTTTTACTTTGTATGAAATAGGGTAATTGTGAAACCTTACATGTAAGAAAGTCAAAAGAAAAGAAAAAGAAAAGAAAGAATAATCCTTGAGTTATTGCTCTGTAGAGGCCTTGTTGGGTGAGAAATCCTCAACTCTGGAATTGTAAACAACTGATCTCTGCAGTTAATTGTGAAACAAAACCAAGGAAAAGTGAAAGTAAGAAGCAGAAAAGAACAAAATTGTGTTTCCAAACTCTTTATATATTTTTTTCCCCGTAACGTAGAATTCTGTCACCCAACTCAACTGTTTATCGGATAATTGATTGGTAAATCTTTAACATTTGCGGTTGGGCCTGAGTAAGGATTTATTTCGTAAATTAAAAAAATGAAAATAATTATGATATTTGAATTCACTCTTTGCGCTAAGGGTCATTGTGAATAAATTTGCGCTAAAAGTTATCACGAACAAGTTGAACATCCCAGTAGAGACAAGGTGAGAAAATCTCTCATTTGGAAAGGGTGATCAAGCGCAGAACAGGAACACCATGGCTAATGTCCTGCTTCACCTCTTACCCAAACCACCACCATCATCGCTCCTCTTCTCTTCCTCAACGACCAGACTCTTCCATCACCACCTCTACCGTGTAAGTCCTAAAACACCCTTGGCAACATCCAAAAATGATAGCAACAGTCCTCCAGAAACCGAGTGCCCTGATCCAGTCGACCAGCAGCCGATAAACGAGTACCAACTCTCCACCTCCTTTCCCTTCTCGTGGGCCTCAGGCGACATGGTTGAGTACTGCTCTCGGTTGTTCGTTAATGGGGCTTCTTTCGCAATCTTTATCGGGCTACCAGTGACTTGGTTCGGCGCGGTGGGGGCCGATTCAGTGTCGGAGCCGTTGAAACGAGTATTGGAAGCCGCGTCGAGTGTGAATCTTGTGGTTGTGAGGATGTATTTGGGTTGGGCTTATGTGGGGAATCGGTTGCTCAGTGTCACAGTTGAATGTAATTTCTCTGCTTATTGTCTCATTTTCATTTAAAAATTTTGGTTGCTGAAAAAATACAGAGGGTTCGATCCCTCTCTTGTTGCAGACGAAGAGACAGGATGGTACGATCGCCAGGTACCTTTCTCTTTTACTCTTCTTCTTGTTTAAATTGGACTACTGTTTATTTCTTACTGCTCAGTTGAGGAAATTAGAAAGTTCGATGAGATTCAAGAGTATTTGCTGAATTTTGTTATTCAATCGGTTAGAGTAGAGTCTCCAACAGTCAGCTAGATGCATCCTTGTTCCTTGCATAAATGTTTTTCTGGGTTCCTTACTCTCTTATTTTATTTTTGGTGATTAAACCTAGTTGTACTAATGTAAGTTGGCTAGTAGTCGAAGGATTGTCAACAATGGATGCTCAAGTTCGTATCGATACTCAATCCTGATGAAGCAACCGGTATCAGTAGACTGCATTTTGGTTTGAGATATAGCTATTTAGTAAAGAAAGTTGGTATACATGGGGGTTAAGTTCTTGATTTTTTTCCTAGTATATTTGGTGGTTATCCTAATAAATTATCACCATGAACCTATGAATGCTTAAGGTTTGTCCATGCCGATCTCAAACTCGTTTATGCGAAATGGGCATTCAAATCAACCGTAGACTCATCAACCCAATATTCTTTAAGATGGCTTAGTTTTTTGCCATCTCCTCCAATGAATACATCAAGCTTGTTGAATCATCTGCTTCTAAAATAGAAACATAAAAATTTGTTGTCAAGTTCAGGTGTTGGTGGGAATACGAGAACGTATAGCATTGAATTGCTAACCCACCATTGGCCAACGAAAAATGAAACTATTTAGCATTCAAGAATTATGCCTACTTCGCTGTATAGATAAATTGTCATTTTGGAGGCTGAAATGAATTTCCTGAACAGGTATGGGTGAAGACTGCTGAAGTTTTGGCATGAGATCAGCTTCTCGGTTCATATATGGTAAGCAAATTCTCTCTCAAGGAGCATTTTGTTTTTAAATTGGTCATCAGATGGTGAAGAACATGCCTACTGTTAACTAACAGAGTGATTCCTTACAAATTGTTTTCACGCTATTTAGAGAGGATTAGTAGGTCTACGTATATTGCAGTGATACAATCTAGATGTCACATGATCAATTCCTGTAAACAGTATATTCACATTTTTTGTAGAGGTAAAATCTGCGAATATCCTATCTGTCTCCGACCCCGCCCACTTCAAGAGCATTGTGCACAGGAATTATTTAGTTATTTATTTTTACAGTAGAGGTCCTAGAGGATTACTAGGTCCTCTGATGTCTATCCCCTGGCAAAACAATTAACAGGGAAAATCTGTGCTCCCATTCCTGCTCCAAAATGTTTTTATGATGCTTCTACAGTTGTACTTGCTTCCTTAGGTTATCTGATTTTGTGTTTTTTTTACTTTCTTCTGGTAAATCATCTTTTTTTTTTGAAAGGTAAAAGCGAAATTTAGATGTAAAGCCACCAAGGGGTGTACTTTGTATCTTCTACATAGCTGCAGATTCAAATACATGCTTCGCAGGGGCATAGGTTTTTTGATTCTCCAACAAATTGAGCACCCTACTTCCTTTGCCTTGGTCTACGTTTTTCGATTGTGCATGGCAATTATGTTATGAAGAAATGCTTGATTTCTGTCATAATGCATGCTTTATTGGATGTTAGATCCTTGATGTTACTTCCCAGTAAACCCCAAAAAAAATTTTTAGATCCCATATTAATCTGACGGTACTTATTAGACGGTACAAATCTCCTTAATAAGATTCATATTCCTCCAACAGGTGAAGCCTGTGCTAAGCAGATTAGAGTACACTCTAGTAAGTCTTGGTGCACTACTGTTTGCTTGTGTTCTTCTCCTCATCAACATAGATGGAAGCCAAACGAATTCTTACTCAGCTTCTGAAGTTGGCGGGCAGAGCAATTGCGGGCGTTTACGATGATAACTCTGCAAGATCATTTGAACCAGAAGCATTCTGCGGTGAACCAGGTATTCCCTAAACGCGATTGGGATAAGCTCTGTCAATACTTTATTAGTGAAATTCGGGGAATCCTATATTTTCCCGTTGTACAGTTATTTTTCAGTTGCTATACAAGTATGTTTGTATGTATAGTAGGAAAGATGCGATATATTATTGAAGTTTTATTGGTTCCAATTGTTGATATCAATACAGGCTTTGTATAATTGACAAATGGGTTTCTCCTTTGGACAATGAATAAATGAAATCACACACTCATTTAGACGTTGGGTTCTATAAATGTGGGGTTCAGGAGCATCCACTCATCGAAAGTGTTGGTGGAACAGTTAATATGTAGAAAGCGAATCTTTACGGTAAATATAGAGATTAGGTTAATAATAGCTGATGCGGATGGTTTAAGAATATCGTATCGGTAGTTTGTCGTAGGGGAGGATTTTTTTTTTTTTTTTTGCATGACACTCTTGTATCTTTTTATTAGGCATCTAACGTCCACGTTCACTTTTTTTTTTTTTTTAAAGTTTAGCACCATCACATTATTCAAAATAGTGGTAATGTTTGTTTTTAGCAAAGCGGCTGTTCTGAACAGCGGCACGCCTTTGTTTCTAATTGTACACTAATACCGTTGTTTACAACAACGACTATGTAGATCAAACAAAAAAAAAACGACATACATAATAATGTCGTTTTTGTGAATAGCGACATTAAACTAAATATATACACCACCAAAAAGTTCGGGAAAAAAAGGGATCTTTCGCTCACCCATGGTTGCCTTTATTAAAAAAAAAATTTTGATTTACAGCAGCGGTATTGATGTGAAAAAATTAAAACAAAGGGTGTGTCGCGATTCTGAATAGCGATTTCGCTAAAAACACAACGTGGGTGTTTGGCAGTGCGTTTGCATTGCGTTAAGTTGCAACACACCTCACAGCACCACAGTTTTTTGTGATTGCGTTCCAACTCACCTCACAGCACCACAGCTTTTTACCTCACAATACCTCACCACACCTCACAGCACTCCCAAACGCTTACAATGTATGTTGAATTGTTCTACGTAATCAAATTAGGTCAATTATTTTATTTTAGATTAATGTACAATATAAACATTAAGTGATTTTATATTAATATTATTAGTCATCTAATATAACCGTAATTTAGATACGCCAAACGCACCTCACAGCACCACACCGCACCGCACCACAGTTTTAAAAGTGATGCGCCAAACAGCTTTTTGCGTTCCAACTCACCTCATAGCACCACAGTTTTATAACTCACAGCACCACACCACACCTCACAGTATTCCCAAACAAGCCCAATGTTGTCTCTGTTCAAACGGAGGCATAAATTTAAACAGGGATGTTATATATGTCCAATTAGGGCAAATGCAATGGGATTTAGGTTGCTGGGCCAACATTTTTGTTGGCCCGGTCCCACCTCTATTACACAAAAAGTCAAGTCAAACACGTATTCTAATACAGCCACATCAGCAAAACACAAATTTCTATACACTTTTTCTTCCCACACACTTTATCTTTCCACCCAACCCAACAACATTCCATTCCTCCATATTATCCACAACAAAACTACACCAAAACATCAAATATCAATACATCCACATCAGCAAAACACTTATCCCAATACAGCCACATAAGCAAAACACATTTTACAATACAGCCACATCAGCAAAAGACAACATCTTTGTTGGCCCAATACCACTTCACCATTGCATTTGCCCTTATATCTTTTAAAAGGTATGGCAGTGTCATATTTTTTTTGTAGTGTTTGTTGTAGACAGGACAAGTCCAGTCCAAGAAACCTGTTCTGTGTTGTCTGTCAGGGATTAACATGAGATTTTTGGTAGTCCCCCCGCTTTGGTCATATCTCTCTGACACAAATGCGTAGTCCTTCCAAAAATATATCATCTGCCCTCGTCTCTATCCAAATTTAGTGCACAAGATTCTCCCAAAAAAAGGGTTCCAAAAAGAGAATATTCCATGCTTGGTAGCCGATTTATTTATTTAATTAAACAACTAATATTAAAACCAATATTCTTCAATTTTAAAAAAGTATGTAACGACTAATAATCCTCCCAAGTTGAAAAGGCATATGGGAAATTCGATGGGTAATTTTGGATCAGTATGGCTATTTTTTCATAACCTTTTGGAGGGACAATATACTGCCATCAAAGCATCGTTGGAGAAAAATGTAAATTTTGTGCAGCATGATTTCAATATTTTGGTATTCAATGAACTAAAGGAGTTTGTTTCATCTGCATGGTTAAACCATATTATGAAGGAAGTGTAACGTTCTAAAGTCGTCGGATTTGATGTCCAAACATATGGCTGTCAAATTAGACTAACTCACGGTTTATCTTATGCACATGAAATATCTAATTACGTACTACAAGCTCATCCAATTCCTCCTTCTTCTGTCGATTCATACTGGAGAAAGTTGGACTTCATGTCGAATACAGGAATGCAACATGATGATCTTGGTTGCATTGTTGAGTTGGAATTATTTACTGAACAATTCAAACGAAAGTCTCGATCTGGTAAGCTTGGGTTGTTACGAAAATTACGTGAAATTATTAACCCTTTAGTGACTTCACTTGTAGAGTCAAAGGTGAATAATAAGACATGTGGCCGACCAGTCTCTAAGAAAAAGGCTGACACCTCAACTCGTCGAAATCCATTTGCATTTGAATATGTAGTAGCTGAGGATTTTCCAGTTACACCTGACTCACTGAGATATATCGACCAGTTTCCATCTCATTTGCATCAATTTATAACTTGTGTGATAAATATCATAGCTGACGGGAATTGTGGTTTTTGAGCCATTGCTAGCTCATTACAGATGGAAGAAGGCCAAAATGCATGGGGTCGTGTAAGGTATGATTTGCTTACAGAGTTGAATACATACATCGATGAGTATGCATCTATATATGGAAGTTATGAAAGGGTGTTTGATATAAAAGAAGCACTGACATTTTTTGAGAGAGAGAGGTCTGCATCATTGAATCACTGAATGACTATGTCTGACATGAGACACTTGATTGCATCATACTACAACATTGGTTTGATCTTAATTAGCAGTGCGTAGTGCATTACGTTCTTTCCTTTGCGCTCTTTCCCACCACAACTTTCACAAAAACAAAGTGTGCTATGTATTGGATTTGTCAATCAAAATCACTTTGTGGAGGTATCCTTGGTCTCAGATCCACCAATGCCATCTATTATGATGCAATGAGACATATATAGATATGAATGTGCAGCACAATGGACCATAAGTTATGAACGTTGAATTTTATAATCGAATATGTATAATATCGAATGTATCTCAATATGTTATAAATTTAGATTCAGATTAATAAAATGGTACAAATTATTACTCTTTAACTTTGATCACGAGAACTAATTTAAAATAATTAATTATAAATTATTGGATTTATTAATGAAAATAACTAAAGTATTAACGAAATTAGAATATTAGTTTAAATTAATTTTAAATAAAATTATTATAAACTTTAACCCATAGAAGTTTGTAATTAATTTGACAAAAAAACTATCAAGTGTCACATCAAAAGAATAAAATTAATTGGAATCAAGAAATTTGAAAAGTCTATAGGATTGATGAACATTATTTGTATTCCGTTTTTTATTAAATATATCCTATTAACCCTTTAAAAATACACTAAAATAGAATATATTTAATAAAAAATTGAATATAAATAATGTTGATCATAAATTATGGATCTTAACTTAGTAATATAGAAGTATATAAATAGATGCACCGTAGAGTTAATTGGTCTTGAAAAAAAACAGAGAGTCAAAGGTGAGGTAAGGTGTAGGGGCCTACAAAGAAAAGGAAAAGAAAAGAAAAGAAAGCAGAGTTGGAAGTTAAAAAGTCACGCGAGCAGTTTGTTAGACAAGTCACGTGATCCTCGAATCTCCCGCTTTCCATTTTCAACGATCGTGACAATTCCTCCCCTTCATTTTCATTCATGGCAAATTATCTTTCTGTCCCTCCCTTCTCTTCTTTTTTACACTTACCTCCTTTCCCTTGTATTGAAAAATCAAAATACTCTCTTAACTACGGACCAACGCAAATTTGTCTTTTCGTGAGTTGTTATCATTGGTTCTTAAACCTAAAAAAATGTTTTATTGTGTGAGATGTGCAAGACTTTTACTTACATACCACTTGATTGTAAGGGTGTAAACGATTGGTTATGGTTGATTTTTTCAGTTATTTCGATTGGTTTTATTTTATTTTTAGAAGATAATCCGATCAACCGATCGGTATAACAATCCATTCGATTTCTACGATTTTGTAACACCCCCTACTCGATTGGTTATGCCCAATGTCTTTCTTTCGATGTCCACTAATGCAGTGCGTTGGTCGTTCCCATATCCCACATCGGATAGGTGGGAGCAAGAAATGTGCTTTATATGTGGTGGCCAATCCTCCCCCTGTAAACCGGTTTTCAGGAGTGAGTTATGCCCACTGCATCATTTGGTATCAAAGCCCAGGCTCATACTAACGGTGTGGGTGCATGTGGATCCACGGGATTGGGTGCAACATGTGGGACAAGTGTTCTTTAGGGAGGGTGAGAATTGATGCAGTGCGCTGATCGTTCCCATATCCCACATCGGATAGGTGAGAGCAAATAATGTGCTTTATATGTGGTGGACAATTCTCCCATTTTAAATTTGTTTTCAAGGGTGAATTAGTTCGACTACATCATTTTCCACTCCTAATTCTCTTACATTAGCATTTCACACACACAAACACTTTGTCAAACACCAAGTGACATGTTTGTCCTTAACACAACACAATCCTACCCCACCAACATAAATACCAACCCCCCCTCGTGTACTCATTTTGTCCTCCTTTCTTTCTTTCTTTCATGCTAAAACTAAGCCATGGAACCACCCCCAAAAGGCCTAACCCCAGAAGAGTACAAGGGCCTCAACCCTCTCATTCACACATACCACAAATTCCAACCATCACCAAACACATGCACATCCCTAATCACACATCGAATAGACGCCCCGGCCAAAGCCGTCTGGCCTCTCGTTAGGAGCTTTGAGAATCCACACAAATACAAGCACTTCATCAAGTCTTGCAACATGAGGGCTGGTGATGGTGGTGTAGGCAGCATAAGAGAGGTGACCGTGGTTTCCGGGCTACCGGCCTCGAAGAGCACGGAAAGGCTGGAGATTTTGGATGATGAGAAGCACATATTGAGCTTTAGAGTTGTTGGGGGTGAACACAGGCTTAACAATTATAAGTCTGTGACTTCTGTTAATGAATTTAACAAGGAGGATGGGATGGTTTACACCATTGTTTTGGAGTCCTATGTTGTTGATATACCAGAAGGGAATACTAAGGAGGATACTAAGATGTTTGTGGACACTGTTGTCAACTTGAATCTTCAAAAGCTTGGTGTTGTGGCAATGGCTTCTCTCCATGGAAATGATTGAATATTAATGAATGGTATGGTGGGTATGGATTTAAATTTCATTTCTTTTTTGGGTATTTTCTAGTGGGTTAGAGAGTTGGGATTGGTTGGTTTGTGAATATTGGTTGAATTTGATACAATATTGTATGATCTTGTTATTGATCAAATGTTATGGGTTTTGGATTTAATAAATATATTGATGACGCACACATCAAATAATGAATTCTTCAACTAATGTTTGAACACGATATTATAATATAATAGTGCAACTTTTGCATACTTGTTCAATAATTTTGTTAATCAAAAACATTGGTTAAAGAATGATTAACATTATTTGCACTCCGTTTTTTACTAAATACATCCCATTAATCCTTTAAAAGCACACTAGAGTGAGGCGTACTTAATAAAAAATGGGATGTAAATAATATTCATCTTGAAGAATTTGCAATGCATTCACATAGGACATTATTCAATAAAATATTGTATTGGAAGGGTTCTCTCTGTGGTATGTTTGTTTTTCATATATTTTTTATTTTTTGGTAAACAGAAAACAGCCCCATGCTTGGTTGTTCATTTTAGAAAACGCAAGAAATTTGAAATCACTTGGAAATAGGAAACGAAAAATGACGTAATTTTAGTATAGTGGTCTTAAAAATCATAGAAACTAAGCTAATTACCATCAAATCAATCTATTGGTCAATTATTTTTAAAAAAATTACTCAGAACTGATCAATAACAGATTAATTGGTCGATTAAATTCATGTCAAAAAATCGATCCTAACCAACTATTTACACCCCTAATTTAGTGGGCAACCAGTTTGGGGGTACAGTTGTGTAGCGCCACCTTTTAATGTGTGGCTTCAATGTCAACTTGAATCAAAAGAAAAGGACTTCAACAAAAAGACGAGAACTTTTTTTTTGGAGACATGTGAGCAACCTTAGCGTTCATGTGACTATGATGGATTGGGCCTGATAAAACCGGGCCAAATCAAGTTCATGATCTATGTGGTCCAATTTCCCAACCCAAGTCGAACAGGAGTTTCAAGGGGAAGTAATATGGGCCCCAACTAAATATGAGTTATAGCCCATTTCACGGATAGGCCTTCTGATTATTGGGCCATAGCAAAAAAAATCAACAGTGGCCCATAAAGAAAAAATTAATGAAAAATATTTTCCGCCGCTGGGATTTGAACCCAGAATTCATGCTTTGAATTTGCCATTGTGCTACAGCGGATGTTTTGTTATGTGAATGATTTTTAATAATTTAAATCTTAACAAATCTGAAAGATGGAAATAATGCACTTCATTGATGAGTTTGCTGAACATGAATAATTCTACTAAGTAATAAAAAGTTTAACTAATTACATTGCACAGTCTATTGCTGTGGGTGCTGTTATTCGAGACTACGAAGGCTATGTTCAAGCTGCTTTCTCTTAATCACTAAGTGGGTCTTATGGCCCGCAAATAGCTATTCTTAAGGGCATTTGGGTCGCCTCTTCTGCTGGTTTGGTCAAGTAATTGTGGAATCTGATTCAAAAACTATTATTATTGATGCTCTTGTCACAGATGATTATGTTTTAGCTCTGTATGGACATATTTGTGGATGATATCAAGGCACTCCTGCAATCCTTTGGAATGGTGGTTTTTCGGTTTGCTCGCAAGGAAGTGTATCAAATTTTAGGAGCTTATGCTTTGGTTTGGGGAATGTCCCGATTTCCTTGTTCATTTTGTAATCCATGAAAACTCTAAACTTTTTTAAATACATCAAAAATACATAATATCGAAGGCATTTTACAAATGCACTCCATAATTAGATCTGTCATCGTCGGCCATATCATCGTATATAGGGGGTCATTCTCCAAACCAAGGAAATCGGGACATTCCCCAAACCAAAGCATAAGCTCCTAAAATTTGATAAGACTTCCTTGCGAGCAAACCGAAAAACCACCATTCCAAAGGATTGCAGGAGTGCCTTGATATCATCCACAAATATGTCCATATAGAGCTAAACCAAATAATCCAAAAATGCCTTGTTTGGGATCAAACTCGGGTCATCAATTTCTGACAGCATCTTGACCGGAAAATGGGTGGAATGGAAGCACCTTGCCACAAGAAGTCCAAAGGTGGTGTCGATTTCCTCCAACGGTGGTCAGATTGTCCGAATCAGACAACTTTTCTCGCTGTGGACATAGACTTTCGAATGTGATTTCGGCAGTTACGATGGACGAAACTCATCAGGGTTGGTCAGGTTTAGTTTGTGGTGGCTTAAGCTTCAATTTAGTGATAGTGGTTACTGGATTGGTGCTGGGACAGCGACGACATCAAGGTCGGTAGTGGGTGCTTGTGAGAAATAAGAAAGAGATGGTGAGGGGATGAGATGTAAAGAGCATAGGATTTAAAAAAGACAAAGTCAAAGCAAAGTCATGATATGCTGATGAATACCCGTTATACGAGATGGGAATCCACCATCTTTCGATGTGAAATTCTCATCATATGCTTAATAAGTTTTGGGGTGTAAGTAAAACTTACCATTAATAAAAAAAGTAAATCCATTGACGGGATTTGAACATGGAATTCAGGTTTCGAATTTGCCATTGTGCTACAGCATATATTTGACAAGTTATGCAACTTTTAATTATTTTTAAATCTTTTGACACCCGAAAAATGTAAATATTGCATCCGAGAATGGAGTTAGGCTGAAAAATTCTGCTATTAAGTTTGTAAACCCCACATCCATATGGATATATATGAGATCAAAAAACATTTATCAAATGCCTGTGAAAAAAAAAGTGTCAAATCGAATCGATTGTCTGATTGACCGTTTAATTAGTTAGTGTCAAAGGTAAAGGTAAATCAGTGAGGATCGATCGTACAATGGATCGAAAAACCAAAAAAAATTCAACGAAACCATCAATAAACCAATCAAATAGTAAATTAAATTTATGTTAAAAAATGATAAAAAATTATCGAAACCGACCTGTACACCTCTGCTTGACAACACTGTTTCATCATAATAGATGGTTCCTCTATACTAATGCACTTGATACTCCCCTGACCAAATTGCGTACTCTATAGACTCCTGGCCTGTGGTTTGCCTAAACAGTACTGCCATTTCAATAAATTCGTCAAAAAGATCACATTTTGGGTTTGCTTGCATAAGCAGCTCTCTCTCTCTCTCTCTCTCTCTCTGTATATACATGTACACCAAAAGTACAAAGTTGCTTAAACATTGTTTTGCTCTCTCTTTTAACAGTGAAATTGCGTTAAAACTCTCAGTTGTTGGATTCTAAAGAGAAAGTTCGGGACTTTCTTGCTTCATTTACTCATCTTTCTTATCATAACTAAAATTGGCTAAAAAAGCAAAAGACTTTCCTTCTGAAAAAATGGTGAGGCTGAGAAGACTTACCATGAACAGAAGTTTCAACAGAGAAAATCCAGATATTTTGATTGTGATGATTGCAGATAAGCGGAAGATAAGGGTTGGCAAGGAGGACAAAGGAGACCAGAGAGAGAACAGTAGAGAGATGGGGATGGGCCCTCAAAAGCCTGTAACAGAAATGAGTGGTACTGGCAACAAAAGAGTTATGTGTGTGTTTCCCTCTCTCTTTCTCTTTGTTTTTATTGCTCTGTTTTGTGACTTTTCTCTCTCTATCTGAATTTATGGGTCCAATTCGTTCATCCCCATTTCTCTGCAGAAGCTTTTGGCAAGTTTTACCTTTATTTTATTGATTCTCTGAAATGGGTGTCCTTTATTTCCAAAACCCATACGTGGTTTGAGCTATAAAACTTGTGGGTAGGGAAAGAGATGATGAAAATTATTGGCCTCTGAAACTCTGAATTTCAGTTTCTTTTTGGTTGGATTCTTCTGGGAAAATCCCACTTTTCTGATCATGCAAAGAAAATGAACCTGCAATCTGTATGGGGCTTTTCTTTTTGGGGGGTGTGGTTTAAGAAAGGTAAGCATAATGATTAATGCACGAGTCCTTGTTTTTCTTTTTACACAGAAACAAAGTTGTGTACCACAGTTTTTTAATGGGTTTTGACTAGTCTTTTCTTTTGTGGATAAAGATAAACCAATGATTTCATGTGAATTTTGGGTTGCTGTGGCTTGTCTTGTGCTCTTTGTCTGAACCTACACATAGGATCACTCTCTCTTTAGGTTCTCGGACTCATTTCTCTTTTCTGATTTGAGAAATCCCATGAACCTGCATAAAAATTCTTAATTCTACTGTTTTGCTTTCTGCAATATTTTGGGTGAGAAAATTCAAATTCTCAATGGCTCGTGACTGAAATGAATGCAAGGTTGGTCGTTGCTCATGTTGTTATCTTGACTGTGGTAGACCATTTGTTCTAAACATACTTTTGAACTTCTGTGCTGTAATTGTTGAATGTTTTGGCTTATGATTCATGCATCTTTCGATATAAATTGAAGACCTCTCTTACTTCCTTTTTCTGGGTAGTGAGTATTATTCCTTGAATGTTACTGTATAACTAGAGTAGCAACTCACAAAGCTAAAAAGAGGGCAATCAAGTAGGAATGATGATAATCCTCAAGATTAAGAGCTTGAAAGGGAACCTTTTACCAACTATGGCAGATGTGTATTTACTAATTATGGCATTGTTATCTTTAAAAGATCAAGTAAAAATAGAATGTAAAGATACAGTCATTTCCAGGCCTATCTCTTCCCTTTAACACTGTAGGTTTGTCATTCATCTTTATGTATCATCTTCCTATGCTGCTGATTTCCTGGCATTATAAGCTTGTCACTTTAGCTGTAATGCTGATAGGATTGGAGTTTGATAGAACTGATGCTTTGATTGTTTGTTCCTACTAGCTTTTGGTTTTCCAAAGGACCAAATGGGATAGAGGGTGAGAGAATCCTTTTTTTTTTCTTGAGTTCTATGTTTGAACTTCCATTTTTCATTTTCAGGTTAATTTTATTTGAAAAGTGTAAGGAGAATGGTCAGAATATAGATACTACTGGCACCAGCATCCAAATTAGCACATTCTTCCTTCTCTGATCTCTGCTGAAACATAACTGGGTCGATGATTCATGCATAATAGCAACATCTAAGTGATTTTGAAGCTATTTACGTCAATTGCTATGTGATCGGTTGGTCCAGTAATGATGGAGAATCACTATGTTCCAATAGATATGGCCAGCAGTAATTTGTTTGTGGTATCCGGGGTCCCATCACAAACAACCCCCAATTCACTGATGGAATTTGGCTCGTTCGATCGTAACAACCAGAGCCAGGCATTATCTGGACATCCGGTGATCTCAGATTTGCAATCTGGGTCTGTCAATGATCTCCATGCAAATATTCAAATGACAGAAAGAGCTGGTGTTTTTGACTCAGATGCATTACCTGCATTGCTTGGAAGGAATATTGTGGGACAAGCTTCCCCTTGCAGTTTGAATCCCACCAATAACACCGGCTTCCAGCAGCAATTCATGAGCGGAACACCAATTTCTGGCTCTTCACTTGCCACCCTTTTGGCTTTAAGAAGTGATGTTCAAGAAGATCTGAACAACTTGTCAATTTATTCACCTCCAACGTTTCCTCCACAAGCGCTAAGAAATTATGATTGCTCTGATACTGCAAATCCTACATTGGACACCCATGTGTACTATTGTTATGGTGAAGGTCAGGACAAGTTTCCTAACACCTCAGAGGTTACCGGTAAGACACTGTTAAGCCCGGGCTTTGAATCATATTCATCTATAGGCAACATGGATCTAATTGGCTGGATACCTTCAAATGGTGTAAATGTGGATGTAGATAATCCTTATGGCTCATGTAAATATAATAATGAGCGTTCTTTGAGTCTTGCCACTTCCCAGCCTTCAATCATCAGTGGAACTAGCATCACAGATCATTGCTCGGTGGTAAGATGTTCTGAAATGACACGTGGTTGCTTGGAAAGAACAAGGTTGGGCTCAGAACAGACTTCCTGCTGCGGTAAGGAGCTCTCTCTAAGTTTCAGTTCCAACCGTACCACTCAGTTCTCCCAAGTGAGATCTGGATCAAGATATCTTGATGTAATTCAGGAAATACTTGCTCAAATTGCGAGCTATTCGCTACAAAATCTGGGGCACAAGAGATTCTCTACTGGTGGAATCAGGGGAGGGGAAAGTGCGCCATTCTCTTCAAGTTTCTCATTCGAGGGAGGGAAGCCCTTTATGGGTTATGACGAATATCCTGATGCAAACAGCATGCTTGAGATTGAAATGGAGCCAGCTGCCCGAAGACTGGCAGTCGAAGTAAAGAAAAACCAATTGCTGAGTATACTACAAGTGGTATGTCCCATTTAGTGCTTCTTGCTGTTGGAGTTTGGAAGCTATGTAGCTTGATCATGCTGTTTGATTTTTGTTCCATTCTTTTTGGCTTCGACATTTCTATGAACTCAGGTTGACGATCGATACAATCAGTGTTTGGACGAGATCCATACAGTCGTATCTGCATTCCATGCTGCGACTGAACTAGATCCACAAGTGCACGCTCGTTTTGCCCTTCAAACAATCTCATCTCTATATAAAAGCCTAAGAGAGAGGATCAGCAACCAAATCCTTGCAATGGGAGCGCATTTTGATAGTGAATCCATGGTAGAAAAGGGAGTATCTTTTGAAACTTCTTTCTTCCAAAAGCAATGGGCTCTCCAACAGCTGAAGAGAAAAGATGATCAAATATGGAGACCCCAGAGGGGCTTGCCTGAAAGATCTGTCTCAGTTTTACGGGCATGGATGTTTCAAAACTTTCTTCACCCGTAAGCCCTCAAACAAAACGAACATCTTACACGCATTTTTCCAGAACTTTTTGTTGTTCTCAGTGTTGTATGTTGATGACATCTTATACTGATTGTCCAGGTACCCGAAAGATGCAGAGAAGCATTTACTAGCAGTGAAGAGTGGATTGACAAGAAGCCAGGTAGTCACTGCACTTACACCTTCAATTGCATGAATCTCTGTGGCATTGAAAAGTGTCTTGATGGCTGGATATCAAATTCGTTTATACGTTTTTATGATCAGGTATCGAATTGGTTTATAAATGCTCGTGTTCGTCTATGGAAACCAATGATAGAGGAAATGTATTCAGAGATGAGCAGAAGAAAGGCTCTTGGATTCAACAATTCAATGTGAATTGAAGCTGAGAAAGAAATGCATTGGAAAACCTGGACCATTTGTTTCTTTTATCACTTAATAGGAAAGGAAAACGCATCCAGTCATCCACAATATGGTTCTAAACTTGTAAGTGTACATATACTGCCGAATTGGGTGGTCAGGGGGTGCTAGTTACACTAGCAATTATTACTTGTATTAGCATGAATTAAGGTTTTAAAAGATCAATCAGAAGCTCTACATGATGTTTTGCAAGTGTGCCTTCATCTTCAATTTCAATCCTATTTTATCTTGGCTTCAAAAGAACGAACCTAATATAATACCATCCCCCAAAACTAACTTGTACCAGAAAAAAAGATGAACGGATTTTGTAATGTGTCATTCACGCCACTAATATGAAAATACGTCATATATCTAATGGACACGTTATTGCCGTTATAACGGAATTCAGAACGAATGTTTTGTTTAGCCCAACATGCAAAGTTAATGGACTTGTTTAGCCCAAAAAAATACAAAGTTGATGGACTTATTTAACCCAAAAAAAATACAGGGATTTGGTAGGAATGTTGGATTTTTTGGAAAAATACATAGGAAACCATTGAACAGAGGATCACCCGAAAATTCTCCGGATGACCTCTTCAATCTGAAAAAAAATACAAGTTCAACAAACTAACCTTTCTATTGATATCATTATCATTCCATGGTAAAAGAGCTTACCATGAGAATTTCAGAGAGAAGTTGGTGATTGGAACGAAGACTTATGTTTACAAAAGAATGAATGACAATATTTGCTTTCTTCCTAACATTTCTAATTCACCTATATTTCCTCTTTTCATATTATCTACAAATGTCTATTAAGACAAATGAAAGAAATTTTAAACTTACATTGTAGATAGTTTACAAAAAGAAATCCTTCCAGCCTCTTCACAAAACCCATCACGACATTCGCGTCTTTATTGGTTTCAACTTCAAACCCATGCTTTCTGGTGATAAAAGCTCTGGTGAGATGCAAATCGGACTCAAGGGACTTCTTGGGCTGACACTACACTTAGGTGGCCTGTACATACCATATCCCATGAGAAAGTACTCCAACGGGATCAACATGGCATGAGGCTGTTCCTCAGTTACCATTGACCCACATGACTGAACCTGCGGGTACCAACACTGGTTGATAAACTTAAAGAAGTGCATCTTCCATACATTCAAGCAAGCCAAATATTACACAATGAGATAGGCCCCTGCTACGTACCTCAACTAAAGCACTGTATCTTCTGTCTAGTTTCGAAGTCATGAGAACCGCATCAGAGTGAAACGGAGAACTGTCCCCGACAAAAATTAGAGAACGACATTGTAGCATTCTCAATCCTTCAGTGATGTCTGGCCTCCTGTTCGACCACGAGAGAGTTTAAATACCAGATCAAAATGTACAGGCATGTGATGTATGCATTTCACCATGTTCCAGAACCAGTAAATGCAACAGCAAGAAAGAGTGTAAGATTGGTAACCAGTAATCACAATATTGAGAGCAAACTCATGGAAATGAAAACTTCCTCAGCAAGAGGCGTTACCCATTCATTGCTTCAAGAAACCTCCACACGTTCAAGCTCTGCCTTTCATCCAACAACTGAAAATAGAAATACAAGTTAAAACGTAAAAGAGTGCTTAGTTCCTGACCAACAATCATTAAGCTCCTGTAAAACATAATAGGGTTTCATAAGAGATAGGAAAGATTAACTCTTCTGCAGGCCTGAACTATATCTGATTCGGGTACTTGAGAACAACCACGAACCTCCTACCACATCATTTAGAGTCCAATTATCCAACTGATCCCATACACATAAGCAAATCAAGGGGATCAACTTGAAGCAGAAAAGTACCTTGCAAAAATACCGCTTCAGCAGTAACTCCTTCACGACTCCACACATGCCATAGTAGTATACTAAATTCAATAGCACCTGCAAATAAATTAAGAGTCCTTGATTAGGATTGATATTTCTAAGCCCATAACAAATGACAAAAGAAGCAGAAGGGAAACCTTATTATACAACCATTCTGTCCAAGAGGGAGCTTTGCAAAGAGGAGAAACAAGTATCAAACCAAGAACCCGTTGTCTGTATTTCATCTGTAGCAGACAGAAACCCAGCAGTAACTTTCAGGACTCCAAGACAGAATTTTTAAAGCATTCACAACAAAGTATCTGCAAGCTACCAAGGAAGAAAACATACAGCAAAGAGTGTAAGAATGTAAGCGCCAGCTGTCACCCCCATACACATCACTGCATCAAGTCTGGAAAAAATAAAAAGGAAACGACAGAAATGAGATTACTTCCGAAATTCCTAAATTAATAGATAACTATGACAATAAATAATGAAGGGGGACTTTAGCTGGTTAGATGCAAGAAAATGACAGCTTTGAAACTTTAAAATATGTGGTAGATTTGTCCACCAATATTCTGTCGAGACTGACACCTCAAACAGACCATATAGTAACACATAAAATTACCTAAAGAAGTTGAGAACCTCCACAATCTGATCTGCCAAGTCATCAGCAGAAAGCACAGGGTCCTCTGTGCTGATAGAGGCAGCTCCTAACTGCAATGTTTCTTGAAGAAAGTGCTGGATAAGAAATGATGTAAATTGCACATTCAAAAAACATACATCTGCAGCACGCTGAGAGTCTAAAGCGAAAAGAAAATCTTTATGAATGGAAGAAAAGAGAAGAAAAAAGTTGTGCAATCAAGCTATCAAGTTACAAACCTCATGCCCAGGAGGACTGATATGATATATGCAGAAATTGGGGAGGAGCAAGGAACATGCTTCTGGACATAAGAATAGTCCTTGAAAGCATGACATGTCTGCTCAAACCATCCAAAACAAATCAAGTTAGATGTTGATAGTTTATACTTCTATTGCCAGAATAAAAGGATTCAATGGCAGGCATAAAAACCCCTAATTTCATCCATAAAGAAAGAAATAAAGTGCAAAAATGCCCACTTATCTTCATTCCTTAATAACTCAACTAAACAAACTTAAGATTCAATCAACCTAAGATCCTTGAAAAGAGCAAAAATGCTTCAATTGCATCATGTCTATCTTGTACGAGAGGGGGAAAATAATTTATAGCACAAGATTAGCATTTCAAGGAGCATAAAACCATATGGTTGCCCCACAAAATTCCCTAAAGAGATCAACCCACTCTCCATTCAGCTACAGAAAAGAGTAACCATTTATCCAAAAAATTTAAAAATTCGGACTATTAAAATGGAAATGCTTAGTAAATTGTATGAAAACTTAATAAAAGAGTATAAAATGACCGAAATGAACCTCAAATTCCAGTTTACTCACAATTTAGAGCTAAATCAGGATAAGTAACAAGAGCAGGTTTGTCCTGATCTCCATATACAGCAACAGAAATAGAACCGTGGCGAGTTTCTATAAGATGCTCCTACATACATAATCAATAATTCATTCACATTACATTAAAAAACAGTTCTGAAAATCATATTGAGCATTTTCGTCATCAATGGTCAATTCAAAATAAAAGTGGTAAAGGCCAAAATCATGTAAGTATATTCGTGAGGATATGAATTTGCATGTGCAGCAACGCCTTCCACGGACTTCCCATGGCAAATGGTTCTTATTACCGACCATTACCAACAGAATTACACATTTAAAGACCAATACTAAATATTGGCAGGCTAATGTTTAGAAGATATTAATATTAGAATTGGCTGAATTTGAGAAATATAAATAGGTAAATGACATAGTTTTCCAATAGAAGCTCCTCGAGCCGAAGAAAACAAAAGAAAGAAACTGCTCCTAAAAGTTCTAAGACCTTGCAGCCATGTGGATCAAATGCCCAGTAATCATCAAACTGCACAAATATTCCTCACATAAACAGAATTTCCTAAAACTAACCTGAAAACCTTGACAATCAAAATAACAAAAAAACACATTCCATAAGCTATAAATGTTAAAAATATTAGTGCAGGAGAAGAACTAGCTCCCATGACCATACCATCGGTCACACAACACAACTCAGAAGCCAAAAGGCTAATTGAAATGACCTTCAAAGAAATTATCCATATAAACAAACAATGAAAAGTTGATAAATATCAGTAACTGACCCATAAAACTGTAAACCTTATCGCAAGAATATCAAAAAATCTATCTACATTTCAACTGAAAAATTAAGAAAACAAAATAGAACGAAACTAGGACAAAAACAAAATTTAATCAAGTTTTCAGGCTTAAATCCGAAAGTCAGAATCAATTAGGAAGAGCCAAAGGCAATCAGTTATTTCTTGCCCCAAAAAACACAAAACTACAAAATACAGCATCATCGTTTACTTTTCCTTTCCCACATTTTCTCAGCAGCCAGCGGCAGATACGTATTGAACGACTAATACAAGCATTCATACACAAATACAAATAATGCATTACCTTCCCACCAAGAGAGATCGTTTCGATATCAATGGACACCGAGTCGCTTGAATCTGCCATTTCCCTCCCTCTCTCTCCTCTCTCTCTCTTAATTCGGGAAGAATACGATGGACTTTCCTTCCATGGCTTAATAATATTTTCTCTCTCTAAAAACTTGTAACCGTGGTTAACTCAAACGAGTCACCGACGCTCGATTATACGAAGAACTCACCTCGCCAGCCGTCCGTACTAGCAGGACCCAACCTCAGACTCTGGTTAACTTTAACCTTGATTCGTAAGGCCGACAGTTTTTCTCCAATTACTTCTTTGCCCTTTTTTATGAGGATATTGACCGACGTGCGCAGATTTAGGCTGTCTGGTTTTTTTTGGTTTTTTCCAAAAATTTGAAAATTTACCATATAAATAATCTTTTTTTTTCTATTTTTGTTTTATCTGTTACCATGTCAGTCAAAAATGTGTTTTTTAAAGTGGATTTTTGGCACGTGAGAGTATTAGAGGGAACAGATGATTCCCAAAAAAATTATAGATAAGTTGATCATATCATTGTTGGATTGGGGGTGGGTGCACCAAAAAATTTTGAAAAAAAATCATCAATGTGTAATATTCAGCATGACGAATCCGACGGTATATTTTTTTTCACACAAAAATCAAATTCACGGCGATCAGAAATCTAACTTTTTGAGTTTATATCCAACGGTCTATAATTTACACGTCTTTTTCATATTGAATTTAATTTTTGTTTCGAACAAAAAATATATAATTGGATTCGACATGCTGAATACTACACATATATAATTTTCTTAAAATTTCTTAAAAATTTTTGATGCACCAAAATGGTGTATCGGTTGAGTCTAGTGTTTTTAAACACTGGATCTACCTCGGATCCACCATTTTATTCTATTAAGTAGAATATCATGGTGGAAGTTTTTGAACAATATTTTGATATTATCTTATTAGCCTAACTTCAACAAATTTTTTGGTAAAATCTGTTTTGCAAATTTTCTTTGATTTATGCCTTCATGTTCGAAATCCTATCCATTTTTCTCTTTCATGTGTTAAGTCTGGTCATATAAGACTAATATCTTTCAAGTGAAAATGATATATAAGAAGTCCTAGCATCTCTCACACACAAGATGTGTTTTATGGGTCTAAGAACTAATAGCGACAGTCGCAAAGAACAAATCTATGCTGGCACGGGGTTCAGAATTGACAATATCCTGGATGTGTTTGGGCTTAGATTTTGAACATGGTATCGATCTTGGTGACGTATCAAGTGGTAGGACTAACGTAAGAAAGTGTCTTCTTAGTTTCACTGAGGTGACATGCACAGGAGAAAACGTGAGCTATGTCGTTCCCTGAGGTCAATCCTCAGGGGACGCTCAAGTCAATGATACTATTAATTGGGAGTACTCAGTACTCGAAGCTCACTCTCTCAAGATTAGTATTCAAGAGTGCAGAATTCAGAAACGTTACCTAGAGTTAGAGATCCTCTTTTATATGTGATGAGTGAGAGAGCTTGTTAGAGAATTTTCAGGAGGATTGATTTTCCCGCGATGGTGAATCGTCGCATGATTCTCAGTTTTCATTGGTGTTTGGTCACCAAGGATTTCCGAGGTGACTTCTACTCTTTCATCCCGCACGAGGCGGTATCTCAATCTTGCCGCAATGCTCTCCTCTCGATTATCTTGCCTGGAGTTCTTTGATCGGCAGCTAGTCGGATACGCATCATATCCTTCCACCACATGTCACCATTCGAGAGGAGGATAATTTTGGTTATATCACAATTAATGCAATGTAACGAACCGTATAGCTAGAGTAGTCAGTTTCTGCCATATGCCATTTGGCATTTGGTAGCATATATATATATCACACAAGACAAGTTGTTGTTATACTACATCTGAAAGTGATACGAACATATACGCCGCCAGAGATTGTGCCTCGATCATATATATATATATGCCGAGTCTGCTTTCACTCACAGAATTGTTTAGTTGAGATATCATGTCCATGCATGCATGCATGCAACACATACAGTCTTACCACTTTCCATTTGAGTTGGTACTTGTCCTTGGCATTTACCAAAAACAAATATACATACATATATAGTTTTGTTTGAGAAGAATGAAACATATGCATGAGAATTATGTATTCATACAGCTACGTGATTACTTGGTTAAAAAATAAAATTCCATTAAGATACATTATCATTCCAGCGTATCTAAATAGATACTATGTTTACATATGTGTTCTTATATCGTTACATTCCGTTTAAGATTAGGAATAGGCATAATCGGACATATTTTTTTATTTATATTTTTACGTATATATATATCGTTATTTGGGAATCAAGAAATAGGGTTGATTATCCATCTTTTTGATACATATAAGACATCCTTCTTATAATTCAAATCAAAACAATTGGATAATTGAAATTTGATCAATCGATCGATGAATTGGAAAACACAAGCAATGTAGTAGCTAATTTGCAACCTATAAATAGAGACAATATTGGGTATCCAAATTCCAATTATTCGACACAAAATAAACTATAGAGAGCTGGAGAAGTAAAATATGAGGAGTCGAGAAACAAGAATGTTTCATGATCGATCGTGGAGAGGTTTCTGAAGTGAATTGGAATGCTTGTGCCGATGAATATAATCTTGACAAAGGATTTAAGGATGGAGGATTCAATGGAACAAGATGCTGACAAGCACAACAATCGAGAAGCGACCTCGACCTCCGACAAAGACAGAGCGGAGAGGTGCCAATTCAATAAAAAAGCTGTCTGACGAGCCCACATGAGGCACAATAGTCGAGAAGAGAGCATCTCGACAAGATCAAAATGTCCATCAATCTAAAGTCAAGCATACCACCTCGAAAATCTCTGGTGATAGAGCACTCAGAAGAACCCAGAGTTTTGAAGGAGATCAACTCGACTTAGAAAAGAAATCATGATGAGATTCACCCTTCTGTAAATTCACCTAAGAATCAAAAGAGATCTACTCCTACAATTGTTAGAACTTTCTAATTCTTATCAAAGAGGATCTCCAGCTCCATGTAAAGTATATTGAATTCTGAATCCCGCCCTTCATTACTACTTGAGAGAGAGAATATCGAGCACTCTCCCACTGATAATAACTGATTTGAGTGTTGGAGAGGTCTTCTGAGAACACCTTCGGGACCCCAATAGCTCACAAGTTCTATTGTGCAGGTTGCCTCAACGAACCTGAAGAGATATTTTTCGACGTCAATCCGATCACCTGATACAATAGTGAGACGAAAGTTAGTTTTGAACGTCATCAGGAAGATTAGGGATCCTACCAGTGATATTTTGGTCATTCCATTCCCACCCATATTTGACCTTCGCTATTGAAATTACTATTTGCAGCCAAAACATAAAATGATAAAAGGAGGCTTGTCAATCCATCAAAACACACAAGAAAGGACCACCTGATCTTTATCAAAAAAAAAAAGGACCACCTGATCATATTTTTCTGTCATAATCACTGTCGAGTATTGGTTTAATTAAAGTGAAAAGCATGCATCATCAATAGTAATTTTCCTTAAATTTTCTTTTGATGAAACTTTCTTGTAGGGCTGTTCACAAAACCTTAGCCAAATATAACCAACCGCCAAATCGGCCGATTGATCGGTTATTGTCAAATATATATTAGTGAGGATCAATCGAAAAAATTGATCAAACTGTCAATAATCAACCGATTGATTAGTTAAATTTATGCCAAAAAATAAACCGAAACCGATCGTGGACATCTCTACTTTCTTGTGTTGTCCAAACGGAGAACCTTTGACTGGGAAAAGAACAACCAAGCTTAATACATCATGAGTTTCAATTATCATGTAATCTATATGTATAGATTACTTACCTTGCAAGTTCAAACTATTCATGATTGGTTATTTTTATACCCATATTAATCATGAGGTGATTGATGGTGATTTAGCATAATATCATGTAATGTATTGGAGGGTCCATATATACATTGATGGTTAATTTCTTTCTTCAAGGTTCTTGTCAATAACATGGGATGGATGACTTTTATTCTCAAGGGCGGACCCAAGCATAGTTAAGTGGGGTCAGTTGGTCCCATTCAAAAGAAATTAATATTATAATAAATTGTACTAATATTTTATAAAAAAAAATTCACTTCTTGTTCATACTGAATTTTAAAATTCTACCAATATCTCTAACAAGTATTAATTTGACTCCTCACTTCATTGTTAAAAAGCAATCGGATTGAATCAATTGATTCAATTGGTTGAACATTGTACTGGCTGTTATACCTGCACGTACGATTACACTTGAAAATATGTTCAAGTTATCAAAATAGAACAAATTTCAACTTTAGATAACCGACTTGAAGCATTTAAACATTGAGCGATGAAAATAGAAAATGACTCATCTTTCGGTATGACATGTTTTATTAACCCATTATATTACAAAAAACATTGGGCTCTCCTGCTAGTACTATGGAATAAGACTGGATAGGCCCAATTAACTGAAAACTAAACTTCTTGATGCCCAATCACACGAAGTAGAAGAACATGGCACAAAAAATATGCAGGAAAGGAAGATAAATCTACTACCACATCCAAAAAGGCAAAAAGTTTACGCCAACAACTGTAAAATGCTCCAAATGCACCAAACCTTTTAGCTTCTAAGTTCTAACAAGCATTCAATCATCTTGAGTATGAATGTAGGGAGTTGAACAGAAAAACAACGCTATCTCAGTCACAAGCATCCAAAAATCACTGGCCGTCCATTTAGCTGTAAACAAATTTTCTCATGCAATTGTAAATGTTTGATGTTGCCCCAAATGAGGGCTGGCCTCGTTTGTTGTGCATGTGTTGGGTTGTCGGTTGTCCATCCCGCACTTGAATGAGAGTAATAGAATATATACAAATGATGTGAAATGCCCCAACCCAACAAGTTAACTTATTGGGTTGAATAGCAAAGTAAATTCAAGGCTAATGAAAAAGAGGATAGGATAGCATTGAGAAGAGAACAAGAGTTCAGTTAGTAATGGAAAGCATACAGGATAGAATTGAGTACTTAACATTGTCCATCCAAGCTTCAATGGTACATCTTCTATAAATGCCAAGCTAATTACTAAAACTTCCCATCTGTTAAGCTTCTATCAACTATCAAGGGAAGAAGGATAAGCATTCAACTGCTGTAAATCAGGCTGCAGTACAAAAAGTGCCTCTGCTGTTCTGTGGTTGTAGAGATTGTTATCCCAAAAGAAAATTGCACATTATGGAGTCTATCAAAACCTATTCATACAGTGTATTGTCTTCACCTGAGGCTGGATAATCTACCTCACCGAGTACTCCTGAATTTCATACCTGGTGAACTTAACCTCTCTACCACTGTCATTCATTCTCTCTTCTTTACGTTTTCTTGTATCGTCAATTGCTCCTGATGATATCAAGCCAGAAGCTGTGGATAATGCAACATCCATTGAATCAACCATGTTTGTATCGTCATCAAGTTTATCATCCTCTTCACTCTCATTTTCAGAGTACAAGAAGTAATCTTCTCTCAAGTTCTCACCATCTGACCTAATTGCTGGAAGCTCATAACCTTTTCTTGATTTACGAATTATGGATTCTGCATAAATCTTGTAGGTGTCACAATCGAACACCTTAATACCTTGCTTTTCAACATTTAGTATCCACCCTGGAACCACAACTTAAAATCAAAATTTTGAGGTGGAAAATAAAAATCAAATTCCTGAAACATCAAATAAAGGAAAACAAAAAATTGAAGGGTGGATGACTTCTTCCAATTAGCTCCTACCAAATTTGCCAACTTAGTAATGACAGCAAAATATTGCAGTACAGCAAGCACTGCCAGCATGCACCAGACATGCAGTCAAGTAATGTCCAGTCTCCACTTCAAAAATTGATATGACAGAACAGAAGCTTCTCCATGTCATAATTGGTGTGCTGAGAATAACCAGACAAGCCAATGCAAGAAGTGCTAAATCCCCAAGAAATAAGGAAAATGACAGAGATAGCGAAGTAACTCACTAATGAGAGCTATAGGAGTGCCAATAGTTGGTTTGCTTGATTGGCCACAAATACCAGTCTGACCAATGATCCACTTGCTTAACTGTGAGGATAAGCGAGATTCACAGAACGCATCCATATAGGAAATGACCTTGGTCTGGTCACCAATTTCCCTACAGCCAATCCTGTCATGAGATTTAATGGACTAACAATAAAAATCAGAACAGCAACAACAACCATCTCATTCTCTCATACCTGGCAAATCGTATGGCATTGTCAGCAACTAACAACCATGTCACAGCAAGACTTTTCAAGTGTTTGCTAGGTAGTTCAACTCCCCCTTGAAGGTCGAGGAATGAATACTCAGCCATTATCACAGCATCATATAAGACCTCTCTCAAAAAAACCTCATCCTCAATGCTCTGAGACAAACCATAACAACATTTGGGCAACCAATAAAGCTTGATGAGTTTCTTCAAAGAGATAAGCACTACATATTCCATTAATATAACTATCCATTAAACAGCTAAGACTATGAAAGGCTGCAATTTAAATTCCCACATTTAATGAAGTTTACAGCCCACTAATATGTTACAGATTACACAAAAAAAAAAAAAAAAAGTAAAGTGGAAGCCTTACCCACCTACTTTGGGTTGGGAGCAGTCAGTCCTTAGCAGTAGCAAAGTGAACCAAATAAAGAACTAAGAATGTTATATCAATTAATAATGGTGCGAGTTTGGTACCATGCTTGGCAAATTTCCCAACCAAGAAAACAAAACTTGGTTATGCAAAGCTTCAAAGGCTTTGACAACAGAATCAGGAGGTTTGTGTGATTTATTGTTTCAAGTTTCGACATTCAAAGACGTGTGTATGTGCGAGCGCTTGTGTGTGTGCATTCTGCATGATTGTGTAAATCCATGAAATAAAATGCTTCTAGCCTTATATTGCTTTCAGTACTAAGAAATAAACACAGTAAACCAATAGGAAATGTAAGACGCTAACCAGTAGGGAGGTGACAGGCAACATCGGCTCCAACAGCATTCTCAGAATGGTATCTGATTTTTGAAAACAATAAATCACAAAGTACAAACATCACAAATTGATAAATTTAAGAAGAAAAACAGAAGGGTCAATTTGCTATAGTAAAGCTATAAAGTAACTAATTTTTTAACTTGAATGAAACATAGAAGCAGGGTATAAGATAATCAGGCACAAATTATACTTGTTAAACTTAGCGAATTCATATTTATTTAACTTAACACCACTTAACGTAAACAGAAAAAAGTACTTGAAATACTACTCAAATTGTTGGGCAAAAAAATTTTTGTGACCAACAGTAACAAGACAGAAGTTTAGGGTCGGCCCTTAGACATGCCATCAAGTATCAACTGTACAGCCCCAACACTAAAGAATTGTTCATAAAATCAATTTTGACATTAGAGCTCATTGTAAAACAATATAGCTTCTTAGACAGTAATCATGTAGTCTGAAGCATTCCAGATTTGCATAGATCTTGCTGTAATCTAAAAATTTCAAAACAACAATGTTATGACTGGTAAATAGCATGTTAACACACCCAAATTCTTTTTCGGCACGCCAAAAGCCAGAAAAGGAATCTAAATCCAAGTAAGCATGAATTCTTACCAAAGAAGTAAACATTCCGAAAACCATTGATCATTTGAACCACATTGTTGCGCAGTTCTTCCTCAATCTCAGTTCTCAAAGTAAACGATCCAAATTTCAAGCACAATCTCAACAAAAACGCCTCAGTCATAATAGTTCCAGCCAGGTAACCCACCTCACATCCCTCACAAACCCTTCCAAGAACCCCATCCCCTAAAAGCGGGAAAAATGCCCTCATAACCTTCCCCGTGTCGCAGTTTTCTCCAACTCTCTTAACCATCCACACGCGCACCAAATCCTCAAAACATGAGCTCAAACTTTCCAGCTCACCTTCTTCCTCAAAATGGGTACCACAACAAATGCTAATATAACCGACAATCCCCTCCAATAAATCCTCAATCTCTCCCCTCAGCTCCTTTTTGTCAAACACAACCAAACGGTACAACTCGCACATGACCGGAGCAAGTGTAGCCATCTTTTGATTCACATTACACGAATCAGAACAAGAAACTATCAACTGAAACAATTCTTTAACAACCAAGACTGGCTTAGAATACTCTTGATCACTAAACTCCAAAGAATGAAATGTCAAAGCCGAGTAAAACCACACAATTTCAAGCGGTGGATCGGGTAAGCTTTGCAGTAAACGACAGAAAATCGAGGTAAAATTGCAGAAATTCCTCTCGCCGTTTCGACGTTCGGATAAAAACCGATCGATGGATTCTCTGAGCAGGGGCCGAAAATAGGAGATTTGGTTCATTTTGAGATGATTAACTGAAATCTGAATTGGGGTTTTGGAGTAGTATTACTATTTTGAGATTAGAGCAAAAACCCTAGGAATTCGCGGTTATTTACTATTTAGCATGTGGAGATGGGGAGGGAATTTTGGGGCATTTTGGTAACAGGACATGTTTTGAATTTGCGCCTTAATTTATTTTCTAATTCATATTACTATATTCATGATAATTGAATTAACAACAAGATTAAGTCCCAAAAAAGCCCATCTACTTTGCAAAATCGATCGATTGAGCCTTCTCACTTTCTTTCTTTTTTCGAGTCATTAAAACCCCTATAATTTGAAGAAGGTGCTAAAGTGAACCCCTCATTGTAATTTATGTTATAACGATGTTGATGTGGCATTTAACCAATTGAGCTGAATTTTTTGAATAATTTGTTATTTGCTGACTTCGACGACCACGTGTTTTGTCCATTGAAATTAGAACATATGTCTAAAATTTATCATGCATTTAAGAATACCTTTCTTATATGTTTTGATAATGGTTTGAAACTTACTATTTTTGCGGCGACGAAGCCCATATATTTAAAGTAATGAGTTATTTAAACTCTTGTACTTTTAGTAAATGGGTTGAATTAGCCCTTGTAATGGCATTTCAAAAGGAACTAATGACAAACCAAATTTGCAACATCAGCAAACTAATACTATTCATCCACAACATCAACAAACTGATAATAGTATCCAAAACATAAACATCATCCATAAAGTCTACTCAACATAATCAACAAAATACATAATTGGTACTTGGTATGCCCTCAAATATGTCTCCTTCCCCCTTCTTATACCAAAGTGCAAGATAATCCTCAGCTTTTCACCATTGGCATCTATAGCACGTATAACATGGGGACATGGGATACCAAAAACATGCCATGCCCCACATGTCTGGTCACATAACTAATGCGATTTCTGAAGTACAACAATTATTAGGAAATAACCAAGTTCGAGTTGTAGCTATGAGTGTTACATATGGTCTAATGAGAGGGATGTACGTGATTGACACGAGTGCTCATCTAAGTGTTCCAGTCGATAGAGCGACTCTTGGACGAATTTCAACTTATTTGTTGAGCCTCTTGATATTTAGATCTTGTAGATACTTATACAACATCTCCTTTTTCATAAATCAATGCTCGCTTTTACACAGTTTAGAGGCAAAGTTATCCATTTTTTAGATAGGAATTAAAGTAAGTTTATATTCAAACTTACTTGCACAACACCTCATATGTTACCCTTGTTCTTTAAAATCTATAACGAGAAATCATGAATTTGGACTCATATTAATATCATATACTTGGATCACCCTAATCTCTTAAAATATTTTGATAAGTCGTGGGGTGTAAGTGTTTAGAGTTGAACTTGGGATCCTAACAACTGACATCCCAATTATCCCAACTGCTAAGTTATACGCACATAATTTCATATGAGATATGTGGAACCCGCGAATTCATTTAGATAATGTGTGTGCAACTCAACAACTATGATAGACGGGATATCAATCGCTAGAATCTTTATCATTTCCATAATTATAATGATTTATTTTTTGCCAACTCGGCCACCTCTAAATAATTTCCTTAAATATGTTTCCATGATATACCCTACTATCAGAAATTCTCTTATGTGGACCAAAAGTGTAGATCAATTTTGTGGACATGTTTTTCAATCATAGATGTGGTGGGTCTCATAGTAAATGTGTGACCCCCACTTATGTTGTTATTTATTACAATCATTGGATTTTGATCCACACTTTTTGATTCATATAAGAGAATTCCTCATATATTGACCTAACTTTTTTTTTGAGACAAATTTGTTGAGAGACATGTTAACCAAAATGTTGTTAAAAATCTAATGGTAATAAAGTAGCTTCCAATACCTAACCATCCCTGTAAAAAAAAATGCTATTTTCCTTTTAGGGTTTTACCATCAAACTAGTTAATACTTCCTCCGTCCCATTTTAATTGTCCCCTTCAATTTTACACACAGTTTAAGAAAGTGCGTTACTCCCCCTTCAATTTGACATTTATACCCTCATTTATTGAGCTCTTCTAGCTTTTCAATTTAAGGATAAATAAGGGTAAGATGAGAAAAATGGATGAAATTAGTTTTAATTAATTGAAATGGGTAATTCATTTTGGGACATGTAAAAAAGGAATACAGGACAATAAAAATGGGACGGAGGGAGTAGTATTTTTCTTTAAAAAAAAAAGAGAGAATTTAAAGTGCTTGTGACATTTACGCTAAAAAACATAATGGTTTCTTTTTTAACAACTCTCTTTTCTTTTGGTAGTTTCTTTAAACCTTTTTATGGGTTGTTAAATCAGCTTCGGCATCATTGTAATCTACGCCAAACACATCCTAACCTCATCCCTAAAGTCGACAAGATGGCAAGGATTGAATATATTCCGATATTCACGTCACTTTCAACAAAAAATAATTATTTTCCATCTTCATTTTTACAAAAAAAAATAAAAATAAATAAGAGATCCACGACTAACTCAAAAGACACTCATGTACAAACACGAATTTACTAGGGATGACAACGGGTGGGGTACCTTTCCAATTAGGAAATACCAAAACCGTTTCCATTTAAGATACTCTATACCAAAACCGTTATAAAACCATTTAAAAAACCATTTAAATTTCCAAACCCGGAACCGTTCCATAACCGTTTACTATCAGGTACCCATTTACCATTTAACTTTTAATATTTTTATTTTTTTCTTTGATGATTATATTAATATAAATTAATATTGAGTATGATTAATATTAATTATGATTTTATAATTCAAATTAGTCTAATTTATAGTTTTATTAGTATGCTTCTATAAATATATACGTTTTAATATGATTTATCATGTTATAATTTAGTATCCTAATAATATACCTTTATACATGATTTATAATATTATTACTATAATGGATTTTTTTTATTAAACGGTTCGGGTACCCTAAACCCGGCATCAAAAACCAAACTCTACCCTAAACCATGACGGGTTTGAAAACCAAAACCAAAACCGTTTCCAAAACCTATAGGATCGGTTTTCGGGTTTTAAACAGATTGGATACCCTACGGATACTGCTCGGATCGGTTTTTTTTGCCATCCCTAGAATCTACTATGATTTCATTGGGTACATGACTCCCAGTGAAATCATAGCAAAAAATATAACAAAAAATATATCAGGCCCCCAATGAAAAATTATCAGGCATCCAATCAAAAAAAAATTTCCGATAGATAGTCTCAAGATAGATTTACAGTTCATTCCAGACCCCCGCTATTCAATTGTGCTCCGCCAATGAGTTCAAATTCCAGATCCACCACTACTTAGGTGTGTGTGATATCTAATAAAAATCTCGAGTTCGAGAATTATCCGTCATTTCTTTTTCCCTTAAAATAAATAATGAGCAATAATATTATTAGTATATTATTATCGTTGGTGAGAGAGCTAATAATATAAATTAATAATCTGCCAAAACGCTACTGTGCATCTCGTACTTCGTCATTATCTTCCAAATTTTCTTTTTCTCTCTCCTTCTCATATCACAGAGAGAGAAAGAGAGAGAAAATTAACTGAGAGAGTGTGAAAATCTCATCGGCGTCTCAATCTGAATATCGGTGATCGTCTGTTCGTGTCAAATCTCGTTGATTCGTGTTTTTTGTGGATAAATAGAAAGTAGAGAGAGAGAGAGTTTACGTGTTCGTGTAAGAGGAATCTCGCTCTTGTTCAACATGTGTATTTCTTGATGTAATGGATGATAGTGAAGAGATTGCATAGAATCCGTGATGGTATCGTTGTGAATCTGGAGTATTAGATCGATCTGTGTGTTAGTTCTGGCGGATTTCAATTGTGAATTCGGTCAAACAAGATTTGCTGGAAATGAACGGTGTAGAAGAAGCTGTGGCTGGTTCCGCTGAAGCACCTCAGCCGCTGGAGTGGAAATTCTCTCAGGTTTTTGGCGAACGGACTGCAGGGGAGGAGGTGCAGGAAGGTGCGATCTTCGAGCTTTTGATGTTTATTTTCGTATTTTTATTAGGGGATGTAAGTATGTTTATTGTTGTTTCTGTCGGTAATCAAATTGTTTAAATTATTTTAAATGTGTCTGCAAGTATAAGTTCGGTGGTGGCAAATTTTTTCAACTAAAGTTTGTGTACTGAGTGGATCGTAAGCCTCAGGTTGAATTGGCAAGAAATATCTTAGATGTTCTCCACATGGATTTAGGAGCGTGATGTAGAGGCAATGTAGTGTATGTGTTTGATCAATTTGGGCTGAAATATGGTTTACCAATATTGGGGCTGTATATATGATGTATTTGTTAGTTTTCTTTGGAGTACTTTCATTACTCCAAGGTCTTATATTGTGATAGAAAAAAGCATATAATTGTTTCATACATCTAAGAGATGGATTTTACATGCATCATAGACGATTATGGATTTAGATACTCACTGTGGATGTGAGGTTTCATGTGTGTTTGAAATGTTTTTGTTTACACGTGACTGTGTTTTAACTTTTAAGTTAGTTTGCTGCTAACTGAGTTTGGATATTTTTCATATTGATTGGACGATGTTCATGATATTGAGAATAGAATAGTCTAATAATAATTATTCTAGTAAAGAAGTTGGTTTCAATAGTGAATTTTCTACTGGAGGGCTTATTATTGATGCCATGACATGGTATTGCACAACTTAATACTGCTCGAGTGCGAATGGTATCAGCTTGCGTAGTTGAATGATTTTTTTATTATGAAACTATGAAAAAACATCACTGACATACTAAAATATGCATATTAACATTTTAACATGGAAAGAAGGTCATTCCAACAAGGCATAATAGGAACATGTAAGTGTCGCTATCAGGTAAAGATCAATATCATAATGATCGGGAGTTCAACTCACTGGATCAACTAGTTGTCCCATTATTTTGGGGCCCCAGTTTGTTGAGACTGAGTTATGGAAAGCTCAACTATCTGGGCAATGATTTTACTCCAGCATAATTATCAAATGGTTCAAGCTGAAACTTGTGCCAGTGTAGCAGTTGCATCACTTAGTCAATATTTTTCCTCGCTAGTTGGTGATTAAGTACCAGGATTTGAGAGCTAGTTTGCTTAAAGTATTTTTTGAATGTAAACTTTTATTGAGAGGACTAGGAAGGTGCAGACCCGAAACTACACCAAGTACTGCTTGTAGGATGTTATTTCAGTTTGATGTTGTGTGCTGCTGGTTTCTAATTCAGGAATGAGCAGTTTCTGCATTCCTCTGTCTTCTCTCCAAGAGGAACAGATGAATTAAATCAACATAATTTAATTTTGGATACATATTACTGGCCAAGTGTCGTATGATTTACTATTTTTCTGATGTAATCAGAATTGTCTCTTTATTCAATTAAAAATAATGAGAGTTGTCTCTCTTGTTGGAGCTAATTTAAGGCTTTTACATTTTTTCTCCAGCTCACTTTGTGTTCTGGCTGTGCTGTCTGCAGTTGATATTATTTCTGCCATCGAATTTGATAGAACCGGGGATCACCTTGCCACTGGAGATCGCGGAGGTCGGGTGGTTTTATTTGAAAGAGCTGATACAAAAGATGTATGTTTTATGTCATTGTTTGGTAGTTCATTTTAGTAAGCATTTTCTTTTATGTGTTTTTGCAAACTGTGCTGTTGCAACACAAATTGATGACATGAACTTACGATGTGCAGCATGGTGGAAATCGGAGAGATCTAGAGATGATGGATTACTCAAACAGTAGGCATCCTGAGTTCCGCTATAAGACAGAGTTTCAAAGCCATGAGCCTGAGGTAACTTTTCTTCATGCACCTTTTGAATTCTCCTGAGCTGACACTACTCAAGAATTTGGACTTGATAAGTGGCTTTCTTTTCCTTCTATCACTGAGAAAAAATGCGCTTCTTTATCTCTACTGCAGTTTGATTATCTCAAGAGCTTGGAAATTGAGGAGAAAATAAATAAAATTAGATGGTGTCAGTCAGCCAATGGCGCCCTATTTCTTCTTTCAACTAATGACAAAACCATCAAATTTTGGAAGGTACGAGGCCGTGTAGTTCAAATTTTTTTAATGAATCAGTAGTTGGACCTTCGTGTTATCATATGTATGGGACATTTTTTGTATGGTATGTTTAGTTGAATGGAACATTTTATAGATGATATATTTAGTTGAATAGAACATTTTATGTATGTTGTATGATAATTGTGGCATTTAAATTTCTTGAACAAGTCATTTTTTCCCCTATAATGCAATGTTTTGCATGTTCAAAATTTGATCAAGTGCCACAGAAAGCAATTGCTTTCATTGGTTCACTTTTTGAGGCTCCAGTGGAGGACGACTGGTGGCAATGTGGTGCCTTGTTGAGATTGAAGCATTTTTTTTCAAATTTGAAAACATTTTATGTTCTTGGACTCATAACGATGATATTGCTGTTCTTTGTGGCTGCTAGACAAGCTTTTAGAAATATAAGGAATACATGTTCTGATAACTTAAAACTTGCTTTGGAAATACTGCTTTGGTTCTTCTGGAATGACTTATGTATTCTTTATGTTACGCAGTTACTTCTAGTTCTACCAACTTTTTGCATTGTTTTATATTGATATTGATGCACAAGATTAGTTTTCATTGAATATATTTTCAATCATTGCAAGAATGTTCTTATGGAGGATCTTTTAAGAAAGCGGCCAAGAACATTTGAATGACGCAAGTAAAAAAAAATGGCCTTTGTGTAGTGGCCTCAGCGTATGCTAAGCAGTGAAGGGGTGGGGTAAACTGTAAAGTTTGATGGCTCCTTATGCTAAAAAGTTGAGAGTTTTGAAATAAAAGTTCATTTTTCTTTACCTTGAATTTTTTCACAGTACAGTTTGAAAGCATCGTTAAACATTTTTCCAATAGTGTAGATAGTTCTGGCCATGGTTATACCCCCTTTTCAATCAAATTAGAATTTTGAGGCTTCCTTAGTAGCAAACTTAACCAACTCTTGGGATGTTGACGTCATCTAATTAAAAAAGGCTTTTTAGTGAGTCTTCTAATGCCATGGCTTGGCGGTTGCCGGTTAGTATGGGTGGAATGATTTATTTAATGATTTTTTCTTTAGGAATAAATGGTTCTGAAAAATGTTATTTTTTTAATGCATTGGCTTTTGATGTTGGAAAGGTTCAAGAGAAGAAGGTTAAGAAAATATGCGACATGAACGTGGACCCTGTGAAAGCTGCAGGAAATGGTCCTATTGCTGGTTCGAGTAGGTCAACCCTCTCGAAGCCATGTATTGCAAATGGAGAATGCACAGAGAACCCCGTTGGTCATTCAAGTGCTGATTTTGAGTTTCCATCTGGGGGTATCCCATCTTTGCGTTTGCCTACGGTAGTTGTATCGAATCTCTTACGCATATTTTATTGGACTATTCATAATAGTATATCAGTAAATAGTTATTTATTACTTTTTCTGATGGCACATTTTTTACATTTAGGTAACTAGTCATGAGATGAGCCTTGTGGCGAGATGTCGAAGAATATATGCCCATGCCCATGACTATCACATCAATTCCATTTCTAATAACAGGTACATTTTTTAGACCATTATGACTTGTGCCTTTCTTGTTTTACTTTTGTTTTGGCTACAATGTCTTTTGATTTGTTTGTTTATATTTATGTGGATTTGTATTCTTGCTGGAATTCTTTCTGTGAATTCCTTCTGGATGAGGTTTGAGTGGTATTATCATGTATTGTTCTTGGCACTATGCTGGTAATTTTAGTAGTCTTTACTTTTGTGTAAACTGTGTATGAAACTGCCATTGAGTTCTGACTATGAAAAACATAACGTCGTCCTATCACATTCATTTTATTCACTGATAATTTTTTTCTTTGCTCTTTTGTAGTGATGGAGAGACTTTTATATCGGCTGATGATTTGCGAATAAATCTTTGGAACTTGGAAATTAGCAATCAGAGTTTTAATATTGTTGATGTGAAGCCTGCAAACATGGAGGATCTGACTGGTGAGACTCTAGCCATCTGAATGGAGTTTATAATGCTAAATGGACTTTTTTATGCCTCAAATTTAGCTGTTGCTTTTCGATTTTAAATTAGTTAGTATTAGTTACTCTAATTTCAACTAAGTTTTAGCTTTTGAATGGTTCATCCCGGATATATTCATAGCATTGTACCTTTATTGACACAGTTAAGTTCGTATTTGCAGAGGTGATAACTTCGGCAGAATTTCACCCTACCCATTGCAACACGTTAGCATATAGTAGTTCGAAAGGCTCAATTCGACTGATTGATATGCGACAATCGGCTCTATGTGATAGTCATAGCAAATTGTAGGTGATTTATGGTTTTTCTTTTTGTCATCTTACTAGGCCTTTTGTTCAACACACATATATCATTCACTATATTTGTCATATGATACTTTCTTTGGTGCTTCATTTGGAGATCCCCTAACAAACAGTTTATTAAACCTTTTGATGGCTTAGGTTCGAGCAGCCGGAGGTGTCTGGCACAAGGTCCTTTTTCACCGAAATAATTGCCTCAATCTCGGATATAAAGTTTTCGAAAGATGGAAGGCATATACTTAGTCGTGACTACATGACTCTCAAGGTTGGCTGTTTAACCTATTCACCTACGGTTTAATATTGTGTTTGATCTGTCAAAAGATAAATTGGAGATATCATATTTGATATTTTACTCTTCAGCTGCTCCATTTTAGGTTCAAAAATGCTGAGTGTTTTATGATTTTCTGATAATCTGGTTTGGTGATTGGATGGCCACGTCTAACTTATAGGAAAACCTGATCTCTTGAGATTTTTGCCCCAATTTCCAATGGAAACAATAGGCGTAGTTTATGGGGATGGTGATGATAATTTGTTTAGATGATAAAATCAGATGAGAGTCATGAGACAATCTGGTAGAGTATAATGATTTCCCTCGGCAGTTTCATTTCTGTTGCTGCTTCTCTTTCCTCAAATGTTTTGCATGTATGGTTGACAGTTGTGGGACATAAATATGGATTCTGGCCCTGTTACAACTTTCCAGGTTCATGAATACTTGAGACCTAAGGTAATGTCCATCTGCCTTTTGTTAAGATTAGGCAATGGTTAATGGAACTAATGCATTATTTGTCTAATGTAAATTATTTATTGGTGTTGCAGCTCTGTGATTTGTATGAAAATGATTCTATCTTTGACAAGTTTGAGTGTTGTCTTAGTGGAGATGGACTTCGAGTTGCAACTGGCTCCTACAGGTTTGCTTGAGCATATCACTTATTTCTACTATTATCATCCTTAGAAGCTGCCTAAGTCTTACTTATGGTATTATACTTTTTTCTGTGATTCCAGCAATCTGTTCCGTGTGTTTGGTTGTTCCAAAGGAAGCTCAGAAGCTACAACATTGGAAGCCAGCAAAAATCCCACGAGGTATGTCGGAGAATGTATACGAAGAGACTGAAGGTGTATGCGTTCAATAATTAAATAAGGATCTGTCTGCATGTTGTTTTGCATCAAACTGAATATTGCTATGTTGATTGACCGTGAAATCCTTTGATGTGATGACAATGTGTAATGCATTCACAGGAGACAAGTCCAAACACCATCGAGGCCTGCTAGATCTCTGGGCAGTCTATCTCGTGGTTTCAGGCGAGGTTTGTGTTTGATCCAATATGACTTTATATCGGTGTTCAAAGTCTAATAATTCCATCCAGTTGAGGCAGATAGTGTCAGTGGTGCTATTAAATTATGTTTTATTGTTTATAATATTGGTATAGGATGAATAGTGGTGGTGATCTTATCTATTGGTACAACAGACCCACTACCTCAAAATGTTTGGAGTTATTTTCCGCTTCAAAGAAAAAAAAGCAAAAATAAGCCAATTGGGTTTAACTCATTTTTTTGCCTCATTTTTGTCTTCTATATCAAAACATTTTAAGTTATTTTCCGCGTCAAAGGAAAAAAAGCAAACAAATGCCAATTGGGTTTCACTCGTTTTTGTCTTCTAATTTTACCAAGTGAGCCACTATTATTATTGATTTCATCATTTCACTAGATCCTTTTTTAATAGGGGATCCTTTAGTTTGTGAACACTGTGATGATATTGGATTACCACAATTTTCCTTTTTCTTTTCCCCTTTTTAACTGTTTAAGGTGCGGACAACTCTGGAGTCGATTCAAATGGAAATGCTTATGATTTCTCAACAAAGTTGCTACATCTGGCATGGCATCCAACTGAAAACTCACTTGCGTGTGCTGCCTCAAACAGCCTTTACATGTATTACGCATGAGATGATTTGAGAGTTTTTTGCCTTGGAAAAGCTTAAATCATTGCCTCCATTGAAGGTTTCATTGCCCTACTTCCTCAGTAAGTGACATGGAAGTTGTGCCAATTATCAGACACCCATTAAAATTCTAGCTCGATTTAACACTGTGGTTTGATGTTGCTCTTGTTGAATTATCAAGGAAGGCCTTAGTATTTGCTACCAGGCTGGCAGTGCCTTACTGACTATTTTCTTTCATTATGGAAGATGCAATTCTGCCTTTGTATCATTTTGTTTAGGTCAAAGAAAATGCCATCTTAGCTGCTTTCCAACAATTGGAAACTAAAGCTTCTAAATAGTGATGCTGTGCTGCTGCGGGGGGTCTAAAGCCTGAATCTGGGAGGGGAGCTGTTTTGATGCATCAATTCTCATTGATACTTGGAGTTTCAAATGTGTACAATTTGGAGTTAGAATTAAAGTCTTGTGAAAGCTTTATCATGATTATTGTTATCTTATATTCTAACCATTCTTTCTCCTCTTCAAAAGATTTTGGGTTTTTTTGGTCTTTGCCACGGAATGATTCCTGTTAGATGTTGTACTAGTCATGCCTAATCTTTCCTCTTGAAAGTTCAATTATTGCTACCATCTCTTAGTCGCCAAAATGTTGTTAAATTTTGATGTAGCTTAACATACTTTTCTTTATGAGCAATGTAGCTAAACAATCTTAATTTTGGATGCTATTTTGTTTTTTTTTGTTTTTTTCCCTTTTTCCCGTTAAATAGCTCAGCTGGTTATTGGCTTTGGTTAAAAGTGTGTGCCTGTAGAGAGAACCCGGAACGGAGAACTTGCTCCCCTTTTCCGCCCCACTCTTTGGTCTTAAGAATGCTGCTTTTAAGAATGAGTGAGTGCCCTTCTCCGACCCTTACTGCCCATCCTGAGAGCGGACAGCTAATGCGTTCCACTTATTGAACAGGGTTCTATGGTCGGTCCGCGACCCTTGGGTGATCTCGTAGTTCCTATGGGGTGGGGTTTGATCCCAGTGGAATAATTTTCGTACGAGGCTGTACTCTAACTTATATGTCGGGAGGTTCCGAGTTTATACCCAATTTGGCTGTCAGAAATAGTAAGTTAGTTTGCTGTTGGTCCGAGTTTATATCCAGGTTCCGAGTTTATACCCAATTTGGCTGTCAGAAATAGTAAGTTAGTTTGCTGTTGGTCCGAGTTTATATCCAACTTAGCTGTTGAAGTAATAAAAAAAAGTTAAACTGAGTAGTGAAAAAAAAATTTGGAAATAAAATATACAGGGCTTGCAAGTTGCAACGTATGGGAACTTTTTTCAACTACTCTCGTCTTGCTCTTTTGGTAGTTTCTCTTTAATCCATCTTGGATTGAAGCAGCTTCGAATCATTGTAATCTACACCAAAAACATACTAAGCTCATCTTTAAAGTCGCCCAAGATATCAAATACATTCATGTCACTTTCAATAAATTAACATAAAAAGGAATTTTCTTTTTCTTCCAATCCCTCGGAAAAGGAGAGGAAAATCAACTGGGAGAGTGTGAAAATCTAATCGGAGTTTGAATCTGAGATTGTCATCTGTTTTGTGTTAAATCTCGTTGATTTGTGTTTCTCCGGAGGAATAGAAAAGTATTGAGAGAGTGTGTATGACTGCGTGTAAGAGGAATCTCGTTATGTGTGTTTCTAGTTATAACAGATGATAGTGAAGAGATTGCATTTACTAAGGAGATTGTGCCGAATCCGTGATGTTATCGTTGTGAAACTGACTATCAGAAATCGATCGGTGTGTTACTTTCATTGTGAATTCGGTCAAACAAGATTTGTCGAGAATGAACGGTGGCGAAGGAGCTGTGGCGAGTACGGCTGGAGGGCTGGAGCCTCTGGAGTGGAAATTCTCTCAGGTTTTTGGCGAACGAAGTGCCGGGGAGGAAGTGCAGGAAGGTGCGATCTTCGACCTTTCCATATCATTTTTCTTTATTTATTTTAGTATTCCGTCTTTTGCTTTGCTAGTTACCAAATCGTTGCAATTATTTTAAATGTTGCCGCAACTCGCAAGTATAGGTTCGGCTGTGGCGAATATTGAATTGGTATGAGATATAGTGCCATAATCATAGAAATTCCTTTGTTTTTGAGAGTTTCATAGATGTTCACCTTTTGGATTTAAGAGCATGATGCAAGGTAATGCACTGCATATTTTTATTTTTTTAAAAAAATAAATTTTGGAGGGGGTTGCTGCTGAAAATTAATTTATTTTCGGTGGTGCTGTATATATGAGGTATTTGTTGTTTTCTTTGGAAGAAGTTACCTCAGGGTTTATATGTAAAAAGTAAACAACACCCATCCCGCAGTGGGCGAGGTTGGAGATAGACAAAATGTACATATACCTTATCCCCACATAATTGTGACCTTTCGGTTGCACCCCTACAACTATACCACTGGGCCACATGTTTTATTTTCTTCTTTGCGTGTAAGAACTGAAGTTTGGACACATCAGAATTTTCATACACGATTATGGATGTGGATATTTACTATGGATAAGAAGTTTATTGCATGAATTGTCTGCAATGTGTTTTTCAAACAACCCCCCCCCCCCCCCCCGAATGAGTTTAAGTTCGCTTTACTGCTAAGTGAGCCTCAATGTATTCTATCATTAATTATTCTATTAAAGAGGATGGTTTGAACAGCAATCGGATGCTTATTATTGTTGCCATGAGAGGTTTTTTTTTATTAGTTGTGGGGTTAGATTATTAATTCTTCGAGGGAGGGGGGAACCGAACTTTGCACCTCATGCAAACAAATTATAAGGATCTGCCACCATTAGGCACACTCATGTCTGAATAGGAACATTGGCGAAGGACTGTCTACTTATTTAATACTGATGGAGTGCAAATGAGATCAGCTTGTGTAGTTGTGTGATTTTAAATTGAAACCATAACAACGCCAATGAATATACTAAAGTGTTCGTACTATCGTTTAACAAGGAAAGAAGGCTGAAATTGCTATTCAGTCCGAGAACACATGACATGTACATGTAGGTGTGGCTATCAGGTAAAGATCAGCCTCTTACTGATCAAGAGGTCATCTTACTGCTTCAGATGGTTGTACCATTCATTTGCTAATTAGCTCTCCAGTATTTTGAGTCTGAGTTACTGAAAGCTCAACTCGTTGGACAATGGAATAAGACACATGGAGTTGCGCAATTATCAAATGATTCAGGCTGAGACTTGCGCCAGTCTAACAGTCGCATTTCTGAGTCAATTTTTTTCCTCACTAGTTTATGATTAAGTAGCTGGATTTAAGAACTAGTTTGCTTATAGTATGATATTTCAGTTTGACATTGTGTGCTGGTGGTTTCTAATTCAGGAAGGAGCAGTTTTTGCATTCCCTTTCTCCTCCCCATGTGGAAGTTAGGAACTGAATAAACAAATTAATTTTGGATATATATCACTGGCGAAGGCTCTTTTAATTTACTAGTATGCTGATGTGATGAGAATTGTCTCACTTGTTGAGGCTAATTTAAAGCTTTTACATTTTCCCCAGCTTACAATGTGTACTGCTGTTCTGTTGGCAGTTGATATTATTTCTGCTATTGAATTTGATAGAACTGGGGATCACCTTGCAACTGGAGATCGCGGAGGTCGGGTTGTTTTATTTGAAAGAACAGATATAAGAGATGTATGTTATGTCACTATTTGGTTGTACGTACGTTTTAGTCAGCACTCTCTTTTAGGTGTTTTTGTATACCATAGTGCTATAATACAAGTTGATACTTGATTATGTGAACTTACAATCCGCAGCATGGTGGAAGTCGAAGAGATCTCGAGATGATGGACTACTCGATTAGTAGGCATCCAGAGTTCCGCTATAAAACAGAGTTTCAAAGCCATGAGCCTGAAGTAATTTTTCTTCATTCATTTTCCTTTTTACAAAAATTTATGAGCTTACTGGGTTGATTTTAAATTTTAAATTTTGGATTTGGGTTTTTTTAAGTGACTATCTTTTCCTTTTATCTCTAATGCAGTTTGATTATCTTAAGAGCTTGGAAATTGAGGAGAAAATCAATAAAATTAGATGGTGTCAGACAGCCAGTGGCGCCCTATTTCTTCTTTCATCTAACGACAAAACCATCAAATTTTGGAAGGTATAGGCAGTGTAGTTGAGCCTTTTTTTTTAATGAATTAGCAATCAGTTTCTAGTTGGATGCTCATGTTATGATATGTCTCTGACAATTTTTCGAATGATATTGGAGCGGGAGGTATTGGGTTCAAACCTTAGTTTCCGTAATTTAAACCCCCATTTGTTGTTACCCCAAGTGTGGGCTGTTGTGCGTGTTTGTTGTTGCCCCAATTGAGGGCCTTGTGTGAGAGTAGCCCTATATAAATAATGTGAAATGCCCCAACCCAACAAGTTAACTTGTTGGGTAGAACGGCAAAGTAACTAATCTTAACATTCTATATGATATTTGTGGCATTTAACTTTCTTGGTCAGGTCATTTTATTCCTAGAATGCAATGTTGCTTGTTCCAAATTTTTATTTACTGCCATGGAAGGCAATTGCTTTCAGTGGTCACTTTTTCAGGGCTCCAGTGGAGGACAACTGGGTGGCAAAATGATGGCTTGTTAAGATTGTTTTCTGGTGGAAAACATTTTGTGTCCTTATGAGAGTAAATGTTTAATTATGGTGTCTATGATGATGTTATTGCTCTTCTTTAAGGTCATGAGACATGCTTTTGGTAATAAAGCAACACATGTTTTGATACCTTAAGAGTTTGTCTTTGGTTTCGCTGTTTGGGTTGCTATGGAATGATTTATATGTTCTTTACATTAAGCAGTCACTTCTACATACTTTTTGCATCCCTTTATAGCAATATTGATGCTTGAGGTTAGTTTTCATTGAATAGATTTTCAATCATTGCCAGAATGTTCTTACAAAGGGTCTAGAAAGAAAGCATTCAATTAGAGTTGAATGAGCCAAGTCAAAGAAACGCCTTTTTGGTAAAATTAGATTCGGGAAGTTCTAGACTGTAGTGACCTTGACATATGCTCAGCAGTGAAGGGGTGGGGTAAAGGGGGATTGCCCTTCATGCTAAAAATATGAGGAGAGTTTGGAGTGAAAGCACCTTTTGTTTTAGCTTGGAGTGTTTTACGTGAAGTTCAGAAAGCATTTTTGAATATTTTCCCTAGGGTGAAGATAGTTGTGGGCATAACCACCTAGTCAATCAAATTAGAATTGAGAGGCCACCTGTAGTGTTGAATTTAGCCAACTCTCAGGATGTTTATGTCATTATGTGATCTAATTAAAAAACATGGCCTTTTTTAGATTCTTATAGTGCTGTGGCGTGAAGGTTGGTACAGGTGGTAAGATTAATTCAAGGAATAATATAAGTCTAAAATACTACAACCACTTGTTTTATTTCATTACATTTAATTTAAAATTTAGGAGTGGCCCTAAAAATGCTGTGTTTCTAATGCATTGACTTTTGATGCTGGAAAGGTTCAAGAGAAGAAGGTTAAGAAAGTATGTGACATGAATGTGGACCCTGTGAAAGCTGTGGGAAATGTTCCTATTGTTGGGTCAAGCACATCCACCAGCTTGAAACCTTGTATTGCGAATGGAAAGTACACGGAGAAATCCGTTGGTCATTCAAGCTGTGATTTTGAGTTTCCATCTGGGGGTATCCCTTCTTTGCGTTCGCCAACGGTAGTTGTAGTTGTACCCAACCTCTTGTTCATACATTCTTGGAGTATTCATTAGCTGATAACTGAAATAGTTAGTTATTCCCTGCTTTATTAATCGCTCAATTTTTTTAAAATTTAGGTGACTAGTCATGAGATGAGCCTTGTGGCGAGGTGTCGAAGAATATATTCCCATGCCCATGACTACCACATTAATTCCATTTCTAATAACAGGTACATGTATTAAGGCCATTATATTTCGTTCCTTTCTTGTTTAACTTCCTTTTTCTGCTGCAAGTTGCCTTTTAATTTGTTTGCTTATATTTGTGTTGGGTTTGTATTCGTACTGGAAGTTTATTTTGTGAATTTCTTTTCAATGAAATTTGAGTGGTATTACTATGTATTTGTTCTAGGCTTTAGCCTGGTAATTTTAGTAATCTTTTTTTCTCTAAGGGTTTTACTTTTTAGTTATCATATTTACTGCATTAACGGTGAAAAACTTGTATTTTTCCTGGCATCTTATGGGTGTTTTTTAAATAAATTTTCATTTTCCATTCAAAAAAAGAAGAAGTTAACAATGATGAATTTAACTTTGTGCTATCATATTCATTGCATTCACTGATAGCTTGTTATTTTTTTCTTCATTGTTTATTTGTTTTATAGTGACGGGGAGACTTTTATATCAGCTGACGATTTACGAATAAATCTTTGGAACTTGGATATTAGCAGTCAGAGTTTTAATATTGTTGACGTGAAGCCTGCAAACATGGAGGATCTGACTGGTGCGAGTCTAGCTCTCTGAATGGAATTTATAATGCTAGAATAGAGTTATGCCTCAAATTTAGCTGTTGCTTAAGGATTATAAATTAGCGAGGATTGCAATTAAAATGATTAAGCAGTATTACACCCGACTTCTCTGTTTGCTTGGTATAATGTCATTTCTCATTTGCATGTGCTCCTTTTCTTTCTTGATTGAATTGATCTTTGTAGCGCGGCTATTTGGAGTCCTATATTCCTTATTGGTTGTCCCTCTCTTAGTGTTTTTTGTTTTTGGGTCGGTCTCCTTTGCATAATGCTGACTGATTGAAATGTGATAGTTGTTCTAGTTTCAACTTGTTTAATTTTTTAGCAGGCTATCCTGTATATCCATTAACAATGTACCTTTATTGACATGGTTAAATTCATACTTGCAGAGGTGATAACTTCAGCAGAATTTCACCCTACTCACTGTAACATGTTAGCATATAGTAGTTCGAAGGGCTCAATCAGTCTGATTGATATGCGACAGTCGGCTCTGTGTGACAGTCATAGCAAATTGTAGGTGATTTATGGTTTTTCTTTTTGGCAGCCTGCTCGGCCTTTTGTTCAATACACATGCCATTCACTAGCTTTGTCATATGTTACTTTCTTTTCTACTTTTATTGGCGATATACTCCGACAACCAATTTATTAAACCTTTTGATGGCTTAGGTTTGAGCAGCTGGAGATGCCTGGCACAAGGTCCTTTTTCACAGAAATAATTGCGTCAGTTTCGGATTTAAAGTTTGCTAAGGATGGAAGGCATATACTTAGTCGTGACTACATGACTCTCAAGGTTGAGTGTTCAACACATGGTTTTGATATTCTGTTTGATCTGTCAAAAGAGACTGGAAAATTATATTTTATTTTTATTCTCTAGTTGCTTCATTTTAGGTACGAAAATACTGAGTGCTTTATGATTTTTTTTCCACGAAAGTGGTAGCCTAGTTTATGGGGTAGGTGTGATTATGTGTTTAGATGATAAAACTAGATAATGCAATCTCATAGAGTATATTTGATTTTGCCCTAGGGAGTTTATTTGATGTTCCTTTCCATTGGTGCTTTTGTTCTCCACTTCTCTCAAATTTTTTTCCTGTATGGTTGACAGTTGTGGGACATAAATATGGATTCTGGCCCGGTTGCAACTTTCCAGGTTCATGAATACTTGAGACCTAAGGTAATGTATTCTTCCAACTGGCTCTTGTTGAGATTAGTTATGCTTAATGGAGCTGATTCCTTATGTATCTAATGCAAATAAAATTGATCTTCTGCAGCTCTGTGACGTGTATGAAAATGATTCTATCTTTGACAAGTTTGAGTGTTGTCTTAGTGGAGATGGACATCGAGTGGCAACTGGTTCCTACAGGTTGCTAGACTTTATTCCGTGTTTTTAATATTATCAGAATTAGAATGTGCCTAAGTCTTACTTATGGTACAATACTGTGGTTGCAGCAATCTGTTCCGCGTGTTTGGTTGTTCTGAAGGAAGCACAGAAGCAACGACATTGGAAGCCAGTAAAAATCCCATGAGGTATGTCAGAGAAAATGTCATGAAGAGACTGTGTGTGTATGTGTTCAATGACATAAGATGGATATGTCTGCATTTGCCAAACTGAATACTGCTATGTTGATTGAGCTAGAAACCTTTTCATGCGATGACAATGTGTCATGTGCTTTCCCAGGAGGCAAGTCCAAACACCATCAAGGCCTGCTAGATCTCTGGGCAATCTATCTTGTGGTTTCAGACGAGGTTTGTGTTTGCTCCAATATGACTTTATATCTGGTGTCCAAAGTCTAATAACTCCATCTGATTACTGCCAGATAGCGTCAGCGGTGTTAGTAAATTAAGTTTTATTGTTTATAACACTGATATAATGTGAATATTTTGTGTGCGCTGTTACAGTATTGAATTACCTTAATTGTTGTTTCTTTTCCCTTTAAACTATTAAAGGTGTGGATAACTCTGGAGGTGATTCAAACGGAAATGCCTATGATTTCTCAACGAAGCTTCTACATCTAGCATGGCATCCAACTGAAAATGCACTCGCATGTGCTGCCTCAAACAGCCTTTACATGTACTATTCTTAAGATGATGCTAGAAGGAATTCGGTTTTTGCTTGGCAATGCTCGAATCATTACCTCCAGTGAAGGTTTCTTAGCCTTTCTTCCTCGACAAGTGACATGAAAGTTGTGCCAATTATCAGAATCCCAGCGAACCATTAGAATTCTAGCACATTTTAACACCAGGGTTCGATGTTACTCTTGTTAAATTATGAAGGAAGACCTTAGCATTTGCTACCAAGCAGGCAGTGCCTAACTGATTTATATTCTTTCATCAACGAAGACGTGATTCGGCCCTTGTATTATTTTGTTTAGGTCAAAGAAGAGGCCGTCTTAGCTCCCCAACAATTGGGAAAAAAAGTTTATAATCTGTGCTGCTGAGCTGCTACTCCTGGGACAAGTGGGGGTCTAAGACCTGGATTTTTGAGGTGAGCTGTTTTGATGCATAAATTCTCATTGATACCTAGGGCTTCAACAGTGTATAATTCAAATTTATAACCATTCTTCTCTTGGAAAGTTTTCCCATTAGTTTTGGTCTTTGCCACGGAATTGGATGTTGTGGTCTCTTTTATTTTCTGGGATGTTGTACTTGTCATGCAATTGCTACGATCTCTTGTGAAGGTAATTTAGTCGTTAATAAACCTTAAATCCTTGGTGTCAGTGTCAGCATTGTAATGAAGTCCTCCTGGGGACATTTGAACCTGAGAACAAAGCTTTACGGTATTCGGGTGGAATCAATAAACTAGTGTTGAGTCTTGTTCTATGTACTAGTATTAAGAACACTCTTATAGTACTATTTGCTGTCCTTTTTTCTTTTCCTCATCTTGTTTATGCCAACTTTTCTACCTGTAATATAGTGAGTGATTAGATACGTGGCAGTTTTTCAGCAAAATTTCCCTACTATTTTGATTGCCATGAAATTTAGCTGTGGATGACAAATTACTAAGAGTTGTGAGACATTCAAGAACATGTAAAAATGAATTGATTTGAGATTTAAAATCTTTAGTGATACACCTGAATCATTAGTTGAAGTGATAAGGATGATGTGTATTATCCTGATGATCAGGGTTCAAATCCCCCTTCTCCGTTCAAAAAATAAAATTAGCGATTAACATTGAACAAGTGACAAATTCTCCTCACTTGCAATTTTAATTGCGACCAAGAGGCCTTTTTTTTTTGTTCTTTCTGAATTAGGTTTAGGGTTTAGATTTATGAAAAATTATGTGTAATTGAATAGCACATAGCCACATACTTTACCTAGTAGGCATTCATAAACATTTAAAGCACCAGGGTTCCTATACGACGTCGCTTTCCCTTAAACGCCATTTTTCAGGTGAGGCGCTGGCTCGCTGCCTGTCCACGTACTCCCTCTATGTTTCCACGCGATTAAGGCGTCCTCACAGATTAACGGAGTCTCTGGTCAAATATTTCGGATCGTCCGTCTCGGTCATCTTTGCGCGAGCATGGCTCTGATCACCAGGAACACCGCCTCACGCCTCCCTCTCCTCCTCTCCGCAAACCGCTCTCTTTCTCTGCACACCACAACACCTTCTCTCTCCCCCACCTCCTCCTCATCTGCGCCAACCACATATGCTCGCCCGCTGCCTCCGTCCGCCTCTGGCCCCGTTGGAGGGCTTTCAAAGACAGCCGAGTACGTGATCTCGAAGGTGGACGATCTCATGAACTGGGCTCGGCGCGGTTCAATCTGGCCTATGACCTTTGGTCTCGCCTGCTGCGCTGTCGAGATGATGCACACTGGCGCCGCGCGCTACGATTTTGACCGTTTCGGTGTCATTTTCAGGCCTAGTCCTCGCCAATCCGACTGTATGATTGTCGCCGGAACCCTCACCAATAAGATGGCTCCTGCTCTTCGCAAGTATGAACCCTAACCTCTTGTTTATTTATTGTAGAATTTTTTTCCTCTTCGATCAGGATTTGTTGTAATCGTGCTAGTTGTTTGGGGCTTTGTGCTTTCGATTACAGTCGAAATTCGTAAATTATCATTAATGATGGGAATATTCTGGGCAATGATGATTAACTATAATTATTTCTGCTGGATGAGGTGTTTCAGTCTTCCTTTACTGGTTTTGTTAATGTTTCTATCTAAATGGAGTCATTGGAATGTCGGTGAGTTCGAAATTTTAAAGTAGGAGCATATCGTAGATATTGTAGTTATCTGGTTGTGGCAGCACCATGTCTAAATTAATGACTGGTGGGATTAAAGGACGGCAAGGGGATTTGACATGGGGCAGCTAGAAGACAGGATGCATATGATATTGTTGCAGTGGATATATTTTATAGCTTTGGTGTTTGCTTCTTTCTTTAATTACTGCAACAGTTGATTGTGATTCATATTGACAATGGCAGTTGCTCAGTACATTACTGCCTGCTCATAATCATGAGCAGTTTTTCTTGTTTTCCCTATGTACATAGCATGCTTTTTCGGTTTCAAAATATGTGAACTTTGGATCTCTGTTCTCTCTAATATACTAATGCACAAAAAAGAGGAAAATAATGAAAAGAAATGACGATTCTTACTTGTGAGTTGTATTGATATGAGGCCAACCAATTCTACATTTTTAAACTGGGGGAGGGTTTAGTCGTACCATGATCAGTTAGAGGTTGGTTTTTTCTGGAGTTGTAGAGCTCAGCTAGTTTACCTTTAATTGTGCACAAGCTGAGCATCAGTTTTAAAAATATCTTATTCTAGTATAATTGTTAACGACTTTTTCAAGCTTGAGGATTGTGACCTGTCAATGTTACTTGTCCACCTGTTGCCTTGACTATGCGTTGACTGTGGTTAAGAATGTGGCTTTCCTCTACTCTCTATTTGGACTGTAGTACTTAGCTCACTCTTGAATTGGTTGAAGTGCATACAGAATAGAAGAAATGTGTCCCTTTTTAACATTTTCTGGGTGGAGTTGATTAGGACTTGGGAGATCCACCAGTTTGTGCAACTGCCACATCAAGGGCTTTCTCACTTAACCCTAAATGAAGAAGAAAAAAGTCATTTGGGTTGCTCTTGCATGCTTTGATAGGTTCCAAAATTAAAGGTTTTTGATTGCTTATTGTATAAATGTCAACCATTATTTTTCTTGCAAGTTTTTTTCCAATAGATTCTAACAGAGTTGCAGAGTAATCACTGTTTGAGTTCTATTCTGTAGATTGGTATAAGAGTCTACAATGAGATTTTTTTAAAGAGGCTTTATCAAATCTTTTTCGAGGTTTGGTATGTGTGGAGAGTGACATGAGAGATAGATACAAGTTGTCTAGGATGGTATGTTGTCTGTTTGCTATTTTATATACGTTAGTGTTTTGCTATTGTTTATTGCTTTTGTTTGTTGGAATAATACATTGGTTATGTTGTCTGAGTTTTGCAGTCAGAAAGATTTTCTTCCAATTTTCATTCATATTTTCCCCCCAATTCACTCTTAACTGTACTGAGGGGTGGATAGTAGTAACAATTATGCTGAAAATCACTTGCAGGGTTTATGACCAAATGCCTGAGCCTAGGTGGGTCATCTCTATGGGAAGCTGTGCAAACGGTGGTGGATACTACCACTATTCTTACTCTGTCGTCCGGGGTTGCGATAGGATTGTCCCTGTGGACATCTATGTTCCCGGTTGCCCGCCAACTGCCGAGGCCTTGCTCTATGGAGTTCTCCAGCTGCAGAAGAAGATCAACAGGCGCAAAGATTTCCTCCATTGGTGGACCAAATGAACATGTTACTTGTGGGCATTTTTGGCAGCACAAACGTGAGAAACTGAAAATAATAAAACCAGCATACTATATTTTGCATTGTAAAATGCTGTGTGAAACGAGAAGACTGTTTATTGTTAAAGTTTGTTCCCTATAATTATGCTGCTTTCATAAGTTAGTCCTTTTGTGACCAGAAGTTCTTGTAATCGCTGCAAATTGTGTTCAACTTTCGTTATAGTTTAAAGTTTGATTCCCATGAAGTATCATCAATTATTATTACTAATCTTCATTGTAATTCAGATACGATAGGGATCTCAGTAGTCGGTATCTAAGTTATGTCGGTATTCCTATTATTATCATTGAGTTTAATTTTATATGCATCATGTGAGACATGTAAAGTCTACGGATTTACTTGGATCTTGTGCAGGGATATAACTAGGTTGGGATTGGGTCGGGTTGATTGTTTATCGGTCGATAATGTAATCGACCTGACCAATCGATTTTGATCAAATGTGAAAATCATCATTGGCGCGACTTTTATGGGTCGGATGTCGGTTGACAATCGACATTTTTCGGATTGATTGATGGTTGATTATTGGTCTGCTGTTATTAGGTTGGTTGGGCGGCAATGGATCTTTCGCATTTTTTATTGTAATATTTGATTGAGAAGGGAAATAGCTTTGAATTTATTTATTTAATTTAAAAGGAAAAAGGGCAGCACCGACTTTTCACTTGTATTAAAAGTAGATTATTATAGACCAACATCTCACGCCCCAGCAGCTAGTCTCCGCTGCTAATCGCCTAATCGTCCATTTAGGTTTTCTGCTCTCCACATATCTCACTCACTTCCTCGAGATGGCGGACGAACCCCAATACTCCTCAGGCGACGATATCCCCGCCTCCAACAAGCGTAAGTACGAGGACCAATCGACGCTGTCCTCTGCTCCACGAAGGCCCACTGGCTTTTCATCTCCCATTCCTATTCATGCGCCGCCTCCCGCGTATAACAGTGTGCCGCCCCCGGCTGATGAGATCCAGATGGCCAAGCAGAAGGTGCAGGAGATCGCCGCTCGCCTTTTCAACAACGCCACCGCTGGTGCCGCAGCCGATGTCAAGCGTCCTAGGGTCGAGAACGGCGCTGGCGCCTTCGATTCCGGTGACAGGGGTCTTAGCTCCGGTTTCTCTGGTTTGTGTCCGTACTTGGATACCTATGCTTTTGTAATTCCATACTTCCACACGCTTGCCATCTTCCGAGTGACTGCGGGAGCTGTTGATGTTATTTTCGTCCTTTTTTATTAGGGTTTTGTTTGTAGGTTTGTTGAGCTGTTTGTTTTTTTGGAAAGGCTAGTTTGCTTGACTTGTTCTAAGCTTATGATATCGTTTGGTTTACTTTATTTTGTTTATTGCTTCATTGTTGCGGACCGCTGTCTCTTAAGCTTGTTATGATGGTTTTACTACATTCAGATGGGAAGCCTCTGATGTCAAACTCAGCGCCTTCGACAATACCTGTATCATATGGTGGTTTCCAGGGTACAAGTAAAAAGATTGATATACCGAGTGGCAGGGTCGGTGTCGTTATTGGTAAAGCTGGAGATACAATCAAATATCTTCAGCTCCAGTCTGGTGCAAAGATCCAAGTGACCCGTGACATGGATGCAGATCCCAACTCACTCTCTAGGACTGTCGACCTCATGGGTACTCCTGAGCAAATTGCAAAGGCCGAGCAGTTGATAAATGATGTTCTTGCAGAGGTATATATGTCCATTTGAAAATTAAAAACTAAAACCTGCCTTAATTTTGCATGTTTTAGTATGGTTTGGCGCCTCTTCTTTTGCCATGCTCTTCTGTTGTGTGGGACGCGTTATGCAACAGTGTTGATTTTGTTTGTGAAAGCTTCAGTATGATTTATGCGAAGAGCAAGTATTAAATATTAATGATGTGATTATTTTTTTGTTATATTGGAAGGGCGTCTTTTTCACCAGAGTAATTCCTGTGTCTATCTGTAGTTTTTCTTAATACCAATCTAACATTGTCGATTGTCATGGATGCATGTCTTTATGGCAATGATTGGAGGGGATTCGTTTCTTTCTTTTGTTGTGTACATTGGTCTCTTCCGTTTCTACTTTATAATTTTTATTAACAGCTAAGTTTTTTGTCCTGGCAGGCTGATGCAGGAGGTTCTGGAATAATATCTCGAAGGCCTTCAGGACAATCTGGATCTGAGCACTTTGTAATGAAAGTCCCAAATAACAAGGTAACATTGGCTCTGGTATCTATTGACATTGTTTTGCTGGTTTGGTATAGTGCAGTTCTGATTTGCACCGCTAGACAGGTTGGTCTGGTAATTGGTAAAGGAGGTGATACGATTAAGGGCATGCAAACTAGGACTGGAGCTCGGATTCAGGTTTGTTTAATCTTCTAACCTTGCGATTTATCATTAATTTTCGACTTCTGCATCTCAGTGATTGCATTCCTCTTCTAATGTAAACGATACTTGGTTTTGAGTTAATGTCTGTTGATTCTCGATTTGTTAAATTTCATGATTCTAAGATGGTATGAACATCACGTCGCAATAATAGTTTCTCTTATACTCCAGGTGATACCTCTGCATCTACCCCCAGGTGATACATCAACTGAAAGGACATTACATATAGAGGGAACTAACGAACAGATTGAGGCTGCTAAACAGTTGGTTGATGAGGTCACCAGTGAGGTATGCTTCATATTGATGTTGGGTTGCAGAGTTTTGCCAGCCTTTTCTTGGCTCCATTAGTATTATTTACCTTTAGAAGATAGATGAGGTTTCTTCTAAATGCATCTCTTCTCCAAGATTATACTTCTCTGTTTGAATTATCTGTGCGTTTAGATTTTTTAGCTTGATATGGTTGGATTTTTTTTATTTGGTGTGATGTATCTGTGCTACCTTGATTGATGACATTTGATATGCTTCTTATGTTGCAAATTCTTGTTTGTCGATTTGTTTTTCATTCTTGAAATATTGCACTGGATATCTGTCAGCAGCCTTTAGTAAAACTCCCTTATAGTGGTTTCCCTTAATTGTTATCTTATGAGTACTCCTGTTTTTGGATTTTGTGTGGCTGTCGTGATTAAAAATGTACAATTGGCTCCTCTGCTGGAAGATTGGGATGTAATTGTGTTTCCTCCCCATGTTTTTAGGCTTTTTGATGAGGTGTTTATTGGTTTTCACTTTTGTTACATGTTCCGTTCCTGGTTATGCTATGATAATCTGTCAAAAATGTTGCGATTTGGCAGATTAGAATTCAGTGTTCACTTCCTGTCTCAATTTCAAATGCCAATATCATATCATAATATCTTTTGGTTTGGCAGTCAAATTATCTTTAGTTTCGCAAAGGATAACAACTGATGTATATGGTGTTGTAAAGCAAATGGGTCTTGTAAACTCCTCCTTTTGTTTAATATTATCTTTTGTACTTGCGTCATGAAAACTCTTTAAGGTCTGATGATTTTTTGTACTTTTTACATACTCCATTATTACTGTCAAGACCTTTTTTGGTAGTTCATGTACTCAAGCTGGGTCTTGGTTTTCTAGTAATTGTATTGAATATCAGAATCAGTTTTTTCCCCTTTCATTGGACTTCGCAAGATCCAGAAAATCGCAGATGTCCCATGCTTCTGTTCTCGTTGTATGTACAGCTACGCTGGTTGGCAGTTCTATTTTGAAGCTGACTCTGAAAATGGAGCTTGACTTCTGCAGTTGAGAGACATACCTGGTTTGTGCAATGATATTTTACTGGTCTTGGTAAATGACAAAGGAGATAATTGTCTAGGCATCTGCATTACTAAATATTGTTCTGGATTTGTTGTAGATGATATTGTTAGCATCGAAATTGACCTGCACTATCTTTTTTACTTATCAGCTACTCAGATGTGTATATCTGCAGCTAGTTTCTTCTAGAATTCCTATGTTGCTGATCTAATTGGTGTGTACAGCTACGCTGGTTGAAAAAAACCAACTGTGAAAGTAACCTCTGAAAAGCTTGGATTCTGCATTGGGGAGGAATACCTGGTTTGTGAATGGATATTTTACTGATTTTAGCATTGATATAGGAGTTGATTTTCTAGTTATTTGCACTAGTCAATAGGCTGCAGGATATGTTATTAGATGACATTGTCATTGACCACTAGAGTTTAAATTTGGACAATCCGTTTTATTTGTCAACTACTTAGGTTTCGGTTTCTTATATATGTATTTAGTTTAGATGGATTCTGGATTCATTATATTAATTGAGGATTTGGATGTGTGCCTTTTAGTAGTTTTCTGGAGAGAGTATATATTTTGACAGATGTTATATTTCTCATTGAGCTGTGTTTCAGGTTCAGTGTTGTTTAATTGACTATCCTATTGTGAAGGTGGTTAATTTGCCCTGTTTTGGTTATCTTAGCCACCTATAGGCTTCTCTGATTACTATCATGCATTTAGAATTAGAATAACAATCATTCATAGTGTTGTATTTAGTTTAACAATTCCTAGGATTATATAATGTTCTTCGGCCATATGTGCCTACTCATTACCCATGATATTACTGATATTGTTGTTGGGAACTATTGTAGGGTTAGTATGTGTTGGAATATTGGTGCACCAACATGGATTCCTTTATGTTGGTGTTCCCTCAGCTTTGCCCTGGTATGGTTCTACATCCCTTTTCTGATATTCAGTAATGATGTTATCGGAAGAGGATGTGAGTCCACTTTTGATATTCCACTTTTGACAGACATACAGCTACATGGGGATTTATAATTTTATATTAGAATGTGCATCAGCTTTCCATTTTCTTGCTTCGTTACCACCAAATTGTCAACAATAATTTTGAATTTATTTTGCTTCGAGCCTACATATTATGGATAAATTTTCCTTATTTCACTCCATTAGTCATTACTCACTGCTAATACAGAGCTTGTTATGCGTCCCATATGGGCTTTCTTGCGCATTTCATAAGTGGCCCTTCATTCGAAGTTGCGAGTTCATTTAGTACTTGTCTTTTTTGTTCTCATCTTGTTCAATTATTTCATTTAAGGACCAGTAAAGACTATGATATCATATTCTCAAATCTCTGCATTGGGGCATGAATAGTCATATTTTTGCCTTCATTTGCGTTCAAGATCTTATAGATTTTATTTGGTAGCTTTTAGAGCTTTTATTGAAATATGCGCCCTTTATGAAACCAATTATTGGTCCTCTTTGACCTTCTGATGTTTAACCTTATGGTTTGTGACTTTGTCTGCATGTTGGGTAGTGATATGTTTTCTGGGGTATGTTGACTTGGTCATACCTGTTGAAAAGTTGGGTTTTTGTGGTATTGTCAAAGTGTGTTCTCCAATGTTGGTGATGCTCATCAACATGAAAGCCTCTTTTGATGTACTTTCACACTCTCTGCTGGAGTAAAAATGGTAAATTTTTGTTTTATTTGTCCTAAACAGCTGAACCTGGAATTTTTCATCCTGGTTAAACGGTGAAAGCTTAGATTCCATATGTACTGGTCAGATTTTTTTTGTGGGACGTCCTTTACTATTGTTTTGATCTTTTTATCTGGCATTCATGCTGTTAAACTATCGCCACCTTATGGCGATGGTTCTTAAATATGTCTTTTGCCATTATGTAAAATTTTGTATAGTATTTTCTTTTTTCGTGCCCATTCGCTTCAAGTAGGGGAAGGATGGGCTTCTGCTGGAGTAACTCAATAATTCCTCAACCAAGTACGGTATGTAGGCATTCACACTTTTTCCTAATGCAGTATAAAATCCAGTAATCCCTAATGGATAACTGCTTATAGTTGGTAATTTTTTATGCTGTATTTATGTGTTTTTATTGCGCCTGCAATATTTTTGTTCTCTATAGGTCTCTATGTACATGTAATGCTGTGCGTTGTTATATGTGCCCTTTATATAGAATGCCTTTGTGTAAATGTTCCTGTTGGTTATTTGAGAACACCTTTATGCAGAATCGTGCTAGAAATCCATCTATGGCTGGAGGATATTCTCAGCAAGGTTATCAGGCGCGACCACCTACCAGCTGGGGTACACCTGGTGCTCCTTCAATGCAACAACCTGGTTATGGTTATGTGCAGCCTGGAGCTTATCCTGGCCCATCAGCACAGTATAATATTCCTCAATCGCATTATCCAGGCTATCCTCCTGCCCCTACTTCTGGGGGATATCCTTCCAATTGGGACCAGTCAACTGCTCCTCCAAGTCAGCAGGCGACGCAGGGAGGTGGTTATGATTATTACAGTCAACCACCTTCTTCCCAGCAACAGCAGACTCCTGGTGGTTCTGCTTCCGCAGATAATACTGGTTACAATTATAATCAGCCACCGGCTTATGGCTACACACAACATGGACAAGGCTATCCTCAAGATGGCTATGGTGGCTATCAAGCACCTCCCCAATCTGGTTATTCCCAGGCACCTCCGCAATCTGGTTATTCCCAGGTTGCACCATATGATCAGCAGCAAGCTTATAATTCTGCGGGCAGCCATGGCAATGTAACTAATCCTAGTCAAGAGGGTCATACTTCCTCATATGGAGCTCAAGGAGATTCTACTCAAGCTCCTCCTCCCCAGTCCTCCGCAACGGGCCCACAAGGTTACATTGCAGGTCAACAGCCTAGTCCAAATCCTGCGAGTTATCCACCTAAAGTTGCTAGTCAGCCAGGATATGGAATGCCCCCTACTTCACAGACAGGCTACGGCAATCAACCTCCTGCTCAGACTGGATATGGTCCCAACTATGGAGCTCCTCAAGCACAAAAGCCAGCCAACCCTTCAGTTTACGGGCAGGCCCAACAATCACCTAGCACCGCTGGAGGCTATGGCCAGCCAGGTACTGCTCAGTCTGGGTATGCCCAGCCTTCTGGATATGGACAACCTGAACCAGGTACACAGCGTGCAGTCGGACCTGGCTATGGTGCCACAGTTGCTCAGCCTGGCTATGGTGCCCCACCTATTAGCCAGCAAGCTTATGGGCAGCAGGGGCCAACATCTTATAGCACTTCTTATGGTAGTGGTTCCACACAGCCTCCAGCTTATTCTACTGATGGAAATGCCAACGGGAACAATCGCGTGTCATATGATGCAGCTCCAGCTTCACAGACTGTTCAGCAGAGTGGAGTTGCAAAAGCTTCGCCGCAAAGTTAATTTGTTTTGCTGAGGTTTCTACTTTCAACTATTTTTCATATTTGTGCACTTTTGAGTATTGTATTAATGCTGCTAGGTCTAGGCGTCTAGCTAGGTTTAGTGGTAGGCACTGTTTTGGATCTTTGGTTATATACTTACTTTGAGAACCTTAAACTATTATTTAAAAGGATTGCTCTTGTTACTTTTATCTATTAACTGCTGCTTCTGATTACATTTTTTTTGGCTAATTATCATTTGCTGTGGTGAGAATTGCTTGCTTATTGGAGATCAGTAGCGGACCGACACTTGACGGTGGCAGTGTATTATTGAGTATGTTGATAGACAGTTTATATTGTATTGTTTAGCTCACGTTTAATTATGGACCCATGGATCATGAGATTCTTTTATCACGGTTTAGGTATATTGTGGTCTCTGGAGGCTATGATCTACAATGGCTTTTGAATCTATTTGTGAGTGAATTAAAAATTTCGCTTGTAAAGTAGTTGTGAAGTTAATTTGCAATTCTTTGTAGTCAATGAAATCTACTTCGCTTTTCACTTACACAGCTTCGCCAATTCCAACTGTTTCCAAGTCTCAAAAGTCAAAAGGTTGCTACTAAATATCCAATCCACTGGAAATTTTTATATATATATATATATATATACTCATCCCATTCTCTTTTACAGTGTTCAGGGCAAAAAAGAAAATAGAACAGATTTCATGAACCGTTTCAGCAAAACTGTGGGATATTCAAAACTTTCGGACAATTTTATTATATTCGAACTTTTATTAGCTGCATGCACAACTGGTATGATATCTGCAGTAGTCTCAAACCATAGTCGCGTTCACAAGATATGGCTCTTGAATGCTGTCATCACCTTTGGAAATAAGAGCAAAAGAAATGCTAAGATGGAACCGAAGAATACTTTGATAAAATATTTCAGAAAATCATGGTCATCTTCCTCAGAGATGCTTCTTGACGTAGACATGGCTCTCGCTGATGGTAAGGATTCTATTACAGCATCTCCAAGATCTGCTATGAAAGAAGAGGTACACCCCAGAGCAGGCACACGACCCCAATTCTCAATTCCGGATTCAAGAGCCAGCTCCTTGTATTCCATGTCAATCTCTTCTAGAGTCTCTATGTGCTCACTCACAAAGCTGGATTTGAAACACAATTAATATGAATTTCTATGCTTTTGTATAATACAGAAATTAAAGATTGAAATGAAAGGAAGAATACAAGAAGTAAATACAAGAAGATGCTTAAAGAAGTGTGATATAACAGGATCATAACTGGATCACTAAGGAGAAAAATTAACTTCATTTCGATTCTCACTCCTCTTCCACTCTGTTCTTCAAATATTGCAACTTAGAAAACAGTGGTGGGTAAAGGTAGGCACTTCACAAAATCAAATCGTACTTCAGTTCCATTCAGCAAGAATTTGAGGTTTAGCGCCCTAGCTAACATTTTTTATTACATTACATTATTCCAAAATATACAGCCACTGGTACCCATCATGTTATTTCATTCTAATTCATCATAGAATCTTACAGTACTGGATCAAAAAGGTATTGCACTATAATAATCCTCTCTCTTTTTCTTTTTCTTTTTCTTTTTTTTTTTTGAGTGAAGGCACTACATTAATCCATTAAAAACAACTTAAAACTTGAAAATACAAATTCATTTAAGAGGTTTGAAATCTTAGCAGCAAATTCAACAAAAACAATCTCTAAAAAATAAACGATGATTGTGATAAACAAACAAAGATAATTCAAAACGGTATCTCAAGCATCACACGTAAGAGCATAACTATTAACAACATCTGACAAAGAATGCTATTTGACCATCGATGTCATACCTCACTGGTACAGCTAGAAGACTCTTCACCCCTTTCTGACCAAGCTCAACGAGTACTTCATCAGTGTAAGGCTTCAGCCATTGCACAGGACCAACACGGCTCTGGCCAGAGGATTACCAACAAAAGAAAAGGGAGTGCAGAATTAGCAGTAAAGAACACGAGGGACAAACATATTAATAGGACCAACCTACGGTTGAGGAATAGGAAAGCAAACATCATTTGGGTTAATAGGCATCAGTCAAAAAGGCTCCTCATATGTGAACAGGGTGCAGATATAGAAGCTAAAACATATGAATCTAGAATTATAAACACCTGGTAAGCAAGAGTATGCTCATTGTTGATTCCTCTAGCTTTCAACTCTCGCATGATTAAGACAATGCAATCCTCCATCTGGTCTTTGTATGGATCGCCCGCATCTTTTACATAAAAGGCTGGTACCCCATGGGCACTAAAGAATATCATGACCTGAAATTTTAGTAAATATATATACTTAGATGAGATGTAGTTCTCAGAACAGAAATCAAAAGAACAGCACTATCTATATAAATAAGTTCAAGCACCGATTAAAATCACCTCCTCTGGATTAGAGAACTTCACAAGCTCTTTTTCAATCAGATCAGCCATAGACTTGATATAACCATCTCGTTGATACCAGGACTTTATGATAGAAACAGGCAGCCCAGATAGATATGCATCTTCCCTGAAAGATGGTTCAGATAGATTGACAAAGGTCAAAAGAATTGTCACACACATGCTAGAGCTTCAAAAAAAATTGAGATTTCACATTAGCACCTAAAGATACTTTGGATAACACTGATGCTTGATCCAGTTGTCGAGATAGAATACTGTGGATAAAGCGGCAGCACAACAAGTTTTGTCACCTTGTCCTTCTTGATCTGCCGATAATTCAAAAGTTACTCTTAATAAGTTTACAAGTAAAAAATCTAGGAAAATTTTACTATAAAATGTGCAAATGTGTAATGGAGAAGTTAAAATTCACCTGCTCAATTGCGTCCTCAGTGAATGGGTGCCAATAACGCATTCCTACGTAGACATTTGCTGCCATATTTCTTGCTTCTAAAGCTAACTTAATATCTCGTGCCTGAAATAGATTTGACTTAAACTGTTATGACCACACTAACAAGTAAACTAGAAGAAATTGTTAACTCTAGAAAAAGAAATCTTAAGGAAAAAGAAAGCACGAATAAATAAGACAATAAGTTTTACTACTACAAGACCAGCAGAACAAATGCAATGAAAAAAGAATCATCACATGACAATGAAGGTAAGTATTTCAATGGACATGCATTAAACCTGCTCGTCTGTTATTTTCCGCAAAGGTGAGCCACCTCCTATGGATGAATACCCTTCCTTACTTTTGGGAGCCCGGAGTACAGAAATTAATTGTGCCAATGGTTGCTGAAGAAACCGAAACAGCCTCGGCAGACGTATAATATCCTGTATCAGAATATCATAGCCATTAACCTAAACACATCTTTGAGACTAAAATATCTGAATAAAAACAAAGTAAGAAATAAAAGCAAAAGAGAAAATTCACATCCACATACCGGATCTGCAAATAAATTAAATAAAAATGGCTGAACATCATTAAGTGTTTCTGGCCCTCCAAGATTCAGAAGCAACACCCCAACCTTTTCCTCTGTGACATGTGATTGAGATTCTACAAAACTTAAATCATATGTGCCTACTCCAACAGACGAAAATGTTAGCGCAGTATTATTTCTCTTGTTAACTTTGTGTGGTAATCCACGGCATAAGACGGAACTTTTATCAATTGACTCGGAAACTGGAACCATGAAAGCCTGAGATTCTTGTAATCCCTTGAGTGAGCGGCAAGAAACGGACAATACAGGTCTGACTTGAGGGCATGACCTGTCAGCAAAAAAAAACTTAATTGAAACTCACTTTCATGATATGATAGTTATTTTACTTACTACATTCTCAACAAATATAATTTATATGTAAACGGGTGTATCAGTGTTTTAATGCCAATTACTGAAACAGCCAAATTGCCACAAATCTCAGTGTTCAGAGAAATTAGTTTCGAGAAAATGGAATCACACTATGAACAAAATACATGCTCAGTCAGTAATTTCAGTCAAGTTCTCAGTTCAAACCGTTCACGCCAAAAAAATGAAGAAACCAGATAAAATTCAAGCAATTCTAATCAGAATATGTACGATCCCACAATCAGCCAAACAAATCAGGACAGCGTTGTTAATCCGAATAGTAATCAAATCAATTCTACAAAAGATCATATCAACGAAATAGGAAAATTCAACGGTATGATCGATAAATCCAAGAGACAAACCTAACCTGAAGAATTTACGATCGGAAACAGAAATCTTAACGCCTGAGATCGAAGCCGCATTCATCGCGGCCATCTGAAGAACAATCCAGAAACAACAACAACAGCAGAGATATGTTGTTTGGGGATCGAACAGAGAGAAAAGAAATGAATGGGATTTGGGGCCTTTTAGGGTTTTAATGTTGAGATTCTTTTCTTCGTTGAGTTAGGCGGGCGGAAGTCAGCGAAATAAAAAAACGTGTTGAACGCTCAACTAATACAACCGACGTGTTCAAAGGACACTCACTATTCTGGTTTGACTAGTTCTGATTTCGGGTTTTGAATTTAGGGTTTAATAATAATTTAGGTGAATTTTATATGTTCTTTTTCTTTATTGAAATGGTTTATAGATTTCTCTTATGAGGTCTTGAAATGAGGTGTTAATTTTAGGTTCAAATTTTTTAAAAAAATTGAAAAAGTACATTTGTATTTTGTCTGTCTTATGAATCCAATAATTTTTTTTTTTCCAAACAAAAATCAAATTTGACATGAAAAGTACATAATAATTCTGGATAGTTAGATATAAAACAAAAAACATTTCATACACTTTTTTGGTTGTATTTAATTTTTGTTTTGGACAAAAAATATATATACCTGTGATTCATAAAACCTTTCAAAATATAAGATATAGGACATCATTTTAAGAACTCATTTTAGGAACTCATAGGAGAATTTCTCATGTTTATATTTTTATGTTTAATTGTTTAAACTATTTAGGTCTATATTTATTCACTTATCTTTTTTTTTTTTGTTTCTTATTATTGTTGGAGTATAGGTGAAATAAGGAATTGTGGAGGGGTGAATTTTATTTAGAAGCCTTTCAGTATAATATTCTATTTCATTATTTTTGAGATATGATTATTAACAATTTAATTTTGGTTAAATCTCTGTTTTACTTTTTTTTCCTTTATTTTTGAGATATTGTTATTTATAGATATGGCTACATAAAGTAAAAATATCGGATTTAGTTTTTCATTATTTTTATAATGATTGACATTATGCAAGATGTCAGTCAAACTATATACTAAGAAGTATATAGTGGGACACCATGCTGGGTGCCAACCTAGTTGGTTTCCATTCGTGTATTTCTACTCGGTGGGTCACATGTGCGTGATTCTATTGTTAGATAAAAGAAAAAAAAATAAGAAAGAGTATATAGTGGGCCGGATTTGGGAGAGAAATGTGGACTTGGACCAAGCCCATCTTGTACAAATTGAAATTACAAGTATTAGGGCCAGTATTCTGGCTTTACGATCCACAAGTTATGGGCTCTCGGTGACCTGAGAAGCCCGCCCAATCAGAAGCTGAGTTTCTACTTTCTACTACAAAAACTAGACATTTCATTTAAAAGCGCAAGGCCTGCTAGGGCAAGCCCAATATGAAAAGTAGCAAAAGAATAGCTCTTTCGTTGCCGACTCGCGAGTACCCGACGTTCTCTGGCGTTCCCTCTTATTGCTCTCAATCAGTATCTGTGTCACAGTTCTCACTACTCCGGCGTTCGTCCTCTCTCTTCCTTGATTGCTCCCGGGCGTTCTCTCTATCTATGTTTTCTTGTAACCCTCAAATTAACAATGCGTGTTTGTTCGTCACGAAGGTTTTCCATGGGGGAATTGAAGGAGAGAGCATATTGGAAGCCATTTATGAAGGTGATGATTTGGAAGATGGGGAAGATGTTGAGATGATTGATGGTATAAGAAGGAGAGTTTGTGGACAAGGACTCACATATTGGTTCAGGGGTACTGATTTAGGACAAAGCATAGATGGAAATGTCAGTTCTGTAAATCAAGGATCTGAGAGTAAAAACCATAGGCGAAGGGCAAAATAAGAAGAGGAATAAGAAAGAGGAGGGGTCCTTCACTCTTTGCCAAATGTGACAGATGTAAATAGGTAGGATTAGGAAGATGGCTATTTTTGTTTTCTATAGCGTTTGTGCATTTTAGATACTGTCAGTATGGTTCGTTTATACATGAATTTAATTAACAATGCATTCAAGACTATTGGGTTTGCTAAGGATCCCAAGATGTTTTACAAGATACCTGCTTTTATCTCGCAACTATAAGTTAGAAATGTTTTATGAACAAATGAGATGAAAGCAGTCTAGATTACTTGGTTATATGTTGAGCAGAAAAGAGTGTGTTGAATTTGCAGGGGTTTCTAAAGCCTTGTTCATTGGTAGTCCTAGTTACTGTTTATATCTATTAACAAATGTGAATTAGTTGTTGTTAGCCCTACTGGCACCTTCAGGAATATCCTGACCTTACCTTTTAACATGCTTTCCAAATCCTGCCTTAATAATATGGCATGTAGAAAAAAAAGCCACCCTTCTGCTCGGCTATATATGGTCTAGTAAGGCTTGATTGGTCTCTCAAGGAAAGGTGAGAATATGGATTTTACTTGATGTTGGACAAGCCTGGGGTGACAATGCTTATCCAATATTTAGAGCCGTACTTCCATTCTTGATGTCTCATACTCTATATATTGTTTCCCTACCCTTGCAGATTTTTCTTGCAGAAGCCATTTTGCTGCTTAAGATCCTGTGGTCTGAGATGAGACATGAATCACTTCATGATTTGCTTTTTGTGTAGGTTGAAATTTTTTCCATTTTCCATTTTTTTTCTTTTTTAAGTTCTTAACTTAGGATGCATATAGAAGTTTGGTATATCTACCTTTGAAGAGGGAAAGCTACTGCGGCATCAACAATCTAGTAGAAGTCAGCAATGGACATGCTTTTAGACTTTGCTTAAAATATGCTTCTGGCTGACCATTTCAATTGGCAGAATCGGATAATCTTTGCCAAAACTGCACTGCTCTTTGTATCTCAAGGAACAATTAACTATACACCAATAATGGATCCTAATATAATCAGCATCCTAATATAATTCAGTAGGGTTGACACGCACACCCACACCATTCAAGGAGAATTCATAGACATTTCAGTTTTCTATGATTGAGATTATCCAAACTGAGAACATGTTTTGGCTTAGTTAGCCTGAACAGGCTGATGACAACAATCACAATTCCATATGAAACTATATCACAGCTTTGTTATCAACTATCAGAAGCTTCAGACTGTTCATTGACATTCAATTAGTCAAGTAACTCCTAATAATGTAGACTTATCCAGTTCTTAATGGAATGAGTAGTTTGAATCCCAATATCCCATACAAGTGTATCGTTGTATTCCATATATGCCTACGGTTTTGTGAATATATTTAACAGAGAAAGCATTTGATGTCATGATCCATTCTGAAGTTCCTATTTAATGGATTTACAACTGGTTGAAGAAAAGCGGATGTCGATATACATATTAAAACAGCAAGCAAATGAAAACCAAATCAGAAGATGAGTGAACTTACAAAGTGGCTTTGTTCATTCATTGGCTAGATACGGTAACACTCTCTTCACCATCAGTGGGATCAGCTGCAGGAGACTTCTTTACAAGAGACTTGGGCATGTCAAGATCGTCTTGTGGGCAGCGCTGCTGAGGGTGTGATAAAAACACACATATGTGTCGGAATAGAGCACGTGCTAGCCCCTGCCCGCTTTCAAAAATATAGCCCTCATACTCGCTGACGAGTTCGAGGGTGTCAACAAGTGCATCATAGACTTTCTGGGGGCAGTTGTCAGGTCCAGGCTTGTCATGAAGGTATAACACATCTAAAGTGAAGAGCTTCTGGTTTGCAGGCCATTGATTTTGTGGTCGTACAGATGACCTGCAGTAGATAAGAATCTAGAAGCAACAAATGTCATTATCCAGTGGCATCTCAAAGGAGGAAAGACTGCCATAAACAATTTCATGCAAGCCAAAATTTAGTCACCAATGAATCATCATAAGAGATTGAAACACATGTCAAAGATCCAGAATAAAGTAATCACAATAAGAGAAAGAAACACTCAAATCATCAATTCTCAGAATTTAACAAGCAGAGAAGATAGTGTTCCCAGATCTAGTCAGTGAATGAACAATCTCCATAAGATGATATAAGAACATGGAATGTAAAGAATTCATAGGAAAACTCCACATGGTGTAAAAAGCATTCTGATGAAAATGTGAATTGAGAGTTTGTAAAGAAGCGCAGAAAAATTATATACATGTTATACACTTTGCACACTTAATAAAATAACTATGGTTGGTGTAAATAAGAGTACATCTAATGTACTTACCACCCTGAATATCCGGTTCTGCGCACGGGATTTCTTTGCTTCATGAGCTGCTATCTTGAATAGATGGGTGAGATCTGCTTGACCAGAAGATGAGTAGCTGAGAGGCCCCGAAGCACAGTTATCGCAAACTCAACTTCGCTGCTAAACTCTTTCCGAAGCTACATTGTATAAAAAAAAAACATCAGAACATTTCCTATTAATTGTAAAGTCCTCTAAAGTAAGGGGGAAAGAAATCAAATAAACCACCCTGTAGTCCTTATTACATGGGAACTCTCTCCTTTATTCCACAACCCAGATCAATCTGTCACAATGAGATGGTTTCAGTCCAAATTAACCATGATTCAATTATTTTCTTGATGCACTTCGTCTTAAAGTTCTTCTGATGAATTTCCTCCTCCCCACACCTTTACCTGTCTCACTATACATATTTATCATTTTCAAGTTCAAAAGAAGCTCAATTAACATCTCTTAACTTAGCTTGACGTAGCAAGAACAGAAAAAGCACGGTGGCAAAAACCGCAATCCCTCACAATTCATAAATGCAATTTCCGGCTTAGCCTCCAATTCAGAGTGACAGATTTTGCTTCCACAAGTTTAATCATTGACTGATCGTCTGATATCAACCTTGGATTCAACTAAAGTCTAAAAAAATCTATGTATTCGTCGATTCTCAAATTCTCAATATCAATAAAGGTAATGACAGAAAATAAAGCACTGTATGAAACGGTAAAGAGAGAGTGGTGGCTACCAAAGAAGCGGATTTAGAGAGAGCAGCGAAACCAAAGCGTTGTTCAGGATTGATGGAGAGCTTGGAGTTGATGAAGAGAAGGATAGCTTGCCTGATCGTGTCCAATCTGGTCAGCGGCCTCCCATTAGGACCTGTGGCTTTCATTTCCACCATCGATTCTGCGTCCACATCTACGCAGAACAGTATGTCCTCGTTGTTTATGCGCGCCGGCTTCAACGTGTACCGAGCAGACCCCGAACTCTGTCCTTCGATTCCCTCCATAATATCTCTTCGATCTTCTCTGGTCTGGCAATGGAGAAGGTAAGGTACGTATATCGGCTGAAAAAATACCAAAAACGGAAGCGTTTTATGCAACTGTTTGTAGATATATATGGACTTCGTTCACCGTCCATGTTGCAAGCCCAGTCAGGCCCACTTCAATAATCCGCAAGAGATCGTCGGTCCACGGCCCATTTTGTAATCACGTGAGCAAGCTGGTTCGTAGATTCTTGGACCTTGTTTACTGTCCATGTTGCAAACCAGCCCACGGGCCATCCGGTGATATAGTGGGCAAGCCCGTTTGCAGATCTATGGACCTTGTTTACCGTCCATGTTTCAAACCCAGTCTGGCCCACTTCTATGCTACAAATTACTTTGAAGAGAATATAAAAGCCCCAACAGTTACTCCATGATAACAAAGTTTTACCCAACGCTATGATAGTAGTCTAGAAAATTACAAACCGAAGTCGATGAAAGGAAGCACCCGGATTCAAGAAACAACAAAAAACTACCTTAAGAAACAGAGATCGGTGCAAGTTTTCCCAAGCTAAATTTTCCAAGTGACAATTTGTCAAAAATAACACTTAGTCAGATAGAAATTTGTCCTTTAGACATTCGATATGAATCTAAACTCAGATCATCACGTCCGCACGCACAGAAACTTCTCATCCAACGACAGAATAACTTGAACCAAAGCCCAACGTGTGACCATGATTGGTATTGCTCCATGTGAGAATTGAACTCCGAACCTCCCAAGTCATACGGTTTAATCCTAGAGAGATTCACCACTAGATATCACCCAAGTGGTTACACCTAGGGCACACATCCTTCATTCGTCGGCTCCCATCAAACCCTTGTTTAGTACAGAGTTCTCAATAGTAAGCAACACTCTTTTATCTTGATTTCACAAAAAAAGAACGGAAAAGAAGAAGTTGATGCAAAAACAAGTGCCATACAACTTATAAACCAAGGTCTGCTGCAGTGACAAGTTCACCCATTATCTATAACATAGACAGCATTTCATGTCACACTGACTTCCTGTTACCTTCCAGAGACATATCTATGTATATGAGTAAACTATGTCGACAAGAGGAAAGAACGAAAAAACGTTACAAAAATATCACACCACAATAAAATACAGAGGAAGACCAAGCACATCATCCCATGTAAGTTCAAGTTTACATACCAGTGATCGATCGAAACTTTAAGTGGATTCATGTTGTTTTCTCTCTTCTTGCATAGACTGAAAAATTCGAGCTACTGATTCAGAGGCAGATATACGATTGTGAGGTGTAACTTTTATTACTCTTCTTGGCTGGTCTGTGCCATGAGGCTGAGAGGCCCCTGCTATAGGGAAAAGAGGAAGAGCACCATTTCTTTGAGCAGTTCCATCTCCTTTTTCAATGGGACTATTTGGTGTACTTCCTTGTACCTCAGACTCTCTAGATGCCTGGAACTTTGTAACTTGTGGAAGTGCTCCACTCTTCTGGGTCGGCACACTGCAAGAGTTCTGATGTTCTGTGTTGAAACTAGCTGGGGTTTCAGACAAGTGACTAGTTTGACCATGTGAACCAGGTCCTACAAACCAGTTCGTTTGTTCGACAGCTGAGCTAGAGATGGCTGTATTCATGAATGGCATACCATATGGAGGGAAGAAATTCTGACCAACTGTAGGGACGCCTGGCAGAACCCCAAACCCTTGATGGTTATGATTAGAGGTCGGAATACTATATGAGGGATTCAAAAAGTTACCAGGTAAAGGAGTAGGACCAAAAGGACCATATCCACCACAAGCATTTCCCACGAATCCAGGTGCAGGATATGGTTTGTAGATCAGTCCTTCTGAAGGCGACATCACAGGAACTAACCATTGATGCCCAGGAGATGAATGGAAACACCAAGGAGCCATTTTGGTATCGGTGGCTACAGGTACCTGTGGTGGACCAAAATTCAAAGGTTGACTCCCAATTTTCCCAGGAGAGATGGATGTCTCTACAACTGCGGTTTCCGCAGAGCGTTCCATGTTATGGTTTGGCTTCTCGATATCATCCTTGCTCTGAACATGTGGTGATGGTGTAACAACATACTCTATCGGAACTTTTGCTGCAGGATAGGACTTCATAGAAGGTTTCACAAGATAAGTTCCATCGGATAAAAAATCTGGTGATGCAGCGATTAATCGTTGAACCTGCTCAAAACTGAAAGAGTTCAGCCATTTAAAATCAAACCAGATTTATTATATATATATATATATATCTATATATAGACACACACACATATATACACACATATGTTTATATATATATGTATGTACACTAAAGCTATTTAACAGTGTTCATTATCACCTCACCTTTATCAGTCTATGCAACTCAAACACTTGAACAGCGAACACCCTTTGTTGACTGTAGAGAATAACAACAGCAAGATCAAGAAAAAAAAATCCAGAGTGAAATGAAGATTCTATCAATAATCAATTTTTCATCGATGGGAAAGGGGAAGACAGGGAGACCAATCAGGTAAGAGAGAGTATAATTTTAGATTACTACAATTTAGACTCGGAACCTTCCTGTTAAGTGGTTCATTTGGGTCAACTTGAAATTTACTTCCCTCACATATCCTCAGTGCATATAGAATGAATAAATCAACTTGATTTACATACGTAAACGAGAGATTTCACATAAAACCTGCAGCATTTGAGAGAGAGAGAGAGAGAGAGACATGTGCGCATGCAAGAAAGAACACGTATGCAAGGAGAGAAGTAGTCACAAGATATTACCTTAAATGCATTGCAAATACGATTCATTATACTCAAGACAAGAAGATAACATCTGGTGGTATAGAGAAAAACTTTCAAAGACAAAGTGATTAAAGGACATATTGAAGCTTTGAAAATTCCCATGACAATTTATCAACTCACTATGTTCCGCAAAATAAAGTCTGATGGAAGGATTAATGCAATAGACTCCCTCCACCATGCTATAAACACTTTATAATCTAAAATATAAACATGAATAATTGAATACAAATATACACAATCTGTGTAAATAAAGCATCTAATTGAACAACTAATAATATGAACAAATAGATAACTGTAAAAGCCACGAGTAATTTTTCACCAGACATCCTCCTTACCGTAAATCAAACAGAAAGCAAAAGGTATATTATATTTTTACAGTTACAAGTTACAACATGTAAGAATTTATGTATCATTCTTTTTCACACAGTTATTGCCACACACATAATTTGAACAAAAAGTACATAGAATGTATGCACATTATACATTGGCAAAGTTACAAGCTAAGCTTGGGAGAGCTCCAGATACAAAATCCACCAACTTAAGATACCAAGACACTTTATCCAAGACAAAAATCTCTTCCAAACCTTGGTCACCAATGATTCCCCATAGTGAATTTTCAATGTTATTCTTTTAGCTTTAGGAATTCACCCAACAACAGCTCTACGATCCATGATGAACTTTGAACTGGCAAACATGCCACCTTGAAACGCATCCATGCACTCCATAAATTAAATCCTCCCTCCCCCAGAAGCCATATTCACAACTCTCCCGTACAGAATGGACAAGTCAGGACAACCATTCCACAGTCCTAGCGTTAGTATTTATATACATTCAAAAATCTAATGCAAATTTATATCACTCTATATAACAATAAAAGCAATCAAAAAGAAACAAATGTAGCATCTTCCCACAACCACTTTGCCACTTAATTTCTCCAATCGAAGATGTCCATATTTTCAAAGATGCTTATGATCACATCACATCATACCGATAAGATAAAAATCCAAATCCTTGTTCCTAAAATCGCTCACTATCATCATCTACACGCTATCTCTAGCCTAAGACCAGAAGTGAACAAAAAATTGGATCAGAGAAACTGACAGTACATGAAACAACTGTGATCATTTACAACATTTTTTTAAATGGACATTAATTACATACTCAGTAGCAATTTAAAAATGAAAGCAGGAAAAAGGCAATCCTATCATATAACAGAATTTATAACTGGATAAAAACCAGAACCAGTATCAAGACCTACTAAGAACTTTGATATCAAAAGAAATATCATTTAATGTTTGGCCTCCTTTTTCTTCTTTTTTTTCCTGCTGACAGCAGCATCATTAACTTGGTGTTATTAATTTGATGATTATATCTTCATAAGAACAAGGGTGGAAAAATCAGAGCTTGTGCATACATATTGTTCACCAAATGTGTTCAGCTACCAATCCTTGACCAACAAAAAGGAAAACCTGAAGGAATGCCATATAATACTGCCTTCCTTAACACATAGTATCTAGTAGCTATCAATGAGAAAAGAGACTTACTTGACAATTGCTCTTCTTGCTTTCCAGAAGTGTTTCTGACCAATTATTCCCACAACATCATCAGGAGAGATATCCAAGCCTGACATAGAATCCACCATAGATGTTTCAGAGGCATCATCACTTTTATCTTCGTTTCTCGGTTGTGGCAGTCCACGTGCTCTGTCTCCATGAGATTCACTAGGACTTCCAGATTCCTCCCTCGAATGAAATCTGCTTCTTGGTTGGGAAACATCAGCACGCTCCAAGTATCTTGCACTCTCAATAACCTCATCACTATGTCCACTGTCATGCCGCTGCAATACAGCTCTAGACTCTCCTTGTAAACAATCTCCATTAGCAACATATCTGCCGAAGTTAGCCAAACGGTGGTCTGGATACTCTTGATTTGGAGATAAATTTGCTTTATACACATTTCCATCAGCCTTTTTTCTAATCGGTAAATTTGTGGCAGATTTTACTGAATGATCCCTACTTGAGACACACACTTCAGGGTTCTGATCGCTGTGGTTTTTAACCTCTTGTCTCAAACTTGGACATGCTACGTTAACTCTTTTTGGATCCTTAACACAAACATTTTGGAATTTCACTGAATGACTTGTTGTGAAGGGAGTGGGTCTTTCCCTATCAGAGCTGTTCTGAGTTTCATTATTGCATTGATCCATCCCGGAATTAACATATACAGGGACCCTAAAATCATCTTCATCACCAGCCCTCTTTTTTTGCCCAAGTTGGGATGTCGGAGTTTTCAAATTGCCTCCATCAATCTGGTAAGGCCGAAACTTATCGGCCATATTCTTTGGCATCGATGGGTGGACATGAAATGGGAAAGGCAAATTTCTTTCCTGGCCACCACCCTGGAGAAACAGACCATTTATAGAATTAGATTGTACGACCATCATCCAACGATTATACAAGAGCTACTCCCTCATGCAATCATGCTGATGTCAAAGCACATACGGACGCTTACACACATGAATGTTCAAACAAAAAAGGACAACTGACAATTACCATTGACCATAGTGTGTGTTAACATTTTAGATCTTTTGGGAAGCCCATTGTAATGGGCCTTATACATGGCATCTTCCTCAAATGGATTGGAGGCCCACCTTACTCAAAAGCTTATACTCTTGAGCTGGGTTCTAATCCATTTGCTTATAAAGCACATATGGTTCTCACATTTTTTCAATGTGGGACTTTTGTGTGGTGGCTCCAACACCAATGAAATTGTGTATAATCCAGTTAAAAGCTTGCAATCCCCCATCCTCAAAGCCCAAAAATCATATTCAACTATGAGCATGAAGTATGTATACCAGTTGTGATATGCATGAAAAGGGAGGAGAGCAGAGACTCCAAAACAGTAGTTAAAATTTCAACAAAAATGTTATGATGCTTAACCAATCTCAACATCTCAAAAGACACGTAATTAATCTCCTCTTCGTATCTTTATCACAGTACAAGCTTGGCAAAAAAATGTGTGTTTCCGGATTTTGCATAGAATAACATTTTCTTCAAAATGTTGTTGAATTATCACACTGCCTAGTTATTCAAACACAACAAATTGAATAGAGTCCTAGAAAGATGAAAGGTCTTCATATTTGCTCAAAACATCAACGGTAAGTAATAACCAAGAAAAGTATTACAAAACTGTCAAAATCTAACTTGAAATTTAACAACATCTCCTCTTCAAAGAAACTTTCATCTACAATGAAAAACCAAGTACATCAGCTCCCTATCAACCAAGCTTCTAAACCACACCAGCAACAGATTAGATATACAATCACTCAGAGGCAAAAAAAAATAACCTTGCATCGTCCAAACATAAATTTGCTGCAAATAATTGTCATGCATAAAGACGTACTGAAGGATCCAATACATTACCAAATAATAAATTCATAAGCAGAAAACTCATTTACAGAATGTAACAGAAATCTACCTGGCTAGAAGACCCAGGAGGAACTGAGTTGCTCGTGTTACTTGGGTTAAGAGGCAAGATGCTCGGATTGAACCTCTGAGAAGGAATACTGAGCTGCTCATAGAGTGCCATCTTGTTCCTTGGAGGTGCTCTGGGTCCTCCTTTATCTTTATCATTCACGTGAAGTCTTGGGAACATAGGCCCCATAATCTTCTCATCATCTTTACCTCTCTTCATCTCCTTTTTTCGCTCTCTAAACCAAAATTCAACACGAACACAATCTCCAACTACAAAAATTTACTTCGGCTGGAAAGCAATCAAAAGATCCCATTACAAACCCACAAGAGAAACCACTAAAATCGCTCCTTCCATTGAAGACTAACAGCTTCGCCTCACTAGGAACAAACAAATACTCTTAAGTAAAACACCCAGAAAGTAAAATCCAGTTCTTTACCGTTGAGGGAGAGATTAATCACATCCCAGGCCGAACCAAGCCTTCAAAATCAGAACCGAATTGCAAAAGCTCGAGATCTCGCAGACCCAGTAGGGAAAACAGCCTGATTTTCACCAAAGTTGATCAAATCCACAAACAACACAAACGAACACAATTGTGTGAGGATTGAGTGACAATATAGCGAATGCAATAGAGAGAGATTCGAGAAGGGAAATAAAGGAAGATGTGTCCGGAGCCAAATGGTTGTCACTTACATTAGGGATTCCTCATGAGACAATCGCCTTAAAATCTACAAAAGGGTAAAGGCCAGGCAAAAAGTGCGAGATTATGGGACCCGTTTGGATAGAAGCCATTTTCTAGTGCGATTCTTCGATGACAACGAATCATAATTCTGCGTTTTTTAATTTTATAAAATAATTGATTTACAAAGAACAACATCAAATGATGAAGATTTCGGATCAAACTCTTCATAAAAATATACTTTCAAAGAAAAAGGATCCGTTTGGCTTTTGATTCTTTGTGGCTCCTTTTTTTTATTTTTTTCATTATAAAAGGTTCATATTGGATGGGGTTGGGTATGTGACAATGACACTGTCTCTCTCTCTCTGAGCAATTTCATGAGGTCTGGGGAGTTTTTATTTTGTGTGGGAGTTGGGTGTCTGGATAGAGTTGGGCTTTCTAGTTGGCATTTGTTTTTGGAATTTCATTTGGGTCTCTGGTTAGGTCTGTTGTGAGGGGAGAGTTCATGCTGGGAAGAAAACATTTCCATGTTTTAGAGTTTTCATACATATATTTTTTTAGACAAAAGGAAACTTCATTACCCTTCAAGAAAAACTACAAGGTCTGAACTTGCTCCCTCCTAATAAGAGAAACAACCATCTAACCAGATAAACTTTCATCGAACAAACTTAGCCATTCGCGTAATGAAATGAGCTCCAACATTGCCTGAACCATTAATATGTTGACATTGAGAGAAACCAAGACTACCCATCAGGGACCTGGTTTCTCTAATAAAATGCACCCATTCTAGAGTCTGCAAGAACATATCTAAGACATAATATATCAAAATTTTGTCATGGTAACAAGCTTTTTCAAATGAAATCTTAATATAATTCTCTTGAAAGTTTCCTTTGTGTTTGGGCAAAATTCAGAAAGATCTAACAATGATCTTGGGTGTCAAAAACGTCAAATCCAGCCCATATGAACAAGTCCACATTGTCTTGGATTTGGGCCTTATAGCGAGGCTTTCAACATAACCCATGTGAATTCAATGGTAAGTCCGGCCCATATAAATGATGGAGCTGCTAGTGGTTGTGCCTGCAAGAACAAGAATACCCAGTAGCCCCCTCAATATCACCCAACTGGAATCATCAGCAGTCGCAGAATACAAAATCATATTGGACAATAACGCATGCCCCCTTATCAGCGAGAGACAGTGTAAATAAGTCCCTGGTAGTTTATATGACGCCGTGCCGATCATCTATCACCGGGACAACTAAGAACAATATCAAACAGGAAGCTCACAACCCAGAAAAATACTTTAAAAATGCAATAATTTCCAATCAATTGGACAAAATAAACGACCCGCAGATTATCACCGCTCATGATGAATACATTTATCCAATCACCATACTGTTTGATGCAACTACCACTTTGCGCAAGCCATGCTCGAGCTCGACGCATCGATATAACTTAAAGCGAATTGGCAAAAGAATATAATGAGAATTTACATGCAGGCAAAAAGGCGGAACGAAGTTCAATTTACTTCTTGAAGTTACCAAATTGATATTGTTGGCTGCCAAGACTTGAGAAAAAGTCATTCCTGCCGCTGCTCCCGGGAGCCTGTGAAGATGCAAAACTTGACATTCCCATACCAGACCCCATACCCATTGCTCTCGCCATGTAATTGGAAGCTGGAGGTCCCTTCTCCCTTCCATCTAATCCATCATCCAGTCCCACAATTCCGACATCTGCCAGTGATACCTTCTTGGCTGCAGGTAAGTTTAGTTAGCACATCTATTAGAGATTTTTTAAGTAATTAGTACACCTCAAAACAAACAAAATTTGGGGACACGAGCAGATCAAGAGATGAAGAGACGTTAGCATTTGATTATTGTACCAAAATTGGCATATCTATAATCCATCCACAAAAGAGATTTGCTAATAAAGGAAGTCTACAACTGGTGTTCTCAGTACACTATTCTCCCAAAAAGTTGCTCCAAAGTGCACGACATAGAGGAACATGTTTGAGGTCATGCTTATAATCAACTTGAATATGCCTTCATTTTAACTAAACAACTAGGATTATTCTTTGAGATATGTAAACACATCCAGTACAAGTCATGTTCAACTACTTTGGCAGTGAAAGCTTCAAAAAAATAATGAAAACACAAGCTCCAACAGCAGAATGTCGAGATGTCTCCATCATGCCCATAATATTTAAACAAAGCAAAAGAGGGGGCAAGGGTGGGGATAATCGAACAATATGTACCAGTCAGTTGATGGTTAGGATTTGTATGTTTTCTGCGAAAACAAATCTAGTCTTAATAACATAGACTCATGATTACAGCAAAATAGATAAAACTAATATGTTAGTGGCATAGATAGCATGCATATTTAAATAGTGATGATACTTCAGGAGGAAATGGACATCGAAAAATATATACTTACGAGCGGTTATATTAAGATCAATGAGTCCACGGCTTAGTGAATCAGCCCATACTCCAGATTTCACTTGGAAAGAATCCTTCTTTGGTGTAGGCTTAGAGTCTTCTAAAGCTTTTCCACCCACACTGTTCAGGCTGCTGTCAGGAGCAGGACTTTGTGGATTGTTTGTAGTAGCTGAATCAGAATGTGAACTGAACTCCCCGAAAAGATTAGATTCATCAAAATTGTTCATTGGAACTGAAGCAAATGGATCAACAATGTTAGTATTTGTTGGGTCAGACTTGGTATCCACTTCTGGGGTCTTCATTTCTGGTTGCACAACTGGATCTGGAGTGGCAAAAAAGTCAACAGTTGGAGGAGCTGAAGAAGAGATGGCTGGTTGGGAAGCGAATAAATCCACATCAGTCTGCAAAATGGTTATGCCTGAATCTGTTAGTTTATAAGTATGCACTTTGGCAACCTATGTAGAAAGAATATACCTTAACTCCCCAGATTAGTCAAGTGCCCCTATGCTACCTAGTTAAAAGCTTTATGCTCATAATACTTTTCATTTAACTTTCTATATCTTGGAATCAATGTCATTATCCAAGAAGATTGAGAGGAACACAAACAATAAGTTGAGAGTTCCATGGTTTCATTTCACATCAATGAGAACATACTAGATGGCTTCTCAAAATGGAAAGAGCAATTCGTTAGCTTCTGTTACAGACATTGAGAATTGTGGAGCAAGAGTGAATAGAACACATACAATAATACATAGGTAATCACACCACAAAGAATTCCAAGTTCAAGCTACTAGGACCCAATTAAGGCACTCCAAGGGTTGAATTAATCAAAACACAAACACCATTGGAACGGCATCAAAAAAACCTATATTCTCACTGAAAAATGTAAAACTACATAACAGTATTATGACTATTATCCAACCTCAAACAGAACACAGAAATAAGATTATCCCATATTTATTGCAGTGCTTGAAACTGAGATTGGAAAGTATCAGACCTGAGACTGAGAGCTTGGCCCCTTTTCAATTTCGGAAGATGCTGATACAAAAGTGGCATCGGCAAACAGATCAACCTCTGGTGGATTGCTTTTCACAGCAGATGTTTCTGAGGGAACAGATGTCGTCACATCTAAGAGATCACCAACAAAACTTTGTCCAAACAGATCCACTTGGTTAGAGCCCCCTGCAAGGGCGGAACCAGGAATTTATGTTAGGGGGGACTGTTCGGAAATTTTTTTTAGGCTATTTACATTATACCTATTTAATTGGCAGTACAAGTTACTGAAATTAGTTGATTAGGCATGTAGGCTTACTGTTAGTTGAGATTCTTAAGACGAACTTATGAAGAAACACGGTTACACACTTGCACCAACGAAAGAGAGTAGATACAAAGTGTGTTTTTATTTAGGTGGCTTAGTGTATATTTAGGTATGAACATGTATATAATTGTATTTTTATTTATTTATGTATAATTATGTAAGTATGTATGTATATGTATATGTATGTATGCATGTATCCATATATATATATGTGCGTGTATATATGTGTAAGTATATATATATATATATAATTACCAAACATTTGGGGGGGACTACAGCCTAGTGTAGTCCCCCCCTAAATCCACCCTTGGCTCCCTGCAGCCGGCTCTGCAGAATAAGACAAATTATGATTGGATACAAAGTGCATCGGTACATCCTATCAAGTATCTCATTCAAGAGAAATGAGCTCTAGTTTGGTAGTTAGTATTATTAGAAGTCATTCTGCTGAAAAAACCTTTGATCATGCTAAAGAAGAAAACACCGTGACAAAAAAATGACGGTATTTCTAAGAGAATTATCTACATGAAAAGCATTACTGAACCAAGACATGAATTATTTTTTTTGAACAAGCCAAGATATAAAATTTTTAGCACAAAAGACATTTTTGGCACACCTATACAGTCATAAAAAAAACCAAGAAGCCAGCAGTTATCAAAGATGCCTCAGACAACATATAATGGCATTGGTTTGATACAGTTACATGGTACTGCAAAATATATACAGAACAACATTGGCAGATATGTAGATTCTAGATCTAAGACTTAACTCTGCACACTGTGAGACGTACTTCAGAATACTTACTACTTGTAGTTCCTCGAGGATCAAAGTCATCAAAATCGTCGTCATTATTATTCGAAAGTACACTTGAGATTTGGGAATGAGTTGAACTGTACTTGTCAGACTCATAAAACTTTGCCGATGACTTTGATGCACTAGATGACTTGTTATTTTGATCCTTGCTGCAAAATAACCACTTTTAATTAACATTTCGGGGCAATCATATTTTCTACACACGCACAATATAATTTTTTGAAATTAAATGATAACATCTCTTTGAAAAATGATAACATCAAAAAGGGCATAAATGGAAATAACACATATGGAAAATCCAAGGCTGCAAGTACTTCAAATTCTTAAGTTACATAATGTTGTAGGAAATATAAATTTAAATTTGCAACCAATCGAGAATAGGAAGAACGTCAAACCTTCCATAATATGTAGATCCTTTTTTTAATCCATTCCCCTGACTCTCACTCGTAATGCCTCGACATGACTTTCCAAGAGAATCATCATCAGTCTTTTCTTCTCCGTATCGATCCTGGTCTTTGTAGCTACTTCTAAAGTTATCACCTTCTCTAGAACCACCAAAGCCTCCATATTGATCACCACTCCGAAAGTTGCCACCACCCAGAGATGCTGACCCTGACTTGTATGTTATTCCAGTAGATGAAAGACCAAAGTACCTGAAAAGGTTCAAGCACACAGTTCAATCAATTGCAACAACGGGAGTTAATCTGATGATAAAATTGTTAAAAACATACTTGTCACGGTTTGCAGCAGCTTTATTTCTAGTTTCTTGTATTTTTTCTCTATTATTCAAAAGAGACACGATATTCTCTGCCTTCTTTCTCACATTCAGTCCTACGTCCTTTCCATTTGGCTCAACATATTCAAAACCTGTCAGTGACTTCACCAATGCACAAAGAAAGGGACGATTGAAATTTAGAAAAAAATCAACATTGGTAGTTATTAACATATGCACAGACAAGTATCATAGAATGTTAGAGAAAGCCCTCACTGAGATCTGCATAGTATGTTCAATTATATCATCAACTGCTCTTTCGGATCCATGCGACACTAGATACTCAATAACGGACAATGCCTGATGCAGAAGTAATTATAGATATTAAAGGCATGACAATGAATAAGGGAAATGAGGCAAAAAAGTTTGGAATATTATAATTTGTATCCTTTGGCACCAAGTTTGAGAGAGCTTTACCTTGTAGACAAAACGCCAACCCTTGCCAGTCTCAACCAGTCTAGTCCATAGAACACTCATGACCATCTGGCATTCGGTGCTATATAGTGAAATGAATCAGATATTAAAGAATAGCCAAAACAGCTTCCTTGAGAAAAATCACTACTAGCAACAAGATTTAAAAGCAAAACGCAGAAGAAAGAACAAAAGGTGCACATTACAATTTTTTTGTGGCCTGAGCTATTTCAGCCAATGCAGTGCCATGAGGACCCCAAGGTTCATCATCGGTTGCATCCAATACCTATATTAATAGCGGAAAAACATCTTAGTTCATGAATATATTATTTATTAAAGCTACTCGTTTTAGAACAAGCCGCTGAACTACAAGGAAGAAAAACAAAAATACATAAAACAAATTGAGCCATGCATCCAGATTCCAGGTTCTTTTGCAGGATGGCAACATTGAATGGTAGATTGGAATATTTAAGAGTTCCATAAACCACGATTGCTTACAAAATTACAAGCATTGGTAAGATAAATATTTCAGTAAGCCATTTCGCAATCCAATTCTTAGTGAAATGACAATCATACATAGTGACACTTCTTAAACCAAAGAACAATGCTAATTTAAATCAAATCACAACACTGAAAACATGAGAGTCACACACATTAATACATGCTTATATAGGTACAGATAGATCATTTACCTTCTGTTCAATCTCAGGAACCTTCAAAACCTTAAGATTCACCTCTCTCTTACTGCAATCACATAAACAGAAAATAATGAAAAAAAAATCTTCGGATATCCGAGATTGATTGATTGCAGAAGATGCATTTCACAGAAATGGAAGCTCACATTTCACGGACGGTTTGATCGATGACCTTCATGAAATCCATGCTCGATCTGCCAAAATCAAAGTGACAAACAAAAAAAAGAACAACATGAGTTAAGCGGTCGACTTGTTAGATCTCAAACGAATCGATTAAATGGATAACCGAATGAAGCACCTTCTAGTATCGCTGTGAAAATCACGTGTTCAGATCTCGGGACGAGTAGGTGATGGAGTGCTATTTCGTGGTTGTTTTTAAGTGAGAGATTCAAAAGAGACAACGAAGCTTAGACATTGATGAGTAACAACATCCGCTACCATGGCAGAATTGTTTCTGCTACTGCTGCTCCTTTTTTTTTTTTTCCCCCTAATAATTTATAATCCCGACTTTTTATATTGGGCTGATCTGCCTAGTATGACTTGTGAGTACGGGCAATTTGTTTCAGGAATGTTTGGGCCTGTAACTGGGACATCCATCATGGGCTGACGCGAGATGGGTCTATAAAGGGCCTGGAACGGCCTTTCCGTTTTGGGCTCTCTTAGGGTTCGTTTGGAGCCATGAATAAAGAGGTTTTCTTTCTTCTTTTTTTGAATGTTATTCAATGAAGGGATCGTTGTGCCGGTGAATTTTTTAAGTTTTGGAATATTTTGTTCAATTTGGAAGTTATCGCATTTTTTTTTTGAAAATCGAGAATGATATTACACAAGTTTGCTCTCCGAACATTCAATATGGGTTTAAACTCGCGCCGTGAGACCCGCACACTTCTTTTTCCACGTGACGATAGAGTAAATTGGGTCATAAAGGGTATTGATTTCAATGGAAATCGAACACACGATTTTTTGAATCCATACGATTTACTCAATCATAATAAAATATTTTTTGTTCTTTCATTGCTGCATCAACTTTGGTATATGGTTTAAATATGCAAACAAAATTTAGATTCTCGATTTGCTTCTCCAAATAAAGACCAAGTAAATTCAAAATTCGTCACTCTCTCTGTCTTTAATTTGTTCATCAACATGATTGTCTACATTTCACAATTCACACCATCTGCATGAGTTTGAAGAAATTCATGGAACCCATTGACCTGGAACAAGAAGAAATAACAACAACATACGTCATTACCATATAGTATATACTAATTGTATGTACTAATTAATAAGTATTGAAGGGGTCAAGGACAATAACACACCACCAAGTATTGATGTAGTGTGAACCATGCCTATAATAATAATCGTAATATATGTTAATGAGATTGAAAATTATCAAAATGGGGACCATACCCATATAAAGTCTGTGATTCATCAACTACAACAGTATTTTAAAATCAAACATTTGCGTGCTCTGTTAAAATTTTATCTCACATCGGATTGACATAACACAACTGAGTGACATATAAGCAAAAATTCAGTCGTTCTCATACAACCAACGCGTTTTATATGCCTAAAAATCAATGACGACTGCTCAGGAAGAACAAAGTTGTACTTCTTTTCGACCCAAAACGAATAATATTGGTTTATAGTGTCTGGATTGAACTTTCTAACATGCTCTTCATTAAAAAAAATAATGTTGATTATTCATCGATTGACTAAGAGCTATCTATATTATGAAGGACACACTAGATATCAAGTTGTCCCCCGTTGCACTATGTAGTAAGGATTTATATATGAAGGTCATCGCTTAATTTACACACAAAGTGATAGAAAAAAAAACTTGGAATTGATCAATTATATATTTATATGTGCAGTAGAAATAATTTTCTAACTATGATAGTAACATTATTGTACCAACTTTATTATATTGATTTGACTATCACTAAATTACTAGATAAAATTGAAGTTTTTCTACATGGCTAATTAGAATAACAAGTTGTTTTATCGTGGAGTGCTATAATAGCTAACATTTCGTCTTTTTTTAAAAAAAAAAAATCGAGAATGACAAATATAAGTTTGTCCTTTGGATATCCGAGATGAATCAAAATTTGGGTAGTCCAGCCCGCGTGCACATAAGTTTTTCACTTCATGACAGGGTACATTGGGCTAAATCTCAATGCATGACCAGAATGATATTAAGTAAGAATAACCTCAAAACCTTCCAAATCCATATAGTTTGACCCCATCTCTGTCTCTCTAAACTCTGGAATTTACAACATGAATCTTGAATTTGAATATACAGTATGCGATATCGAATAAATGTGGGATTAATCGTGACTGCAGTTTTAAGGCAATTCACTATTAAATAAGAGTGTACGTATGTAAGCCACTCATTTAAGGTAAACAACATATATGGTGACATTATTGATATTTTTATTAGAAGTGATAGGAATCTCAATAAAAAGCATCTCAGTTATCACAATAGTAAATGTGTCACTATCTGATTCAATCACATAGTTTTGTGGGCCCCTACACTTACATCAATCAAGGGATAATATTCATTAATGGGATAACTGAGATGTTTTTTATTGGGATCCCTAAATTTTTATGCTATTTTTATTGTCTTAAACGCACGTTGGAGATGAGAAAGGAATATTCACTTTGCAAGTAATGACACACAAGAAGTGATAAGAATATTTAAGAAGAGACCAATTGTTATTAAAGATGGGACCCTCAAAAGCCTAATATGCAAACAATGGGGGAAACAAAAATGTAGACAATGGAAATTAATTTAGTTAGAACACATAAAATAAATAGTCAAACCTATGGTTCAGTACAAGACTCCATAGAGAATAATAATCTTGTGATCATACGCTGGACTTTGACCTAACTTACATTGTCGTCAGGTAAAAAAAATTTGTGTGCTTGGATATGACAGCCTGAGTTTAGACTCATATATTGTTCTCGATTATCAAAAAAAATTGTTTTATATATGCACACATTCATAATAGTCATATAGTTTTGAAAATGACATACTTTTATCATACTATTCAAAGAAAAGCATTACATATATGCTGAGTGTGGGAGAGGAAGAGAGAATCTTTTATGGTTAAAATGAGATGGAACATAGTCACATCCCCATGCAACTTTCATGATCCCTGACTTAGCATAAAACAAGCAGACATGCTGATGACATCCCTCACGTTCGCTTCACCAGATAAAACTACTTCAATTTGGCATATATATATACACATATATATACATATAAGCATAGGCCTAAGTATATATATGTATATAGTACAAACAACATACAATATAAGCATGATATGCTAAAACCAGAAATTTAATCTACTTTGGATTAGACACGGATTAATAACCAAACTTGATGAAAACAAACATGTTAATTAGCACTGCCTAGCTAGTCAAATTAACCACCTAATCTGTTCCTATTTCTGGGTCTAACTTGGTCATTAATACTGGCTAATAACACTTAAGGTTGACTAATCCTTTGGTTTAATGTCATCATGATCATAAGCAAAGCAATCATAAGTGAAGCCAAGCCCAAAATCCATCAGAATCCCAGCATCTGCATCACCAGGCAATGAAGCAAGACAAGCTGCTGCTGCTGCTGCTGATGAGTCTGAAATGTTGCTTGAATTCTCTGCACTGTGGCTGCTGGTTTTTGAACCAAATTCAGACATTATCATGCTTGAATGCTGAAGAACTGGGTCTAGGCTATAACTTTCAGTGAGTCCATAACCATTAATGTTGGTTAAGCTTGACAGCATTGTAGGGTTCTGGGTTAATTGCGTCGACGGATCCGAAAACGCAAGATTATAGGCCTGATTATCTGGATTGATTGGGAGACAAGGCAGAGAATTGTGTGTACTAGGATTAATGTTCTCAACTGGGTTTGATTTTCCTGATGAACCAAGTAGCTTCTTCTTCAATCTTGTGTTCCAGTAATTCTTCACATCATTGTCTGTTCTTCCAGGTAAATGAGAAGCAATCAAGGACCATCTAGTCAATGCAATTAAAACATTGAATTTTTTTAATTATAAGATTAATTAAATAATGATTTTTGCAAAAAATAATTAGGACAATTAAACAAAACTTGCCTGCTACCCATTTGACTATAGAGGTTGTATATAATGTTGTCTTCCTCTTCAGTGAAGCCTCCATGTTTGATGTCTGGCCTCAGATAATTCAGCCACCGTAGACGGCAACTCTTCCCACACCTTCTGAGGCCTGTTAATGGAAAATAATGCATAAAATTCATAAGTTTTTAGTGAAGAAAAGCACAAATCACAAATGGGTTGCCAAAAATGATTTGAAATTGAAGTGGGTTTTGTTTCAAATACTTCGAAACAGTGCCAAGACTAAAAATTCCACATCGCCGCATCAGTCTAGCATATCCTCCAGCCGAATAGTTTATAAGCAAAACCCATCTCTAGGTTCATAAAGGAAAATAATGCATCAAATTCAATAGTTTTTTAGTGAAGAAAAGCATAAATTACAAATGGGTTGTCAGAGATGATTAGAAATTGAAGTGGGTTTTGTTTCAAATACTTCGAAACAGTGTCAAGACTAAAAATCTCGTTTATAAACAAAATTCAGCTCCTCTTACATGAAGACGCATTTGAATGGTTCCAATAACCATTAACAACGGTCCATGAAGAATAAATTTGTGCGGTCAATTTTCAGCCGGTAATTTCAACAAAACAAGAAGACAAAAGCAATTCCAAAGTTTAAGCAACATCAATTGAAAAAAAAAAATTGAGCCACCAAGTGTTGAACATGTGACAGACTAAAAGAAAATGACAGAAAGTTTTTGTTTACAAGTCATGAAAATTCAAAACAGAGAAAAACAGGGCACCGAAAACTTTGACTAACAAAACACAGAAAACAGTAACCTCTGCGCTTGAATTGCAGAAAGAAGGAACATTCACAGAGAAACTCACAAAAACTGGGACTGGAACTGTAACAACCCTGTTTGGATAACAAGAAAAACTATATATTCTTTCTCGGAATTCAGATCCAAATCAAACAAACAAGACATAACCCATGGAAGATGTGAAATTACCAGCTCTTTGGGGCAGAGCAATCCAGTTACCAACAGTGCCATGAGTCTCAACATAGCGTTTGAGGGTTGCATCTTCATCAGGAGACCATGGTCCTCTCTTCACATTAGCTTTGTCACAACATGGTGCCCTTCCCATGGCTACCTTTGTATATATCTATTATGTATCTATCTATCTAGCTTTGCCAAACAAGCCCTTGACAATACAAGAAAAAACTCACACTCTCAAACACTTCTCTATTAATAAGCAAGAAACCAGTGGGCTCTCCTGCTTAAGTAAAGGACTTGATGGCTTTCTTGACTGCTTCTTTTTTGGTCAATTTAAAAATATATATATAAACAATTGTTTCAGGACCCAGTCAACAATCACAAGAGTTGCTTGATAATAAAAGTATGTAGATCAGACGGCCTAAATTTAACAAATAATGAGACCCATTTGATCAATTTCTTTGGTTTACTATATTGTGCCCAATTTGGATTGCAAATATAGAAAATGCAACGCACAAGCCCAGCTGTTTATGTTACTAATTTTTGTCACTCTTTGTCCACTCCTGTCTGGTTTTACCTTAAAAGACTTTACTGTTTTTGACTCTCTTTTTTAACAGAAAATGAGGAAAAAGATGGCACCCACAAAGCACAAACTGGCACTCTCAATTTCCCCATTTCAGTAATTGATACTTATTTTGATTCTTCAATTTTATTTCTCGAGTGATCGTTTGGTTCACGCATTTAGAGATGAAAATGGACGGAGAATGTTCTGAAATAGTTGTCATTCCTTCCAAATGTTTGGATCACACTATTATACAATTTTCTTAGTATTATTGGTTTTCTTGGCTAACTAAAGTAAAAATTACAATTATGGGATATTGTCGATTATGATTGTGGGATATGATCGAAATTATGTGTTTTTCCAAAGGGTATTATAGATATTTAATTAAAAATAATTGAGTATTCTCAATTCTTTTAAAGAGTGTTCCTCTCTTTTTGACAGAAAATGAGAATTCCTCCTTTGGGAGAAATTCAGATTTTCTTAAAATTCTTGATTGCAAGTATTCCACCAACCAAGCATAAGAATTATTTTTAAAAAAACACTTATTCATGTAAAGTTATATTCCACGAATCAAACAAACCCTGTGGGTCAAAATGGGAAATTCCTTATTAGCATGAAGACTGGGTATTTTTATTCTTTTACCATATCACACATGACACCATAAGAAGGGGTACATCTATTACCTCATGAATCACTTTAGCTTAAAATCACAATAAAACTAACATATTTTTCTACTAATACTCCAAATTATAACATAATTGCTTTCTATTTAATGGATTCAATGAAAAAGAAACATAAAATTTTCTTTAAAAAATTATGAAAAGTAAAGTAATAGTTATACATTTACTTATTTTTTAGTCACAAGTGTGAACAGTACTATATTCATAGTCCAGATGCACTATGATAGGCAAGTGAGTCGTTAGTTAAACGGTAATTACATTACATGTAAGAAATCACTCATCTATTAGGTCGTGAGTTTGAATAATAGATTAGTAGCCCCTCTCCAAATCCCAGTTTCAAAAAGAAAAAAAAAAGCACTATGATAGTGTTTGAGATAAAATAATGCATAACCGTGAAGTTGGGTTTCCTTAAAGTGAAAGGCTTTGACAACTAGAATAACCAAATAATGAATGATCTTTACGACTTTGACAAAAAGATTTTTGAGCCAAAAAGACCAACATCAAATGTACCTTTATCCTCTGCACATCAAACTGTCATATGTTGCCCCAACTCACATGAGGATAAGATTCACCAAAAACAACGGATCGTTAGTTGAGATGGTGATAAATTTGACCACGATAATTCTTAATGCAAGCAAAATATCGTGAGTTCAAGTCTCATAGGTGTTTCCATCTTTGCAATTTGCGATATGGGTTCTTACTCACTGGGTCTCGACCTAAGTATCAACTGATCCATAAGGGTTGCGGGATCTTTTATGTAATTCGAGATTTATCAATCAGTTGTTTAGTGGACAGTTAGGTGAATTCCTCGTGACCAAAATTTTGTGAGGTGAAAATTTTCTATGTGGATACAGTTGACAACTCGAGTTTAGAACAAATATTTGTTGAACTTGTATGCCATTGTTGAAATTACGTACTTTCTCTAGGGCTCTCCTTTTTATTGTTTTTTTTCTTCGTACTTTTGGTTCAACTCATTTTTTGAAAATCTCTTCACTGGGCTCCTTTATGACCTTTTTAGAATTCAATCCGAACACGGGTTTGAAATTATTATTTCTTAAGTTATTTTTTAAATGACGAGAAATCATGGGTGTTTACCCAATTAAGCGGATTGTGTAATATCTCATAGAGGTTTCTAGTTCGAGTTTCTCCATTCCATTCCTCTGTGTAATTAAAATAAAATAAAATAGAATGATTGTCTTTTTAATTTAATATAAATTATTGTGTATTTGAATTGGACTGAAACATGAATTTTAGGCCCAAAATCATGCCCATCAAAACTTGCTTAGTACTTAGTAGTTACTAATAATCCTTACATATGCCTAATGACTCCATTTTTATTATTAATAAATTAGTTTGGGCCTCTGAATCAAGCCCAATAGTGAGACAGATCATAATCCGGCCCATTATTAACGAGTTTGATTTTGTTACAGGCCCCGTAATGAGGATTATAAGGTAAAAAGCCATGCATCGTAAAATAATACCGAAGGCCTGGTTTGGTCCAATTCCACTAGTGTCACTTCACCTTTAATATCCATGATTGAGGCCCACCACGGCCCAAAATCTTTTGTTCTACTTTTTACCTCGTATGGTGTCTCTCGTATTCAACGAATAACCATAAAAGTGGGAACAAACAATGACTAAAGAGTAAAGATATCTTGGCAGTTGAGATTTGAAAGTTATCTTTAAAGTTAGAAGAAATCATTGAGCTTGTTTTGGAATGCTGTGAGGTGCTGTGAAGTGTGATGTGGTGTTGTAAGTTATAAAACTGTGGTGCTGTGAGGTAAGTTGGAACGTAAAAAACTGTTTGGCGCATCACTTTTAAAATTGTGATGCGGTGCCGTGAGGTGCGTTTGGCGTATCTAAATTACGGTTATATTAGATGACTAATAATATTAATATTAATATAAAATCACTTAAGGTTTATATTGTACATTAATCTAAAATAAAATAATTGACTTAATTTGATTACGTAGGACAATTCAACATATATTTTAAGCGTTTGGGAGTGCTGTGAGGTGTGGTGAGGTTCTGTGAGGTAAAAAGCTGTGAGGTGAGTTAGAACGCAAAAGTTGTTTGGCGTGTCACAAAAAACTGTGATGCTGTGAGATGTGTTGCAACTGAACAAAATTGCAACACACTGCCAAATTCATACATTATGTTGGTTTTATGGATTGAATCTAAGACTTTTTGTTCAAATGAAGGCATGAGGGTCTTTGGGGCCTAGTTTATAGATCAAGTTGGGTGGATATGCAAATCCCGAGTCACATGGAAGATTCTGCAATCCCCATGGATTGATCGGTTGAGATTTTGGCACTTGATTGATCTAAGTTTAGGGATCCCAGTTATTTTAATAATTCATCTTGTTATTTGATTAATATAAGTGTAGGGGTCCATAAAAATACGGTGATTGAACTAGAGATTGACATATTAGTTAAAGGAGTTGGTCTCTCACAAGGCGGGCTTGTCGCTGGGATAGCCAATTTGATATGGCAGGCCCAGATTTAGATACTGTGGGCCTGCTCTTCAACTACCACGCAGACTAAATTCACTAAACACATGCCAGGGCCCATATCAATTCATGTTAACATATTCATTGCATAATACAGTCAATATTTCCTAATTTCGTTCAATTTTCCTTACCTTTTTTTTCCCGAGCGAGAACGACAACATAAGACATGTTAGTTATACAACACCCATTATTTTTCTTCGATTTTGAAGTTTTCCACATATTTTCTTGTATTGAGATTATTATACTTTTTTATTTCAATTTTCTCTATTGTCGTGTGATATTTCAGCTACGAACGATTTGGGGTAATTTTTTCAACAAAATATGCAGTAGTTTCTAATCTGACCCGACAACGGGATAAATTTTTACTTCAATTCTCTCTTTTAGAATGCTCGTAGGTTAGACATCATGATAGAGTGGGCTCATTGGTATCATTAAAAAAAATCACAAGACCAGTAGATCACTAAAGATAATATATATTATTATCTGATTTCATTAATTTAAATGATAAATGTCAATTAATTAAACTATAGAGAACAATTGTTATATCATATAAGTACACAAGTCACATCTACTAACAACTAGCTAATTAAATATAAACACAAAATTAGGTAATATAATAGGACAATGGAGAACATCTTTTTTCCCTAGAAGACAAAGGTGACGGAATCTCTAAAGTCAGTTACTTTTTAAACAGGTTAATTGAACTTTCAGTGAAATTTACTCAAGATTTAGTTTTTGGTTACTGAAAGATTAAATGTTCAAAGTGATAAATCAACATCTATATACAATTTAAAAGTAAATAAATAAATTCAAATAGGATAAGAGAATTATCTAACTAATTTGGTCGTATATTCACGTACAAAATATAAATGTAAATATATTATTTTATCTAAATATTAATGATGATGTTAGTGTGGTAGTAAGTTCAACTTTTTCGAGACATCAGTTCATAAAATAAATTTCAAAATGAATTTATCTGACATACGTAATATGTGATTATTGTACAAATTCGATGAGTTTACCGTCATAAAAAAATTGTGGCTGCGAAATTAATATATATAAATAACCGAAGTTTGACCATATAATCATGTTTGTTTCAATCTCAAAACTTTCACATGCACTAGTTTGATTAATTAAATTACTTTAATTAGTTAATAAAGTATTAATGCATAGTCACATGATTACAAGTGGTGCAGTGAAGACAGTACAATAAAAAAAATCCCAAGGGATAAGAAGACATTAATTTCCCCGTCTCGCATTCAATCTCCGTAAGATACGCTACGCGTAGTTTCGATCATCAACGTTTTTGGTGTGTTCTGACAATATATATTTGGTTTATATTGATGACACCCATAGATCTGAGGAAGATCGACCTCTTTTATTGAAGGGAAAACCAAGATTCTTGATCTAGAACCATGGTGTTATTTGTTTGATTTTTTTTTTTGTTCAATCTATAAACCCGACATAGTCCGATGGAGTATGATGTCGTTTAGCCATATCCTGTATAATATGGTGTTGTTCGGGAGTGTCCGGTGATGCTTTGTTTGTATTTTTATTTAGTTCTCCAATAATCGATATTTATGATGGCTCGAATATTATAGAGTCTCAAATTCAAAAATTCGCTTACCTTTTAAGTAAATGAATACAATCTCATCCAAACTCAATGAAAACAAAGTTGGACTTGGAATAAAAATGGACTTGATCCTAATCATGATCCAATTCTCTTGGGCCAGGGCTCGGTCTCTTCTCTTTCAGGATGCTCGAAGGTTAGACATCATGATGGAATGGGTTCATTGATACAGACCATAAAAAAAAATAATCACAAAACCAGTAGATCACAAAAGATAATATATATTATCTAAGATATATATATATCAGAGATTTCATTAATTTAAATGATAAATGTTAATTAATTAAACTAGAGAAAACAAAAATTATATCATAATAAATACACAAGTCACATCTACTAACAACCAGCTAATTAAAAATAAACCCAAAATTATGTAATATAATAGGACAATGCAGAGCATCTCTCTCCTTAGAAGATAAAGGTGATGGAATCTCTAAAGTTAAGTCCCTCCCTAAACGGGTTAATTGAACTTTTGGTCACTAAAAGATACATAAAATTTCATTTTAGTCGCTGAAAAATCAAACGTTCCAATTGAGTAACCCAAAATTTTTATTTGTTCTACATTGATTGTTAAATTAAACTGTTTCTTTGTTTATTTAAAGTCAAAATGACACGTCGGACAGTTGACTGTCCTAAATATCCGAAATCTATCCGAGTGACAAATATGGAACAACTAAAATTTTTGGATTACTCGCTTAGAACATTTGATCTATCAGTGACCAAAATGAAATCTTAGATATATTTTAATTACCAAAAGTTCAATTAGCCCCTTCCCAAACTAATTTCTTGAGCTCTTCAAGAACTGCAGGTCCCTCATCTCCTCTCTTCATGCAATACTCCTTTTCTTTTATTCATCTTTGGTGTCAGCTCTTACATCAAACGACAGAGACTTCCACGTACAGGACAATGGAGAGCATCTCTCTTTCCATAGAAGATGAAGGGAATGGAATCTCTGAACATTGTTGAAAGCCTCTATATAAATCCCACATCCTCAGAAGCTAATAAAACTCAAGAAATATCCAAGTTTTTCTGAGAAATGGGATCCCAAACACCTCTTAAGCTACCAGTCATCGACTTCACCACACCTGGTGCACTAAAACAAGGCAGTCCTGAGTGGGATTCACTGAAAGTTCAAGTAAGGGAAGCACTGAAAGAGTATGGTTGCTTTGAGGCTGTGTACGACGGACTTCCGCCGGAGCTCCGAAAGTCCCATTTCGGTGTCGTGGAAGAGCTTTTCAATCTCCCTACCGATGTTAAAAAGCTTAATGTTTATGAAAAACCCTTTCATGGCTACCGTGGTCACGACCCCACGGTGTACGAAACCATGGGGGTTGACCGTGCCAACGTCTTCCAAGAAGTTGAAAACTTCACCAACACATTGTGGCCTCAAGGGAATCCCAATTTAAGGTTTTCTTTACAATCTTCTTCTTTGCAAGAATTCAATGAAATGATAATTTAACAGGGTGGGTATTGATTTATTTTCTCATATATATTTGGCAGCAAAACTATACACTCTTTCTCTAGACAGGTAGCAGAGTTAGATGGTGTTGTTAGAAGGATGCTGTTGGAAAGCTTGGGAATTGAGAAATACTGGGAGGAACATATCAACTCGAGCGACTATGTGCTTAGGGTGAATAGATATTTACCATCTAAAAATGGTGATGAGTCCCATCTTGGGGTACTTTCTCACACTGATAAAACATTGACCTCCATATTGTTTGAAAATGAAGTGGGTGGTCTAGAGATACAGACAAAACAAGGAGACTGGATCAGTGTCAAACTATCTTCGAATTCTGTTCTTTTCATGGTTGGGGAAGCTCTCTATGTAAGCTACCTGACTATACCTTTCTCCCCACACAAAAACATACACGTATTGTTCACAGCGGCAATACATCAAACGCCTTACCTGCACAGCTTATTGAATTGTTACTATTGTTTCAAACATGGACATGAATTTGTCTGAATAATCTTTTGTAGGCATGGGCAAATGGGCATCTGCACGATGCGGCTCATCGTGTAATGATGAGAGGAAATATAACAAGGTACTCGACAGGGCTGTTTACAGTCCCAAGAGCAGGCTACATGTTGAAGGTTCCAAAAGAGCTGGTGGACGAAGAACACCCTTTGCAATTCAAACCTTTTGATTTTTTCAAATACCTCAACTTCTTCTTAACTCAACAGTATAATCCTGTTTCAACTGTCCCCGAAGTTTCCAACATTAAAGCTTATTGTGGCATAGGCTCTAGCTAGATCTTAGTACGGATAGTGCATTGCTACTGCATGCATGCATGCACAAGTTATATGTTTGTAATGTTCTTATTTGTGTGGTGTATTTCTTATATTGTTTTGTTGCTGTGTGATGGAGAATAGTCTCCACGATTGTCAAGGGTTTATGTAGCCTCTAGTATGTACTGTTAGGGTGCAGTTACAAGTCCATGTACCAACTCAGCCTATCTTCCAGTTATAGTATTATGCCTTCTAGTGCTAGTTTAAATGTGCAGTTGTATTACGTTTAAACTTTGTGGGGGTAGTTTAGTAGTTATCTTGTAATGTTGTAGTCATAAGCGTGTTATGATGGAGTGTGGTGTGTCCAATGTATATATGTTCGTTGAGTTGAATAAAGAAGGCAACAAGTAAAAAAACCGGTTTCATGTTTGTTCTTAGGAGGTTTGGTTACCCTCGAAGCTAACCATCTTAGTATTTATTGTTTCAATCATTGGCAAACAAAAACAATATTAAAATATATTTTTCGTTACTTAACTATGGGACGAGTTTCAATTTTGTCCCTAAATTTTTTTTCCTCCATTTTCGTTCATCAACTATTGAAAAATACCATTTTCGTCATTCAAGTGAGATTGGAGTCGAAAAATGCCTACGTGGCAGTTATATGGCACGTCGGAGAAATATGATTTGACGAATAATAGGATGTCATGTAGGATTTTTCCGCCGCCGAATTTATTCGAAGGACAAACAGGAAACTTTCCCATAGTTGGGGCAAAAAGGGGAGAAAAAAAAGTTAAGGGACGAAAATGAAATCTGACCAATAGTTAAGGATGAAAAATACCCTTTTACCCCCACAATATGGATCCAAATTCTCTAGATAAATCCGTCACTCGATCAATGTTGGTGGAAGAGAGCACCGATTCCTCCTCTCCAAACTAGAAAGAGGATGCAAAGGATGATTTTAGAGAGGAGGGAGAGAGAAAAGTTATTAACTTATTTATTTGCCTTCCACAAATTAAACTCAAAAGCTCATTGCTTCTTTGGGATAATAAGAAATTTCATAACAAGATCCTTATCAAGGTATTCATTCTTATTTTTTTTCCCGTTTTCTGGGTAAGTGTCCACAAAATAATCATGTGAAAGGGGAGGAGGAGTGGTGGCCATGCGAGGAAGGACCGCATCCTTTGTGTCGTGAATTGCGGCCACCTATCATGAAAGCTTCGATTCCTTCAGAACCACTTGGTGGTTAAACCATCTACCGGGTGGAGTCCATAAATTTCCGTATATATTAGTAACAGTAATGCTACAAAATCTCAAAATATGATCCTTATTTTACCTTCAAATCTACGTGACATGTGAAATAATCACTGATTATAAACAATGTATGACTCATTTAACATCCGACACTTCACATAGAGTCAAATGACGTCATATTTTGGGGTTTCAGACATTATTCTATTAGTAAAGTTATAAAGTTATAGCATCTATATGAGTTTCCCTAAAATACAGACAAAATGTCATTTTTCTCTATTTTACATATTCTCTATCCAATCAATCATGCATAAGATTATTTATCATATTATCTATTTCATTAAAATAACACTTCTTTCTCTTTCATTTATTATTATATTAATAAAAATTAATTTTATTTTTAAAAAATCTGATAAAATAATATTGTGATAAAATAATCCCTTTATTATCATCAGATAAAATAAAGTATATCACATTATTATCCCGATTTCATAGTAAAATAATAATTTAATATCATATTATCTAAAATAATAAAAATCCTTCTTCTCAGATCCAAATCCTTCATCCCAAAACGACCTTCAAGTTCAACGTGCTTGAGAGAGGATACCAGCTCTCGGAGTCGAACCAGTTCCATAATCAGAGAACCCTTTCTGAGTGAGGAAGAGAGTGGTCTCGGAGTCGAACCAGTTCCAGAATTAAAGTACGTGAGAGAGAGAGAAGTGCAGGAAGGAAAAAAAAAATTACATTATCAGTGTAGTGCATACCCGCCTCCCGCAAAGACGATGATGAAGGACGAGGCCGCCTCCAGCAAGACCAGGGTCACTCCATTGGTCTCAATTGTAGCATGATTCGCAGAAGAGAGATGAAGGATGAGAAAGAGGAGAGAGGATGTGAGATGGATGAAAGAGATGATGTCAGACATAGGAGAGTGAAATATTATTTTAATCTTACATAATGCTACAGTGGTTCCCTATGCATCAAAAGTTTAGATAATCTTATGGAAGACTGTGTTTTTTGATTAGTTTGAGGCTCACTCTGCTACTTTGCTCACTCTTACAGCTCATCGTTCGCCTCTGCTATCTCTTACAAGGTATGCATAATTTATAAGAGAAAGCAGGCTAGTTTCTTACATGCATGTCAACCCATGCTAACATGATTTGTCTTAATTCTCGACATGTGAAGCCGGCTTTGTTTGACTGCCATCCTCAAAGAATATGGCACCTCCACGTTAATAAACCGACTTTTGCGTCGGCACCACGTGAGTTTACAGCTGACATTGCAAGTATCTATCAATCTTCATATATATATATATGTATGTATGTATCCCACATATCCTCAGAAGCTAATTAAACTTAAGATCGAAATCCAAGTTTCTGAGAAATGGGATCTCAAACACCCCTTAAGCTACCAGTCATAGACTTCACAACACCTGGTGCACTAAATCAAGGGAGTCCTGAATGGGATTCAGTGAAAGTTCAAGTAAGGGAAGCACTGGGAGAATATGGTTGTTTTGAGGCTGTGTACGACGAACTTCCACCGGAGCTCCGAAAGGCCCATTTTGGTGTCGTGGAAGAGCTTTTCGATCTCCCTACGGATGTTAAAAAGCTAAATGTTTATGAAAAACCCTTTCATGGCTATCGTGGTCATTACCCCGACGTGTTCGAAACCATGGAGGTTGACTGTGCCAACGTCTTGCAACAAGTGGAAGAAAACTTCACCAACAAATTGTGGCCTCAAGGGAATGCCAATATAAGGTTAATTTGTTAGTCACAATCTTTGGTTCTTTCTTCTTCTTTCCAAGAATTCAAGCTAAAGCTATTGATTGATTTTTCTGATCATATTTGGCATATATATATGCAGCAAAACTATACAGTCTTTCTCTAGACAGGTAGCAGAGTTTGATGGCGTTGTTAGAAGGATGGTCTTGGAAAGCTTGTGTATTGAGAAATACTGGGAGGAACATATGAACTCGACCGACTATGTGCTTACAGTGAATAGATATTTACCATCTCAAAACGGTCATGATGAGTCCCATCCTGGGTTACTTTCTCACACTGATAAAACAACGACCTCCCTATTGTTTGGAAAGGACTTGGATGGTCTAGAGATACAGACAAAGCAAGGAGACTGGATCAACGTCAAACTATCTTCTGCTAATTCTCTTTTTTACATGGTTGGGGATGCTCTCTATGTAAGCTAACTGACTACACTTATCTCCCACACAAACACACACACATATATACATGTATTGTTCAAAGCGGCAATTCATCAAACACCTTATCTGCACATCATAATGAATCCTTTCTTACTATTGTTTCATGGACGTGAATAATTTGTCTGAATCTTGTATAGGCATGGACAAATGGGAATCTGTTCAATGCGATTCATCGTGTAATGATGAGAGGAAATATAACAAGGTACACAACAGGGTTGTTTTCAGTCCCAAAACAAGGCTACATGGTGACGGTTCCAGAAGAGCTGGTGGACGAAGAACACCCTTTACAATTTAAACCTTTTGATCATTTCGAATACCTCAAATTCTTGGCTGAACATTTTGATCCTAGTTCAATTGTACCTGAAGTTTCCAACATTAAAACTTATTGTGGCATATAATTCTGTTAGGGATTGTAAGGCTCTTGCTATTGTTAGTATGGATAGTGCATTGCTGCTGCATGCTTGCACAAGTTACATATATGTTTGTAATGTTCTTATTTGTATGGTGTATTTCTTATATTGTCATGTTGTTGTGTGGTGGAGAATGTTCTCCACGATTGTCAAGGGTTTATGTAGCCTCTAGTATGTACTGTCTATGTTTTGTTGAATAAGAATCACTTCATGGTGGTAGTTCTCTTTGTTCCCTTCTTCACCTATATTGTGTTATTGAGAGTGAGTTTAGGTTCGGTTCTTGCTATTACACCGTTAATACATCAATCTTGAAATCAAACTGACGTAGAACGAGTGGTGTTCGCGTTTGATGAAGGATTTGATGAGAATCAAGAAGAAATTGAGATGGTAAAACTCAAAAGAGCTGCAGAGAAAAAGAGCTGCAGAGAAGAAACAGTCATAACTTTTGACTCGGTTGGCAGATTTGCTATTATAACATGTTTCCGAAGACTAATTTTCATCCTCCATGGCGTCCCAAGCGGGGCTTGCCCGGTTGAGATTGTTCTCATGCTTCAATTATCTGTTTAAGATAGACTGACGGGTGGTCAAAGTTTTATTAATTTGATCAACTTTTCGTTTTAGTTTGTTTTGTTTTAGTTAATGTCTTGGATAGTCTTTTTACTTAATTAGGGTTTCCTAATGACTATTTAAGCTGCTGATCGGTTGTTATTTGGATTATTATTGAAGTCAATAAACTCTTTGGTTTACAACTAGTTTTCCTTGGTGAATTCCAAGATTGATCTTGCGAATTTAGGCTTGTATTTCCATTGATCATTTCGCGTTGCGTCACAAACTATCTCCCAAACAGAAATGCAAGAGAGAATTCTACTATCCACGCATATTATTGAACATTAAAAAAACACTAGGGGAGAGGAGTCGGTGGAAGAGAGCACTGATTCCTCTCCAAATTTGAAAGAGGAGGCGGCAGGTGGTTTTAGAGAAGAGGGAGAGAGAAAAGTTAACTTATTTACTTGCTTTCCACAAACTCAAAAACTCATTGCTTCTTTGGGATAATAAGAAATTTCATAACAAGATCCTTATTATTCATTCTTATTTTGGATAATAAGAAAAAGCTCAGCTAAGCAGCCAAAAATACGAAAGTAGCATATCAAGGGTTGCCAATATTATGAGGGTTTGAGAAGATTCCTATGCATTTATATTATTTGCATGAGCAACAAACATAATCTAATCCAATATTATGAACTGTGTCTTACCAGACTCGCAAGAAAAGTTGAGCAATACTATTCATTTTTCAATGAGAGATATGCAGCTTATTAACACAGATCAAACTGGATGATCTAGTAAAAGGACAATACTTGATTCTTCACACGAATCGTCACATAGGGGAAGATCTCATTTCATGATTCCATTAATAAAGCAAAAAATGCAAAATATAAGAGTTAAATCACCTAGATGATACATTGCAGAAGTTGAATACAAACCCCATCCTCCCAAAGGACACCTGCAGATGCACAGGGTTTACAATATAAATACCATTTATAAACAGTTTGTAATAGAAAATGTTAAACTAGCTGTTATCAAAGAACTGGAGGAGGCCTTCTAAGTGCTGTGAGAAAACCAAAAATATGGAATGATTGCACTTTCATGAGGTTAAACAAGTTACCTAAATTAGTGTTACTCCTTGTTCAGAACTTTGGGAACTTTGATATATGGCTCTTCATAGCTTGGAACAGCATTTATCATGGCATTCCTGTTGGGGGAAAACAAGCAACCTTAAGAAATATAACTCACTGAAGGCATGGCCCACCAGCCTTCAAGCTACTAGTGCTGTAATGCTAGGGATGATGTTAGAAAACTCACTCACCTATTCTCAAATGATTCTGGAATATCATCCCGAAAGCTGTCGACTTCTGTACCTGCAAAAGTAAAAGAGAGATTAGCAAGAATAAACGGAAACTAAATATCTAGCTTCACAACTCAAAAACAGCCTTGGTTCTAGCAAACAAATCTTATAGTAAAAAGCTCATTCAATCAAGCAGGGCTCTATCATAAATATGAACGGTTTGCTCTATGCTTCAGCAATTTTTCGACGAATGACAAGCTTTGAGTTTTTTATGCATTTTTTTGGATGCCTTTGTTCAGTATATAGCATTGATAACACCATTCCATCATTTGGAGAAAGGAGACTCAGAGAATTCCCAAAAAATAGAGATGAGAATGTCTTACAATATGGTTTTGACGAAACATAATCCTAGCATCAATCCTAACAATCAAGAAGCTTGAACATGGAACTATGAATTATATTCTGAACCAACTACGAAGCAATCCATTCAGAATATGTATTAAGAAATTTGCAGTACCTGCTCTAAGGGCAGGCTCAACACTACTAAGATCAACTGCTTGGAGTTGTCCAAACCTGCCATAAGGAATTAAAAGAAAGTCATATATAAGCACAAAACACATAATAACTTGATGGTCATACTCAATAAGGTGCAGGAGTTAGGAGGACTAAAAGCGGTGGTGCGGGCTGTTCTAGCGGCTTGAGGTTTACGCCCACTTTCTATGCTGGGGTCACCAAAAAAAGGACCAAAAGCTTGCTTTGCAACCAATATGAAATCAAAACCATAGCTTTTTTTGCAATTAAGCGTGAAGGGCTCAAGGAAAAGATGCCCACCGACAGTAGGAGGCCCTCTAATACACTATTTTGCTTAATTTGACTCTATAACTGCTGTGATAGTGTTTAAAGAGCAGTACATCAGTTAATAGTAGTTCAGATAACATAAACCTTTACGAATTATCGTCACATGGTTGTTGGAAATCGTTAACAGGAATTACATAATCAGGAAGAAAATGAACAATTGCTCATTAAGGGAGAGGCAAAAAGGGCACAAATCCATACCAATCTACCATTTGCCGAATTTTGGGCGCAAATTCTTCTACCTGGAAAGAAACGAATGAAAATAAAATCAAACCCAGAAAAAAAAAAAGCCCCATGAAATGGCCAACAAGTGTTGATTACCTCTTGAGGAGTGAGAGTGATACGGGCAGTTTCAGCCAAACGAGCGACGTCTGGTGGTGGAAGAGAGGACACGGTTGTTGTAGTTGTTGAGCAGCTACGAAATCCGTTGAGTATATTGCAATGGAGAGGGAATTTCGGAGAGAAGCAGAGTTGCTTCGGCAACGGAGCCTTGAAGAGGAGCAAACCTCTGCTTGCCATTGTTCTCTCTCCTTTGTTATTCCGATAGAGAGCGCTCCGGCTGACCTTAACTCCCTATTTGATTTATGGGCCTTATCTGCTTTAAATGGGCTTTGGCTGCAATTTCAATTCATTAATTGGGTGGACGCTCTCTGTGGGCTGATTGCTAGGCCCATGAGCTTTTGCATGGAAAGTAGCACTACCACTCAGTAGCAAATACCCCTTTTGTGCTTTTGATTCGTTCCAGTCCAGTAGCCCTGTAGGAGGATAAAGGACACACTGCATCGCATTCCCAATATATATATATATATATTTTTGCCTCTCTTTTATGAGTCATTGATCAAGATGTTGTAAAAGAAAAGTATGGTCAGTGTTACATCTTCCTTTAATTAGCAGGAATTAAGGTTTGTTACCATTTGAGGAGGAGAACAAGTTACCTAAGGATTTATTAACTAGTAGAACCACCAGATTAAGCCACAAAACCCAACAACATAATCCATGCATGTACAAACAAACCCATAAAACCAGTGATCACAACTATCTACGTTCAAGATCCTTGAGTAGTAGCCTGCCGTCCTATACTCCTTAGTCCTTAGCCTTCTCCTTCATCTCCCTAGCCTTAGTTGCCAACTTTTCTTTTGCCTGCTCCTGGAGGGTGTTTTCCACTCACATACTTATATAACCACGCCAACACCGCAATCCCCGCCGCCCCTCACCCACCGGGAAATACGAATCCAGCGAAGGCCAGGAACAATGCAATTGAAACTGGGACTAGAACTGGACTGCACAGGACTAGAAGTGGAGTTACCACGATTAGGCTCATCACTGTCCCAGTCAAGGTTAACCCAGACAGGAGTGAGAGTCCAGCACCTATGGTGGCTGCCGTCAAGACCTTGACGGCTTTATGTGAAGTTGGTGCTGGTTCACCATAGACGGTCTGCCTCCCTTGTCTTGATTGCTCAGACATTATTGAATTGAGAGCAAGGAAAGACTGGTGCTTCGGCTCATAATATATATGTAGAACAATGAGGTTGACATGTATATAGAAGAACAGGGAGATGTGGTATGTGGCAGTATTTGAGATTTTCTTCTTCTTCTCGAGTTCTGTGAGCTGAGATAGCGAGTGTATATATAGAGTTGTGTATTCATTTCCTTGTTTTGTATTCATATATATATATATATCATACAAAAGCCTCTCGTATGTAACGTAAAAACGTAAAGTAGGGAATGCTTGAGATTACGCTCGGAAGATTTTGAATTCGATTTCCACTAAGAATAGTATTTTTGTGGTTATGTGTTGGGTTTTGTCTCAATTTATCCCGTCATTAGGTGAGAAATTTCTGTGCGCATAAGCTGTTGACCCGAGTTTAGGTCCATATTGAATGTACAAAGAGAAATTAACCTCTGTACGTATGGGCTACCTATTCGAGTTTAAACTCATATCGAATGTTACAAATTTGTATAATGTGATTATCTCGGTAAAAAAATGTGAAGTAAGGAAAAAGTTATCTAAAAAAAGAGTAGGGAAAAGGTTTGTTATAATAGAGAAAAATGGATTAAATTGCAAAAATGGGAATCTGCAAATTTGGGTGGGCCTTGAATATGACACGTTGCTGACAAAGGTAGAAGAACAAGTGACAAACCAAGCTTCCTTTGTCGGCCCAGTTCCGTCAGAGTAATGGATTAGAATCTAGGCGGCCCACAAATTTCTTGTAGCCACACTCCCCAGTTCGATTGATAGTGGGCCGAACTATCATGAGCCCGATCAAGAAGTCCTCAAATTTGAAAGAACCGGCTTGAGAGGCGTTGACCCACGTTGCGGTCTGTTCAAATTCGACCGTTGCGAAGTGCTTTATTCTCCTTGTCCCTCCTCGTCTCTACCGATTCTCTCTCCCCCTCTGTCCTTCCCTCTCCTCTCTCCAAAAATCAAATCGTCTCCACCGTGTCTCCCATGGCGATTGCTGCAGAGACCCAAACGCAAGGGAAGGTAAAAGGGATTGGGAAACTGTGAATTGTTTAGGTTTCAACGGTGGCTATTAAGGTTCTTGGCGCACTAGGTCTTGAAATCGAGGGTTTTCGTTTGATTTTTCCCTAACTGTTGTCTTTTCTTATTTATAAGGTGTGGATTATTTTTTAAATATACGGGGTGACTTTTTTCTTTGTCCTTTGTTCTGTTTGGTTCTTGGCAACGAATGCAGAATGGCACAATAATTACCAGCTCTTTCAACATTTTGATTATGTGTGCTCCTTTTATTGGTTTATCTTTCCCTAACTCTGTAGTCTGTGTTATTCAATCGCTGGCTTGGATTTTTAGGCTTTTTTTAATTTTAGGGATTGCACTGTTGGCGGATTTGAAACTTTGGGGATATGGAGTCGGGGTATCCATTGTAGTTTGTAATTGTAGCTTGTGCTGGTTTTATTGGCTATTTGGCTCTCTTTTTTTGATTTTGTCTCTTGATTGTGGTTGGTTGTTCTGTGAACATAATTTTTGGGTTCCAAGTAGAGTTTTTTTTCTTGAACAGGCTTCTTCAGAGACCTCGGCAATACAGAAAAGGAGGTGGACGCTTAGTGACTTCGACATTGGCAAGCCACTTGGACGAGGAAAATTTGGTCATGTCTACCTGGCAAGAGAAAAGAGGGTTAGTTCTGCGTTTTTTTTTACCATGAATTCTTTGTACGTTTGTACTGCTCAAATATTTTTTTTGGCTTGCACTAATTTTGAACAAAAGAATATGTCTATGGATTATCTTATATATTCCAGCTTTTCTCTGGTTTTCTATTGCTTAGGATTTGGGTGTAACCCTATCAAATAAAACTCTGGAATCTTTTCAGTCCCCATGGTGAATTAGAGGAATTTAGTCTTTTTATGCACACTCAGCTGTGAGGTGGTTCAAAGTATTGGCTGTTGTCGCCGATATCGAAAGGACATATAATGGGCCGTCAAATCGGGAGCAATAATCATAGAATCATTTTGATTCAAATTGAAACAAAGAATAATCATAGATTGTTAGTGTTTAACTGATTAAATGGGATATCTGTTCATATATGTATCTATAGTGGACAATGGTGAAACATACTTTTTTCTCTTTTACTTCAGGAGTCAGAACCCGGAAAAAATGGAAATGAATGAGCCAAAAATTTGGTCTTTTTTTCTTCTTGAACAGAGCAATCATATTGTGGCTCTAAAGGTGCTCTTTAAAAGTCAGTTGCAACAATCACAAGTGGAACATCAGCTACGGAGGGAAGTTGAAATACAAAGTCATCTACGACACCCCAATATACTACACCTCTATGGATACTTTTATGACCAGGTATGAAACTTTTATGCCCCTTCTACGTGTTTTTCATTAAAAAAAATGTTGCTTGGTGGAATAATATAACTGATTTACTCTACTCTTCTACATGCAATTTTGGTAGAAACGGGTATATTTGATCTTGGAGTATGCAGCAAAGGGAGAGCTATACAAGGAACTACAGAAGTGTAAACACTACAGTGAAAGGCGTGCTGCTACTGTGAGTTGTTTCTGTGCAACATTTTTCATATCTCCTCCATTTGAATTTATATGACCACTTATTCCGAGTCATTAGTACCTTTGGTTTTTGGTTTCCGAAACCTGATTTTATGCTCCTAATTCTCATTGTTTGTGCACTAGCCAAGTTCTTGAATTTTTCCAAAAGTATCTTGACAAGCGGACATGTGGTCCAGTGGTAGAGTTGCAGGGGGTGCAACCTAGAGGTCACATGTTCAATTTTCCTCGTAATAGCCTGGGGCAAACATCTTGTCTGTCTATGCGGGAGCCTTTGTGTGCGGGAATTGTTTATCTTTTTTACCTTTTTTTATAATCTTGGTACCACCCTTTATAATCTTGGTAATAGTACATAAATCATACTTACTTCGAAAGCGTTGTGCATGAGAGTTGTTTACCGTTCCCGCCCGTTGCTGGTGACAGTCTCTCCACATATTATGTGGGGTAAAGGTCTGCGTACATATATTGTACTTTATATATGTTCTGATAGGTGCACATCAGTATGATATAGCATAGTTTTTGGTAGCTGGAAATGATTATCATTTTTCATTTGTCAAATTATAACAGTATGTAGCATCTTTAGCTCGCGCGCTGATTTATTCTCATGGGGAAGCATGTAATACACAGAGACATCAAACCAGAGAACCTGTTGATTGGGGCACAGGTGACAACCAAAATCCAGGAAAAACATAGTTTTTTGTTGATCAATATGACTTTGTAGTTTGCTTATTGTGTCAGTTTGTTTTTCTTATCAGGGTGAACTCAAGATTGCAGATTTTGGGTGGTCAGTGCACACATTCAACCGCAGACGAACAATGTGTGGCACACTGGATTACCTCCCACCTGAGATGGGTACATTAACTTCTGAACTTAAAAGAGTTTTTCAATTTCTTGTCATAACTTTTATGATCTGTTCAGTTTATCTTTTACAACTTTTACAAATTGATTGCTGCTGATACTTTAGGGTTAGGGTGCATTTCAAGATATTAGAACTGTTTTTGCTTTATGTTCTTATGATGCTTTTGCAGTGGAAAGCGTGGAGCACGATGCTACTGTATATATCCGGAGCCTTGGCATTTTATGTTATGAATTTCTCTATGGGGTCCCTCCTTTTGAGGCCAAAGAACACTCAGACACTTATAGAAGGTGCATCATCAATTCCAGAAAGTTTATCAATTCTCCATGTAGATTATATTATATATTTATATATATTTTGGAGCTGAGCTCTTTGAATTTGCTTATGATACTTGCCTACTGTATATCTTCAGGATAGTGAAAGTGGACTTGAAGTTTCCCCCTAAACCAATTGTATCCTCTGCTGCAAAGGACCTTATTAGTCAGGTTTCACTCTCTTTGTCCTTAAACCCGCTGGCGCAGCTATGAGAAATTTTCATACAAGGATTCCAGGTTTTATTCTTAGTATTCTGAAATTTTCTTTTATGATGACAGATGCTCGTCAAGGATTCTTCACAACGCCTTCCATTACATAAGGTTCTTGAACATCCATGGATCATCCAAAATGCTGATCCCTCGCATCTATAAGGGTTTATTTACCTCAGTAACTGTTGGCCATTTCTGATCTTGGAAGCCATAATTGCGGGTTTTTTAACTGATCAGTTGGGGAATCTTATGGTAAGATCTTCGTTGTGAAATTATAATCAAACAGGATACTTGTACGATCTCTCATGAAACTGCAATTCTGTTAGCTCCAAGTTCCCTAAGTTCAAATACAAGAAGATCATCTTATGAAAATGTGATGGCCCTTTGCTTCAGTGCGATGTAGAATAATACATTGATTCGTTGACATTTTTTTTATTTGATTCATTTGTTATATATAAATCATTATATGACATTCACAATTCTCAGGAGCTGCTCAACTTGTCCTGATTATCTTTATTTTGGAGTAATTTGCTGCTCATTGTTCTGTTTTGAAAGAAGGGCCAAAAAGACATACTTACCTATGTTTTTATGGGTTGGATGTAATGTTATTGGGCTAATTTTTAAATGTGGTCATTTGGGCAAATTATTATATTGGTAGTAGTAGTTTTGAAAAATATGGGGCCCACTCTAAACGGGGGGCAAATCAAGCACGTTTAAGAGCATCTCTTTTTTGTATAAAATATGATCAAAAACCTTTGAGGATAGTTAAAATTCAGAGAAATAGTGAACAATTCATTCAAAATTAGCTGGGATGATTATGAGCGTTTCAACAAAATAGTCAAGCGAAAATATTTCATGACCTTCAACTCGAGCATGACAGATGATAGAATGACCTATCATAGAACCTTGATGTGGCACTAGATGCTCTTTTTCATCATCCACTATAACAATCGCGAGCAAGGTAAATCATCATTGAATTCATCATCCTCCTCGGGTAACATATATTCACTAAACGATTACGATGAGCCATATAAAATGCTCAAGTTTGCAAGAAAAACGAAGTGAAAATGAGAAGAATTATTGAAAATGAATGGATTAATCAAATGAGTACGGTGAGCCATATAGAATGTTCAAATTCGAAAGAAAAACAGAGTATAAATAAGTGAAGTTGAGAAGAAGAATTGAAAATGAATGGATGCGGTATGATGAATGAGTTTATTGATAGGTAGATAAAATTGAATGGTAGATGAATGTTTGAGAGGTAGATGAATCTTTTGAATTTTTTTATATTAAATAATTTTGAAATAATATTAGAAAATATTTGATATGATCTTGAAATAGGGTATATGCTTATATAGTTATATAGTGGTGTTAGAATAGAAATAATCTAAAATAATTTTTGGGTTAAAATAGAGAAAATCATATATCTATTTTGGGCTAAGGGTTGGAGTTGCAGCAATCTCACGCAATATCAGATAATAGAAAGAATCTAAAATAGGTTTTTAGGTTGAAATGGAGAAAATCATGTATCCATTTTTGGCCAAGAAGGGTTGGATTTACAGCCGGAAAATTTTCATTACGACACGACTCTCCTCCTTCCGCTCTCGCGATCTGAATTTCGCCGATTTTAGAGGACACCATGGGAATTCCGACAGAAATGAGGGATTTTGAAGATGCAAAGCTGGAGCGATCGAGAAATAGCACACAAGGTAACTCTCTCTCTCTCTCACTCATGCCTAAATATTTTAACAATCCGTTTTTGTTTGTTTGAGAATCTTGTAGCGAAAGATTCGACTCGCCTTTCACGCACTGATTGGCTTCCGAGAAAATTAAGGAAATTTTTGATACGAAGACTGAGATTCTTTTAATTTATGCATTGGATCGTAAATTGAATGAAATTTCTCGCATTTTCAATGAACTATATGAAGCTTCGATATCGATGTGTTAAATTTTCAATTTAATGCCATGTTTCTTGTGCGGATGGTTGGTTGATTATGTGTATGGTGTTTGTATAAACCTGCAGAAGGTCTTATTGCCGGTTCCAAGGCGGCTTTCGTCACAGCTATTGCCACTGCCGTGCCCGTGGTATGCCATCCCTGTTTAAATACGTTTATATTTTAATTTTTTTAATGTTTTTTCTCCCTCACACAATAACCGGCGTACTTTTACTGGTAATTTCGTGTATTTTAGATGACAAGGGATAGGGTTTTTTGACATGATGGTATTGGAAGAAACCAAATTTATTTTATGGTGATATTTAGTTTGTCATATGGATTAGGATTAACATGCTAGAATTCTGCCAAGAGTTTCCTGGATTTACGTTTTTCATTTGTTGAGTGAATTGTGTTCTCTAATCTTTATTTCATTGAGTGGATATTGTCTTGTTGTTATTGGTATTGAACATCTTCATTAACAGTATGCTGTGAGGAGGGTTAATGGGCTAAAATGTCGAGTGAATTTGTTTATCAGATTTCGTTTTACGATTATCTTCCCCTCTCCCTCCTCATGCTTTTGTTCATGATTTTTCCAAATCACGAATCTCTCGTCTGACAGAGTGGTTGGTGTCATGTAAGAATTAGCTGGTGAACCTTTCTTTTTCACTATAGTCGTTCAAACATGTTGATTACGTAGGCTTTTCAATGGAGATCCTGACATCCATCATCTTGTTGTTCATTGTTTTCTGATCCTGAAATCAACAATGCAGCAGCCTCTGCAAACTATTGGATTTTACCATCTGAGCTACCTGCTATGGATCTTATGATGTAGATAAATAAAACTAACATGTTAAAAAGTGTGTCTGCAACTCTGCATATTATTTACTCATACTTTGAAGGCCATAGAGATCAAAAAAAAAACTTGTAGGTTCTCTTGTCAACCGAGAGACTGAGAGAATACTTGTTGATTAGTTTGATATGTTCTTGCCTGCTGAATTTGTGCAATTCCATTTATTTAATGTGTTTCTCTTCTGGACATGCTATTGTCTTCAGATGCTTAGGAGAAACTCAATTATTAATTTTATTTTTCTCTTTTCATATCTAAGTTGGCTGCAGTCCGTTACATTCCTTGGGCAAAGGCGAGTCTCAATCACACTGGTCAGGCGTTGATCATATCCAGTGGTAAGATCAGAAATTACAGGTTTCACTGAACTTATTACTTCCATATAATGTACAAAATCTATTAGTTTTCGTAGATACACATACACGGTTGACCACAGAGGACTGCCTTTTCCATTGAAATAAAAGGAAAACCATTTGGGATTGCATTTGTGACTCTTTCTTTGTTGAACATTTTTGGTTCTTGTTCTCTTAATGAGCTTACATGTAACATCTTCAAGATTGTAACCAGTCTTGAGATGAGATTAATTTGTTCCGCGTAGATAAGTTTTGTATGTTAGATTCGAAGAGAGATGAAATTTTTCGAGCAATAAAATGTATCTTCATCTGCTTCCAGTTTACCCAGAGCCTTAAGGTGCCTAAGTTTTTTAAATTTTATGACTCATCGCTCTTTATTTACTGGTGAACAGTGACGGTAGCTTCCTTCTTCATCACTGCTGACAAAACCATCTTGGAGGGCGCCAAAAGAAATACCCATTATAAAACAACTTGAACGCTCGCCGGGCCTATGCATCACACCAGCTTCACCGAATAATACATGCCTTGTTCTTTGCGAAGATGTTTTAGCTACTTCTTTTGTTTTTTTTTTCCTCCTGCAGTGGAGTGCTGAAACGAATGTTCTGCATGAAGTTAAACTTGTGTGGTCACAGGAAGTCTATAAATCTTATGTGATCATGTTGCTTTAGATTGAAATAAAGAGTTGTTAAATTACTCCATGATCCTCATTTGGATGAAATGATGAATTTGATCGCGTTAATTCTTAACGCAAGTGGGATGTCATAAATTAAAGTTCCATGAGTGTTTTCATTTATCACAATTTATAATATGGGTTCTTACTCAAATTTAACGTGTGTGAATATCATCATGTGTTATCTTTTTGTATAGGGTCTCAACCTAAGTCATAATTGATCTAGGGGTTATAGAGTCTTTCATGTGATCCGGAATAAAAAATAATAAATCAAAGAGAATTTGAAATGGGGAATTAACACAATCTCAAGAAAATTTCATTATGAAAAATATTGTCTAGCTACAAACACGAGTTTCTTCAAGTGATAATTCCATCATTGAGAACTCTACTCGGTAACAATTGCATCACCTCCCGCCAACATCTCCATCATGAGCTTCATAACCCATACATGAGCTCCACCTTGACGCCATGTTAGACACCAGGCACATTTTCCGGTGCACCACTCTATGTCCAGTGCCTCACGAGTCACGACTCTCAGCTCAGCATCCGGCACTACAGAAGCCTGCAGTACCCCTTTATGCTTTGTCTCCTCATATAGAGGAAAACAACTCACCAAACCCGACCAATTCTCACCTAAAACTATCGTGGAAATAATAATTGCCCACTGCTTTGACCCTTTGAGCAAATTTGGTCTACTTTTTCTTTAAGGCGGGTCCCACATAATTTTTTTGTTTCTTCAATTGTCCGGATCACTGCAGCTCCGTTTGACAAACTCAGACAAGAATGGTTAGGATTTGCGCTGCGCTGCGCTGTGCTGTGCTGTGCAGATGCAGGTTAGTGAAAAATGTGCTTGGAAAATTATTTTTTGCACGTGGGCCAGAAATGGGTTAAATTTAAGTTCAAATGTGCTCTTCGTAGAAATTTTCATTTGGACCAGACTTTGGTCCGATAATTTCAGTGGCCTGGCCCAAGCTCATGGAGTCAGAAAAACCTTTCAAGCCCATCCTGAGCCGGCCCATGATCAGCTATACTCCCAGATCCACAGGAAAGACTAAAGACACCGATGGACCATAAATCAAATTCGGGAGTTCGGGAGCGCTACGTATCCCTAACAAATTCAATCATAATATGTAATTAGATAACGTAATAACAAAAGTCAACATAATTAGATAACATAATAATGAAATTCAATGTAATTAGATACCGTAATACTGTTATGACCGGTTACGGACGAAAATGTTATGGATATAAATCATTTTCGAATCAAATTTGATGGACTCAGATTAAGAGGTTTGACTGTCAATTTCAAAGCTCTGGAGTGAATTACATACATACTTGAGAGTCTGTATCAAAATGAGCTCTCAACCTTTCTTACTATCAAAATTCATCACCAATGAACAGGTTTCCACCAAAGCCTCCTGCAAGAAAAGCTCTTGTTTCTATCTGAAACTCATCATATACTGCTGACACATACACACACTATACACATGGTCTATCGACAGGCAGTGAATGCACGAAGGCCTTCACTGGCAATTGTGTTTGGTGACATAACCTGTTTTCCATTTCTCAAAACGTCTTTACAAGAAGAGAACAGTGATTCTCACATTTTCTTGGTGAAAGTAGGGCTGAACAGACACTGCCATGCAAAGTTGAAAGGCAATCGCCAAAAAACACAATATATAAATTGGGAAAGAATACACTATAGGAGATTAAGGAAAAGCAATGCGCACAGACAGTCATTGAACCTAAAGCTCCTTATTAAATAGTAACCACTGTGGGTCTGTAATAAAGAGCTAAGATATATGGGAAAGAACAGTTCACAGTGATCTGATTACAAATCTGTAGAGGATAATGAATAGTTCAATAAAATAGATGAGTAAAAGAGCACCATTATCCAAGAAAAGAACTTAATCTCTGGCTTACAATGGCTCTTACGTTGTTTCACTTGTACTCGAACGACGGGACTGGGGGAGGACTTGTTGAATCAAAGCTCTCCAATACCTCTGTTTTACTTCCACTACTTGAACCAGATTCCTGCTTCTTTCCACCACCAAAAAGTCCTCCAAACCACGAGGAAGATGAAGAAGAAGACGAATCCTGTCCTGAAATCTCAACATTAACCGGAGCCTGACCTTGAAACTGTCCCATTGGATATCCAGGTAAACCAGCCATATCGGGTGCTGGCTCTTCCATCATTGGCAAATTCTGAGGTGCACTCAAAAGCTTGTTCACCATGATACCAATTCCTTCAATCATAGCAAGTAAGACCCCACCAAATACTGCTGACCGGGAAGAAGCAGCAAGTCCCTGGCGCATTGAGAGAAACCCTCCAGTGGCAGCACCAGCTATTATTGAGTTCCATGGATCTTCTTTTTGCCGGACATACACCATTGTACAATCGAATGTGGAAAATAGCCCACCCCACACAGCAAAACTGCCACCTATACGAGGTGCATTCATGCGCACCGCTTGAGTGCCCCCGCTCAAACGTGCACCTTGAGGGGAATTGTAGATAGCCTTAATAAAGTGAAAAGCAGAACCTCCAACAGCACCCATTCCAAATGCACCACCAACATCATCCAGAATACGGTCGGGGCAAGGTTCTCTAGATGTTTCGGGGGTCCCCATGTTTCAAAAATCAAGAATCTAGCACTTGATATATGAAGTTCAAATCTTTGAGATCTCGTTAACTATGGAAATAAACCAAATTCTTTGACAGAACCAACCAATGGAACCATGCAGACACCTGAAAAGCGGAGAGAAAAATGATGCATATCATCTATTTCACAACAATATAAAAATTTGGACTTGGGTATTTTCAGCTGATCCTGGCCACACCCCCCACTCTATGCCTCCATGTTTCATAATTAGTCATGCGAAATTGGTGCCTTATTCAGAACTTCCACAATTTATCTAATTATTAAAGAACCACTATCATCTTATTTCAAACAAAAACAGCATCAGAGGCCAAGAACAAACGAAGTATATTTTAGTCTCAAATATAACTTCCCAACAGTTTTAAAATTGTCGCAATATGTTGATTTCTCATTATATATAACTAACCAACAAAATAATCAACTTCACTGCGTTTTAAAAAGAACATAATCATTCATCCAATTCAATATTTTTTGCAAAAAAAAAAATACAAAATAAAAGCAAAAAAATAGATCATCAATATATCAAAGAGAATAATCCCCAGTGCATGTGATTCTAATTCTATAGCTGATGGATCGAAATTACGACACAAAATCAAAAACCAGTAGAGAACAATAGAAGCTGGAATTCTCAAGAGAAATAGAATCCTAAAATACATCAAAATCATCAAATCAAGAGATAGATCAGATCGATACATGCTCTGTTTGGTAGCCACGAAAGAAGGGGAAACGCAAATGATAAAAGATCACATCCCTCGATTTCTGGGTAATCAATGAAACAGATTCAGAGAAGAAGAGACACACCTGGAAGGAGAGCGCAAACTTGAAAGAAGAACAAAAGCGAGACTAGGGTTTTGCTCGCAGATGCTTTATGGGCGAGATGTATTTCAATGTTTTTGCAAAATGGCCCCTGAATTTTTCATTATTTCACTTTTTCGTGCATGTCCCTTTGACTATTCTTTAAACGGCAATTGCGAAGTAGGGTTGGAATGAGTTGGCTTTATCGATCATTATCAATCAATCGACCCATTATCGATCAATTGATAATCAATCAACAACTAAGGTTGGAATGAGTCGGTTTTATCGATCATTATCGGTCAATTGACCCATTATCGACTAACCGATAATCAATCAACAACTGACCCACATTTTGTTTCCATTATCGACTCATCCTATAGTTAGCTAGACTACTCCACCAGTTTGGTTGTGCAAGTGCCTGTTTTTGCCTCCCGTTCTTTTGGCCTCCAATTAGGGTTATTTAATATATTTGTGGTATCTGACCCTTCAAAAACAGATAGAAAATTTCCAAATATATGTTGGATTTAATGGCAATAAAAGAGGGGGTGAATAGTATTTTTCATAATATTAAATCCAGTGATCATTTTTTATGTCTTTTTAATTTTCACCTTAAACACGGAAGCAATTATTCAAATTCAATCACAAATGTGGACCATTTGAGCCAAGAGCACCAATGTGTGCTTATATGAAGATGAAGGTGAATCGCATCATGCCAAATATTGCACTTGATGTTAATACACTTGAATCACAACAATACAAATGATCAAGCAAAACCAAGAAAATCACTTCAAAAACTCAATATTTGCTATACATACCGAAACGTTGAATATTGAAAGATGGTTATTGGTTCAAGAACATAAAGTGTCCCTCTTTTCTCGGAGTAAAGAAGGGATAGAGAAAATACCTTGAATCTATGTTCGAGATTCAGGCACTATGACACTGAAGTAATCTACACCATACTCTCAGGAAAAACTCAAACGACTTTAACGAAAGGGTACCTATACCCAAAACCGACACAGATGGATAGGTAGAAATGACCTAGACAGTGAACTGGTTAAGGGAACTCATCGAAGCTGTAGGCAAGGCGAGTCTTCATAGACAATTATCATTATTTATAGATCCAAGCATGGATGATCTAACCATGACTAGGATAAAGCTTGGGTGAAACGAAGGGAAAGTCCAAACCGAGTGATGTTGAAGGGTGAAATGTCACTCGAATCGAGAGCTAAACCCTAAATATACAAACCAAAATTTTGAAATTTGTTTCAACACATAAGCTAAAGTTTCATCTCCTTAAAATGACAAGACACTGATAAAAGTCAACTAATTTGAAATATATACATAACATGGTACTTGTATATCAGTTACTTCAAATGTATCCATCAAAAAAAAAAAAGTTACTTCAAATGGCAAGGCTGACAAACCAACAAATTCCCCTCCAGCAAAACAAGCACTAGTACAATCACAGGTCACAATTTCTTACATAGTTGATTGATCTTACATTCTCCACTGCATAATCAAAGTGATGTCTTTTCTTGCTCTCCCTTGTTATCTGAAGACAGCACATTCTCCACATAAGTTACAAATTTAGTTAGGGTTTCCAAAGATTCATGTGTATTTTAATTTATATTGTAAATACTTGAGAACCAAATGTAACCGTAAAAATAAAATTACTAAATACTCACTTCGAAGAGTGGAAAGTTCTGAACTCTTCAACACACGAAGTCTCTTCGCTGTTGACACAAACATTCTGCAAACAAAGTAAAATTATGAATTCAAATTGTGATATCTTAGTGTAACTAAATAACTTTACAACTGTGTTAAGTATCAAGACTATCTCTCATATCAGATTGACATAATCCAACCGAGTGGTATATAAGACGAGTGACACATTTTCTGAATCTAACAACCAATAATGACGGTTCATGAAAAACAAATCCGTTCGGGTGGCCCGTGACCCGGAGCTGACAAGATCTGTAGTGTATTTGGGCTTGGATCTAAGCAACTTTACAACTGTGTTAAGGTTTCAAATTTCCAATCTTGATGTATAAATTGATAACAAATTAACTAGAAGAGAAGAAAAGCTCTTACTGCCATGGTACATCCCCAACAAGTATCCTGTCACCTTCATAATCTTCATAAACTAAAGTGTACTCTCCATTTCTTCCACTCCCTGAACCTGCAATTCCTTTCGATTCATCCGCATCGATTTCATTTCCAGCAGCAGATAAATCTCCTTGAGCTAAGAAAAGGATACCAAAACACTTATCATAAACAACCAGAAAGAAAGAAAAAAATAAGGTGATTAACTACAATAAAAATTCCCCACAAGTTTTGAGAACCTGCAAGGAGACCTCTGAAGAGTTTATCAATGGCAACTGAGAGCTTCTCATAGCTATCGTAGGCTTTCAGATCCACTTTTCTTCCAATTGGAACACCTTCCATATTGATCTTCACAAACAAGTGTTGTTTCTCAGTTCCACCGTCTTTCCCATTTATATTCTCCGCAATTTTCTTTGGTGATTCGGACTCCAGTTTCGACGCGTAGTTGTCTGTGAGTTTCTTCCTGAATGAGCGAACCGGCGGCCAACCCACAATAGGAACAGCTGCAGTTCTGCTTTTTTTGAGCAGAGAAATAACACTTTCATCATCATAAAAAACAATGGAGGACTTTTTTCAACACAAAATTTCTTTATGGCAGCATGATTAGCAGAACCCATCTTTTTTTTCAACTTAAATTCATGTAACAGAGCAAGTGACTGAATCATGATCATCATATCTACCATTTTCTCTCACAAGAAAAAGTAAGAAAGAGAGTAATTTACCTTTTATGAGAACCACTAGCCACAGTCTCTCCATTTGCAGGGAGTGAAGAAGCAGTAGTAGGAGTAGCAGACACTGCAACTGCCTTGTTATCTGAGCACTGCAACTCCACCACTGCAGAGTCACATAATTTTGCAGAATCCAGTCCAATAAAAGACCCCATCTGGGTCATCAATGGATACTGAATATAAGCAGCACTGTTTCTCTCTGTTTTCTCCCCAAGTACCACAGCTTTGGCTCCATTCGTTGTTGTTTTGATGGTGTTGTGATCTCCAGGAGGACCAAGCCTGAGCTCAAGCTTTTTGTCCTCTGATTTCAGCTGATAAAACAACTTGGGATGTTTCTCCATTTCTTTTCTCGGCCAAGAAAATGAAGGAAAATCAATGGAAAGAAAAGAATAGACAAGTCTCCCAAGTTTCCTAGGCAAGAAACAGAGTGTGTGTATATGATGACAAGGATGGGTATTGGGTTTGGTTTCATTGACTTTTGAAGAGGAAAATGGTTCAATTATATTGCGAGGAGGGCCATGAACAGGAGGAGATTACAAGGAGATTGATTCCCTCACAACAAACCTCGCCATAAATGGAAATAGGAGCCTCGCACACGCTATTTACAGAGTGTGGTTTGTGTTTGTGGTCACATACTAGACCGCATGACTCTTTGTCTCTTCAAAATGCACTCTCTTCTAATTATGCCGCCTCTCATTAGGTTTAATTTGGTTTTGAAAATGATAAAAGATCCCACCAGTTGCGATCTCGGTTATCCGAGTTAGATGAATAGGATTCAAGTGAGCTCCACACATTCCACATGACGCACATAAACTCATGTGCGTACAACTCAACAGTTAGGATAACAATTATTGGGATCCCTATCATAACTGATTTGGTTTCATTGCCAATCCAATTACAAGTAATCCTCATTTTCGGACAAAAATTCCTAGAAAGCAAGGTCTCATTTGGTTTAAATGTAGTGCAATGTAATAAGAATCCTTTTACGTGTAATCAGAATACCAAGTTTTGACGGGAATTGTGATTATAAATTTTATAATATATGTTAGGTGTTGGTAATGTGATTTACTAAAAATACAATAAAATTTAAGTTAAATCAAACATCGTCATATAATATAAATACAATTACAATTACTATTAAATTCATTGACTGGCCCTGAATTCTCAGTTGACCTCCTAAAACCCCCTCTCTTTGGTTCCCAATCAAGGTTTTCAATTCAAACGCTCCCCAAACTCCTAAAACCTCCCGAACCCATCAAAGGGGACAAGTTATATAATTTGACTTTATTATCAGGATAATTGAGTTGACTGTTGTTCTTTAGACAATGAAATGCATTTGACTTGGAGAAGTAGCAAACAAGCGCGAATAGTAATCAGTAGCTATATATATATATAGATATATATATCACTCTATGGCTGCCAAGTCTATTAAATGCTCCATCCACTACCAAGTAAACACCACTCGGTATAACACAATTGATAGCTAAAGATCATACCTAAGCATTTCAATTGGTCAACACTCTAGCTCTTTTTATGTATGTCAAATTTCTCTCAAACATACTGACTATTTTAATACGCACATTTTATTCCTGGTAACCGAGAATGACATCATGTAAATGTACTTTTTGGACATTCGATATGGGTCAAACATAGACCGTCAGATCCACACACAACGGTTAATACAAACACCATCCACTTTGCAATCTCCTAGCTAGTTAACTTGGAATGTAAAGAATCTCGCCCGAGAGATTAGGAGATCAATTCTAAACTGACGTAGCTATTTCCAAATAGTTTTTGTTATGTCTTGTCCCAACTAAATTGTCGGGTGACCGTTTGTATATACCTAGTTTGGATCAAGTTTGGGTTTAATGGACTATCCAAAGAGCACGTCTACCAAGTTGTTATTGGTTTAAAAAAGTAAATGATAATAACAAGTTGGGCTTGATAGTTTATATGATAATATAAAGATGGTGACGGGTGATCACAAAATTGTTGTTTGGTGAGTCAATTTGCTGCAAGAATAATTGAGTCGGATTATGGCAAAGGGTATTCTTTTGGAGCATAATAAAAAGGTTGACATTATGTTTCACGCATGCTAGCTTTAGCAATCCGTGTGTAATGGGTGTGTACTGTGTAGTAGTAGTAGTAAGTGAGACCTCTTTAAACCTTAATAAGCAATACTAGTGTTAGTGTGTGTGTGTGTTTGTGCATGTGTTGATAATCATTTTTACTTTGAAATTGCTTTCATATTTATTTATTTATTTAAAAATATTTTAGGAAGAAATGAATGGGATAAGTAGGTAGTACAATGTACATGGACTCAAAAAAAAATTAAAAGGAAAAATTAAAAGAAAAAAAGAAAGTCAAGCTAGGTCATGATAATAAGCATAAAAACAGAACCTTTTTTTGCACTTGATAGCATCTCCAATAATGGCGGACCCCTACATTCCACTGATATAGAATTATAGATATGATGGAATTCGCTGCCTAATTCACTTTTTCGTTTTTTGCTTTCTGCTCTTTTTCATTACTTTGTTGTTTGTTGTTATCATGATTGCATTCCTGCCTCTTCACTGGCCATCTAATCCCTCAGTCACCCTCATTCTCCCACAACTCTCGTATCATGGGGTTAAAACGGTCAAATTTTTGACATAAATTTAACCGATCGATCAATTGTTTATCATTGATTATTTCAATTAGCGATCGGTTGTTTAAAAAAATATTTTTAAAAAAACCGATAATTCAGTTATCGATCGATTTTTTGCTTGCATTTATTCTCCAAACAATACGTCCTTTAATTCCTCCATCGATCTTGGCTTTTAATTTTGGGATAGGGTTTCAATTCTCTCTCAAAAATCATGAATTTTTTTTAAAAGAATACAATATTAAACTTTAGGAGTTGACATTTAATGTTTAGAATTTAGATTTTAGCGTGTAGAATTTAGGGTTTAGAATCTAGGATTTAAAATTTTTTTTTTCAAAATCAACTATATATCCTAATATTATGAATACTAAAATACTCAACAACACATTTTAATTCATGATTTAACATATTTTTGGGGGAGAATTAGAACTAACATTGGAGCCCCTTATCCCTTCAATTTTGCTACAAAGTGGACCCGACTTTCAACTGAACATAAGGACCATACGGTTAGTCAGCCCAAAAATGTTATTGAAAGCCCACTAAGGATCATGGGCTTAAAGGCCCAAGTCCTCCACTCCGCCTGAAAACAATCGGAGGTCAAATGTGAGTCATATCATATACTAAAAAGTGTTACAAACTTGCCATTGAAACTGGGTCGATTCAAAAACCCTACATTTCACCATTTCAGTGATAAGAAGATTCAGCTTTCTAGATATATATTGCATGCAGATTGCACACACACACACACATATCATACATGGCTTTTAAGACGTAAATTCTGCATAATTCTTCGACTTTTTGATTCAAAACAATGATGGGCTAGACGTTATTTCAAGCATCCTAAGCAAGTTCTGCTTGTCTTACCGTCAGACATATTAGCAGATGACATATATTAATGAATATGTTTTACTCCGACAGAAGAAAAATATTCACAGATTTAAGGATCAATAGGAAATTTATCAGTTCGTCTAAGGCCGGACAAAGCTGTAAAAGTAATCTGGATCAAGATCAATTAAAGACTTATACAAAGCGAGGTGATAAATTTCTGCAACTCCGATCCCCACATCCCATAAACCAGAAGGAAATGGTTGTAGAAACAGTGGTAGCTTAACCACAGTCGCTATCATCAACTTAACCCTTCATCAGATAACGATATATTGGTTCCTGGAAACACAGGAAAGCAAGCCAGCACTCAGATTCAGACAGCAACCCTTTCTACGAATTTTGAAGTACCTGCGTTGTATAGTATTTCTTGTACAAAACAGCGTGGGCTCAGTTATTCCTGAAGATCGATTAGTGTATCTATTCTACATGTTAATCTCAACTCTCAAGTACGATCTGCTGTTTTCTATCAGCTTTGAAACGAACATCTGTCTGAGACTTTTTGAGCTTGGGTGAAGCTTAGCTTCTTACAATCATGCTGAGGTAGCAATATTTTCAAGTCTGATGGTGGTAATTTTCATAGAAAGCAGCAGTTGCAGCAAAATTACATGAACCGTAGGGTGTAGTTAAGCTTAAGGACATGAATATAAATTCACAAGTCTTATTTTTATATGGCTCCACTCTAAATTAAGAAATTGTTGGTTGATTAATTAATTAATTAAACTATGCTAATAGCAATTATTTCACAGACGACCACAAATTGAGGGTGTCCACGTGATCTTGTGGAATCTTTTTTGGCCATCTGCTTCCCATGGATCCAGCCAGCATTATTGATTAATTGTTAAGCTTAATTAGTTTGGCAGCATTAATCATGTCAAATATATTCTGCCATTTACTATACAAATAATCGGAGGCTACAGTATATTAAGCATAAAAAACTTATCTCTACGTCATGATCATTCTTTTCGGTGTCAGGCAATTTTTTTCTCGAATTGTTGATGCTGATACTTATTCGTATACTCCTTCTGAAATCATTATCTTTCATCTTCAACACTTCTTCAATAAAATCGATCTTAATTGGTGTATGTTTTTTAATAAGGCCTGGGTGTGAGGTCGCCACCGTTCACAAGGATTGCTTGGTCAGAGCAATACACATCTCACCAGTTGATCGACAGGAATAGCCACCTAGCAATGGCCTGAACCGGGTAATTTTGATCCATTAATTTGATTTCAACAACAAATGACCCTTGGTCACAACAATGGGCCTTGATCTTTGGGATGTAAATATATGATATTGTCATCTACAATAACGATATTAAGTTAATTACAGTGAAGTAGTATAATTTTATTGCTTTGATTTCGATTGATTGATCACTTAGGTTATTTCCTTATATTAAATTATATATTATATTTCATGAAAGGACATAGTAATCCTTTAGCGGATTGTTCCATATGTTTGGATATATATATATAAATTGCGTACGAAACCAACGTCTGCCGTTCACAGACAAGGATATATATATATAGATATATCCTTGTCTGTGAACGGCAGACGTTGTATATATATATATATATATATATCCTTGTCTGTGAACGGCAGACGTTGGTTTCGTAAGCAATTTCTCTTAGCGGTGCATATATGTATCCTTTAACCATTCTATTGGACTTATTATTATTGCCAACCTTGAAATGGAGCGAAGTTCGCAGAGCAAGTGGGAAGGCAAGGTTTCCTCCAAGTCAACGGAAGCAACGGCCGATCAAATATGGTCTCTTTACAAGGACTTCTTCAATCTGCACAAATATTTCCCCAAGCTCGCATCCTGCTATGGCATCCACGGTAGTAACGGTGAGCCTGGTTGCATCCGATATTGTGACAGTTTCTCGATTTCTTTGTCATCCGACGACGTCGGCCTCAACGAGCGACCAATTAGCTGGGCTAAGGAGAGATTGATAGCTGTTGATGATGTAGAACGCACCTTAAGTTATGAGATAATTGAAAGCAATATCGGTTTCAATTCGTACGTTGCGACGGTCAAGATTGTTCAAGGGGATGAAGTTGGGTGTGTGATTGAGTTCTTGTTCACCGTTGATCCAGTGGAAGGGTGTGAATTTGAAGACTTAGTGAACATGTATAAATTGGCGCTGCAGTCAATTATCCAAAAAATGGAGGAATCAATTGCAATTACTAAAAACTTTTAAACCAGCCGTATGTAGTGTTGCGTTTGCATGCCTTGCACTTGTTGTCTTTAGTTTCTATGCCCTCTGCCTGCTTTGTTTTAGATAGTTTTTATGTAGTTACTGTCTTGGTTCTTGGGTCCTGTCCCATTGCATCCAACCTTGTTCTAGGCCATCTCATAAGATGCCCTATTGTTTTTTTTTGTCTTCTTTGGTTTAATATATTATGGGTTATCAAAAAAAATGTAGTGTTGCGTTTGGAATCTTTTCTTTTTATGGTTTTTTTATGGGAGAATCTTTTTGTTAGTTGTCCTTGTAATTGTTGTTCAATTTCAATTCCATTATTAACATCATTTGTGAATTGTGGTTATCGTTGCTTTCGAATTTGATATCTAAATATAGGGGTGACAAAAAATCATGGATTTCGAGTCGGTTTTGGGTCTGACAACATCATGTATTTATGAAAATTTTACATATTCGAATCTTAACCCGAATTGAATTACTGACGTACTTAATTTACCAAGTCGGAGAATAACCTAATTCGGGTTAGGTCCGAACAAGTAAATCAAATAAATTTTTTGTGTTTGGAGCCGAACCTGATTTTAAACCTGACAAAAATTTTGTGTTTGGACTCAAATTTCGGACATATAATTTATGTCCAAAAATGGTTTAATCCGGGTCGAAAAAATTCTATTATCCAGATCAAACAGAGTTTTGCCGCCCTACGTGACGGCACTTTGGGTGAAGGGTACAATGGACAATTCTTTTCTCTCGGAGAACTGTGTGCATATCATTGAGACAACTGGAACCACATATTCATATCAGTCAACTTTGCACTCTCTTGGCAAACGCATCATTCCATAAAAGCAAAGAAATTAACTCACCAACCTTTAATTTTGCACTAACTTACCATATAAAATGCCAAATCCATAAATACCTCCTAGGTTTTACACCAGAGCCAGTCCTCTCTCTCTCTCTAATGGAAGACCAGGCACAGAGTACCAGGTGGAAAGGAAAGGTGGGTGTGGAGCTGAAAGGCCCAACAGCAGACCAAATATGGCCTTTCTTGGAGGATTTCTGCAACATCCACCAATGGTTTCCGAACCTTGATACTTGTACACAAGTAGAGGGAGTCATAGGAAAGCCTGACCTTGTCAGGTACTGCGCATCCAAATCAGACGGCAGCAATGAATCGGAAGTCAAATGGGTGAAAGAGAAGTTGGTGATGATTGATCGGATCGAACGGTGTCTAAGTTACGAGGTAACTGAGAATAACATGGGGTTCAAGTTATACAGGGCCACCATGAAAGTTCTGCCAGTCGAAGAAGGGAGCAAGATTGAGATGTCTTTTGTTGCAGATCCGGTTGAAGGGATGGAGGAGGAAGGTTTGGCTTCTTATTTGGATTTCTGTCTTAATTTCATGGCTAAACGAATGGAGCAGACTTTATTGTCTGCATCTGATGCTTGAAGAACGGCTTGGCTTGTTGTTCTTTGTTTGGTTCTTACAAGTGGCTTTATTCTAATGGACATAATAGAATAAATTATTGGTCTCCTTCCCCTAAATTGCCTAAAACTCTTTATATTTATTCCATAAGTCATCAAGACAATGACACATATGAGGGCGTTCCCGAGGATTGGTGAGATGGGCGTTCGTTCAGGACCCCATATTTTTAAAAAATACTACATTATTAGTAATATAATACGTAGTCATCAAAAATATTAAATGAGTAAATTAAATTGTCTATTAAAAATGATTTGATAGAAAATTTTTGATTATATCAACATAATTAGTGATATGATTTTGTGTATCAAAACATATTATAAAATTTCATATTTAAATAATGTATGACATTTAATTTTTGTTTTTAAGAAGACCACTTATTTGAAGTTTGCCCAGAGGCCCGAAGACTCGGATACGTCATTGCTCATATGACGCATGTAAATCCGGTTTCCTGATTTCCTTTCCCCTGATGGGCTCGGCTTAACGGGCTTAGCAATTCATTGGGCCTGGTCCAGTTAGTATTTGTTCCGCAACAATGAAAGGTACTACGTAGGACAACAGCCGACATGACTAGTATATCAAAAACAATAAGCTATGGATTTTCAAAATCTACGTTAAAAAAAGCCGAAAACTTATGACATCTTTGTTAATGCATATGCACGTTGAATTTATATGTAACAAGGTATAATGAAGTACCGCATGAGTTGATACATAGGAATCCAAAAATGTCGAATCACTCATGTTATGATCTTCTACGTCCTAGGTCTTCCAGCCGCTCTTTCATTTGGCTTATGACCCGAATGACTATGAAATTAAGTCGATATTTTCACATATTACAAGTAATTTAGGAGACATCTCTACTTTTCTCTTGGAGAATCTTTCGAATCTTTAGAATTACTACTACTTAGCTTCCAACTCACCTCTGACCATCAAATGAAATGTAACTAACCCGTCCGCCTCTCTTGAAACAAGGGGCGCTTACATAGATTTTTAGAAGTATCAAAATAAATAAAAATCAATTAAACTATTAACATGTTCACAGCCATCAGATCTACTTTAAATGATCGGACGACTATAAACATGAACTGGTTAAAGGCAGGTGCAATATTGCATCGGTACCCCCGCGATCCATCAAGAAGACCATCGTAACCGTCGTTTGGTTGAAGCATCAACCCAAAGTAAGGCAAAGGCGCCGTGGATTCTTGCCACGTGGCAATTTTGACCACCGCCAGTTATGGTTTTTGACACGAGCGAAGCACTCACATGGGTCGCTGACACCACTCTCCAACTCCGTCACGTGCAAACTGACCCCTACAGGCTACAAATACAGAAATACTTCAATAATCATGATTTAAGGGAAAAATAAATGAAAACCTCCAAGGCAAGCAACGACCCCGGACCCCGGACCCCGGTACCTAATACCTTATCTTTTTTAACGTTTTCTTTTATTTCAAACGGTAAAGTAACAAAAAAAGAGAGTAATATATACATACACACATATATATAGATAGAGGAGTAGATGTGTTAAATGACAAATGAGTCCATTACTTTGTATCCCACATATTCCAAATCAATAGTGAAAACATATATTTTTAAGTTTGCACTTTTTTTTAATAGAAACTATATGTTCCGTCGACATAGTGCTACCGGGTGGTTTAGATGTGCACTTTAAGTGCGCATATATAGCATAATTTGTTAAGACACAATAATACCACATCAGTTAGACATAGTGCTATCGAGTAGTTTATATGTAAGTGCAAAACCCCCTCCTTACATGTTATCCAAGCCGTAATTGCCCCATATTATTCAATGGTCCTCATAAAAATACTGATGTGGTGTACTAGAGCTAATATGATATTACCAATTAACGAGTGATTGTTGACAATGCGTGAGTAGTTAAAAATGGAGATGGGTAGTTTACAATTCAAATTTAAAAATTAAAAATGCATCAAACTGCTTGTGAATTAACAATACCATCCAATTGATTATTGTGCACCACATTAACATATGACGTGGTATATTGATACCACTAATTACTCTTCTGATCCAAACAAATGTGATTACCGAGGGAATAGTCACCATGTCCAATGTGCGCAACAACATAGTCGTTCACAATCCGACGTGGCAAGGTAATAACATGAACAAAAATGATAAAGATCCCAACACTTTGGTATCTCAATCATCACAACTGCTGAGTTGGACGTTCAGGATTCAAGTGAATTTGTGGGCTCCATATGTCACACGTACATGATGCACATGAAATCCTGTGCATATAACTCAAGTAGCCGAGATAATTGAAATGTCAGTTGTTGTGATCCCTATCATTACCGTGATGTTTACAAGTGATGGATTTGAGTATGGTAAACGAATTAACAGAAAAATGGGTACTATTTTAAACCATAATTTAAAAATGGATAATATCATAGGGAGAAAAAAATATATATATGTACGAAGGGCGACTCCCTAGGAAATGAAAAGCAGAAGAATCAGCTGTAAACTTAACGCTAATGCACAACTCTCAGCGACAATCCTGCTAGATCGATTCCTTTGGGGTTGAATTTGGACACCTATTCATCTTTAATCTCTGCTTAATTACTTTCTTAATTATCTATTTATCCATTTATCTTTAAAGTATTACTACACGGGCCGCTTTATTACTAAACCTGCTATTCTAAGCAATATGGAATGATTGTGTACGGTATGCGTGTAGGATAATTGTTGTACAACTGGATGATCACTTGATCACCACCGTCATCATCAACTCCACGTGCGCTTGATTTAGCTCCTTAAGAATTTTGTGGGGCCATTAACTTATAATTGAGTTTAGTGTCTTGATCAAACGGTGTCGTTTAGATAGAGATGTAAGCACAGCTGATTTGGAGCTTTCAACTGTTTTGATCGGTTCACAAGGGGGAGGCTGAACTAAGCACGTTTTACCCTCCCTTGTGGATTTTTCATTAGTTTCATGGTTGATCAACGTAATATTACTCAAAATCAGTTAATATTTTTCATATGAGATTACCTTTTAGACCTTCTACCTAATCAATGCACTGCGTGTGTGAGAGGAGTCTGACCTTCGCATATACAACAATGCTTGGGATCCCAGTAATAATCATCCCAAAAGCATCTTAGCAGTGTGTGACATGCATTCATTGGGTATGTTGACATCATAACAAGGGACCCATTGAAAACCACACCCAATGAATACATGTAACACACTGGTGGGATGCTTCTGGGATGATTATTATTGGGATCTTTATGAGTATTTTTGTTACATATAAGTTATTCGATTGGGTTATGCCAAATCGATGCGAGATATTATTCTTGACACTCCCCTGCAATTGTGGTGTTAGACCCAACAAGTGGACAGATAGATGACACGTCCAAATAGCTCTGATATCATATTAGAAATATCCTAACTCAAACACATTAGAAGATATTCGCCTCTATTGTCACCACTAGTTTTTAGACTTAAAAACACATATGTTGTGTGAGAGGAGATGAATCTTTACTTATATGTCACTTGATTGGGTTACACTATTTTTTAATATCTAAACTTAGAATTAGCCAATACACTAATTGTGACCATCCACAACCAATTAAAACTAAGCAAAATACAATCTTTGATTAAACTAACCTCTTTATGAACCAAATGTAGGGCTTCAAAAGAAAAAGGGCTCAAAAGTAACTTGACATTAGATTTGCCTTCAACGGTTTAACCCAATCAAAACCTCTTTATTTTTAATTTTCTTTATTCCCAATATTTTTCACTTTAGTCAAAATCCTTCATTTTAGCTGTCCCCCTCTCCACTTCAAACGCAAATAACCCCATCTCTCTCTCACTTCTCTCCACAAAAACTACCTTCTCTCACAACTCTCCCCCCCCACCCCCCCCCCCTCTCTCTCTCTCCTTACTATACTCTCTACCTTAACACACTAAAATTCTTTGCCAAGTAAATAATGGAAACTCCAGAATTCTTTCATGGAAGCTATTGCTCGCAATTCACGCCCGAGAAGCACCATTCTCTTGATTCTAAGACTAGCAATGGTGGTGGTGAGCACTTCATTGTGGAGGACCTTTTGGACTTTTCCAATGATCATGATGATCCCGTTGCACCAGACGGAGCCACCACTTCTGCCTTTGACACCGTCACAACCAACTCAACCGACTCCTCCACTCTCACTGTCGTTGATTCCTGCAATTCCTCCTCGTTTTCAGGCTGCGAGCCCAGCTTTAACGGTCAATTCTCTGGCGACCTTTGCGTGCCGGTAGAGCTTCTGATATCATTTCTTTTCAATTTCTTGGAGAAAATGTTATTAAAACAGAAACTGGATTCCGAATTTTCTTTTCCTTTCTTTACATAATTTTCTTGGCTACCAAACAAAAAGGTCAGAGACTCTGTGCGTGACGATAGACATGCTAGAAAGTAACTTGCATTATTTAGAATTCAAATTGATTTTGCCATTAATTCCTTATCGCAATTATTGACAGTACGACGATTTAGCTGAGCTCGAATGGCTGTCGAATTTCGTGGAGGAGTCATTCTCCAGCGAGGACCAGCAAAAGCTTCAGCTCATATCAGGCATGGATACCCGACCCAATGAAGCATTCACGACCCGACCATTCCAACTCGAACCTGACGGACAACTAATCGTGAGTAGCGATTCTAACAACGGCGGTGCGATATTCGATCCGGAAATGTCGGTACCAGCCAAGGCCCGTAGCAAGCGGTCCCGGGCTGCCCCATGTAATTGGGCGTCCCGCCTCCTTGTCCTCTCTCCGACGAGCTCGTCGTCCGAGTCGTCGCCTGAACTTCTCTTCCCAGCTCCGCACCCAACCTCCGGCAACAAAACCGTAAAGGCGATAACACCGAAGAAGAAGGATTCTGGCGAAGTCGGTGGTATCGGAGATGGACGGAAATGCCTTCACTGTGCTACGGATAAGACGCCGCAGTGGCGTACTGGGCCGATGGGTCCGAAAACTCTATGCAATGCTTGTGGCGTGAGGTACAAGTCGGGCCGACTTGTGCCGGAGTACCGACCCGCTGCGAGCCCGACTTTTGTGCTAACCAAACACTCGAATTCGCACCGTAAGGTGATTGAGCTAAGGCGTCAAAAGGAGATGATGAGGACCCAGCAGCATCAACGGCATCAGTTTCTCCATCACCATCAGAACATGATGTACGATGTATCCAACGATGAAGATTACTTGATTCACCAACATGTGGGGCCTGGTTACCGGCAGATGATCTAGTGGTTTCTAGAGTAGCAGAGATTATTCAGTGGGACCATAAAAAAAAGTTTTTTTTTCTTCCTACTATTTTGTTAGGGTGCGTTTTTTCTTTTCTAACTTCTTTCATTGAATTTCGTAGAAATGTTTTTTTTTTTTCAATTTTCTGACGAAAACTACTAGAAACCCTATTTTTGTTAATTAAAATTTTCCTTATTGCATGAGATTGAATTTCAATTAGTTCATATTCAATTATTGATCGATTACATGATCATACAAGGTTTCTTTGAATGTAAATGCAACATATTATAAATTGGTCTCACATCTACACACAATAGTTTGTCCGTTCTGGAGCTCTCACGAATTAGTCCCTCCTAGATTAGGTAAGGGAGGCCCGGCCCAGCCGGCCTCTAAGGTTTACTTGGAAACCTATTGTTGTAAGTTAAGGGAGTGGAACACCATTATATGTTGGACTATTAGTCCAATATCTATCGACGTGGTAGTTTTTAGACAACAAACCATTGACCTCCAAGTTTGTAATTCTCATTCAATGGTGGAGAATAAATCTAATAGAGAAAATGCAAAAAGTATTATAATAGTATGATATGACAAACCTCTCAAATCATTATATGAGAAATGTATACTTCGAGAATTGCAATCTCATATCCCTAAACTAATTAAACTAATATTGCTTGTGACAGAAGTGCAGCTAATTAGACAGGAACAAGTCTTTAATTTTACAAAACTAATGGCAGCAGTAATTATTATTATTAATAACTTGAAGGTCATCAAGAAATCACATGGCCCTGTCATGGAGGGGAGGTGCATGGCTAGCTTTAGTTACGTCAGTACTTTTAGAATATGACTGATTATTTATTCTATCGTGGAAATAACCTTTTAATATCTATATATGTATACACACACACATATATATACATGAACTTCAGTGAGAGGGTGGTGGGGTTGGAGTTGGTCATATCAAAGAGAATGTTAGATAAGAAAAGAAGGCCAAATCCATTGTTATATAGACTTATATACTAGTATCTGCTTATAGTTGTTGCACAAGTTGCACCAATTGAGGACTAGCTATGACAAAACAAAATGTAATAAATTTCATTTGGTTATATATAACATATATAATAGTAAACAATAAGCTAAGCATATGCACGATCCTAGGCAACACTAATCCATAGACATGTACTATTTATTGGTTAATTGTCGAATAAATACTATAAATATAGATGGGCTTCCATGCATGGGAGGACATAATCATGTTCATTTGTAAAGGACCTGTCTCCACTCTCCAGTTGTGCTGATCACGAAGACTTGGCAGCACCTGTTCTATGATAAACTATCAACTATATATATATATATCCTCATTTTCCCTAACATGGTAACCAGTGCAAGCCAAACAACATTTTCTCGTCGTGTGTGTGTGTGTGTATATATATATAGCATGAAAGATCAACGGCATGCACTTGTGATCATGGAAAGCAGATCAGATGCTGAGAAGATTTAGATAGAGAGAGAGGGAGGCACATGCAATTGACAATTGCAATGTTTTCATGAAGACAAAAGCTCTGTGAACGAGGCAATTTTCAAAAAAAAAAAGGGAGAGAATGAGGGCGCAAGCAAGTTGATCAACGGCAACCTCCCCACTTTCTCACCACGTGCTCTTCACGTTGCCTATTGCTTACTTTAATCATCTGGACTATTAAGGCTAAAGCTCCCCCTAATGAAGAAGGTAAGACTCTAATGCTTCAAATTTCGATCAAATCCTCACAAAAAATAAAAAAATAACTGCGGATCTTCACCTGTTTTGGAAGCACACTTGCTTGCCTCTCCCTCATAAGAAGATCAATAAAGTCAAACATCCATATGGCAGGTTCAAAGAGAAAATCAAAGAGAATCTTTGTTATTGCTACTATTACAAGCATTAAGAAAAGTTCAGTTTCTAAAATATTAATCTGCCCTTAGGTTATAACAACCCCATTGATAAAAAAAAAAAAAATAGTAAGCATTACTGCTTCAGATCTTTAGGCCTTCATATACGAACCAGCTCCTTTCTCCATGTCCACTCTAGAGGTATATGTGATAATTTGAAGAAATTGAGAGGGGTACTGAGAAGTAGAACAAGGGAGATGGATAGAGAAAGATTTGACTCAATTCACTTGTAGAGGTATTGTCCACTTTGAGTCTATATATGGTCCGCATGGTTTTATCCGTAAAGGACCCTTTACGTTTGAGAGGAGTTAAACTTAAACTTATAATCACGTAGTTAGTTCTCACCTAACCGATGTGATACCTTTTGCATTCTAACACTCCCCTCGTACTTGTGGGCTCGATTATTGAAGTCCAAACAAGTGGATTATACAGGTTAGAATCAATGTGGTACCATCACCTAGTGAGTGGTCGATCTATTCATAAGGACATCCGAAGACCCAACAATAGGTGCCCCAAATGGGTGAAGTTCATTTTTGGATCGAGACGATGCTCCGATATATTGTGATAAGTTGAAGAAATTGAGAGGGGTGAGAAGTAGAACGAGAGAGATGAGAGAGAAGTTTGACCCAATCTATTAGTAGAGATATTGTTCATTTTGGAACTAATAACCGAACAATTTTGTTCTTAAAATGATCCTCTATATTTGAGAGAACTTGGACTTAAACTTATAAACTACACACTTAGCTTTCACCTAGCCAATGTGAGACAATTTCGTATTCTTAACAGGATAGCATAATTAAAATGCGCAAGAACTAGGATGACTAAGGCAGTAATTGGAAAACAACAAGGTTTAAGAAGAGAAGGTCGAGTAACCTAAACATCCATGAAGTTTTCTGTAAATGAAAACAATTGCATCATTTGTTTCAAACAGATCAGAATTCCAATGACAGAATAATCCTTTGTTTCAAACAGTTGGGAGGAAAGTAGCAAGCCATTAACATGACGTTTCTTTCTTAAAATTACAAAAAAGAAATAACAAGATTACCCGATAAAATGAAGAGGGGAAAAAAAAAAAAAAAGGTCAGGTTTTACTGTAATTTGTTGGGCCGTACAACTTAGTCCATTTGTATAAGCCTATTTTTACTGTAATTTTTTTTTTTCCATGTCAACCTGCCAGCTCGGCACTGGGAAGACTGGGACCAAATTTGCTGGGAAGGGTATCATTTTTGTTATCTTTATAAAAGAAAAAAAAAAGAGGTAGAACCAATAAAGATTTCCTTTTCCGTTCATCAAATACCTCATTCAAGAAAATCATCATGTAAATAGTGGAAGAGAATCTCATGATGTTAGCATAACATCAATTTGCTTAACAACTATCTTTAGAGATTTGCTTCAATGGCAGGCAATGTGAACCACCTAAATAGAAGGAAAAAAAAACCCAAAAGCAGAAACACAAGCTTGCAATGTAAACCAATGAAGTAGTTGAGTTGTAAGTGCACGACATATGAGAAGTAACAGCCAAAACACTAACTAGTAACTGCTATGATATAATCATATAGCGCCTGTACATATCTCTACAATATAATGTTCATAGATCAAAAGAAGAAGAAGAAGAAGAAAAGTGAAGGGGAAGTGATGAATCTTCTTTGTTGATTATACGGTATTCAATTCATATCCGGAAAACTCTGTTATACCATACTGAATGAAGAATCATGTGAAACAAATCATACTTGACAGGCTCAACATGCCATAGAAAGTGTTTTTGTACCTTTTTGACTCTCTTATGCATCTCCAGGTACATCTCTTCTGATATAGAGAGTAGTACGTTCTTCAGATTCGGGATATCCTTCTCCAATACAAAAACCGCAAAGGATTCCCAGTTCAAGACCTCGAAAAGAGGAGGGACGTAGTTGTCCGATATTATAACCGGAACACAATCATAGAATATAGCCTCCACGACTCTAGGACTATTGACTTCATAACCTCTAGCACATATGCAGTACTTACTGGTCTTCATGTGCTCAATGTAGTTTGTGTTGCCCTTGACATGAGGCATTGGACCGAATATTTTCATGTCGGTGTCGTTCTTCCAGTACTCCAACAGAATCGGCCTGACATAGCCGTGTAAGTTCCCTGCGAAGAAAGCAAGTATAGGCCTCTGGGATGGAGGGTTTCCTCCTAGATGATTGAGAGGATTCTGAGCCCATCGTACGTACGTTTCAGGAAGAGAAACGTCCTGGCCTATGCGGAAGCCAACTTCAATATCAGAGTTGCAGAGAACTCTGATGCAATTCAGTAATTGTCCCCTTGTTTCAGCCGGTGCCTGAGACAATGGTGGAGATTCATTAGATATGATTCACAAAACAACTTCAATAATTACGTAGGAAAAGGAAGGTAGTTAGAGATACTTGGAGGGAAAACATACCCAATCGTGGCAAGCGGCAAGAAAGTGATCTGCTCCACCCGTTCTATTCCAGAAAGGGTATTTAGCAGCAATCATGTCCACATAGACTTTCATATACTCAATAAGCTTGTCGCGACGATATGACTTACGGTTATAGAGTGTCAACTCTAGTTTCCTTGAGCTAAATGGAAAGTAGAACAGATGAGCCTTTTCAGTTTCTTTAGTAACAAATCTTTTGTTTGCCTCCATTAACATCATGAACCATCCCTCAGAAGCGTATATTCCCTTGAGTATTGGATCGTGGAAGATGGGTTTCTCTCCATCACCATAAATGTAAACTTTGAGCATCTTCTCCATCAATTCATAACTTCTGCGATATGAAAAGATGAAGGCTATCATCATAAAAGATCTCACGTATGGACAGCATTTCACATGGAAGAATGCTAAAATGTGGCAAATCTTCAAACTACCAAAATTGAAACTTTAACGGAAGCGATGGCACAAAGGTCCCTTGCATTAGTTTCAGAGTAATGTCATAAAACCAACACAAACCAGTCTAACTTTACAAGATTTCTTCCAGTTTTGAAAAACCCATAATCATTCCAGCTCATAAGCAAATCAGTCTACTCCAACACAGAATTCATTTTTCAGTTGAATTCCACTGCAATGTTTTTTCAACTGTTAATACCTCTACTGCACTTGCATTCTAAAATAAAAGACTTAATACCTTTTAAACATGGTAGCATTCCTATAAACAGGTGCATAAATTCCATCACTTTTCTTTTTGTGTGGTGCGTTCTCAATCTGCGATCTTGCGGATAGGATTTCCTTGTCAACTTTTGAAGGCCATTGTGATGTCTACAAATGCAATAGGAATTAAAAAAGAAGTTTAAAAAAAAACTTCAGAATCGACATTAATCCTACTCTTATAGACTGGATTTAGAATTTCCACATACCACTGACTTGGACGAAGCGTGACTCTGCAACAACATATGGTTCATTTCAGAAATGGGGAACACTATAGATGGTGGCCCTGCCCCTTTTAGAGTCTTAGGCTTATTTTCCTGTCCAAGAGGAACTCCCGTCATCGAAGAGACCTTGCCAGACGTTGAATAGTTGCTTAGAAATAACTCGGGCTTTTCACCCATGTTGAGCTTGTCTGCTGCATCTTTGCCCACAGACAATGTGTCCGAGCTTCTTGGAATCACGGCACTCCCTAAAATAGTGTCTGATGTAAATCCTTTGTCAGATGATGAATCCCTTGCCGGTGATGCAATCGGAGGGACATCAGTTAGACCAATGTTCAAGCTTCCATTTCCCCCTAATGTCGAAGTAACATCTACCCCAAAACTGCCTATGGAAGAATTGTCATCTTTAGCTGCAATGCCCAAGGTTTTGTTTTTCTCAGCTTCTATATCCTCTTGCGGGACTGCGCTAACATTGTACACAAAGGAGCTATTCAAGTTTTTATTGCTTTTTGATGCATAATCTAGCTTACTTTCTTGCAGTTGACCTCCTTGAGTAGCTTCTTTCTTTGTGTTCGAGGCCTCGACAACATTGTCGATAGTCTTGTTACCTAGTTCTTCAGAACTTGATGAGAAGCCACGAACATTGCCAACGGAAAAGAGAGATGATACATCTATGCCATAAGGGAATTCAAAATACTGAACTACCACAACTAAGGCAAGTATAGTTCCTATTATTAACAGTAGCCTCCTGGTTCCTGAGGAACCCAGAAGTCGAAATTCTTGATCCATGTGGTATATTTGAAGAATTTATGATCCAAATCAGAGAAACCCCCGAATCATTCAGTGGATTAGACATCAATGAAGCCCTGAATAATTTCCAGAAAGACAGGTTTTGCTGTCATAGAAATTTCACAGCGAAGCAGGGATACAAAGATGCGATTTAACATCGTAGCATTCATTATTCAACAAACTTTCCTTAAACAACAATCGCTTCGCATCAGATCCACCCTCACCAAACATGATTTTTCTGAAGTTTTTTTGTCTCTCGTACGACATAACAATCAACAAATGAATCAACGTGAAGGGACAGAAGACTTACATTGATGACGGTGCAGAAGCAGAGAAAATGCTGACCGACAAGCACAAATTTGCTTGAAGAAAGTAAAGAAGACGGCGACTCTGGAATACCCATCAAGTTTATGACTTCTACCGAACGAGATTCGCACTTCCGCAGCATCAGAGTATTGCACAAACGAGATTCACTCCAGGAAGAAAAATCTCAGCAGAAAATTGTTTTGTAGCGAGACTTTCCTCTTGGTGGGCCAGTTTAGATTTGACAGAAAATTCTGGTTCCCGGAAAATAGGGAAGAAAATAATCATAATCAAGTTCTCGGAAAAAGAGAGAGGGATTGAAATTTGGAATATCCGTCACATGATATACCAGAAACAGAATGCTTTGGAGGATTATTTATATATGGATGTGTCGCCCACTTCGACAATCTTTTCCACCACTTCATTATTTTACGGCAACGATGAATCCAATAAAAGAATGAATCTTATAGTGTACAGATAATTACAATCTTGAAAGTCATTGAAAGTACACTCTGTTCAATCCAGTTCTTGAAACCTCCATAATTACAATCTTCACAGGATATTTACTGCTTTATCATCTGGGATTCATTTGGAAGACTCTGTTGAACCAAATGGAGTGCAGAATCATATGAAAGAGATCATACTTCACAGGCTTAGGATGCCAGAGAAAATGCTGTTGTACCCTTTTCACCCTTGTCTGCATTACTCGATACCTCGCATCCGATATCGAAACAAGTATGTTCTTCAAATTTGGAATATCCTTCTCCAAGACAAATACTGCAAATGATTCCCAGTTCAATGTTTCCAAGAACGGAGGTACAAAGTTATCAGATATGATCACCGGAACACATTCGTAGAAAATGGCCTCGACTACTCGTGGACTATTTACTTCGAATCCCTTTGCGCAAATACAGTACTTGCTGCTCTTCATGTGCTGGATGTAGTTCCTATTGTTCTTGGATTTAGGCATTTTACCGTATATTTTCATGTCTGGGTCTTTGTTTTCCCAGTGCTGTAACAGAATCGGTCGTAGATAACCATGCATATTGCCTGCAAAGAAAGCAAGGATTGACCTCTTCGAAGCAGGCTTTCCTCCAAGATCTCTAAGAGGGTTCTTCGGCATTCGAATGAATGTTTCAGGAAGAGAAACATCTTTCCCGAAGGTGAAACCCTCTTTGACATCGGAATTGCAGAGAGCTCTAATGCAGTTCCTCATATAGTGCCTTGTTTCAGCTGGAGCCTGACAAGATAGAAGAATGTTAGGGGGAAGACACATGGGATAAATAAAAAATTGAGCTTTCTATGAAATAGTTATGATGTACCCAGTCATGGCAAGCAACAAGAAAATGATCTGCCCCTTCTGTTCTGTTCCAGAAACGATATTTTGCCGCAATCATGTCCACGTAGTTCTCCAAATATTTGATGAGGTTCTTATGGTTGTGTGAATTAGGCACGTATAAGGTTTCCTCTAACATTCGAGAACTAAAAGGCAAGTAGAAGAGGTGGGCTTTTCCTGGCTTTTTTGTAATAAATCTTTTGTTACCTTCCATTTGCTTCATGAACCATCCTTCGGAAGCATATATCCCTTTGAGTATTGGCAGATGTATAATGGGTCTCTCTCCTTCCTTGTAAACGTACACTTTGAGCATGCTTTCCATTATTTCATAGCTCCTGCAAATTCCCACCATAAGAAAACGTTCAGCTTTGAGACTGCTGTTAACAACTGTCTCTGGAGTATAATTTTTCTCACCACCCCTTCCAGAGTAGTACAAACATGGAGAACACCCAGACGCACAGATTTGCATCAGAGTATGGTCAATAATAAGCTCACCTTTTAAACATTGAAATATTCCAAAAAAGAGGGGCATAAAGTACTGGATCATTCTTAATAATGGGAGCATTCTCAATCAGAGATTTTGCATGTCGTAGCTCGTCATCAACTTTTGAAGGCCATCGTGGTCTCTGCAGACAATTAGAAAGTCAAAGATCTAAGCAACTGCATATACAAAATCGAGAATGAACATGACTAAAAGCTAAAGCTTTACACAAACCATTGAATTATGTGAAGCACGACTTTGAAGCAGCAAATCTTTCATCTCGGATATTGAAACCACAGCTGAGGTTAGAATCTTCGGGGTCTTCTTCTTCTCAGAAAGATCATTCAAGTGGGAATTTGCATCCAATGGGGTGAGATCACTTTGCCGTTTCCCTGATTCTTCAGTCGCTGAGGGAGTATTGCCCAATGTGGTTGGCGCCACATCTTTAGAAGTCGATGATGGATAGGAAAAGACAAATGTATCTGTAGTTCGGACAGTTGTATCTACAGTTTCCGGAAATGTCACGTTCGATGGTGAATATTGCGGAGATAAGTGGGATACAGAACCAGTATCGGAGCTGTTCATCGCATCTTTTGATATGAAAGTGGCATTTTCCTTCGGAAATCTCCATTCATTTTCCTTTACTACATTTTCCATTGTGGCGCCGGACTGTATATTTTGTTCTACCCATTTCTCAGACTCCTCCTCCTCCTCAGGGTCAGCACCCTCATCTATTCCAGGAGACTCATTTTTGTTTACAACTACATTATTCTTTTCAGAGGTTTCAGAATCATCATCTCCTCCAATATGAGAATCATTAGCTCTCCCAGTAACCCCAAAATTAGACACCGGACCATCAGCCCGGACGATAGTTTCCCCTGCTACTGGAAACTTGCTAGCAGAAAAAAGTGATAAGACAACATTACCATATGGGAGCTCAAAACATTGGATTGCTATTATCGTAACAAACACTACTCCCACGAGCCACGGCCATCTACTCTCTTTCATCTTACAAACAGATCGAAAATCATGACCCATTGCAAAAACTACTCTATCGATTATCCAGACTTACAATTATTCCTGCACAAGTTCCCAATCCTTGAAATGAGCCCAAAGCTTCTAAATTGCTAATAAAACAACAATTAAGCAGCAAAATTTACATGCAAAACCAACTTAAGCATTACACAAAAGATATAATGTCACAAAACCAACACGATGAACAATCAAATACTAGTATTTAGCAACATCCATGGTCCTGATCTTAAAGTAATCCCTTCAATAGAAAATTGAAAAATGCATGATCTTCAAATAAAAAGGAGAAACCTCGATCTTTCTCCAATGAGAACCAACACCTCAGTCCATGCATGGAGCAACTTATTTCTTCAAAATTCCAATTGATCATCAGATAAACATGACGACTGATCAGCAACCACACCACAAACAGAACAAGAACCAATCTTTCATTCACAGAGAACAAAAATCAAACACCCTCAGGTCGTTCAAAAACTTAACAAACCAGAACGCTCCCACTAAACCCACATGCAATTCATGATTACTTAATCTTCGGCGAATCATTAACAAACCGACAAAAGAAAACAAATTAAAAAGAGAATCAAAGAGCTGATAATAAAAGAAACAATGGCGCAACTAACCCGAATGATTAACACAAAAAGTGTCGGTCAAAGTGTGCCAGCAGTTGTAGAATAAATAAGATTCCCAATTTGGATCTCCTTCTCTATCTTGAACAGTTGAACTTTCTCTTTCTCAGCAACCAAACAATAGTTTTCTTCCTCAAATCTTGAATTCGTTGGATGTATGGAGGCGGAAGCAAAGATTTCTACCTGGGATGAATTTGGGGATTCGCGTGAGTCATTTACGATTCATTGGGCTGTCGTGTCGGGTGGCAATTATGGTCTTTTGTATCCCCAAGATTCCAAGAAGTAGTAGGAAAATGTGAATTATTTCATTTGCTTTTCAATGGCTCCGTGATGAGTGATGACAGCCCTTTCGTTCGGACAACAATGGCTGCTCTCTATTAAGATATTTACATAAAAATGCCACTTTCAACGCAAACTGTTTTTTAACGTAGTCCAATTAGTTTAGCATATTCGCACTTCAGCGCGTGGTCGGGATGCTAGCTTAAACGTGGGTCTTTTTAATGGGTCATGTATCCAAAAACATATATGGGCTCCCTCATATCCATGGGGACTTAAACGTACTACTACATACCATAGTTTTTAATATCGAATCATACCGTCGGTTTTATCATGAGAATCATGAACCAAAGACTACGTCGGTATTTTTGTAACAAATTAGCACACATGAAATTAACCCACAATCAAAAAGAGGTTCAATCCTTAAACCGCGATCAAATCGAGATTCAACCCCTAAATCACAATCAAGCGGAGGTTCAATCCTTATATTTTCATGTTTGTTGATTAGGAATTTCATATTTTTGTAGTTTTGATATCAAATGTCAAGCTCTTTTTTATTTAGTTTGTTATTATTTAACAGTGAAGTGTGAACTCTGGACAATGAATTACAAAGGTTGACTTGTGAAACTATTTCGTTATTTTGATTTTTGAGTTATTTATATTGACAATATATATTATATAATTAAATATTTATTAATTTATTATGTATTATAAATCAACAGTTCAATTTTTATTAGATTTGTTAAATCTAAAAAATCTCGAAACTTCACTTTTGATGGTTCGATAAATGATTCGGTATTAAAAACTATCCTACAGAGGTGTCCATTATAATACGGTGTGTCTATAGGTCTCTAGTGCAGTCAATGCACGCGCATGAGTTGAGCGTGAATGTTAATTAATTACTGGTAATGACCAATATCCCTGACTTGGAACACATGCAAAACGCTGATGCGACCTTTTGTGGCTTTTATGCCACCTTCTTTTATTCGTCCTTCCGTCGGTTGGCAGACATCACAAACAAACAAGTAGGCCATTAGTTCAACGGTAATTATATTGTATGTAAGGGATCACGTATTCATTAAATCTTGAATTCGAATCTTATTCTCGTTAAACTCAGTTTAAAAAAAAAAAAATAGACATCACAAACAAATAATATATTAATTATAATTCAAATTACAATAGTTTTGGGTCTTTGCTCTAGCTTCTAAGCGGTGGGTCCATTACTAAAGTCACTTAGATTCTTCAAGCTCATTTTTATGGAATTTCTTTTGAAAAAATTGATGACGGATTGTATTCATTTATCAAAAAAAGAAAAGAGAAGAGAATTTGAGATTATAGAAAGACTCAAGTTATCATAAAGATAAATTAAATGAGAACTAAAAAAATATAAATAATAGTTATCATCAGACATTTCTGGACAACATTGTATTACACCGAACAACCATCGAATGACAACATACTCTATCGGATTATGACGGATTACATAAACTGAACAAAAAAAAAAACATCAAACAACATCATAGTTCTAAATAAGGATCTTGACTTCCTGTCTACAAGAGAGGTTGATTTCCCTATGATGTTTGGAGTCTCATGCCAAGGAATTATCGGTTATCAGAGAATCGTATTTGTCAAGAGTTGAAAACTTATGTAGCCCAGCCCAAGCCCAGTAGCCCACCGATATTCGTCGGTTTGGGCTTATGGGTTCTCTTTTACTGGGTCCAAAATCCGGCCCAGATCGGGAAGAGGAAAAACGGGGGAATCCTAAACCTAAAACCCTTGAAGCTATTGTTCTTCTCTTGTTTTCTTTGTCCACTATTTGCTACTTCAGTTTTCTTCTGAGTTTTAGTTTTTACAACGCTATTGGCTCTCTTGAATTCTGTGATATAGGAGTGTTCGATTATTGAACATAATGGGGGAGATGGTTAGAGAAGATGGAAGAACAGCGAACCAGTTGAGACCACTCAATTGCTCTCGTAACATCCTCAACCGCGCTCATGGCTCTGCTAGATGGCGTCAAGGTGAAATTTTTATTTATTTATTTACTTAATTGTTTGGATTTTTGGTTCATGCTTATGTGGGTATTGTTGTGAATTGGTTTAAGGAGACACCGAAGTACTAGCTGCTGTGTATGGGCCCAAAGCTGGGACGAAGAAGAATGAAAACCCCGAGAAAGCTTGTATTGAAGTCATTTGGAAGCCTCAATCAGGCCAGATTGGTGGGTTTTTTTTTCTTTTTCCCTTTTTCTTTTTATTGATAACAAGTGTTGTTGTTGAAGTCATGATTTATTGGCAATTGATAATTTTGGTTTTGGTTCCCAGTGGAGTTGTATGGAAATGTGACTACCTTTTTGATTGATAATCCAATTGTTTAGGGAAATTGGAAAAGGAGTATGAAATGATAATGAAGAAGACTTTGCAGAGCATTTGCATTTTGACTGTTAATCCAAATACTACAACTTCGATTGTCGTTCAGGTGAGGTGGTCTGGTACATGTGTAAGATATTCACCTTTAGGGAGTCTATACAATGTTGCCTAAATTGTCCCTTCATTATATCTTGAGATTCTTGGCACATAATATATTCACATCTCTCTATGTGGTTTTCATTGCATTTTATATTGTTACCAGTCTACAGCAATCTGATGCGTGTGAATTTTCATTATCATTATGATGTTGTTGGAGTACCTCATAATCAAAATTTATGGATTCACTTGATTTCATTTTTTTGGATTAATTAAGAGTTTAAATAAATTAAGGGATAGGTTAGTAGTTTGAGTCTTGTGATCATCGTGCATGAGCATTGTGCAGTCCAATGAGGTGATAGATGCTTAATTGGCATTCTTAATGTTGATATGTTAGTTGTTACACATTAATCACATCTCATCAAAAGTACTCGTTTAAAAGCAAGTATATATTGATTCTGTTGGTGCAATTGACTGTATTTTATGTACAATTAGAATACTCCCAGCTCATAAATTTTAGTCAGTGAAAATCCTGATACAGGCAATCAGGATCTTTGGTTTCCAAAATTACAATGAAAAAAAGATATGCTTGGGTAGGGTGGTTTATTACTAGTAATGTTGGTCATATCGACTCTGTTTACTATTGTCTGCTTGTGTGTATCGATATGCATTGATTGTCAAACTTGTGATATGTTTTCTGAACTATCTTACTGTGTAGTCTTTTATATCTGGCTGCTGAATCTGAGGTTGATTCTCGATCAGAAAACCTTTAGACCACTTACATCCATTGAAACAATGAGCCCCCCTTTTCATGTTGCAGGTTGTTCATGATGATGGTGCTGTATCCTTTATAATTTGGCATTTCCATGTTATATAATACTGATGGTTTCCACTGATTCATGGAGCTTCTTTTTCACCCTCAATAAGACTTCTCTTAGTGCTCGCCTTCAATTTACGATGAGACACAGTTGGGTCGGGCAGAGATTCTACAGCTGCACATTTAGCCATCATTGAGTTAGTGTTATTTTTTTGCCTTGCCTTAGCATTTGAAGCAGGTTTACTATTTGCTTCTCAGCATGCATTGACATCACCAAAGCTTATTTCCTTCTTGGTTATATGAAACGATGTGGATTATACCAGGGATGTGTAATAGTGTGCTTACATGTGTATTTTTTTCTTTCTCCATGTTCTCTCTCTTTCTTGATTTTTTAAAATATTTTCTCATTTCTTAAAATAGGAAATTTCTTAACCAAATGCTGTGTAGCTTCTACCTTGTGCAGTAAATGCAGCATGTGCTGCCCTTGTAGATGCTGGAATTCCTATGAAGCATCTTGCCGGTAATTAAAACATTTAGTATCTTCTACAATATTATGAGGAAGTTAATGTGTGATTGAAATGTTTAGTAATTTTCAGCATTTTAATTTTAATAAATCATGACCATGTCATCTTGGTTTTTGCAGTTGCTATATGTTGTTGTTTGGCAGAAAGTGGATATCTTATACTGGATCCAACCAAGCTAGAAGAGCAGGTTATGATTGTTTCCATGTATATTTTGAATCTCTTCTCCGGCGGCTAATGCGATTGTGATGAAAGATATCCTGGTTGCAATGTAAATGGAGCTAAATAGCTTGTGGAATCATCTCCCATCCTAGAAAAATAGTACATAGGTGCTTCAGTTTTATATTTAACACCATCATTAAATATGTTTAATCATTCAATACAGAATATGAAGTCATTGGCATATTTGGTCTTCCCAAATTCAACCACCTCAGTTTGTACAGAAGAAGCATCGCTTGTGGATGGTGAACCAATGGAACATGGGATCATCACCTCTGTTACACATGGTGTCATGCTAGGTATTCCTTACATTGATTCTTGTCTATTTCTCATTTCGTAATGTAGTTAATCCTGTGCTCTTGTAGATATTTACAGTCACTGAAAATGTAGCATGCTTTTTCTCTTTTAATTTTCAAAGGTTAAACTAGGTGAACATGTGACCCAGTGGTAGAGTTGCAAGGATGCAACCTAGAGGTCACCGTTTCAATTCCTGAAACAGTCTCTTCACATATTGTGTGGGGATAAGGTCTGCGTTCATCCTGTCTGTCCCCGACCTTGTCCATTGCGGGGGGGCCTTGTGCAGGGGGTTGTCTACCTTTCTTTTCTTTTCTTTTCTATTTCCAAAGGTTAAACAATGAGTTCTAGGCAGTAAATATACTGCATGAACACAAAGATGATGCTACTACCATCTTCTGCTTTCTGGTAGATTAGGTGATGAAACAAATGTGCTTAATTATGAGGCTATGACATAGCTGATACTAACTTCTACTTTTCTTTTGAACTTCAGTGGACAACTATCTTCACTGTCTAGAAAGAGGGCGTGCCGCAAGTGCCAAGTTATCCGATTTCCTCCGGAAGAGCTTGAAATCACAACTGCAAAGTGACTCATGACTCTTCTAAAGCTGCATGATGCCAAAATATGAATAGCAAATGCCTCGAGGATTAACTGCTATTAGTTTTCACTTTTGAGAAGTAGTTTTGCCAATGTACCTTAACCTAATGTGTGTGGACCTGATCCGATCCAGTGTCTTCTGTAATACTTTAGCATACAAAATAGCAGCACATGTAGCGTTTGTGGGATGTTGGTTCCACATTTAACAGTTTCCCTTGTTCAATTCTATCTAGTTTTGCAACTTCAATATTTACATAAAAGATTTCACTCTATCTATATCATTGGGACCGCTCTAGGTCTCACCCTTAATAACTGTCGATCTTAACAGTGATTATTGGGGTGTTAATAAAGGGTGCTTACAAAATATTATGTGTTTGAATCTTAACCCAGATTGGATTTTAGACAAACTTAATTAATCAAACTCATATTGGTTTAAATTCGGACAAATAAACCGGACAATAACCTAATCGGGTTAAGGTTCGAATAAGTAAATTGGATAAGATTTATGTGTTCGAACATATAACATGTTTAAACTTAATTTAATCTGAGTCGGACAAATTCGATCATCCTAACCGGATAGAGTTTTGTCACCCCTAGTGTTAATGCATTAATATTAGAGAGGGGAGTGTGATTTGGAAAATTACGGTATCATTTAAGCTATTGAACTTGCTTTATATATATACAAATACCAAAAACATTAACATTTATTTGGCACGAATTATTAATTGATTTGAGACTTTGTTTCTCCACTCTCTATATGTATTTTTACAAATGCATAATTTATTTTATTTTTATTTATTAATCAAGTTGACTGGGTTATTTTATTTATTTATTAATAATCAAGTTCACTGTTTACATGACTGGCTTGGGCTCTGAAAAATGGGCTTTGTTTATGGAGCCCATCCAAATCATCATTCAAATCCGAGAAGCCCATCATAGGCCCAGATCATTCAAGCGGAACTGTGTTTTCTACTTTTCTTATGAGAAAAGCCGGCTTTTTTATTAATAAACAGTAAACACAAACACTGTCTTCTTCGTCTTCTCAGATCTGCCAGCTCTGTCACTGAGCGAGATACAAAGAAAACCCGCTATTCGCCATGGACATGGCGATTAGGGTTCCGATTCTTCTTCTACTCTTTTTGGCTTTCATAACGCCTATATTTTCGCTTTACGAAGATCAAGTTGGCCTCATGGACTGGTACGTTATAGTTTCTCGCAACTTCCCCTTCTGTTCGTCTCTCTAGAAATTGTAGTTAGAACTCGAGCTACCTAGCAATTCTAAATGTCTTCCAGAACTATGATGAGGGTCCGATTTCTCTTTGATACTCGCTCAATTTACAATCTCAGAATCCAAACGCAGTTGACTATGTATAGTTGCGTCTTCGAATTCCTTTACCTATCTGCTTCTTGGTTGTCTTTGTTCAATTCCTCGGGGTTCTTTTTCATATCTGTTAATCTTGAGCCGAACTGTTTCAATTTTATTATGTTTTGATTATGCATTCGAGGATGTAACACCTGTTTCACTTATAACTCAATTATGGTGGTTATTTATTGTTCATGATTTATTCATTATAGGCATCAACAGTACATAGGGAAAACGAAGCAAGCTGTATTTCATACTCAGAACACTGGGAGGAAGCGTGTTGTGGTATCCACCGAGGAGAATGTTATCGCCTCACTTGATCTACGCCACGGAGAGATTTGTAAGTGCCATACTCCCTTTTGTGATAGATTAGCAATGTAATTATCTGTTTCGATATATTGGTGGTTCTCGTTTTACCTTTCAGCAGTATTTGTTATTCATTGAATGGTATAGTATTCTAGTTTTATGCTGACGTCTATCTTAGGATATGGAATTATGATTCTTGTTTGGTTTAATGCAGTTTGGAGACATGTTCTTGAACCAAAGGACGCTGTCAATGGAATTGAGATTGCCCTGGGAAAATGTAATTATATCCTTATCCATATTTGGTCTTGTTAATAGCATGATCATTTGGATTTTGTACTAAATTGTTTGAATGTGTCATGCAATTCTTTCAGATGTCATTACACTCTCCTCAGAGGGAACTATCTTGAGGGCATGGAAACTTACTGATGGGCAGATGGTGTGGGAAACTTATCTACCGGGCAATCAGCAGTCAAAGTCATTATTAGTGGTGCCTGTAAGTAATGTATATTATCAAATCAAGTGTAACCCTTCAAATATTTTATGGTTCTTCACCACTTATCTTCATGTTCAAACCTAGTTCACAGTTTTGTAGTGTATGAGTCTGAAGTCATTTTCTCCTGTTGCAGTTATTTTTCTTACTTAGCATCCATCATTTATTCTCATCAAATCTTCCAAATGCATGTTGGTATATTACAAAACCATTGGATTTAACATGTAATATCACACAAAATTTTATTCCTTGAGGTGTGCTGGTTTGCGGCTTTTTTTGTTAATCCTAAATTACACCCGTAAAGAATTGTTGGCTGTTACAGTTTTAGTTTTGTAGAACCTTTGAAACATTGTCCATTCCAGCATTCTCTAAAGATTTGGTAGTTAACTAGAGCCCTTTTTGCAGTCCAATTTGAAAGTTGAGAAGGACAATTTGATCCTCGTTTTTAGCAAAGGATGTCTCCACGGCATTTCAAGTATAGATGGTGAGGTGCTTTGGAAGAGAGATTTTGCAGCTGAAAGGTTTGTCCATTCCAAACTATTGTCAAGACGCCTTTTTACTGCTTTATAATGTTGTGGACTGTTGATAAATTGTGTGATCATCCTGCTTACAGTGTACAGGTTCAGCAGGTTATTCAGCATCTTGACAATGATATAATCCATGTGGTAGGATTTACTGGTTCTTCTCAGTTTAATGCATACCAAATAAGTTTGAAGAGTGGAGAGCTGTTGAAGCATGAAAGTGCAGTCTCTCCTGGCGGTTTTGCTGGGGAAGTTTCAGTAGTTTCAAGTGGCATCCTCGCTACATTGGATGCCAGTAGGAAAATTTTGGTAACTATACACTTTCTGGACGGAGAAATTAGCTTTCAACAGACGTACATCTCAAATCTCGTGGAGGGTTCCTTGGGGATGGTGATGATACTACCATCTGTACTTCCTGGGATGGTGGTTGTGAAAAGTGATGGACTTACAATATTTATGAGGGTGACAGATGAAAGGAAGTTGGATGTGGTGGACAAAGTTAATCATGCAGCAGCTGTTAGTGATACTCTTTCATTCTCGAAGGGCCAGCAAGCATTTGCACTGGTTCAGCATGGAGGTGATGAGATTCAGCTCACAGTAAAGGTTGTTCATGACTGGAATAATGATTTGCTTAGGGAGAGCATTAAGTTGGACCACCATAGAGGGCTTGTTCATAAGGTTTTCATAAACAATTATATCAGAATGGACAAATCTCAAGGATTTAGAGCCTTGGTTGTTATGGAAGATCATTCACTGTTGTTATTACAGCAAGGGGAAGTTGTCTGGAGTAGGGAGGACGGCCTTGCCTCAATAATAGATGTAACGGCATCCGAGCTTCCTGTTCAAAAGGAAGGTGTGTCAGTGGCAAAAGTGGAGCACAACCTATTTGAATGGCTCAAGGTATGAATTATTTAACTGCTTTGAGGAAAAAAAGTTGAGCCAGTTCGTCATCGGGACAAAATGAAGAACTTGGTTATATTTGCGATTTCTTCAGTTCTTCTTCCATTAAGAGTTTATCATTTGATATTTTATTTTCAGTTTGACTAAGGTTTGAAAGGAAAATATGTCATAGAGGTATGTTTATTTGGTTGCATGTTGATTTCTTGTATACAAAATAATTTGATGTTTCATTATCTACTATTGAATTAAAGTGAATCTTTACATTTCCAAGGAAAAAGTGAATGTTTTGGTGATTCTATCTGTTATAACATTTCTGTTTTGGCAGTTCTCCTGCAAAACCTATCATTGTATATGTTATATTTGTGGTTTATATTCAACTTTTGTCCTTCAATGTTCAATTTTCTTCATCTCTCATATCTAATATGACATACACCCCTTTCTTGGGAAGTTTGAGGCGAAGGGTTGTGATACTTTTGGAGGAGATTACATAGGTTAACCTTTTCCTATTGGTCTCTTGCCTTGATGCAAGTTTTCTCCTTTGAAAACGTATTGGGTGCTCTACTTGAAAATTTCTTAGAATTTCAGGATGAATTGATATGTGGTGCTTTGTCATAATGTTGCTTGCAAACTTCTTTGAAAATTTTGACCAGATGATGACACTTTTTGTCTCCACAAGCTTACACTTATGTGAAAACATTTGCATATAAATGACATGTCAAAAAACAGTTCCCTTTGCATATAAATTACATGTCAAAAAACAATTCCATTGTTAATTGTTATGAACTTTTAGTTTTGTCCCTTTATTGGGAAGTCATGAGTGGCCTTTAATGATGGTAGGTTATATGGTTTGCCATTGCATGATTGAGATACACAGATTCACCATCTAACTGATTTCTTCAATTGACTTTTAGTTGACACATCTTTTTTTCTGCTTGGAAGGGACACATCCTGAAGTTAAAGGGAAGCTTGATGCTCGCAAGCCCTGAAGATGTGGCTGCCATACAAGAGATTAGGCTTAAAAGTTCTGCGAAGAGCAAAATGACCCGAGACCACAATGGTTTCCGGAAGCTGCTCATAGTTCTCACTAAAGCTGGTAAACTTTATGCGTTGCACACAGGAGATGGACGGGTTGTGTGGTCTCTGTTACTGCAGTCGCTACATAAATCACAAGCGTGCGAACATCCGACTGGGCTTAATCTATATCAGTGGCAGGTTCCGCATCATCATGCACTGGATGAGAATCCGTCTGTTCTTGTTGTTGGCAGGTGTGGACCCAGCGCTGAAGCACCTGGTGTAGTTTCTTTTGTTGATACTTATACAGGAAACGAGCTTAGTTATATGAGTCTTGCGCACTCTGTTACGCAAGTCATACCGCTACCAATTACAGATTCGACTGAGCAACGTCTTCATCTACTCGTAGATGTTGACAACCATGTGCATCTGTATCCAAAAACTCAAGAGGCTCTTGGTATATTTGAACGCGAGTTTTCAAATATATACTGGTATTCAGTTGAGGCTAATAATGGGATTATTAAAGGGCATGTATTGAAAAGCAATTGCATAGGTGAATTAGACAATGGTTACTGCTTTGACTCAAGGGACATATGGTCTGTTGTATTCCCTTCAGAGTCAGAAAAGATCATTGCAGCTGTGACAAGAAAATTGAACGAGGTAATCATAATCCTTGAAGATTTTGTGCTTATGCTTTAAGCAGTATATGTCGGTGCATTGCTCCTTTTTTTTCTTTATTGTGCTGATATGCGATTAACTGATGCAAGTTTGGTTCCTTTGTGTGATTTATGCACGGCTAGGTCATACTGAATGTGTATTGTTTAGGCCAATAAATGGTTTCTTGACAGTTTTATATCTGTACAACAAATGCAATTTAATAATTCTATGCAAACATTATTCATAAACATTATTTTCCTGCTAAAAAAAAATGAATGTATATATTTATTTATAAGCCAAGAGGCATCATGTTTCGGTGAAACATTATTCAGTTATTTTTACAGTTATAATAATAAGCTTTTATTGCTAAACCAACGTTAGGCAACACCACAAATAAGCTCAACCACTAAATAGTCGGGCCGAAAACTACTTGGAGTCCAACTACTTTTATTGTCATGTCAATATGATCACTGGACTTAATGGATAATCACGTGGATGATTTATGTTTGAATTGATTGTCTCTGCCTTCTTCTAAATTGATCATGTTTTTGGGAGTTAACAACGCTTTATGACTGTTTTTATTAACTGTAGTGTTGTGACCTGTGTTATTCAGGTGGTTCATACACAAACAAAAGTTATTGGGAACCAAGATGTTTTATATAAATACTTATCGAATAATGTACTTTTTGTGGCAACTGTTTCACCAAAGGCCAGTGGTGATGTTGGATCAGCAACTCCGGAGGAGTCATGGTTGGTTGTATACATTATTGATACTGTAACTGGTCGCATATTGCATCGCATGACCCACTATGGTTCACATGGTCCTGTCCGTGCGGTAAGTTTTTCAATGTAATATTGCTATTGGTTTTTGAAATGACTATGTTGCCTTACGAGCTGATATTGTCTGTAGGTCTTCAGGGAGAACTGGATTGTCTATCACTATTTTAATCTTAGGGCACACAGATATGAGATGTCAGTTATTGAAATTTATGATCAATCTCGAGCGGTAGTAGACCTACAAACTTGAATATTTTATGTGATGTTTGTCTGTGTTGTTGCTCCAAATGAATTTAAATTTTGTAATTAAATTTCTGTAGGATAACAAAGATGTCTGGAAGCTTGTTCTTGGAAAGCATAATCTGACATCGCCCATGTCCTCATATTCTCGACCGGAAGTGATAACTAAATCACAATCTTACTTTTTCACCCATTCTGTGAAAGAAATATCAGTGACATCAACTGCCAAGGGTATAACATCGAAGCAGCTTCTTATTGGTACAGTTGGAGATCAGGTTGGTTTCTTCTTGTATTTGTTAAACTTTAATGTTTGTGGCATGTCTGTAGTGTCTCTCCTTGTACTTTATGCACATACGCTGACTGCAACTAAACCTTCTTCAGGTTCTGGCACTTGATAAGCGTTTCCTAGACCCCCGCAGATCAATTAACCCCACTGAAGCAGAGAAAGAAGAAGGACTGATTCCTCTGGCTGATTCATTGCCTATTATTCCTCAGGTCAGATGCCGTGTATCCTCTGCTTCTGTTCCATCTTTGCTCATTACATTATACCTTTTGAATAAGCATCAAAAATTTTGAAAAAGCATTACATTATTGCTTGCATGGCTATATTCTATAAAGCATTCAAAATTTAGCTTCAGAACCTCCATGAGCTTGTGAGCAGTAAGCCAAAAAAAGGGTGAGAAATGGCACATCAATGTGATTGTCGACTTGCTCATTTAAGAATTGTTTCTGTTAAGGGTAAGAAAAGCCCAACTTTTTAAAAATATATGTGGACCTAAATGATGGACCATGAACCAACATTGTACAACTCTACGTCCGATCTTGTTCCCCAAAGATAAAGAGGCAAAGAGGAAAGAAAAGGAAGTCAGTTACATGGAGGCTGTAAGAAACCGGTGATAAAACATGCTTCAGTGATCTTGCTTGCTTGAGACAACTTTCGTTACTGGGGTTGAGGGGTTTTGATGACAAATTTTTGTCAGTTTCGAATGTGATAGAAGTTATGGATGCCCTCTTGTACTTCTTTTATCTGGTTCTATATATTGCTGCTGCCTATCAAAGGAAAATTGTCTGCCTGGTTTTCTTTTAGCTGTTTTTTGTTGTAATTTTAATGTACCATCTAGTTAATGTTTATAGGAGTTGACAGTGAGCTATTTCATTTGAAAATTTGAAAGCCATGGGTGAATATGAGGACGTTGGGTTTCTTGTGAATTTGAGATCTGTTCCTGTGTTTTTTCTGTGAGATTTTCCAGGCCCTTTATGATGTGCCTGTTTACAATATCAGGATTTTGCACGCTGTCGTATCTACAGACGAGAGCACTATGTATTGGTGTCTTGAGGAAATCCTGTCTTGGAGTTAGATTATTGGCCTTGTGCCTTTAGCGTGCATTAAGGGTTTTCTTATGGGTCTACACCTTTATAGTGCTTCTTGATTGTTTATATTGACATGCCATTTTTTTTTGCAGTCCTACGTAACGCATTCCCTTAGGGTGGAAAATCTCCGGGGCATAGTAACAGTGCCTGCTAAGTTGGAGTCAACAACTCTCGTCTTTGCTTATGGAGTCGATCTCTTTTTTACACGGCTTGCACCCTCGAGGACCTATGACTCACTCACAGAGGATTTTAGCTATGCCTTGTTGCTCATTACGATTGTTGCACTTATTGCTGCAATCTTTGTGACATGGATTTTGTCTGAGAGGAAAGAGTTGCAAGAGAAGTGGAGGTGAGTTAGACTCTCTAATTTTATTTGTGCCCTGACAAAATTTTGTGTATTATCCTTTTTAAGCTTTGTTTTGTACTAGATAGATGCGAGGTCCAATCCAAGCTCTGTAATTTTCCTAATCTTGTAGTATGCAGCCTTTCAATGACAGGCTGACAGCTCTTTCGTCATTTATACGGAACGAAATACTAAACTCTGTGACCTTGTGTTGCAAACCTAAAATTTGAAGGATGTTTTGGATCACTAACCCATCAAAAACAAATGAACGTATACATATGTTGACTTGTTTTACTGATGGGAGAAACCATTGGGAGATTGGAAATATATTGCTAGTGGTAGTGACGTAGTGTGTGACCTCTTTTGGTTATCATCCGTCCAGACTGGGATGATTTAGTGGGTCTTATGACCAAACATACGCAGACATATCTTTGGGCCTTTTAGCTTCCTAAGAGGTCCAATGACTGGAATTTGGAGTCCAGATTCTAAAGATGATTGGTTAGGTTTAGCAGTTTTTATTGGCGTGCTATTTGTCCGACGTGAAAGTAGCATTGTTCCTGAGCTATATTTACTACTTTATGGGTAGGGTGATGTTGAATGCAATGCGAGACAATCGCATGAATGTGATAATGATTCATTGCTGGCCTCATCGTTGCGCTGCTCTCATAGCCGCCCCCACTTGGCAGCAAACATTCCCTGCCGTCAAGAAGGTTAGAGGGATCAATGCTATTGAAAAAGTCAAAAAGAATAGAGCAATAAGAAGCCACTCTACTACATTTTTGGTGAATTTTAAACCCTTCTACAATAAAATGGGAACTTTAAGTCCTTCAACTACTTATTTAGGAAATAATAAGCCCTTCATGTGATATTCGTTAAATCTGCTATAGTCATATGTGACAGTGAATTTATCCAATTGTCATGAAATATTTTTAACAAAAATGTTAGGGATCCTAGTAAATGGATTCTCAGTTATCCCAATAATCAATCTTGGTCACTGATTGATGTCAGTGTAAGGACTCACAAAATCTGATTTACATCAATCAAAATACATGATTGATTATTGTGATATCTATCACTTCTGTATTTTTAAAAGGGAATGACATGACCTTTTTAAATCCCACATGGCATGAGGGTTCAATAATCATGATGTAGCAAGAGGGCCGTATGCAGTTTGAGAGAGAGGAACATATGTCAAGTTTTTGGTCCTTTGGAGATTTATTAGGTTGCAATGTTGAATGGGCGTAGACACGTGCTTTGTTTGTTTTGTTTCTTTTTATTTATGGGACATAATTATGTTGTTGGCTGTTGAATGGACGTGATTTCGTTGTTGAATTTTTTGGACACTTTTAAGATGTAATAAGGTTGTTTGCACATATTATACATATATACAAATAAAAAATAAACAAATTTTATGCATATTTACACATGTCCGCAGATAACTGAACAATAAATTTTCTAAAATTATATTAAAAAAATTAAAATTGGGTCATGTTTCATAATCATATTGGTCAATGCCATATGGTTAGGTGACATGACGTCAACAAAAAAGTTTTAATTGTGATGGTGAAGTTGAATGTGATAACTCCTTACAAATGCGTGAGTTCTTAGATTCAACTCTCACGCTCAGCAGTTTCGACGTTATTTCCTTGCATGGGTCAAAGGAGCTTCTTCCTGCACGGACTTCGGTCTAGTCTAAATTATCGCCACCGTAAAGCGGGATAGGTTGAGACATAGCGTCAAATATTCAACAAAAATATCAAACAATGATAACTAATGGAGATTTAAAATCACATGAAGGGTTTTTTTTTTCCTTCCCAATATATAGTTAGAGGGTTTAAAATTTCCATTTAATTTGCACTTTGCAAAGTTATTGCCTCTCCTATGCAAACCCCGACGCTAATAAAAACTTTCACCTGGGCAGAGTTATAACAGTTGTTCCTTTTGAATCGCGAGCTATCACAGCTATAGCAGAATTACCCACATCAACGTTAAATTTCAATCAACATGAGGGAGGGTTTTGCCATCTTGTCTCTACCGTGTCGGTGTAAACATTTACTCATCTTATCAGACACGTATCTATAGTTGTATATTCTTCCTTTTAACTCCTGTGGTATCGACACATTAATCAGCATTAATGTTGGAGACGTGCATATGTATTTATTTTTTTTAACAAAGAACCTATCCAAAATACGGTTGCATTGAATCCCGTCTTACATGATAAAATCTAAGTACATGAATTCTTTTGTTCGATACGCGTACCAACAATTACATGGAGTGACTCTAAAATAATTCGCTTGACATGAGAGTTGGACGTTATAATGTTAGGCATATATGTTTGGCATACAAATCTCATTGTTAAGGTATAGGTTTTTTTTTGTGTAGTCATGTATAGATATAGGTCAGCTTAATTTAGGAAGCCTAATCATCAAACCCGTCCAAATCCCATGAAAACTTTAGGGCTAAATGATACGTTTCCTCTACATATGAACTATACGATCAATTTTATTTTCGTTCTTAAGCTATTTTTCTGTCTAATTTCATCCCTCGACTATCATGTGGTTCCATTTTTCGTTCTTCACATGATTCCAAATTCGAAAAATTCCAATATGACACCCTACATGATATATCGGAAAAATACAACTTTTGAGAAAAGTGAACATTTTGTCCCCAAACTAGTACAAACAATTTTCTTCCCTTACTATTTATAAAATGTATATTTTGTCATTATATCATAATGCATTATAACTTATATTAATCACATGTAAACATCTCTAAAAGTTATAGCAGTGCATTAACATGTCTATAAATAAATAATAATCACATTATGTCTATAAATAAATATATAATAAAATCGGTAAAAGTTATAGCAGTGCATTAACATACATCTCCATGATGTTTTTCTCATGTTATGATGTATTATGATAAAAGAGGAAAAAACATACATGCTATGAACAGTTGAAGGATGAAAAGTATTACACTTCAATTTTGTTAAAGGTTGTCACATTGAATTTTTTCTAATATGTCATGTAGGATGTGACGTCGGATTTTTCCGTCATTGGAATTAACTTAGGGACGAACGGAATATCTCATGATAGTTGAGAGACAAAATTAGGATGAAAAATATTTTTGGGTCGAAAATAAAACGAGGGTGGTATTGACACCTTCGCAATTGGTATTTGTACTCCCATGTCTCTGACATGAAAGACTAATTTTTTGAGATACGTGTGTACCAATAATTTATTGAATTATTAATTTGTCATCTTACATATTATATCAATAATTTGGGGTATGGGTGTCAGAGCTCCTTTTGTGTGTACGAAAATGCACACAATAATTCTAACGAAAGTGAATGCGTAAAGAGGGAGAGGGTGTCAATACATGAAAGTGATGAACCCAAATATTGTTATAATAAGCCAAAAGTGGCTCTCACAACCATACTCCAAATTATTGGTATAATAAAAGACTAAACCAATAATTCAATAAATTATTCATTTTTCATACTGTACACACGCATCTAAAAAAAATGTGTCTTTCATGTTAGAAACATGGATGTGTGGAAATACCAATTGTGAGGGTTCCAATACTAATGCAATAAATTATTGGTATACATTGCAACTCAAAAAAATTGCCTTTCATGTGAGAGACATGGGGGTGAAAATACCAATTGTGAAGGTATCAATACCACCCCTCAAATAAAATTAGAAGTATAGTGGAAGGATGAAAAGCACTGGATTTAGCCCAAAAAATAAAAATTAGTGTTTCAGATCATATCCAATGGAACAGTAGTACTCATTCGAAAAGTTTCTTTCAAACATAATTATTCACTTAACAAAAATATAACCACACACTAAAAATTAATATTTTACACATGTTTGTGCCATAGTAATACCAAAGTATACTTATTTCAGCTAACACAAACTTCGGTAACACTGTCTCTCTGCCCTTGGCTCACAAGGCTACATAAATTACAACTTGAGGTATCCAGGAATAACTGTGAATATTATTCATCGTTGGAAAGTTCTCCAAATAACTGAATTCAAGTATTATGCTGACTGATACCTTGTTCTGTATTTCCACTTACCTGTCGGGGATGGCGGCTAGGACAAATCATGGAAGTGACATTAGTCATTTCGACTGAGCAGCAATACTGAGGCTATTCTTATGCATGGTATGACAACAACATTATGCATATTTGATGGTACACACGAAAAAAAAAGTTACTAGTGAAAGGTCCAGGCGTATGAAACTGTATACAAGCCTGACCTTACAAGCAAGTTGTCTTCCTAGCATGGTTTTGGGAATGGAACCGGCACAACTTGAAGTACGTGGTTCGGGTTGTATTCTGAACATATTCTCCTTCGCAGTAGTTGGCACAACCCGCTGAAATTAAAGAAATTAATCAATGAGTGAGGTTCCCAGGATATAGGTTTTTATCGTCTTTTTGAAGACGAATCATATAGTCAGTTCAAACAAAAAGTAAAAGATGATTGAGGTTATAAAGGGCTACCAGCATTGAAATTGGAAGGCTAATCAAGCTCGACGCTGCACAGCCTGTTTCATGCCAGGAATCTTTGGCTGTCGCTTTCTGCCATTCAATTTCTCCAACCCGGTCCTATTTGGATGAGTTACTGCAGCTCTGAATTTTAGGTCTTCCCCTCCAATTGTATAAAGATTTCCTGCTTCTGGCAGGCTAAAATCAGCAGGGTTTCTGTTAATACTGCAGATTTCAGTCTCTGAACTCCTTTTCAAAGGTCGAAGAGTACCAGTGGCACTAGGGGCCTCTAAAATGCTATTTGTTGAACCTTGCATTCCATGAAATCGGGTGGGAAAAACAATATGATCTGAAGCGCCAAGGAACATTTTCTGCTTACAACGAGCAGGAACAGATCCAGAACCAGTGCCAAAACCACCTCCAGTGGACAAAGAATTTTGTGGTCCACAGCCCTTATTATGTGCAGACGAATTAGAGGTTTTTCTCTTCTTATTCTCTTGAGACTTCCATGAGCCTTCGTCTGGAAAATTAGTGGCCTTCTTGGAACTTCTATCATGTTGAAACAAAGAAGCAGATGCACCAACCATTGGAAAGGTAGGAAAAGGTTCATGAGAATTCTCTGGGAATTTATTTTTACTATAATAATCATATGATGGGGATCTCACAACAGACTCCAGCCCAGGAAAATCAGGTTGGCTGTCATGAGCCATCAGAGGTTTCTTAAGGAACTTTGGGTTTACATCCATGCTAATTGGTTTACTCGACTGCAAGCCTGCATCCATGAGGCTGAGTAAGTGCATTGCTGGTATGGTTTCATTAGTATACATATCTAATGACCCCATCTTCTTATGTTGAAGTTTCATCCTGTCATGTCTGTGAGAAAATAGATTTTCTGCATGCGTCCTGCCAATAGATTTGGAACCACAATTCTCCTTATGCTGTCCAACTCTGGCAGCATTCTGATTAAAAGAGCTCATATCATGCTCTCCATTAGGATTCCCATTAAGTAGAGTGCCAGGACAACGCGAAAGCAAATCTCTATCGGCACTGGTAACAGCATGCTTTTGAGGAACGTTATATATGAAGGGGCTGTTGTTTGGTAAAATATAAGGCCAAATATTAGCTCCTTCTTTGTTCTGCCGTGGAACACCTGGGCTTGTGTTACATGGTCCAAAGGTCTGCCAACAACTAGCATTAGGGGGCCTCTTCCCAACCATGTCCCCAATCCATTTGCAATTTTCAGAACCATTTTGCCCGCTAGAGCTGCCTGCTGAATATCGAAATCCACCTGATTGCTCCTCCGGATGCTGAAGAAATGCCTGAAACCCTACCGGTCTTTGAGTTTGACCTATTTGGCTCCTAGAGAAATGGTTTGTATCCTCCTTACAAAGGCTCACGGCTGACTTCTGTTTTGCAGATCCCAAAATTTCACATCTCGTAATCACGCCATTTCTACCATTTTTAGCATAAGGCTTTTGTTTGGGACCAGCTTCCTCCTGGAATGAGCTAAATGCACCATTGCTACAAGGTTTATTGAAATTCCTTGTCTGCAAGTTTCTTGTTAAGTTGGTCATGTCTAAAGGGATTTTATCATTGTCAGCATCAGGGAGACACCTTTCATACTGATTCTTTGCCATGAGTTCAACTATTTCCATGGGTACGTCATCCATAGCAACCTGTTCTGATTCGTTATCGGCTCGATCCATATCTTTTTTTGTAAAGAGCGGATGTTCATGAACTTTGATATTTTTCTTACCGTTGCTTGTATTACAAAAATCCTGCAATAAAGACAAAACTATTATCCGCATTATGGCTTGCTTAACAACTTCATTGCCAATACCATGAAGATGTTGGTACAAAGAAACTAAGAGAAAATCAACATTCAACACATATGCATCCTTTGTATGCATAATTTATTTCATTACAAGCCAATCAACAGTGGTATATAGATATGTTTTATCAAGTATCATGAATAATAATGCTGACTAGACAAGTCTTCATAAAGTGATACAAGCTCACAAAGCATAGAGACGCGACACAAAAACATAAACAGTATTCTAAAGTTTCTCAAGAAAGATCTACATGTTGCTTTTATTCATAAGAGCATGCTTATGAATTGAAACTAATATTCTTCCCACGCACACGCATGCCTCTTTGAAGGATTAACAATGGGGTCCCCCCCCCCCCAAACAAAAGCACCCAAGAGAGAACATTTTAATTCTCATCAATTAGCAAATGTACATTTTCCCTTCATATCACACTAGTCTGCACCACCTACACCAGAGATCAATGAAAAGAAGCAGAAAATAATAATGACATCCAGAAAACCAGATCTGGTACTAATATTCTATATCTTTTTTTTTTGGTCTAATATTCTATATCAGTTGAAACATATTTAAAGTAAGCCAATAGTCAAGTAAAAAAAGTAATAAACAATATATTAAAAACAGCAGCAAAAAGTATATCCGTACTCCTCACAGGCTTACACGCATATAAAATGCAACCATGTAAAACATGTCACACAAAATATAGACATCCAGCGGAGGCAGTAAGAATAAAAAATCTTCTACCTTCTTCTGCAACAGAGATAGGTCACTGCTTTCAACTAGAGAGGGGTGGCTATGCTTCTCGTCAAAGAAAGGTGCTCCATAGGAAGTTCTTTTGCTACTGAAACCCAAATGAGGTCCTTTGCTTCGTCCACCTGATGCACGTTTAGACATCAAAGCCTGATCTTCAGAAATGGCCTTTTGCCAAGGCAGAAAGGAAGTTTTTCCACCTTCAGCTTGAGGAGCAAAACTTCCGTTACTTCTTTCTACAGCCAAGCAGCTACTGAGAGAAAGATCCAATCCTCTGTCAGTGGCAGCAAGTTGTGCTGATTGAAATGGAACACATGATATCACAGTTGGCATGCTTTGCACATCCTTTCTCGTACTTGAACCTTCTTTGGCCATCCAAGTGGTCCAAGGCATTAAAGAAGCCTTCCGATCGTCAGATTGATGCACCTTACTGTTTTTTTTACATGAAGTAGACTTCCTCTTTGCTCTTTGATCAGGCAATGGAAAGAGATCCATCTCCCTGCCTCCAAATGCACCATGCACTAATTTGAAGGAAATATCATCATCAGCATCACCCTCGTAACCAACAACAGTCTCATCTTGATTTTTTCTTGGTACTTCCATTTGGGATGGTCCTAAGGGCTGGCATTCATCAAGAATATGGATCCTTTCATTTTTCCTCTTACCTATAATAGGACTTTTACCTTTTCTATTTTTGGAAAGATCACTCTTCATACCAGTTTGTAAACCCATTCCGGCAGATAAATCTTTTTCTAATACAGGGCCAGCAATTGCATTTGTTGTCTCCACGTCCCCTTTTAAGACCCCAACTCTTTTATCTATGTTATCTGGAACGCTTGTACCCATGGATCTCCATTCTTCATCACGGGACAACTTTCTTTTCCTATTTGGACCCATACTCGGAACATTGCCTTGGATAGCTACCATCCCTTGGGGAGCAGAAAGTGTATCTGCATCAGCAGACGCATCAAAAATGGAATTTGATGAAGACTCTTCTTTTCCGAAATGATTGCCGTCTGCATCTCCCTTTTCACACAACAATTCTGTCAGCAAACGGACCTTCCTAGTTTTTCTACGATGCAAGTTGATTGCCTTGTCATGATGACTATCCCGAAGGTCATTTCCAACCGGGATTTCAGCACTTTCATATGACGTGCAATCACAGTCTTCTGATTCGACAGAAGGATGTCTGGTTGCATGTCGCTTGTTTGCATTAAGTGTCTCGTCAAACTCCTCAGCTATTCCACAAGCAGTCATTAACTCAGTAAGTTGGTTATCTGCAGAAGTTTCTTGTCCTTTGGTAGAAGTTTCAGCAATATTAATGCTGGCAATGCAATTGAGATTTCTATCAGCATGCTCAACCTGTCCACATCCAGGCTCACAAAAATCTCCTGAGCCATTACATTGTGCAGGGAAAGCCACTGTTGCAGAAATTATAAGCGCTAATTATATCAGCACAAACATTGTTTCCACTCCCATATTAATAAAAAAGCAAATTAGTGTCACTTGGATGCATGGAATTCTTCATCTACTTACCTGTCACGTCAGGATTATGTCTTTCCTGCATCAAGTTGGAAACATCTTCTGTTGCAATATAACTTGATGGAGGAATCTCCCGGCTCACTTCAACTTCTAAGTCAATCTCATGCCCTGAAAAAGATGTGAAATTAAACCAAATCATTAAAGTAAATGAAATGGAACTGAGCATGAGCTTCTGTTTGGCCTTTTTTTTGGATAAACATTGAACATGAGTCTTAACATACCTATGTTGGGACATTTTACAACTTCAGTTTCATTTTCTTTCTTATCCCTACATGATGAAAGTTGGCAGTCTGTACTCAACTTAGGAGAATTAACATCAAATTTTTTTCCCTCAAAAATGTCTACCTTCAGAGCTTCCTGAAACTCTGATGGCAGCATTGAGACATCACCAAGAGACATTCCATGGGAGCAAACAGTATTAGATTTCAATCTAGAGGTACCATGATCATTGCGAGTTCCATAATTATCTGCAGCATCTTTAGCACCAAACTCCAGCAGACAGTGCTGGCAATGCCACCATTTAAATTTTGAAACTTCTAAAGGAGGAAGCATGCATGTTTGCTCGACAGACTTATTAGGGTTATCGTCTGAAGAAAATGGCCAGCACTTCCTCCAATCTTTTTGGCGAATTTCAGATACATAGCCACTGCATTCAGAACATCAAGAATTAATTAGTAGCTTGCACTTCTAACAAACGCAGAAGTCAATTACAACATAGAGGAATTGTGCTAGGAAAAAGTAACTCTCCCAGTGATGAATCCAATTTATTTAGTATGCAACTGTCTAATTTCTACCAATCCCTTATTTATAGGATAAGAAACACAGCAGCTTGCCATTTGAGTCCCCTTCATGACAGTCCTAGTTGTCTCTAAGTTACATCAATTCAAAGTGTGGTTAGAATATCTCACTATTCAACAAACAGTAAATGGTTCCATTATCACAAAAATTACAATGTCAAAAGCCATTCTCAACTTTCTAGAACGTAACAAATCTTTTACAAGTAGAAAAGAAGACAATATATATACAAAAAAAAAATGGAAGGAAGCATTGCACGAATATCAACCAGCCATGAAAAAAATCAATTTATATAATAAAGACAAAAGAAAAAAGAACAAGTTCAAAGTCATTTCTTTTTATTTGGAGGAGCAGTTTTTACATTCATTCTTTACATGACAAGGAATTAAAGTCTCTCTCTCACAAGCCCATGCACACAAATACATATGAATGCATGAGCATATACAATAATATATTATAGCTTGCTGCACTGAAAAAAGGTAGAATAAGTCTTAGATGTACTTAACATGCTCTAATGATAAAGATCATGGCTTACCGTATGGAAAAATGCTCACACTTTGCTGCATTACCCTTATCATTAGAGCTGACCAGATCTATAGATATAGAGTCTATCTTAATGGACGATCCCACAGACTGTGTGACAATATTACAGTTGCCACTCTGACGATTCTCCTCAACCACAGCATTGCTCCCCATGTTAATGCCACAACATGCAACTATAGAATATTCAATTGCACACGATCAAAATATTATACCACATGCTAAATCTTCAACATATTTCTAATAAAATCAACACATTACATTTAGTGAATGAAAAAACCTCCAATTCATAAAGTTCATCATAAGAACTAAAGCAAACAACCATGTTAGGGTATATACTGAAAATTGTAAGGAAAATCTATGAGCTCCTGGTTAGAATAGGAGAAAAACTGAGAACCTCGTTAGAGCTGGATTTACACATAAAATAAACAACAATTTGTGGCTTACAAGTTCATAGTACTCAAATGGATTGAGAATATACAGAAACCCTAGCGTTCTATGGAAATAACATAAAGTATGTATAAGTTTCTATATCAATCTACATAAAATATACACAATTTTTTTAAAAAAAAATTGGAAATTAATTTGCATAATAACTCCAAAAAACCATAAGAACACTTTAGGGTTTCCTTAATATATAGAGCTTTTCCACAAGAAGAAATGTGATGTTAATTTCCATTAATCATGTTAAAACACACCAAACCCACTCACAAACTATCTTTAAGAAACTCCAAATGGTACAGTACAATCATTTAAAAAATCCACAAAACGACCATAAAACCCAGCGTCTAAAAACTAAGAAAATTCACATCTCATGAACAGTAAATATCGCGTCCCACAAAACAAACAAACCAAAATACCGCATAAAATTTCATAAAATGATTCAGATTCAGTCGTCGCAAACAACTCAGAAAGCAAAATACAAAGTACCGACTAAACTTGACGTACCAAACACAATACACTGACCTAAATATCTGCGACAATCCAGCTCGAGCCCAGCTAAGGCTGACACGAATCAACACAAACCGAACCACACACAGCCAAACCAGATCGGAAAAGAGCAAATAGAGTGAAAAACGCACCGTTTCAACAGTTGAAGATCGTAATCAACGATCGGGCATCGATTTGTTTCCGATTCTTCACGGCGAGTAACGGAAATGATATCAACTGAAAGAGAAATCGATCGCGAAGTGAAACACACGATCCGTGAGCAGAGATTCAGAGCTGGTTGAGTAGAATTTGAGTGCGAAGTTTCGCAAAACCCTAAATTTTGAAGCGCGAGGTTTTCGATTCTTTTAGAGAGAGAGAGAGTGAGTGAGCGTGAGAGAGGAGAGAGAGAGAGGGTTCCTTATCTTTTCTCCTTGAAAGAAGGATTTTAATACGCCCACGCCATGTCATAACTCATCACCCAAGTTTAGTTACCATTTAGAGAGAGAGAGAGTGCGGGGAAACCGCAGCCAGTCGGATCACACCACGTGTCGAAGAGGTGCGGTTCTTATCACAATCCATTTATGTGTGAGGCTTAAAGGAAACCCTAGAGAGTGAAGAAAGGTTACTGTTAGGGACGCGTAAATCACACGCTCAGTCTTGGAGTATAAATTAATGGTCCCTTGTCTTGTCATGGAGCATCAAAGGAGCCTTTGCACCTAAATGGCTTGTGATTGGTGCGTGTCTTTCACGTACGTGGTCATAGAGTGAGATTATTTGGGAACAAGAAAAAAAAAAACCCTAGCTAGGCTATTTCTTTCTGATAACAAAATATCTAATAACCCTAACCATGGTGCCTAATTGGGTTCACATAGCCATGGTGGATGCATCATGATCCATCAAACCCTGAACAGTTTCTCTAGATGAAATGGACCAACACTGATCACTTTTATTGGTTACCATCTGCTGCAGCCTTGGTGAGAAAAAAAAAAAAAAAAAAAAAAGGGGAGGGGAGAGGAATGATTGTGATGTGTTGCTTATGTTCGCATTGATATTTGATATTATTGGTTTGAAATTCCCCGCTCAAACACAACGATAATTTGTACCTTTTGAGTTTATCAATTCATTATGAAACAATCGAGCCCTTCAAATTTTATATTTTATTCTTCGTGAACAATTGTTAATGGTACTTATTTCCATATATAAAATGTGTCATTAATATGAGATGATATGAGCTTTACTTATAAATCACTCAGGTGAGTTATACCATACCGATGTGGGATTATAGTATTGCACAATTAGATTCATAACAATAGACATTTATATGGTTTCTTGAACGTCATCGTTAAGAACTTAGAAATTAATTAATTAAAAGCTTCTTTTCATTGTTGATTTTAATAGATCTACTCTAATTATAATTGAGTTTTTTTTTCCATGACTACAATAACTATTAATCATCACACATATATTCAATCTTATAAATGCAATGAAACCCTATATAGTACGTACACTTGAGATGATATTGGAGTTGAAAATAAACACGTAACACCTACAAATGTATGATTATATGTGGCTTTATAATTACGAAAAAAATGTTTAGGTGCATGTCATTTGCTTATGCGGTGGTCCAAAACCCAAGAGATGATATTGTCATCCAAAATTAATTTTGTATGCTTAATATATACTATTATTACTTATAATTATAAGGTTGAGTTTATCCAAATATATATATATATATATATATATATATATCTTAATCAATTTTGGATTATTTTTCTCATAAAAAAATAAGAATCCTAAGAAAACTAGTTAGATCTATTGTGTGGACATATATACATGAAGATAAATCATCCGGTTATGATAAGGATCTGAATACTTGTTTCTCATTTATCTCAACTATTGAGTTGTACATTTAATGTATGTTATGTGGAGATCATGAATTCACTTTAATATTATGAATATCAACTGTTGAGATCTTTATCATTTTCGTAAATTATTGGGCTTTCTTTTAACAATACGGGACCCTCCATATATTGTGTCATGATACATAAAGACCCAATTATGGTGACCCAAAAACTTCACCTTTTGAAATATTGAAGTTGTCAGGCTATGTCTGCTCAAAATTTAATTAATGCTTGTACGCACGTACTCTAGCACACCATGCAATATTGAGAATATGGAGGACTTATCAGAAAAACATGCATGCTCCCGGATCCCCCAAAGGAATTTACAGTACATATAATATATATATATGTATATGTAGAATTAATAACAGTGAAAGTAATAATTTCAGTGATTGCAGGTCTTTGTATTCACTTTCATTAATGGAGAAGTTTTGTTCTCTCTCTCAACTCATTTTGACTTTTTTTTCCAGATCCTAAAAACAATTCCACTTTGTTTGTCAAGTCAACATGACGATTTTCTGGGAAATTATCTGCCGCAGCGCAAATTCAGCAGATTTGTTGTTTGTCGAGTAAACATGACGATTTCTGAGAAATTATTTTTTGTTGTTTGTCAAGTCAACATGACGATTTTCTGGGAAATTATTGGCGAAAATACTATTCCGTACGTGTATGGTATAGGATAGGCAAATGCAAATCTGGCAGCTGCAAATTCAGCAGTACCAAAACAATATCTGTTGATTGTTGATATTTCAAAAACCTTTAATTAGTTAATTAATTATTGGATCCTTGTTGATTGTTGATATTTCAAAAACCTTTAATTAGTTAATTAATTATTGGATCCTAATCGATCGAGGAGACCCAGCTAGCTGGTTATAGTCGCGGATCGAGAAAATAAAGTACGACGGATTTGGTTAGTGATGGAGTTAGAAATTTATAGGATGGTCTAAAGACGGACAGGGTTGAAAATTTTTTTATGGTTATTTATTGAAAATTGACTGAAAATAGGTAAATATCTATATAGTCATTAAATTAAGTAAATATCCAAATAATCATTAAATTACATATCAAAAATTAAAGTATAAAAATATTAGTAGATAATAAAAAAAATCACTTAAGTTGTACTACATGATTTTTCATTAAATAGAAATCATCTATCATCATGTATGAGTGTGTATCAATCAATATTTGTTCTCTTGTATGAATCTCTATCAAATTATATTAAATAATAATTATAATTTTTATAATAACCATACATATTATACAGTTATTATAAGGGCTTTAGTTTTAACTTTTAAGTTATCGAACTCTATCAACAAGAATATAAAAGGTTGTTATTAAAGCTCACAATTAATAAAACCCACTAATAAAGTTCACTATTTTTAACTATATAATTATAGAGGTAGTTTTAGCTATATAAATATAGAAGGCTTGAACCCCCAGATCTGCCAATGGCTGGTTAGTCACGTTTCACAACAATCTTTTTTAATTATTTTCTCTCTTTTTTATGAGTACGTAAGTTTGTTGAGCATGACTACTTGATCATACATACTTTAGTGATGGATGATTATTTATTAAAAAATGTATAGAATTTAATATTTTAATTTCTAAACATATATATATATATATAGTAAACAACATTCGTTGACACTAAGTGGGGAGAAATTCTTTTCAGGAATTGAACCTAGCCATCAGTGGCGGAGGTAATTAGGGTCAAGGATGGGCAATTGTCCACCCTAAAAAAAATGGGTCATAGTTTTATTTATTTTTTAAGGTTTTTAGTCCATTTTTACCCACCCAAAATTTTTATTTTTGCCCACACTAAATACTTGGCTCAGTCCAGCCTAGCCCAACCTTCACCTTTCCCCTCTTCTCTCAATCTCTCGTAGAATCAGTCGATCAAATATAAAGCGGTAGTCTGTAAGTTCTCTCTCTACATAGAAGATACCAAGATATAGTAAACGTTATGACATTGGTTATAATAAATAGCCTTATTATTTATCGCTATTATATGATTTAGTGTTATTTTTCATACTTTTGAATACATGATTAATAAATAACACCAAAAAATTTCCGGGAGTGCTACTCCCGGACCCCATTTGATTTTGCCCATCCTCACGTAAATGCCTGACTCCACCCCTACTATCCATAACCTATAGATTGCACCACTGCAACGTAACTCTATTATTGGATCACATGTTCGCATATATACAGGGCCAGCCCTGAGCATGGGCTGGCCTGGGCTACTGCCCGGGGCCCCCAATCTGAGGGGCCCCAATATATATATTATATATATATATAGAGATGTATATTTTGATAATTGGAAGCATTTGAATGTATATTTGGATTTTTATTTAATCTTAAAATTGTTGAACAACTTTTTGCGATCAACTATGTCACAAGAGAAGTTGAATGGATTGACCATCTTATGCATCGAAAAACGTATGTTGAATAAGTGTGACTGGCTACTATTGATGATTTTGCTTCTCAAAATGTTGTGAGGTCTAAGATATTTATGTGATTTCATGTAATTTTCAAAATATATAAAAAAAATTTCTTTTTCCAATTTTTATAATGACTGATTGTAAATTTTATGTAATGAAATTCAATACATGATGACCTAACCTCCCAAAATTGGGTTCCAACCATCAAAAATTTCATGTATTATATTTTATGTTTTTTAAATATAAAGGGCCTCCACATAATTTTTTGCCCAGGGCCACCAAAAGGGCAGGGCTGGCCCTGCATATACATACATACATATATATATATATATATATATATATATATATATGTATGTATGTATGTATGTATATGCTAAATTTGCAATATTAGCAGTGATGGATGAAGAAGTTAATTGAAATGGTTATTAAGGCAATTCTGAGCTGGAAGTGGTTGGTATTAACGAATCGAACCTTACAAATCACTAGGCTATGAGTTTGGTGTTGCGCCAGTATTGTAGAAGGCTTAGGTTATGTTTGGGGTTTAGGCCCCCCCTTGATTTCCTCTTCTCCTCAATAAAGTTGCCTTGAACACGAACAAAAAAACGGTCTTTTTATCTGAAAGACAACGATAAGGGTATGCCTACTAATACTTATTTTTCATGTGCTTTTTTATTATAATTTATATATATATATATAAAATAATTCGGAAGATAAGTTTAGTTGTCATCTTGAAAGTACAGAAAACATTAAATCACTTGAAAATAGAAAATAGAAAAAATAAAAGACGTTTTCCAAAACGGAAAACAAATAAAAAATATCCTTACAAATATCAATTAATCAGTTAATCCCAAATATCCATTTAATTTGCAAGAACTATAATATATGTGTATAACAAAAAGGATATAAAAACAGTTTGTCAATTTTAAGCCAGTCATATTAATGTATATGTTAATTAATTAATTATATTCTGGATTTATTGAGTGCCTTAATTAACAACACACACAAAATGTTATAGAATTCTCTCATACATATATATATATGCAATCCTAGCCGGCCAACAATTTTTATACTTGCATGCAGCCAAAGATAGTGACCCAACAGATTCAATCATTTTTAATTTATGATTCTAATCTATAAATATCACATGTACGTAGAAGAATTTCACTTGTGACACCAGTTGAAAGTTGTAAAAAAAAAAACCTCTTTTTTCTTCTTCGATTCCCATTGGCCGGGAATAATATTCCCATGGTATGCGTTAAGTTTTTATTCAACTTATCATGTCGTCAGGTGAAAAACTTATGACGATTTGAGTTTAGACTCATATCAAATATCCAAAAAAAAACTTGTATTGTGTTGTTTTCGGTTAAAAAAAGAGAGTTTATGTTGTTGAATAATTAAAGCAGTTAATTAGTACTAATTTTGTGATTTCTACTAATGATTGTACCTAATTCTGAGTCACCCATTTGTTCTTTTGGATTCTGGCAATTGTTAGAAGTACATTTATTATTAGCTTCAATAATATTGTTGACTGATCAGTAATTGTTTTTCCAATAGATACATAATGTATGACGACGTCGTACCGGCCAACTTCTTCTTTTTTTTATATTGAGGAACTATAAGCCTAATTTATATATATACGCTTCAATATAAATATGTTTCTCATTGAAATCAAATTTTGGACACACATATGCCTAACTCAACCGATAATCAATCGAGCCGCCTCTCATTGATAAACTTTGCATATTTGAATTGTCACACCCTCTCTAATGTGTCTTGTATGATATGCTCGTTTAATTCAATAGCATTGGGCATTCGTATAACCTAATTATAGTAATTTACAGTATTTTTGTGAGCAAATGGGTTATATTTTTCTTATATATTATTGCCACATATGTATAGATATGTATATATATATAGTATGAGAATAAATGGTAGCTTATATCTTTAAAAGAATAAAGGAGTTTGTTGCGTTTTTTTGGAGATCTTAGCTCATGAATAAGAACTAAAATATTACTTATTCTATATAATTTAGTCATCGTGATATCATAATTCATGCTTCACAAGTACTTAATACACTTAATTTAAAAAACTAATACATTTAAAAAGCTAATACATTCTTAAAAGAAATACTTAACACATTTAATTGCAATTTAAAAAATAAAATTCTAGTGAAAAGTTTGAAATTTTTTGGTAATCCAGAACGAAACCATATAATAAGCTTGTCATTTGGACATTTAGTATAAGCCTAAACTCGGGCCATTATGTCCATACTCACAGAAATTTCTCACCTAACGACAAATAAACCAACATCCAACATGTGGCCACAAAAAGATTGCTCGAGTGGGAATATACTTTAACTAAGGTTCATCTTGTTATATAATGCAACATAAAACAAATTGTATTCTGCATGTGTTCTTGGAATATAAAACTAGCTAGTTTATTTTGGAATATTTTAATGACACCACATTTCAATTCTATTAAATTATTCACACTTTAATGTCGAAATATAAATAAATGTCTTAGTTTTATAAGTCCCTCTTCAGTCTCTACTTTTTTTTAGGTGATAAACCTAATTGTATGGATTCACCCAATAAATTACGTAATTGAGACTTGTATATACTCGAGTCAGCATGATGATGAAGTACAATCAAAAAAACTAAACAAAAAATGAAAAACAAGGAAAAAAAACATAAGAACACAAACACTAAAAAGGGCTTTCTCCGAACACTGCGATACGATATAATATTGCACCGGATTCTATTTGCCTACCCCGAGTAACAAAGACTAAAAGAAAAATAACACATTAGATCTACATCAAGGATGTTGGTTTCTTCTTCTTCAACAAGAGAGGCCGATTTCCTTCAGATTTGAAAATCTCATCACTATAAATACTGTCAAAGCCTCAGTTGTCCTTTTGCTAATTTTGACCACCCGGAACGACGGCGTTTCAACTTTTTCCCTAGGAAACGAATCCTTATCAGATAAATATCACTAAATTTAAATTTCATCCGTTCGTTTGAAAACCCTAACTCCAACTTGAACTTCGTTTAGGTCGTACACGTGTACATTACACCAAGACCCCCTTTTCTGTCTGACTTTTAATTAGCGCCAAATTCCACTCCTATAGTCCCATCGCTTTCCCAGGAAAATGGTCTAAACCCTTCATTAATCTAACGGCAGTTAATCAACATATGCCATTATAACGGATCATAACCGTCCAAAATATTTTTTAATTTCACCCGTCCGATCAATCTCCATAATCATTCACCCGTCGGATTTTCATATAATTAAATTTGAAATAATCTCGGAGGGAGAGAAGGGAAGAAAGAAGGAAAAAGATACCCAAAAGCGTTTCGCAAATCTCTCTGCGAGTCCGTACCAGTCGATTTCCTTCGATTCCGGTCAGTCGGCGGAGTCAGATTGCAGTCACAAGGACACTGTATAGTCCATCATTCATTCTCTCAGTCTGCAAAAGTTTTTTAGCTACAAATCTGAACCTGATAGTCGCTATTCTTATCGTTGAGTGTTTCGTTGGCCAGCCGACTTTTTGTCAAACCGGAGAGGCGTTTTTCTGAAGGCGATCGTTTGTGCTTCACAGGATCGATGGACCAAGGCGAAACTGTTTCCGATTTTGCTCCAAAGAAATTGGCGAGGCAGTTGGATTTCACGGCAGCTTGCCGAGCGTCGGCGAATGCGATGCTGACCGAGAAATCGAAATTGCAGTCGTCGCCGAAGAGCTCAATTTTGGAGTCACCGCAGCTGCAGTTGGGTTTAGGATTTCCCTCGGTCATGCAGCAGCCACAGTCTCCACAGGTGCAGCCGCCGCCACAAAGACATTCTCCATTGCAAAAACAGTTACAGTCGCAGAAGCATCAGCCGGAGTCCCCGTTGCAGATGCGTTCTCCAATGCACGCAATACCGAAGCTTCAAGTGCGACCACAGCAGTCACAGATTGCACATCGCGTGCCTCACCCCGTGCATAAGCTCGTGCCAGCATTTCAGGCCGCGTAAGTTTCATACGATTATATGTTTTTTCATTTAGTTTTTCTTCATGGCTGTTTTAGGCCAATTTGATAGGATCAGACAATTGGCATGAGCATGAAAAATTTAATTGCATTGAATTTTGTAGACGATGATTATGTTAGTGGCCTTCTTTAGATGCCTCTGGCCTCTGGGGTAAGATTATGCCAATATTTGTTGTCGGTGTAAATTTTAAGAAATGGTTGGGGTTTTGTTAAAAGGATAATGTTAGCACTTGATTTCAGCAGCTTTTTGTAGAAAAATTGGATTTAACTGACATAAGTTTTGATTGTTTGGAAGAATATGTACAAGTGTCTCTGAATGTCCAAATAAAATACCATAGTGAAATAAAATTATTGCAATGATTATGGTTGTTTGATCGATATTCCAGTTGATTTTGGAATATTAAGGGAAACACTTGTACGATTATTTTGCGCCTTAAATAGCTAACTAAATCATTGAATCTTATTACTTTCCAAAAAGTGTAATGAGGGATGCACTTGACCACTGAGTACTTTAGTGCATTATAATTGTTAATGATTTCTATTATAATTGATTATCTTAGCTAAATTTACTTATTTCTCTGCTTTGATGCTATCTTTGGCACTTAATAGTTCGTTCCATTTATTCTAAGTGGGTAAGATTTTTCAATTTATCTTTTCTTTTCATATCTACATCCATACAGTATGCGATTGTTGTTTGGACAAATATTCTCTAAGCTATATGTTTCACTCAATGACCATTAACTTTTCTCTTTACCTTTTTTTAGGGGATGACCTGTTTCTCAAATCAGAAGTTAAAACACTTAACATACATGTATTTAATTGTTTGTGCCACGTCTCATTACATAATTTCATACAAGTACAAAATGCACAATTATTTTGTCCATAACCTTGAAGGTTGTGTTTTGCTTCAGGAAGCAAGAATCGCCTAGACGACTGCGGGGTGACATTGATGGAAAAGATGGTACCCCTAAGAAACCAAAGCAATGTAATTGTAAAAATTCACGGTGCTTGAAACTGTAAGTATATTGCCTCTTTTGTCATAATTTTGACCTAATCAAAGATTTGATTGGTGATTTTCTTTTTAGCCTTTTGGAAGTTTAAGCAGGGGAATTACTTTACACTCCATCTAGAGGTTGATGGTGATAGTTAACCATTGGCATATGTAGTCCTTAAGAAACTTGTCCCTTTACTGTTGAACATTTTATTGTGTGAAAACTTGTCAAATTTTTTGATTGTGTGAAGGTTTTGCTATGCAATGAAAAGAAATGTAATTCATTTCCTCAGTGAGGCTGGGAACAACATAAATCTCTTATGGAGAATGATAATGTTCTATTAGGATGTGTTAGGTTATATTTTTTTTATATGCCATATTATTTTCAAAGAATGTATACTAAATTTGTTTTCTTGAATAAAAAAGAATTTTATTGGAACAGGCACCAAGAAGGTGCAGTGAAAATTTCTAAGAGGTCAAACTATGAAAGAGCTTGTTTATGACATGTCGTAGTAATTCAGTTGTGTTTATACTCCACAACTGCATTTCTTTAAATGCTGGCTGAAATAAAGTTATTGAGTTTTTGACTTCATTTTGCATTCTGTATGATTATAACGGCGTGCAAATTTTCTTTCTTTTTCCTTTTTTTTTTCAACTTTGTATGTATCATTATCAACCATAAAGTTTATGCAAACTCCAGGTATTGCGAGTGCTTTGCTACTGGAGTTTATTGTGATAACTGCAATTGCATAAGCTGCCAAAATAATGTGGATAATGAGAGTGCAAGGCAAGAAGCTATTGGAGCAGTCTTAGAGCGCAATCCAAATGCTTTCAGACCAAAAATTGCCAACAGTCCACATGGATCTTGGGATGCTAGGGTATGTAATCATCTTACAATTCAAGTTTGAAAGAAAATTTTCTTTCTTTTGATGGTATACTAGGTTCATTTTCAATCTAACTGGGAAGTAACATTCACTGAAGTAACTGAATTGTTGATATAATTATGGTTTTCTTCGATTTCTTTGTCCATGCTGGAATCAGTTACGTTGACAGCATTGTAAAGGCCTTGTCCATATGTTTTAACTGTAGGATGACGTTTTACATCTATTATACAGAAGAAGCTCGAGAATAATTTAGTTAAGGGCATCTGCTTTGTGTTGAATGGTATTGAGTACTTCTATAGTTCTATTTACTATAGTTATACATGATTTTCTTAATGGTACCTTCTCCACTTTTGAATAAAAAGATTTATGAGTGTTTTGTGCAACTCATATCAGAGCGTATCACAACATCTCTAATTTCTTGTATGATGGTTCTTGTTTATTTCCTACCTTGTCTTGGTGATCTTTCTTTTGACATCACTTGAATAAGTCAAGCAATCGGGAAGAAGCTAAATTTGTTAGTGTGATATACCATCTCCATTTCTGGTCATTGGCTAGAAGTGTGATTAGTGCAAAGTATTTTTTTTGAATGCTAAGTTAAGTTGCATGCTTTCTTGCTCCTTTAAATGGCAGATGTAAGGATATAAACTACATCTTTTAAGGTCTCATTATACCTAGAATAGGTGCAATATGTATAATGTTTTATTGTAGCAGGAACGACGTGGCCTATGTCATGTTGGATTCAAGCTATTTATAATCTTGCTGTGATTGGTAATGCATTTATAATGTGTGAAAGCAATTCCAGGAAGAAGCTGGGGAAGTTCAATTGGTGGGAAAGCACAATAAAGGATGTCACTGCAAGAAATCTGGTTGTCTCAAGAAGTATTGTGAGTGCTACCAAGCTAATATTCTTTGCTCTGAAAACTGTAAGTGTATGGATTGCAAAAACTTTGAAGGAAGTGAAGAAAGACAGTCTCTATTTCGTGGAGATCCCAATGCCATGGCCAACATGCAACAGGCTGCCAATGCAGCCATCAGTGGGGCCATTGGGTCATCCGGCTATGGCATTTCTGTTGTTTCCAAGAAAAGAAAAGGCGAGGAAATGTTGAGCATGGGATCCAAAGATCTATCAATTCATACCACTCTACAATTTCAACAGGTGCTTCTTTGTCCTTCTGGTTATGACGTCCTTCAAAGTTATCCTATGTAATTAGGCTGATTTGAACCATTTTTTAGTTTTTCTTTTATTTAAGTTCGTCCCCCTTATAGTGAAAATAATAAAATTCTGTCCCTTTTCAGGTCATTATTTTTTTGCTCTGTTACTTGGACGAACATAAGCTTTTTATATCCTATTATTTACTGCAAAAGTGCAAAGTGTTGTTGTCTCCATTATCCATACGAAAATTAACTCTGAATTTATTAGCATTTTCGGCTTTGCGAAACTCTCATAATCTCTCTGCTCCTTTGTGTTTAAATTTCCATCTTGGCATTTCTGTTTCCTCTTCCTCTTAAAAGAATGAATTCTCAAATGTCAGGAAACTTTTCAAAAAAGTTCCAAAGCCTCCTCTTCCATTATCTCTGTCCCTGTTTCTCAAAGGACTAATGGATCTGTTTTAAGATCCTCAAAGCCCACATACAGGTAAGTGTTTGTGTCAGACTTCCACAAGTGCCTATTTGAAACTTTTTCTTGCTTTCCCTTTTAAAGCTAATTTTCATAACTGCTCCTGGCTCAAGATCTCCACTGGCGGGTGTCCTTCAACCTCAGGACATGAAGGAGCTATGCTCAGTCTTGGTCATAGTTTCAGAAGAAGCTAGAAAGGCGCTTTCAGGTATTCACCGAGATACATAAATGACATTATCTTGTTTCTGAGAATTTCAATTAAATTTCTAATCTTTATCTAGTTATATAACTGAATTGGTTATAACAAATTTCCGATTTTACTATGTCTAAGTGAATTGGCCGTTGGTTCTGAGTGTTGGGCTATTAAGAGAGTAAAAGACAACATCCAAAAAATGTATGTTGCAGAAATGCAAATGTTTCGTTGGATGTGTTGCCACATGAAGACAAGTTTGAGGAAACCGTTTAAGACGGTATAAACATGTAAGACGTAGAGATAGCAGTACGGAGGTGAGGAGAATTGAGAGAATTTGTATAGGAGAGTGTAGGAAGCGAAGATGAGGATCTAAAAAAACTTGGCTTGAAGTTGTAAGAAAGGATATGGATTCAGTAGAAGTTGATTAAAGTATGGTCTTATAGAAATGAATGGCAGAAACGAATACATGTAGTGGATTCCTATTGATTTTCTCATAAATCCATGTAGCTGACCCCACACTTTTGATATAAAGCCTTGAATGATGATGTTTCTATGAATTTAGCGAAGAAGAGATCAAATGTGCCTCATTTTATTTTCTCTAATACTTTGGTTAAACCTTGCCAGAAAAAAGAGGAAAAATGGATGAGAAAACCGAGGGACAACAAAGTACCCATACCTTTTCTGCTTCACCTATTCAAGAGAGTGAAGATAGTGTAAAAGGACATGGTGTTCACAAAACTTTGCCAGATAACCGTTTGAGTGGGGACCAAGCAGCTAGAGAAAAATGCAGCGATGGTGGAACAGATGAAGGTGATCTGAAAAATAAAAAGCCAATGTCCCCTGGAACACTTGCATTGATGTGTGATGAACCTGATACAATCTTTATGAGGGCGGCATCACCTACTATGGTAGCAGAACATTGTCAAAACAGGACTCAGAAGTTATATAATGGACATGAGAGCTCGGAGGTTTATGCAGAGCAGGAAAGGCTCATCCTAACCAGGTTCCGGGATCTTCTCAATCGACTGATTATTTTTGGGAGCATAAAAGGTTAGTTTCTTTTGGGATTTTCTCAATCAGCTGATTACTTTTGACATTTCCTTGGTTTGGTGAAATTTTTTTTCTTTTTGAAAAAAAATAACTAAAGTAGATTACTAAAGTAGACAATCATCAATAGACCTGTGACTGATATGTAATTTGCTGAGAACTCACAATCAATCAGCACGTGTCTATCTTGGTTTCTAAGTCTTAGAAATGCCGCTTCAGTAGATGCTGATAACATGTGATGTGTGAGTCCAACTGGTACTTGCATTTTTTTTTTCGCTATAAATTTCGCCAAAACACCTGACAGCTTATCTCACAGCTTATAAATTAGCTTATTTTTCACAGCTTATAAACTAGTTTATTTTGACAGCAAATAACATATCAATCACAATCAATCACATGAAAAAAAAAAAAAAAAAAGAAGATTACTAAAGTAGACAATCATCAATAGACATGTGATTGTCTACCTAGGTTGCAGTCAACTATTGTATGCTCTGAAGATTCGATAATGTTTTGTATAATGTTTTATATAAAGTCTTTTAAAATTCTTTTCATTTTTTCTGTTTTCAAATTGTCGCTGGAGAGACCACAATTAGTCAAAGGGACCAGTTGAAAAAAAAAAAACTAATTTCTTTTTGCAAAAGTAAAGTACCAGTGTTTGGGATTAGTTGCCTCCAAAAGGTCCTTTTTAAAAAAAAAATAAAAGAGGTTACTAATTTCTTTTAGTGTATGTGTATCCAGCTGGCTGATTATTGGGTTCTGTATTGAGAGGCCTTCTAGGCTAGTCCCATGTCCAACTTACTGTGAAATGGAGGGATACGAAGCAGTTTATGTGCAGTTGAACTCAATTTTTTTTTCCTTATGGAGAGTATCTATCTGGGGTGACCGTTTTAGTTTTGGGGTCTTTAAAAAGTAAAATAAAACTTAGAATGATGACAAAATGATAGGCTGAACTGGTTTTGACATTGCTTTGTGACATCACTACAGTAACAAAGAAGTTCTGTGCCAACCAAGCATTTTAGTTTTCTATTGAGGATTTCCTATTGCGGGTTTTCATTATGTGTCTTATACTTAGAAATTGGTCCTTATGCATTCATGTGGCAGAAACATGTTCCCCAGTCTCCCAAAAAGGATCAGGGAGCCAGCAAGAATCCATGGAGAGAAGCACTATAAAAGCAGAAACTGTTGCAGAAAATCACAAGGAGGCTTGCAGCTATGGCATTGCAAACTCCCCTCCAGCTACGACTGCCGAAAATGTATGAAACATTGACTCTTATCACTTCCGCCTTCAATAATTATATTCTATGGAAGTTACAATACCTGTTTGTTCCCATTGGAGAGATTAGAACCAATACTAAGAGTGGCAATTAGGGCGAAACTGGTAGGGTGATGTCAAACTGTGGCTTGTGATTCATCCCCTCTTCTCGATGAGGCTTCAAGCTAGAGCCCTACTAAATACCGAGAAATGTTCTTGTAGGAATGAAATAATACTAGCTGAATCTCATGTGATTACGATGTTTGCAGCAACTACATATTTATGAAAGTGTTATTTGGATTTCGGGATGCTTTGCTGTTGTAGGGCAAAGTATAGTTATGTCATATGTTAGGACTATATCCCCAACCCGAGTTAAAACCAGTAACCTCTAATTCAGCAGGGTCTGCCCTTAACATGTTTGTCTCCGCATATGATCATGCTCCTTTTGAGAAATATCAAAGAAATGGAAAGCAATCTAAAAGCTTTCGAAGAGAATCCAATCCCACTAGATTTTGGTAAAACAGACGTGAAAATTTCAGGCACCAAATGTACCATTAGTGCGTTGGTTTTTAGCTCTTGAATGAACTTTCCTGTCTCAGGTAAACAGAGTCGCCTTTTGGGGAAATTTTGGACTTAGAAGAAACCAAGTTACATATATAGAACAGAAGATCCATGGTGCTTTGCTTCTTAATAGCTTGTCCATGACTAGGATAAAACGCTCTTCCCAAAAAAAAAAATAGTAATCCCTCTTTTTTCTTGCTTTTTAATATTGATATTTCTAAAAAAATTTATAAAATAATAAGTGATAAATATCAATGATTTTGAATCTAATGATGCATTACACAGCAATTGGCAATCATAAAAAACAAAATAAAAAACAATTACCAATAGTACTCCCTGGCAGCTATAACTATAGTCAGATACAGCAACTCAAAGATGACTTAACAATTCAAGACTCCAATAGTTACACTGATCATTGGAAAATCTGGAAATGACATGTAAAATAAATGATTTGTTGCACAGCATTAATACATTATTAACAAAGACACAGGAGAAATCGGAAGTTCAGGCTTTACTATAAGCAGTTCTAGCAATCTAAGCACAACCACAACTTCAACATCCTAGAATTTCTTTCTAGACTTTATAGGAATAATTCATTCCACACCAACCACGGGAGGTGGTTATTCATTTTGAGCATTAGAAATTGGTTCTCAAATTCACCCTTTCTTTGGCATGGCAGCAAGTCTAGTGTACATTCTTGCCATGGCCTGGAAACCTCTTATATCACTAGAGCGTAAGAGATTCCCTGTAAACAATAAGGAAGAATCTGTTAGGAAGAAACATCATTGTGTGCAGGACGAACAAAGTTGCAAAAATAAATTCCCCATAATAGCAAGAAACAGGAATTGACTTGTCAAAGCCAGAGAAAACACCTTTTAAGTCAACTCCGGTTCCCCATTCTATTGGTTATCTTCTTCTTTTTTTTTAACGACGAACCATAGGCCAAAATAAACCCCAGATACTTGGATCCCCCACTCTCCCCAAGTACATGATAAGTTGCAGGGTGTTTGGGAGAGTTAAACTTGGGTCCCCTGGCTGGAAGGATTCATCCTCAGCCAACTCGATCACCTCTGGTGGTTTGATCACCTCTAGTGGTTCATTGGTTATCAATTTAAATTAACCTTTCAGAACTCAACTTGGAGGCCCCACATATTTATCCTATACTTGTCCAGTTGTCCTCCAAGATACATCCATTTCTGTTCTCATAGAAAGCCACACAAACTCTTATGTGTAAACAGAACATTCACAATGCTTCAGCAGCTTTAGTCTATATCTCCACTGTTTTCACCTTATATGACCACCCTAAGATAGTAAGATATAATATAGGGAATAATGACAAAAACTGACAACTAATAAGGGGGCGTTAAGGGAAAGATGCAGAAATTGAAAAAGACCTCAATATTTTGGTCCGTCAACAATTGGATCAGTATTTGACTCTTCATAATTGCCTCCAGTTGCTGTACTTTTTGATTAAAGAGAGAATTCTGGCACTAATATTCACACCACTGCTAATCAAGTTTCAGGAAAAAATATGACTGCTAACAAGTTTCAGGAAACAGTACAAGTTCTGGAGACAAAAACTCTAAACCAGCTCAATTGAATATTAATGAGACACACTTTCCAGCAAAAATTACGAGTGCTCAAGGTACTTCTAGCACTAACAGGAAATAAAAGCAATGCATCCAAAGAAGTACCAACATTGGACACTAACTTACCTGAATCACAATTTAGTGGGCTATCGGCTTCTGGGTGGGCCATCAATGCAATTATGGCCCTACAAACCGACTGAAGAGTCCAAGCTGGGCTCCATGCATTCTTCAAAATATCAAGGCAGATCTCTCCCGTCTGCAAGAGGCGGGACAGAAAAGGTACTAAATAACACTTAAAGGACAGGCTTTAAACAATTTTACCAGAAATGAAATTCAGTAAAATTATAAAATACACATCATTTTACCAATCTATATCCAACAGATTGAAACATTCACAAAAACTCCAAACTTTAATATTACTCCAAAACTATTATTTTCAAAAGCTCTCAGAATGAGCTCCTTTCCAGTAGAAACAGTCTGAAGAAGAGGGGGAAAATCAAGTGGACTTGTTGACAATAATGCAAAAAAAAATGTTTCTAGAATCTCCTCTTGCAACCATGAGTTCATAACAATTGGAAGCAATCTATAAGGGTCTCTTTAGTTTAGTTACACCAAAAGATGAAAACATTGTGCACATTGAAACATCAAAGGCCAGCTCTACCATCTACAGTTCAATCCTGTTTGCAATATTGCACAGCAATAGTAAGTGGAATAGACAAATGTTGATTTTGCTTTTGGACTCACAGCAGCTGCAGTTGCAGTAAGTTTGGAAAGGAGTAAAGTTAGAAAAACACAAGCTCCTTTTTAAGCTTGAAAACAAGCAAAAGATCACACCAAAACATTCATACCTTAAAATGCACATTCGGATGAAATATTTTGGTCAAGAACCGCACTTGGGGAGGTTGCAAAGGATATTGCTCAGGAACAGAAAAGGCAAGCTGAAAGATACCGCCTTCGTAGGGAGTCTCGGAAGGTCCCTGCATACATACAAGTACAAAGATAAAGTAATCCAATAAACAACACACTAAACCACCAATCTCCAACAATATGTCAGCCTACCTTGATAAGAGCATTCCATTTAAATATGTTTGATTCATCGCATACTAATTGAATATCTGGATCAGCAGCTTTTTCTTTTTGCACCTCTTTGTATTCCTTAAATAACCTAGCCCTTGATGGCTTCAAAAGTAGCAAAAAAGACTGTAATTATACTTCATAATGCTTAGATTGAACTAGGCATTAAACAACAACTGAAACCATTTAAGACCAAAGCCTCTTAAAATACACAATGTATCAGATCTGCAAAAACCACAGATTCACCCCCTAGTAAATGTTCTGAACTTACTTTTTCTAATTTTTCAATCCAAAATAACATGGCTATGACCTGCATAAGCCCCATCTGGGCATTAACCAGGCTATACCCACATGCACATATATGAACACATCTCACACAACTGGAAATGAAAAAGGATCAATAAATAGTTGCTAACCTGCATTTTGAATGATGCTTTCTGCCTCAATCTGCTTCAAAGCACACGCAGAAGATATTATCTGGTAGCTGCAGTGTCAGTCTGTCAGAAAACATTAATCACCAATAATGTCGGCATAAAACAAAAAGTCTACTTTCAATTTAACTCAGATAGCAATCCTTTCATACTCATAATCGCATAGGATGATCACCAAATGAAGGCCATGATTCTAATTAAGCAGAGTAACTAGTTCTAGAACAGCTAAAACAACCAAATGAAAGCCAAGATTCTAATTAAGCAGAGTAACTAGTTCTAGAACAGCTAAAACAACCTTAGATACCAGAAGCTAGTCTAATTTTCTTTCCTTCACTTTCTCTGCGATTGATAGCATGAGTGATGATACACAAATTCCTTCGAAACTGAAAGGATCTACTTATCATTGATATATTATTCATAACTGAGAAAGAACCAAACGAAAATGAGAGGAAATTCGAAACCCTAAATTATCCTAGAATTCGAAATTCTATTGTGTTTTCCTTTTCTCGGTAGCCAAACAGATAACAAAATTGTACTCAAGCATAAATCCATGTACCAAGAATTGCCAATTCTGTAGTTACGACTTACGAGCTCCGAATCTCAGCAATCTGCGAAGCGAGGGGGAGAGGAATGAAAAGGCGCAACCAGGAAGTTCGGATTCTACGCGCTACGGCGACCGGCGGGCCTCTGTTTTTTACTTTTTAGTGGCATTTTGACTATTTAAAGGGCAAAATCGTCCACTTACACCGAGAAAACAAACCGTGTTATCATTATACCATGGACGAACGGTTTGAAACCTACAGCCAAACACGAGACTGAGGCGCACTGCGCATCACGCCCAAAATATCTCAACGTTACATGCGAGCGAAATAAACCCTAGGGAAGGCTAAAACCCTCTACAGTAGAGTGATCGCAATGGCAGGTTCAACGCTTGTTTCCCGATTATCGACTCGATTAGGATCTTTATCCTTGAATCTCAACAAATCAATCACCAAGTCAGTCTTACCCACCATTTCTCCATCGAAATCGAGCTCGGAGTTTCAAGTTTCCTCCTCATTGAAGCGCCTTTCACGGGATTCAAGGTAAAATCCTTTGAAGGAAGTAAAATTGATTCATTTCATTTATCTACTGATATGTAATTCCATTTTTATGGTGTAGATTACCTGTCCAGTTGAGCTGCTTAGTCTCAATGGTTCCATTACATGACGCAATTGCTTCTGCCCGCTTAACATCTATGCTTTCAGCGGAATCGCAGAGCTGGGGGCTAACTCCACAAGGTAACCATCATTTTCATTCATACGCACCCAATGCAATAATTATAACAAGGTAACCATCATCTTCATTCATACGCACCCGATGCAATTATTATAACCAGTTATTAGCCGATGTAATACTCGATTGAGATGCTGATTAATAGATGGAATCTGTACTTGCACTATCTGTAATGGGATTAGTTTATTTTTTAAGAATTTGGAAGAAAAAATTTGTAGTAGGGGGAGCAATTACTAGAAGAATGGGTGCTCAAAGAACGAGTATTTGATTTATCATTGTCGGTTCTTGGTAATCATAGATATTAGCTAGCTGCTTACAGGTTTGGTTGCATTGTGATATATTCAACTTCTTGTGAGGCCTCCTCGTTGAGAAGTCAAGAAAGTATAACCAGATAAGTTTTAGCTGTTGCACCCTTCATAACCCAATAAGTAGAAATGAAATTTGGTATTCATGAACGCTGGAAGGGAGCAAATATTATGTTGGTAGCAATTGTATAGAAGGTCTTTTTGGCAAAAGGTAACTGAAGAATATGGACAGGGTTCATTGATGGTTGTTTTCTTATACCAATTAGCGGAGTTTTTCTAAATAGATTCTCAACATTGTATCCAAAATTGCTTATGTTGAGTGGTTACATTTTGGTCTGGATATTAATATATTCTTTCGTCTTTCATCAATTGCGTTTCTTTGATTCATTTTATCATCTTGGCAGGTATATCTATGCCTTTATGACAGCATCACTTTGGGATGGGAGGATCTCATTGGTTGAATAATTTTGTGCTGCTTTGCTATTTTTCTTTTATGATGAACCGTCTAGTTGTAGCGGCACGGTTCGTGAGAGTTGTTCAATACTTTGGCAATGAATTACTTGCCCAGACTGTAGTCTGGGTTTTATCTGTAGCTTCCAATTTCCAGGCCCTGACATGGTTTTCCTGTTGCAAGTGAGGTGAATTGCATAATAGAAATGACATGTTGAACAAGTGAGAATTCTAAGTTTGATCCTTTTTTTTTTTTGGCTTTTATGAACACATTTAGATTAGATAATAGATGAGTGTCATTTTCAAAAGACAAGCAAGATCATTTGGATGAATTCTGCTGCTGTTTCAAGCAGAACACATTTTCAGTGAGCTATTAGTTTTTCCTTGGTTATGGCATTGATCTTAGTTACTTTTTGGCAAAATTTCTCATGTGACGGTCTAGGTGAATTGCTGGTACGTTTGACAGGATTTGTATGTATAGTCCCAGTAATTAGGATCACAGTGTTATCCCAATTGCTAAGGTGTACATGTGGAATCTATCACAAACACATTAAATCCTGTACATGTACATACAACTGGGCTAACTGGGTGAGATCTTTATCTTCTTCGTTTATATTTTCAAAATGTCGAAAACATAAAACGTAATTTTTGTTTTCCACAAAAAGGGCTAGCCAAACATCCGTTTTCAAAAACTAAAAATATATTAGCCTATCAATGCTGCTCCCATTCCTTCATACAATCCCAAAGCCAAATCACTAGACAACCAAATATCATCCAGTGTCTCGACTCTCCCAAAAACGAAATAGAAGAAACAGAAGGGCCAAGTGAAGAAATCCTAGTCCCTTTACATTATTAAACAAACAAGATTCCAACAGAAATAAAAGGCTTCCAGTAGAAACCCATATCTTAGAACATCAATCCAATTGAGTGTCAACCCTTTTCTTTTCTTTTTTCTCTACAAGAAATGTACAGGGTTTCAATGTCAAACATGGAAAAGGGCTATAAGGCCAAAAAGACCGGGAAGAAATATATATCGGAATAAAAATTTAAATTGATGGTGAATGAAGACAATGAAGCAAGTTAGCAAAAAAATTCTAAGAAACAGAAAAGTAAAAAAAAATAAATTGCAGGTCCAGTCATGATGTGTCATATGCCACGAGCTCTTACACGAGTGGCTTCGACTTTAATTTTGCTATGTCGACAAGGTCTCCGAATAACTTGTCCTCTGGCTTGGAAGTCTTCTTCATGGGTGGCAAATAGGATGAAGTCGGGACTTGATATGAAGAGTTTGTCATACCATTATCATTTCTAACAGACATCCCATACATTTGCTGCTGAAGGTACTGAACGCCTTGTTGCTGACCATATCCATATCCTGGCATCTGGTTACCATACATTTGTTGCTGTGGATACATTGAAGCCATCTGCCCAGATTGCATTGGCTGCGGGACCATACCCATGTACTGCCCGCCCTGGACTTGTTGAGGATGAAAACCAACAAATTGATTGCTCTGTCCAGCCTGATGATTGATCGCTGATAATTGGCCACCTGCAATGGGCTGAGTATACATACCCACAACCTGTTCATTCCCCATGGACTGAGGAGACCAAGGGTGCATACCACTTGACACTGGTTGAGCATGTGTGACAACCACCTGAGTAACTTGCAAAGGCTGAGGAAGCTGAGAGCCAGCCACCAAATTATTGTCCGGCTGTACTTCCCACGGAGGTGGTGGTAGTGATCCACCAGTTTGAGCTCCTTTTCAACATAACACGTAAGCTTAAAAAAATATACTAGAACATATAATGGCAATAAAAGTATGCATGTAAGTCTTGAGGACCTTGTTAAGAATCCAACAACAAACCGATTTGATTCAATTGAAAGTACTAAAGAACAAAATATTCTTCTAATTCTCTAGTCCATAATAAAACAGCTACATAAACTTAGTATTTAAAGACATCAATCCTAAACTAAATTAACAAACAAACTCTAATTAGTTGACAAATAAGGATTCCTAAACAAACTCATAATTAGTTGACTAAACTTAAACAAGGATTCCTAATTATCCTACGATTCTCATTAGAAAGTCACTGTAATAGTTTTTGATCGCTAAAACCCAGAACATCAGAGCACCTTTACAACATAACTCGCAGAGTTCAATAAACTCTACAATGAAATAGGGATGAAAGCAAAAAATATACTCATCACCCTAAACCAAGCATATAAAGAAGGTTTGGAGGAAAATGCAGGGGGCAATGCATGACCCAAAAACCAGAAGTTAGTTTAATCAGGTTATGATGCTTGCTGCTACGGACGGACCCGCATTTGAAGTACTTAGCTGGCATCAGATGTCTGCTGCCAGCTGAACTTCTAAACACCAAATACACAACTCAAAAAACTCTAATCCCAAATCAATTCGGATCAGCACAAATATCCACTCCAATATATATATTTTTATTTTTATTTTTTTTTGGATACCGGGAAACCCCCGACTCAACGGCCCCTTCGAAATCCCTGGGCCGGTTCTAAACCTGGGTCTGACTGCCACATCCCGCACCACGACGATAGACGCTTAAACCCGAACTAAAGCCCGTGCGGGTAAACCTCCAGAATTGTTGCGCCTGGTGTAGCTCGAACATCTGACCTTATGCACTCATGTGCACAAAGACCAATGGTATAACCAACCAGGCTAACGGCCTTTGGATAACTCCAATATAATTTTTAAAAAACTATTTATCAAAAGGGAAAAAGTATAAACATACCATAAGCTGGTGACGGTGGGGAAACAGGCGAGGCTGGTTGCTGCTGTTGGACAAACTGGCCATTCCAGGAAGGACCAGTACCCTGAACATGAAATGAATGCCCATATTGTGGTGATCCTATATTGGGGCCATTTCCATTTTGGTAAAATCCTGTTTCTGGGGATTGGAAATTCTGCTGCTGTTGGAATGGTGTGTTCAAAGGATTGGTTTGCGTACCAAGATTAGCAGGTTGGATATTGTTAGAATTAGGGGTATTGTTACCATCGGAAAACATGTCAAATAGTACAAGGGCATTATGCTGAGATGCAGGTGCAGTTGGTTGCTTCTCTCCCAGGGGAACAAGAGCTAATGAATTTTCAACTTTTGGAGAAGCAAAGTCATCGCCGCTCAGCAGGTCAACTTTTGGATTGGCTGCTGCCGGAGGATTCAGACCAGTTGTGCCAGGAGGTGCAGGAAGCAACAGCTGATTCAGTGGATTAACCCCTGCACCAGAACTTGAGGTAGATCTGCAAAATATCCTGAAACTTTTAGCTCAAAAAGCCAACTACATAAACTTTGGATTCTGGAGAGGAAAATATACTTATCTTAGCCACTTCATTTACCAAATTTCATACAGCTACAAAGTGTCCATCAAAAATAAAAAAATCCATTTTTAATCCAAGCTAACCTTGGATTTAGAAAAATGGAAAGAAAAAAAAAAACAACTTTTTGAACACATTTTTCCAAATAGAAGAGTTTCAAGATCTACCACTGCTGAAAAAAAATGTTAAATCCAAACCACCACCTCTTCTGTTTATTTCTTCTTCTTTTCCTTTTTCCTTTTTTCTTTATTTATTTTTGAAGAATCAATTTAGATAAGTTGCGAAAAAACCGTTTAAGATGGTATAGACATGTACAACATAGAGATAGCAGTACAACGGTGAGAAGAATAAAAAAAATATATAGGAGAGAGTAGGAAGCGAAGAAGACCTAAATAGACAAGGCTTGAAGTAGAAATAAAAGGATATAGATTCAACAGGAGTTGATGATAGTATGATCTTAGATAGAATTGAATGGCGAAAACGAATATACATAGTGGATTCCCGTTGATTTTTTCATACTCATGTAGCCAACCCCAAACTTTTGGGATAAAGGCTCGGATGATGACGACGACGATGATTTTTGGAGAATCAAACCAGTACATGTTTGGGGAAAAAAAATCATAAATACAAAACAGAGAAGAGTTTCCAGATATACTGCAGAAGGAAACAACTAATCAATTTACATTCATAACCTGAAAACTCAGGCTCACACATAAACCAGACGACAACAGTAATTGTCTGGGTCAAAACTATACAGGTCACCTTGAACAACATTATAGACCAACTTCATAATGTAGTCCATACAAATTTTAGGACCAACCACATCAAAAAAAAAAAATCATCTCTAGGCATGGGCATTTCAACCGATTGAGTCCTTCGGGTGAATACAACAATAAATTTGAGTTCAAATTGACAACTAGAAAACCAACTTCAAAGGGAATCTCAAATCTGCACATGCTCAAACCTTAACGGTGAAAATGTAAAAATTAAATGCCTACTTGGCCTAATCCACTAGATTTTTGACAGGACAACTACAGTATATTTTTCCCACTATAGGTTTTTCAGTGCATATGAATTAGTGACTACTTTACTTACCCTCCATCAGGCTTTTTGCTGCCATCTCCAGTGTCAACCAATGGGGCTTCAACATCTAGAAGTGCTGCAGTAGGCTCAGGATTGGGTTTCTCTATTTTAACTGGTGTCCCTGAAGCAATGGCTTCATGCTTGGCTAATACACGTTGCAAGTCATCATTCAGTGCCAATCCTTGACATAGCAGTGATTCATCCCTGAAAAATAAAAAATAGTGGTTCTTCAAGTTAGAGAGATGCAGTATTGGTCCATTAATCATTGCTTTCTGGAAAAGAATTAATCTACTCAGCCGACCAAGATCAGCCAGTTTTGAAAACACTAATGAGCAACACAGATCACAAAAAGAGACCTATATGCAAGCTCGATGCAGAGTTGATTAAAATATAAAAGCTACAAAGACCAGTTCATCTATTCCGACAGAAAATCATTATCATATCATTAGTTTAAAGATTAAAATCAATCAAAAAAGAGTACAAAGTCACCATGATCGCAAAGAAAATAACATCAGCATAGAGTACTGAGAGGGATGAAAAACCTAAAGTGTATCATACAAGAATTAAATGTGAGTCCTTACGTGGTAGAATTAACAAGGTGCACCACTCTTTGCTTATATGTACGGCACTGTTCCACCAAGTCAGCAAGAACATCCTGTCCCAGCCCCTGCAGATTGGAAGTAATCTTACTCAAATATGCAAATATACTTATGAACTCAAGAAATGTACCATTCCCCAGAATAAATAGGTTAAGAAATGATGCATCAGAAACTAATAAAAAGTTGAAAGTTTGTTACTACATGAATCAGACATGTGCTAATCAAGTGACATAACAGAATAATATTACCCAAGTCACACTTAGTTTACGAGCCAGCGTCAGATCAATTAGTAACTTCAATTACAAAAGCCACCGAGTTATCTATTAACCGCAACATAACTCATACTGCTGTTATTCGAGAAGAAAATTTCATTTAATACTTTTAATTCAAAGAATACCTCTTTGTTCCCTGGATTCAATGCATTTAGCATTTCTGCAAGGACATCGCTGATACCCCTAGCATTTTGAATCTCTGTCAAGCTAGCAAAAGAAAAATATCAAATAAGACGAGATACATAATCACCAATTATAATGCAAAAGCAAGCAGTCAAGGTGTGCAAATGTAATGCCAATCGCAACCTTCTGCAGAATCTGCACCACAACAGAATCAGTAATATATATCCCTATTCTCAATGACTACCCCAGTGAAGGGAGGATACCACTGCTTTAATTAATCAGGAAAAGAATTACAACCAAAAGTGCAACAACAACTGGAATACAGAGATGTCAAACACCTAGATTGATAAAGAAAAAGGCAAGTAGATGCATCCCAGCTTGGTGTACGGAATTTAATATATTAAAAATGTAGGAATAACAGATAATACAGCTGGTTTGGTCTTCACAAAAACCAAGGCAAAGGGAAAAACAAAATTGTGTCATCAAAGGCTCCTCTTTTGCTTCATTAAATTCACTACATCTGATGGGCGCAAAAGATAAAAATATGCTACATAAAATCCAAGGACAAACTATTTTTCACCGTAACAAGATAGATCATACATGAAAGTCAGAATGTATTCATACAAATTCCGTCAATTATTCTACCAGCAATTCACTTATTATCGATATCCTAAGTTTTGAAATCAGCACGTGAGACTTAGCAAGCAGCACCAACAAGACATAAGCAAGATTAAGCTTTTATCCAGGTCAAGTTTTACTCAAAGAACAAGAGAGGAGTGACACAATATACCTCAAGGTTGGAAACTCAGCTTCTGTAGAAGACTCGGCTGCCTCCGGTCTAAAATCAGTATTACGCAGATTTTGTGGATAGGAAGAAAGAGGTTGTGTTTGTGGTGGTGTGAATACTGGTGCAGAGCTCTCAGATCTGTGAGGGAATACCGCTCCAGCATGCTATTTTAAATAGAGAGACAATCCATTCAGTTTGGAAGAAAATGATCAGATCATTGCCAATCTATACTCGAGAACTTTTGGCTATTCAAGCTCGGCTCGAGTTATATAGGATAGCCTCGAGCTCGATTTGAGCTTAATATGTGAGCTCGAGTTCGGCTTGAAAATGTGTATGCAAAGTTCGAGTTCAGCTCGAGTGAGTCACCAAAATTATTGAGCTCGAGTTATTGTCTTGCTAATTTTATTACAAATACTAGAATTCAATTTTAATTATGATATATTATGTATCATATTTAGATATTGAAATTGAGCCGACTCGTGAGCTTTCGAGCCGAACAAATATAAGCTTGAGTTCGAGCTTGATAGATAATTGAGCCCTACATTAAGCTTGAATTCGAGCACTAGCTCAGTAAGTACAAACTCAAACCGAGCCTAATCGAGCTCGAACTCGAACTGTTCGATTAGAGCTCGGTTCATGTGCAGCCCTAATTGCCATAAATGCCAAAATACTTGTCTTACTTTCTCAGCTATGATCTTTTGCAGTCTTGAAGGAAAAAAAATGAATCCAAAGGAATTACCAACAACTCCTGGTATGCACCATAATATTGTTGATGTCTTGCCCTAGGTCCTCCAAAAGCCTCTTGCCAAGTATCTATAAGAATCAGTATCTTCTCTTTGACATGTAAGTCAGGCTACAATTAAAAATCAATAAATACCATCAACAATTTAATAAAAAGAATGTAGTAATACAGAGGTACAACTAAATTATTCCAGAATTAGTTTTTACCTTCCTCCTAATTATTCTCACCATCTGATGAAGAACACCCTTCTCTGCTACATGCATGTGGACAATGTCCCCACAGTTCTTTACTATTGTCTCCAGTAGCTAATATATGGAGTCCACACCAAATTTTAAACAAGTTTAGTTGTCACTTCTCAGGAGAATGTTAACTGAAAAAGAGGCATGACAATCATATTTATCATAAATTTATGCAGCCTGGGTAAGTGACCCAAAAAGTAGTAACCCTAAAAGGGCCTGAAATAATCAAGTCTTGAAAAACCTACAGATCAGAATAAGACTGACATTTTCAGCAAACAAGGCCCATATACTATCAGTTACATATTTGAAGCACAAACCCAAGAGTAATAGAATAAAAGAAAAAGGGTATTTATGTTATAAGTAATAATGCATTTAAAAAAAAAAAACAAAAAAGAACCAATCTCCATGAGAACAACAGTTTTCCTCATCATGAATGTACAATCCTGTTGAAGTTACAATTACAGCTATTATACAAGTTCAAAACCCTATTTTTTTTTGGCCTCTCCTAGACCATATATAAAAAGTCCAGCCTGTCAGAATATAACTGACTCAATGAACCTCTTAAATAAAGCCCTTCACAAATCCGCAATGAGAACTAAACTCATAAAATAGTATAAAAGTCAACCCTAATCAAATCGAACTTACAAATTTTCCTTCATTTAGGTGGTTCACTTCCAGATTTTGTTCCTCCCAACTTGCTTACATAATTTATTTTTTTTAAATGCAAAAGAAATTTTACTAATGGGCACCAAGAGAGTGCGGCCCAAAGAAGAAGAGTACATAGAAAGAACAGATGAAAAAATGAGAAAACATATTGGGGCGTTGCTTACATCATATTATTGAATGACACTGCATTGCACTTCTGACAAATTTCCAAAAGTCCAAATAACGTAATTTATTTCTCTAAGGCACAATGCAATGAATGACATTATTTTTTCCTTGGTTTGCAAATCAAACTTATTCTGACTGCTTCAAGAAAGTAGATTCAATGAACAAAATCATCTCTAATGACAGTAGAGGTGCAATATAATCTTTTTTCCTTCACTTCTAGTATGTTCGTCAGGACCTATCCATGTGAACTTGTCGCGCACAAGATGTCCTTAAATAGAACATCAAATGTGATCCACACAAATCTACTCTTTATGAAGACTAGGAAGAATACATCAAGGTAATAAGAATAGCACTACAATGGATTTCAAAATTATAAAAAGTAAAGTGCAAAGCTTACGGTTAGGGCAAGAAGCTGAACTTTGGGATTCTTACTTCCAAGGCGTTTCTTGATGCCCTTGACAACATCCTTTGCTTGCCTAATAGCATTATACCAACAAAATGTCGAAATTAGGGACCTCATCAAACATTTTTTTTAATTGCGAAAAATAAATTCATACCACAAAATAAAAGAAGGACTAGCTAAATCCACTGACAACATTCTTTGTCCACACAAGAGGAGAAGTTGCAAGTCACAGCTTCTATAATTACCAAGAATTAATTTTAGGAGTGCCTTCAGTAAATTTTAGCTACCAAGTTTGATGGCAAGGTAAAAACCTCAGTATGGTCCAAGCAATACTACAGAACTCAGAAAATACAGTCTACCAAACACAGCATTTTTATAAGTACCAAACTCAGCATATGCCTGACACATAACGAACATGCATTTTTAAAGATCTAAAAATACATTATAAGTAGCAGCCAAATAGCTGCCGGATCATCTGCCTTCCATAAAAGAATCAGAATATTCTCATTTTCACGGTAACTATGAAAATTACACACATACCCATCCCAAACAGTGCGAAACTAGGGCGGGTTTGATGTAAATAACTAGATATTTGACAAACGAGAAAATTTATCTCAAGTACAAATGAGACTAGAATTGATTTATCAAGATTATATTTGAGGATTTAGAGAGTGCAAAGGGTTAGCAAGTATAAAGGATCAAAGCCACAATTGATGTTAACTAAATGTCTACTAGATTCATGGAAATACTCTCAGATTCTTGCCTATCACACAAAGACTTAAGTAAATGTTATACTATATTCCCACATGATCAAACAAAGAAAACTAACTGAAGCAAAACAAAAGAACCACATGTCATTAAACACAAGAATATTAGGACCGAAAAGTAGTTAAAAAATTTCCAGCTTCTATTTCTTTATTCTTCATTGAATTTGCATTTGTATTTCCATTGTTTCCGTGGGAGAACAAAATAAGTAAAAACGAAAAGCAAAGAAATACATTACCAAGAGCGAGCTTCTCAACTATTGAAAGGCAAAACGAAATAAAGCATCAATGTTGGTAACAACCATAAACCAAGAATTCAACATCAAACTTAATCTATTACATGTTTCCTGTGTGTATTGTTGACACGTTTCTTGTATGTATTGTTCATGGAACATAGAACAAATGTTCAATCAAATTCACCAAAGCCATCGTTTGGAATCCATCATATTTATACATGAATCAAAACACTCAATAACAAGAACTGCACAATTCCATTCCTAATTTTAAAAAACAGTTTCAAAACCAGAATCAGCCAACAAAGCGAGAAGGAAACATGATCCGGTAAAACTCTTACGCAGGGTCGCGGTTGAGGATGTCGCAGATCTCGATATTCATGGCCCAATCAGGCCCGATCAGCATGGCGCTCGTGGCCCTCTCCACCATAGAATTCACCATCTCTACCAATAAATCCGATTCCGGAACTTCGAACAACTAGCCGACGAGATCGCTACGAATCCCGGCCAAAAAACAGAAATTCCTGCGACCTCCTTATACTACCTCTCCCTCTAGGTTTCCCTTTGCAGTAGTTTCTGGATCGGATAGCTGAAAAAGTAGTTCGACAATAGGTCTCTTCCTCTCTCAATATCTCCAACAAATCTCTCTCAGCGTGAGAGATCAAATCAAATACTTTCCAGTATTTTCTGTTCGGTTGGAAATTTTGCCTTTTATTTCAATTTTCAGTTGAATTATTTGGTAATGAAATTGTTTTCACAGAAAAAAAAAAAAAAAAAAAAACACCAATTAAAACCTTAAAGGTAATACGTGTTAGGTATTGCAATCCACGCGTGCCATACTGACGTGTACTCCACTTGATAGGTGGATACCGTTGGATTTGGCCGACCACTTCCCAATCATACGATTTTTATGGCTTGCGTATGGTGTTAATATGCAATAGCAAACGACGTCGTTTTCAAAGACAAACTAATTCTTTTTGTTTCCATGTTCAGAGCACAATCTCGTAAATAATAATTTATGAATGAAAAAAAATTCCGATTTTGAAATCACTTATAAGCCTAAACTCGGACTGAAGATAAATTAAAGTGAACCAAAGTACAACACGAGCCACAAAGGTATTACTATTAATGGGAATAGAACTCAAGTTCTTATGATTTGACCCAAAAAATATTAACCATTATACTATTATCCAAATGGTTTAAGAGTAAGAGAACTCTTGAACATATCAATATACATACAAGCCAAAGAATAAAAAAAACCTAGAGGCTTTTGTTTTAGAGTAAAGTTGCAGTATTTAATTTAGGTAAGAAATTTATTACAATCTATCTGGTGGGGGGGTTTAAAGAAATTTCAAGCAATAACAGTGGTAGGCGGTAGCCAGTAGGAAGAAAACAAATATGCATCACTACTTGCAAGGCACTGGCTTGGGCATATTGTGTTTTTTAATTTAATATTCTATGAAGTCTAAGATGTGTTGGGCTGATATCACAAGGCACATACACAATGAGTTCCAACAATTTAGCTGATTCACTGGCAGCATCTTTCGGCAAGCGAAGCCTGTGAAGCTGTGTGATCATGAGATCATTCTCTGATGATACTTTGTTGCAGTAGTTATATTTCTTCATAATTGATATATATGTATGTCAGATTGTCAGTCACCATTATGAATCTGGCATTGTATATCTATTGTGGTTGAAGAATTCTATTGAAGAATATGATATAATGACTTTTTTCGCTAGCCAAGACGGCACTTTTGGATATTCAATATGGACTTAAACTCGGACTATTCAAATTAATCGCTTGGACCGAATCGACCAACTATCCGAACGGATTGGTTGGTTATCATCAAAGATACGTTAGTGAGGATTGATCAAAAAATCGACCGAAACTCTGGAAAAACCGATCAAACCGCCAATAACCGACCAATTGATCGGTTATTTTTATGTCACAAAACCAGGGGGAAGAAGACTGAACCCTACCCGCAAGTACAAAAGTTTTTTACCCGACGATAGAATAAATTGGGTTAAAATTCATCTCGTGACCACAAGGGTATCGCTTCCCATGAAAATCGATGTAATGACACTTCCTATGTTTTAAAAGAACAGAATTCTTCAAGTAGTTTATTAGTTCCTATATAATTCTCATACCAAGTACGAATAAGTTGTTCCCGAGTAGGTTATCAGAAGGGGCCAAATGCAGGCTAAAGATAGAATCTTTCAGTTCAAAATTGCATTATAGTAAAAAAAAGAAGAAAGAAAAGAACTAAAAGCCAAGATTTGTACACAAATATAGAACAGATTTCCTAGGATGGCATCCGGCACAGTAGAATATTATTCTTAAGGTTGTCTTTGTATACAAATACACACAGTATTTTCATGCATCAATGCTCTGATTCCCAAACAATGTAGCTGGTGTAAAGCTCGGCATCTAATTGCCTACAAGCTACAGCAGCATTGGAACAGCAGGCAGCAGCTCTTCAGCCTTTTTAGTTTCCACTGAAACACCATGAAAACACCACCAAGTTTGCTTAGTAAGGAACGGGTAGCCGAACTGTTGGAGGGCCAGACTTCATGTCTTCCACAATAAGTTTCAAGAGTTCCTGGGTTATAGGACCTTCTTTGCCTGCAGTACATCGCAAAATCACCGACACCCAAATCAGAAAAATAAAAACATCTTCTAACAGAAGACGTAATGCTTAACATAACTTGCAGTTGGAACTTCAAATGAAAAAGCAACCTTGTAAAGTTCTCCAATATTTCTTAGGTACTTTAAAGATGAAGAAATAAATAAAAAGCTTTTCAAGTTACACAAACCAGGAAACCGAAACAAATCAAAATTACACGGACACCAGAATCAGATGATCACTCATTTGAAACCAATTTACGAGAAATAATCCCATAGAAGTATCTCTGGAACAAAGTAACATATATAATTTCGCATGGTAAGTTACTTGAAATTTCTTACCGTCGCCAATGACCTGATCATCCCACTGCAGTATAGGGCGAACAAGAATTCCACTGCCAATTAACATCATCTCATCTGCTCCCTTCCCTTCCTCCACAGTCACATCTTGTACACTGATTTTAGATAATTTTCCTTCCCTTACCAATCCTTCAGCAAGTGCCAAAACTCTTCTAGCTGTGCATCCGCTCAAAATCTTGTCAAAGCGAGGCATCAGGAGCTCCTTCTCTCTAGTAACAAATGCCACATTCATATTAGGTCCTTCAGCAATAAACCCATCATTATCTAACCAAATAGCTGCAAATGCACCATATTCTTCAGCTTCCATCTTTGACAGTGCATTTGGAAGGTAATTCACACTCTTCATGATAGCAAATTGTTGCGGTTTAATAGGGACAGAGGAAGTTACTACCCTAACACCTTCTGCGTTAAACGGTGATTGATCTTGGATAACAATGGCATAAAGAGCTGGGCAATCACAGCCAGATGGAGATAGTTGAAAATCACCGGGTCCAACAGAGAGCCAGTATCTGAGAGATCCGTTCCTACACTGAGAAACAGTCACCGTCTTTATGAGTATACTCCTGATACTTTCCCTATCAAAAGGGAGGTTTATTTTGGCCATGGCCGCTGACCTTATAATGCGGTCAAGGTGCTGGTCCAGCTCATAGAGGTGCCTGAGAATTTGAAAATGTATGAGGAGGCCGATCAGCACTAACTAGCTTTGCAGCATAAGATACGCCTAAAATAGAATACTTTATTGAAACTGGATTATTTTAGTTCACAACTTTCAACAATTTTGAAAATAACTAAGAACTGGCATTCTTCACTTCAGTTGCCATGGTTTTTTTTTCTTGGCATAGAGGCTAAGGCACATGCGCTGGGCTAAAACTTACTATTTATTTCTAGAGCTTTAATAAGTTAAATTATGCATATCGACATTTATTTCTTGAGAAACAATGCACAAGCTTCAAAATCATTCACTGAAAGAAGTCCATCACATCACTCATCAGAGTCAAAGTATTGTAATAGAGTAATATGCACATGAGACAGTTGCTGCTCTCAGAGAAAAAAATAAGGAAAAAAATTACTTCCAATTTTACAACTGATAACACTAGGTGGAAGGAAACATCCAATGAAAAAGACTCATTTGGAGATGAGGAGCAGGAAGGGTAGATGTACACAGCCGTGCCCCTGCATTGCGAAGATAATGTTCTTGTAGTTTGAAACATGCTATGAAACATTTTGGTGATATACTAAAACTAGTTAATCTTAAAACTAGGCATGAAACATGTATTTGATGTCTCGTGCTGATATTAACAAGGTAATACTCTCAATTCACAGCAAAAAGAAAATCTGTCAAAAATTGCAGTTCCAATGCTAAATCTGAAAAAGACTGATAGTCTTTTGGAGGTCAAATTCACTAACCCGTCCATTATCGCAGCAGTATCAAAGACCCCATGACCTCTGTGGACCATGTGATCATCCACTGGGATCACCATGGCTGCTGGATCAGTTGTTATTCCACCAACAATGCTTGAATACATGGCTAGGAATTGCTGCTTGCCCGTATAATTGTCTCGAAATGTGTTTAGCCTTTCAATGACCTTAACAACAAACATACACACATATTCATTAGATAAAGTCACGTTTACAACTCCACAATTATAAAACATCATTAGTTCTGATTTATTTCTTGTAGCTCTAATCTATGTTTTACCATTTAGGATTTGATGAGCACAAAAATCCCATATATGTAAACAATAACAAAAACAAACCATTACAGACTTTCTGGTAAATAAAAGGAAGATGGAAAATTTACCTCTGGACAAGACAGAACAGGAACGTCGGACTTTGGAATACTAGAATCTGCAGACAAACAGACAGTGTGGTTTTTAGTTCCAACTTCCAAATTAATCAGCAACATCAATAACTTCAATGAGAACCTCGTACTCCCAGTTGATTGCATTCAAGAACTTACCAACCAAAGCTTCGGTTTGATGCGAACAGCAACTGACCTTCACTTTTCCAAACAATCGAGTCCTAGGACTGAGAAACAGAAGGTTTCCCTGAACTGCGATGGATTTATGCGAATGGTTACGGAGTTCAATAGATGGGTTCTGGGAGAGGGGTTTGGGGAGAGACGCCATTGAAGCAAAATCGTAAGAATTCACAGTATGAGCATCAAAGATCAACACTCTGTTATCAAATGTAGTTCGCCCTAGTGGGTTTGGTGGGGTGTCGCTGTTTGTCTGATCACGAGATTCCAAAGGAGACGACGATGATGAGTAGAAATTTTGCCGGCTTCCATAGTTGCAAGTACGGGTCTCATTCGCTTCGGTTTTTAATCATAATGAAAATGTCCAAATCAATTTGACAATCATATTTTAGAATCCATAATCAAATCATATATATTTGGATAACCAAATCGAAATAACCATATTTTTTAGATCGGATAGGATCGATTTTTGGTTTTTGAATAAATGAATAAATCTCAAATAGAATGAGAAAATAATTCATAATCGACTCCAACTCCATCTGATAAAGTTTAATAAAAATTCATGATAATTATAATAAATATATTATCTCAACACAATTAAATAAAAATAAATTTACAAGACTGAGAGAAATAATATGATCATGAAAAGAAAAGAAACATACATGAAGATGTCTCTTTATTTTCGTTTTAACAATAATCAATCTTAATATATATAAATTTTAAAATGATAAATCTCCATGAGTTTCAACTAATCAATCTTAATTTATAATTTGTTATCAAGATATAATCAGAGTTTTACAAATGCTACTTTGCCTCTCATATTCTAATATGTAACTTTTATATATATATATATATATATAATATCATATATGATGTATATATATATATAATATATTAATATTATTCAGTTTTTTCGGTTAAAACTATAACCGTAACTGAAAAAACCATAACCGTAAAAATATCCAAATATTTACTAAAATCATAACCTTATCCAAATAACCATATCCGAAAATTGAATAACCATGGTTATAGATTGGTTTCTCGGTTACAAATCGGTTGTGGACACCCTTAGTTGCAAGCAAACGATGTGAACTGAACAACTGAACATTACGCCATATAATAATGATAATACCCTTCAAATGGGCTGGGCTAGTTGGGGCCCAAATATAGGCTTTTACTAAATGGGCTAAGCCTTGCTTAGCTTGGGCCCTGGAGGGTGGAAAAAAGATCGATTCCGAATCGATTTTGAATCGAATGATAACATGTGTTTACGAAATTCTTACATCTTCGATCCTAATCCAAATTGAATTTCGAATATACTTAATTGATGAAACTCGAATTATTTAAATCTGGACATATAAATAAATACGAATGTAATCCGAATTAGGTGATCCGAACCTTATTTTAAATCAGACAAATTTTATGTTTGAATATGAACCTCCAACATATAATTCATGTTAAAACTTGATTTAATCCGAATTAGACATATTCCATCATTCAACCGCCTGATTCCAGGAGAGCTAAAGCGTAAAGCGCTGCCATCCGTGACGGAACAAAACCACCACGCACCTTCAACTTCAAGGCTTCTCTCATCTAGTCATCTTCCCCTCTAACGGACGTGAAATCACTCACAATTAGGGTTTCCCCGTTCTCTTCCTAGTTCAGAAATAAGATCTTCTCGTTTGTTGATTAGATTTTCCTGAATCTTATCATTTCGGGAAATTTCTAGCGGAGGTTACTGGAAACCGGAAGTTAGGATTAGTGTAGAAACCATTGACTCAATAGTTACAACTCTAGACCTTCTTGGTTACTGACTACAATTTACTGCAATTTGCAAAGCCTTTGTTATTGGATTCGATGGAAATCATCGGGGATGCGTTGCGGCAAGCTTTCATGCCCAAGCATGAGTATGAGAGTCTGCGAGAAGAAGATAAAGCATGGATCAAGCTACAGCGACCAGTTATTTTGGGTTTTGTGGCTGTCATTTGCCTTGTAATACTTGTAAGTACGTTTGTGAGCTTGAATATTGTTTTCCCCGGTGATAGTGGGAAGAGGCTTTTCTGTGGGGACCGGAGGTTGCAGCCTCTGCACATAAACGTGAAAGGAGGCGATTCAGATCTCTTCCCGGGAGCTTTTTATCTCACAGATCAGGAAACTGTGGATTATTACTGGATGGTAGTGTTTATTCCTTCCATGATTATTTTCATGGCATCGGCTGTGTACCTCATTGCTGGTAAGGAATTCTTTGCGTTTTTCTTTAATTTATTTTGGGTTATAATTTTATAAACAGACGATGGAATTTTGGCTACCGTGCCTTCTTATTTTTCCTATCTGTTCAATGTGTTCATAATGGAAACTTTTGCCAATTTTTAGTGGTTTTGTCAAATATAGATGGGTGGAGGAGTGGTCTTTTTTTTCCCCCTTCCTTTTAACATTTAAGGATGGGAAAGAGTTTTTGTAAGGCAATACTCCTGCTGAATTCTCCTTGAGCTTTGCAATGCCCAGGATATATTCCTACAAAACTGTCCTTATACTCACCAATGTCTATAACTCTCGGTTGGCCTATGTATATGAAATAATTTAGCAATTTGGTCAATGAGAAACCTCGAATTTGGTGCTAGTTAAGCATTTGGTGATCCAACTTTTGTAAGTTCATTTTGCTGAAAATATGCATTAACCATAGTGATGGATATACGATAGAATTGGTATTCCGTTCAAAAAAAAAAAAGAATTGCTATTAGGAAAGGAATACATTATTTATGGACGTTTGCAATTGAATCCTTAACAAAGAGGACCACGAGTGTGCTGATCTCTGGTCCATGTCTCCGGAAATTGATGGAAAAAAGTCAAAAACTGATTGGAATATCTTAGAAATATCCTTGCATAGACAAATGCATGTAAAAAAGGCAAAGCTCAGTTATGTCTAGCATGCCAAGTTGAAGGTATTGCTTGTAATGACTTTTAAAAAGTTCATTTTGTTTTTAGGGTGGTTATGACTTATGAGGTTGGTGGGTAGTCAATTTGGTTATTTCATCTGTTCATCAACATCATGCATCTTCATATGGTGTCGAAATTATTGCTTGCGATGACTTGGTCTAAGAGGTTCATTTTGTTTTTAGTGTTGTTATGAGGTTGGTGGGTAGTTTATTTGGTTATTTCATCTGTTCATCAACATCATGCATCAGCACATGGTGTTGAACTGCTGATAGCCTGATGATATGTTTGATAATCAGCCTGATAGTTTTTTAGCGATTCAGGGACGATTGTTTAGACTTTCTAAGCACAGCTTGGTTTTTTTATTCCACTATATCCCAATGATTTACTTGAGCGTTTGCCAAGTGTTTTACATCTGGTGCCTTATATTTAATAATATAATGTGCTCTTGGTTTTAACTTTTCTCAACTCTACATTTGTGTTTTAGGTTTTGGCCTACTTCCACTTTTCATTTGTATAAGCCTAACTTTGTTCCTCCACATCTATATAACATTATCTAAATTGAAAAGAAAAACCCAAAATTTCTGCCTGATTGGTCTCCCTTGGAATATAATCTTAACACTAAGAACCTTCCCCGAGTACCAGAGTCTGTGGCTCTGCCTTTTTTGCTTAATAAAATTGCATTTATCTATAAAAAAGGAAAAACCCCAGACACACACAATAACACTCAGAGATATTCCAGATGCATTCCACCCTTTAACTAACTCAGCTGTGCCACAGGCTTATATTGCTTTCAAATTTTCATGGTTTCAATCATGTTACAGGGATTACTGTCGCTTATTCTGCTCCAGCAAGGCATGGATGCTTGATGGTGGTTGAAAATAACTATTGTGCTTCAAAACGGGGTATGAACTTCAGTTTATATTTGACTTGGTTCTATAGAAAAATGGTGGTTCAATTTGATGTTATCTAGGAGGAAGGTAGAATACCGATGCGGTTTAAGTAAATCAATAGATAGTCTTGGTCCTATTGAAATTGTTAGTGTACGTGAAGATCCTATTCTGAATGATAGGGATAAAAAAATTCATCCTTGGAGTGATACTGACAGTTCTAGTTACAGTGGATGATAATGATTATAGGCATTCTTTGGCTAGCTCTTCTTCCCTCCCCCTCCTCGCCCAGACCAACCTCAAAATCTGATACGAAATACTTGGGATTTGACTGTCTTTCGACAAAGCACCCCAGAAATAGAATGTGAAGAAATGAGTTTGGTTAAACGAAAAAGGTGTCACTGACTTTGTCTATTCAGAAATTATGATGGAAGGAAAGGCAAAGGCTGCTGTAGAATTGGCTGATAGATTTCTTTTGGAATTGATTAACTTACTCAAACCTTGTTTCCATAATTTTTTCTCCTGTTTAATATTTCTGTTGAAATTGCTTGTTGAAGCCAACTTAGTTGCATGGCTTGATTTCACCTCTGCGTATTGTGGATGATTTTTGAGCTAATCTTGATGGATTGATTAATTTGATTCTTTCCTTTAAATACAATCGCATCTGTGCTCTTTTATGAGAGAATTGTTTGTTAGACTTGGCATCACGTGGGTTGCATTTGTCTTGACTTTCTTGTACCAATCTACAGGTGGGGTTCGTTGTCTCTCTATTTTGAATGCTGTTTTTGCCATCATCTTTGGTCTGCTAGCTCTGTTTCTTGGTTCAAGCCTCCTTACCCTTGGGAGTAGCTGTTCCTTGCCCTTGTTTTGGTGTTATGAGATTGCATCGTGGGGATTAGCCATTCTCTATGGTGGAACTGCTTTCTTTCTGAGAAGGAGAGCAGCTGTAATTCTTGACGAAGGAGATTTTAATGGTCGAAACCTTGGTGTGGAAATGTTGGAAGCAAATCCCTTGGAGGTCACACCAGAGCTAGAGAGGCGTGTCAGTGAAGGATTTAAGTCGTGGATGGGGCCATCCCTTCTCTCCTCTGATGAAGAAGATGAACCTGATAGCTACCAGGAAGTGCCTCCTCCATTATCTCTCACAGCTTCGAACAGGCAAAGAGCATGACCTTAAACCAGATATTCAGAACTGACCCAGCTTTTGGGGGCTGGGGTACCAAAAATGCATCAGCAGCTAATATCCCTCCCATCCAAAGGTTATGCCTTTTAAATTCACGTCTCTCTCATTTATTCTCCCTCGTGCACTTTTCCTCCCACCATAAACTCTTCCTTTCCTCTCTCTGTTTTTCCCTTTTCTTCGAAAAAAATCTTTCTATCTACAAGTATTGTTGTAAATGAAAGCGAGATTAGTTTATATAGATATATATATTAATCATTCACCAACAATCTAACATCTGTTGGCCCTTCAAAAGCATTTCACCATAGGTGGTTCATCAATTTTTCAGATGGAGCGGACGGCGGGTTCCGGGGATGCAGAACACAAGAGTTTTGAGTCTTGGATTGGGAGAGAAGAAGAATTTTTACTATTTGAGGACTGTTGGATTGTATGTAAATTGCAGTAGTTTTAGCAATCGGTCCAAGATGAGTTTGTCTACCGGTTTGGTCCTCTGTCAATTACCCCTTTGAAGCAGCATGACCAGTAACTGGTGGTTTGAGAATTGTTATTATGGTCTCTATGATTAATATGCTGAAATTGGTAAATTCACGAGGATAATTATAAGCCTGTATATTGCAAAATTTGTGCATTTTGATTCTTAATGTAAAGAACTGTTCTGTTTTTGTCGCTTATAAAAAAATAAAAAAAAAAACCCACTAACTCATACGAGACGAGGACCCATTAGTCTTCTTAGGTCTCTCCGACGACCAAGAGTCAGATTTATTTGACACGCAATCCTAATCGTTTTGTATTCGCGCCTTGACGTCGACACATACTCTCTCCTCTCATGGAGGCTCTAATCAGCGACTCCCATGGCGATTCCGTGTTCGATAATGTTCCTAGACCTCCAGATATTCCTCTGTATGCGGTAACACTTCTTCAAATGACGAGTTTCTCTTTATCTTTCAGTATCGTTTGCTTGTTTATTTACTCTCATTTTTTTCAAGTAGTCGCCATTGTTGCGAAATTGTTAAGACTGCTTTGTATAGTCGATACATTAGAAACTGAATTACGCTGATACCGGCTTGATTTCTTGCTGTTTTGCTTGGATAGTACTAGAGGTTCTACTACCCTGAGTCTCACTGGGCTTTTTATGGTTCTGCGCTAAGGTTGTATTGGAACATGATTTGATTTTATTCACGACTATGTGCTTGCATTTATGTATAAAAAAGATAATAGGTTGACTAATTGAATAAATCATTCTGTTATTGAGATTTTCTATGCTTATAGACCAGTAGCCAAGCAAAAGATACGTCTGAGCAATTTTAAATGTAATTAGAGTTTGATTAGAGCAAATCTTATGCAAAGAACTAAATCCAATTCCTGTGAGACTCGAAGAATCTGCCATGAACGTCCCTAAATTTGATTGTATTTTGATTAGTTGTCAAGTGAATGGATTGGGATTCTATACTTCTATTCAGCTCCTTCTATATTTTTCCATCATGAATCTCCAAATTTAAGCGGTATTCAAATTCCTCTTGAGAACTTTCAACTTTGATCAGAATTATCATGTCAACCTGATATTAGAATGGGTTAGAAGATAAGTATTATGTGCTGTCCCCTTGGGTGTGGCATTTATTCAAGTAACACTGTATCTCGGCTTGAATCTGTAGACATGATTTCATTGTATGGTTCAATTTTATTGAAACTAGTGCTATGTGATAATTATGTCATAATTTATTGATGTCGGCAATACATTTGACTTCTAAAGTTATGTTAAACAAACAGATGATTGCAGCTTACAATGAAGACCCTAGTCCAATCAAGCTGAATTTGGGTATTGGTGTATATCGGACAGAGGTTAGCGTCCTGTTTTAGCATGGTGGTTAGGATTTGCACAACAGTGATTCCTACTTAATGATCTGAGATTCCTTTTTGTATGTCTGAGCATTAGGAGCTGCATTTTACTGAAGAGGATGACTAATTTGTTCATGATTAAATGAACAAATGCTACCCAATGAATGTACTTCCTGTTGCTAGGATGACAGATTTGGATTTTCTATAATTGTTAGCCTATCATCACCAATCGGCAATAGCATTAGCTCCAACAATTTGGAGTACTGCTGTTATACCTGCAAAAGAGACTGTAAATTCATTATACAAAAATGATGATACAGTGACCAGGCACCATAACATGATGGCGCTTGCTGTGGTTGGCACGAAATTGGTGACTGCAACGACTGCGATAATGATCTTTTAGTTTAACTGAAATTGTGTAAACATGGCTTCTCTTCAATGCTACAATACTAATCTGATGTTATAAATTTTCTGAATTGATCCTCATGATATTACAGGATGGAAAACCTGTTCTTTTAAATGTAGTTAGACGGGTGGAGCAACTACTGGCTAATGACATGTAAGGTACTTCTTCGTAGCAACTTCACTCTACTTGAAATGGTGATTAACTTTCGATTTACATGATATTCAGATCTTCAAATAAGGAATATCTTCCCATCACTGGAATGCCTGAATTTAACAAATTGACTGCTAAGCTTATTCTTGGCGTAGACAGGTAAACCTATCCTAATGGACAACACAAGAAGTTGATTTTATTTTCATAAATCTGCCTTACTAGGACAGTATCATAGGTAATTCTCGAACATAGGAAATACTGCTGAGTAACAGAAGGAGTAGTATGCCATTGGTTGGTATTTCATGTTGTCTGTCTATACATGATTGTTACCTGAACTCTTATTGTAAGATCATCATTAGTCGTTGTTTTTATTGCTATTTTTCTGTTTCATCCACTTTACCATGCTATTGCTACCCTTTTCTTTGCTAATTGCATACTTCGTTTGCTTTGGAGATAGCCCTGCTATCAATGAGAACAGAGTGGCTACTGTCCAATGCTTGTCTGGCAGTGGATCAGTGAGGATTGGAGCTGAATTTTTGGCAAAACATTATCACCAAGTAAGCCGATATTTATACAGAAAATTTATCAGTTTTCCTTTCCAATATATCTTTTGATCTGATGCCATTAATCTTTATTGTGTAATTTGCCCTGCAGCGCATGGTATATATTTCCCAGCCAACTTATGGAAATCATCCAAATTTTCTGATAGCGGCAGGACTTGAAATGAAGACCTACCGTTACTATCATCCAACAAAACATGAGCTGGATTTTCAAGGTTAGGACTATATAAAAATATATATATCCATGTCAAAGTTTCTTGTGTCGTCTCATTCATCTTTTTTTTGTCATGTACTTTGTTCCAACCCCATATTTACCTGGATTTTGAAGTTAAGCTTATCTATTGCACTTGACATAAAAAATGTGAGGGAATTCTAAATTTTATGCTTTTTTATTAGTTTGGAACCGGGAAGTAATTATGATACAGAACACATCTTAATTACTGAAACAGTATCTTGATTTCCTTTACCAATCTATCTCCGTTATATTTATTAAGAATTTGGAAGTAATTATGATGTTGCTATCCTAGGTATCTGATGTTGGGTATGATTATTTTCATTACTCTTTGTGGCTTCTATTGATCAAGTTATAATCACTATGGTGACAACAGGAATGCTGGAAGATATTGGCTCTGCAACGTCAGGAGCCATTGTGCTTCTCCAAACCTCTGGTCATAACCCTACTGGTGTAGATCCAACTCTTCAGCAGTGGGAGCAGATCAGGCAGTTAATAAGAACGAAAGGATTGTTACCTTTCTTTGATTGTGCTTATCAGGTAGGCCTCCCTTTGGCTACAGCTAAAGGCTTCAGAGCTGCTTCTTTTTTAATATATATATATTTTTTTATTTTGGTTCTTTTAAACCTTCTGCTCAATCTAGGGTTTCGTAAGTGGGAATCTGGATATGGATGCAGAATCTGTTCGCATCTTTGTTGCTGATGGTGGTGAATGCCTTGCAGCTCAGTCTTATTCAAAGAACATGGGACTTTATGGTGAACGTATTGGAGCACTGAATATTGTAAGAAACTTGTAGTATTCCATCCTTGTGCAGCAGTCTGCATGATTGCAGCCGCTGGCTTGCAAAATCATTTTGTTATGCCATTGTTTCTCAATGAATACATGGAAAATTTTAATCTCGTTGCAGGCTACCTCCATGGTTTCCTTTGTCAGGTATCTGCTAATAATGAGTCCTGTGGCCATTTTGTGCCATGATCTTCAACGAAAAATTTTCTTTGTAGGTTTGCAAGACTGCGGATGTGGCAAGCCGGGTTGAGAGCCAACTGAAACTTATTATCAGACCCATGTATTCAAATCCACCCATGCATGGCGCATCCATCGTGGCAGCTATTTTGAAGGACAGGTGTTCAATTACTTGGCAAATTTATGTCTTTAGAGAATGAAACCTAATAATATATCCAGACACTGTAGTAGTATAGCCATTTTGACCCTGTTAGAGCTTTATTTGCAGGGAAATGTTCAATGAATGGATTATTGAATTGAAGGAAATGAGTAATCGTATCACTTGCATGCGCTGCCAACTCTTTGATGCTCTGTGCGATAGAGGTACCTTCATGTGAACTCTACTTGAACTTAAGTTTGTTTTGGGAAGTAGTTGGCGAATATTGGGGAATGGATAAGGTTGCCCCGACCTTCATGTCAGTAAAATTGCTTAAAATACTGCTGTTAGCTTGAAATCATTAAATCTCCAACGATAAATCAGGAGAAAATTATACTTGCTCTTTAGAAACGTCGTTGATAGATCAATAACCTGAAGTACTAGAAATTTATTTTCTATAGCTTGTTGAATTGTAAACATTGCTAAATTTGGTGTTTGGCCACTCAGGTTTGACTTTAACTAGCCAGGTGGAGCTTATCTACATAACTGAAATAAAACAAGTAATGATTGTAATCAGGCTTGGACTTGCTGCAGGTGTTACTTACACGCAGAAATTGTTTTGTTTATCGGTAATTTACTGACTGACAATGCTTTGAGTCAGCCATAAACACAATGTGTGTTTGAAGAAAGTAAAAGAAGGTAAGCAAGAAATGCTGTGTTGGGATAAACTCTTGAACCTATGAGCATCTCTCTACTATGCACAGGTACTCCTGGCGACTGGAGCCACATTACCAGGCAGGTTGGAATGTTCACTTTCTCTGGCTTGAATGAAGCACAAGTTTCCTTTATGGCCAAAGAATACCACATCTACATGCCACCTGACGGGTAAGACATTTCGTCCTCTGGACTTCATTTTTCATTGGAAAGATTTCTCTTTCAAGTGTGTAAGATCATTGGTCACTCAGAAGTAAGATCTTAAGTGAAAATTTGGAATAATATAAAAATTCTATTACGTTGGATGTCATACATGAAGTAGCTTTGAGTTCGAGACATATACTCGTATCTCCCCTTTTTACAATTTAAAAGCAAAGTTTGAAATTTTTGAGCATTGTAGTGTAGGCTTGGATGGTTGCGAGTAATTATTAACTTTGGAGAAAACAATGGTTATTATTAGCCATAAATGGTGGATGAATTCTCTCTGATATTATTTGGTCAAGTGTGATTGTTCTCTAAAGTATAATCTTAGAGTTGGTTTTCTCGAATCACATTTGTTATATGAGCAGGCATATCCTTTTGGTTTCGGGTTTGGGGGCGCTAGAGCTCCTTGATTTGTGTCAATTTCAGTTTTCTAGCTTCATTGTTACTTTGCTTATGAAAAATTTGATGAGAAGACATTCGCTCTATCTTGCAGGAGGATTAACATGGCAGGCCTAAGCGAGAATTCAGTCCCTCATCTTGCCGATGCCATTCATACAGCGGTTACCCGTGTCATATAAATCATTGGCAGTGTTCTTACAAACCACCTGTTATCTTGGAGATAGGTGGATCGAATTGAGAGATTGTGACAAGATCATTATCTTCCTACATGTTACATTTAACATTTCCCCAAAACATGAACAATGAAATGTTCTTCGCACGTCTAGAATGGTCTGGCAGAAAAATAATTACTTGAAGTTGAGATTGACAAAACCTACTCAGATACCTGGTCAACTCACTGGGCGTTCCTATGAACTTATTACTTATCAGATAGTTGCAAACTTGCCCCTTTAAGAAGGGTACTTGGACATTCAAATGGAATGGGCCTAACGTTTGGCCCATCAAAAAAAAGCCCCTACCGGCCTGTAAGATATGGATTTTGTTCAACTTGAAGTGGTAACTCGCAAGGAAAATTGACATTGGTGTAGGTGTCTAGTTCTTAGCTATAATTTTAGTTACAATTCTTGCTCAAAATTATGTTTTAAAATATGTTATCGATTATTTTGTTATTTATAATGTTCGTAAATAATAGATCCTGAATTCTAAATCGAAAGGGATAAAGAGCTTCAATTTTTTGTTACAATTGTAATTATATTTCTTTCTCAAAATTATCTTAAATCATTATTAACAAAAAAAAAAATTGGAGTCCCTTCTAGCTTTATAACTACTGAGATGATGAAATGTCATTAGTCAATTGTCAGCTATGGCCCTCTGAGATAATGCCACGTGTCAAAACTGCCATCGTGGCGGAGATGACCCGTAAAGCATAATGGAACCTTTATACTCGTGCCGCAAAAGAGATTTGGATGTCTTTGGTATCTCATTCAATATTTTTATCTTTCAGGGATGAATTTTCCATTTTTGGACGTATTAGGTGTGGACGTGTGGTTTTCCTCATGTAAAATTACGACAACTGCTGAGGACAAAACGGTAAAAGACTACAAAATAGGGCCCACGGATGACAACCACTAGCGTTCCGCCTACTTCAGTCGCCGCGAAAGTTCAGTACAACCGTTTTTAAGTTTTCTTCGTCTCGAGGGGACGAAATCTGAAGAGTTATTGGAGCGAGTTTACGTGCCAAGACGCTGAAAATGGCTTATCCCTCGCCGACTGATCGTAGAATTAGCGCTCTGGCCGGACACCTCTCCGGTGTCTCTCCGTCGTTGGCGATGAATGTCTGTGCCTCTCCGACCTCTTCCTCCTCTCGCGGAAACTCTGTTTTCGATCACCTTGTTCAAGCACCCGAAGATCCAATCCTTGGTGTACTTTTCTCTCTTCCTCTCTGTCGCTCGCAGTTATGTGAATAATCGTTTTGAATTAACTTGAATTTAGTTTTGATTCGTTTTGCTGTGACAAGTTAGGTGACTGTTGCGTTTAACAAAGATCCAAGCCCTGTCAAGTTGAATTTGGGCGTTGGCGCTTATCGTACTGAGGTAATCTTATCTAATTCGTTCATTATTTGCGCTTCTCACACTGTGAAGCTTGAACATAGTGATACTTTATGTCTATCAGCTATTGTTAGGATCTTAAGATTTACACATGATCGGAAAGGCAATTTTATACTTCATACTTCATAGTGAACTGTTACTGGGAAGGCATGTGCACGACACTTATATGAATATGTCCCGTTTATTGCATAACAGGAAGGCAAACCTCTCGTTCTGAATGTGGTGAGAAGAGCCGAGCAGCTGCTTGTTAATGATAGGTGAAATAATATGGTCGTTATTCTTTTGTGTCATTTCTTTGTGGCAGTGGTATGCTTATGTTTTCAAAGATATTCAGGTCTCGAGTCAAGGAATATCTTCCCATTGTTGGTTTGGCAGAATTCAATAAATTGAGTGCCAAGCTCATTTTTGGTGCTGACAGGTACATAATTTCTTTTTTTTTGGGTAATAATTTGAGTTACTAGTCTATTTACAGTATTTTCATTAATTTCTACGACTCTGCGTATCTGAATTGGTTTGTTTTCTCCTGTGAAAATAGCCCTGCTATTCGAGAAAACAGGGTTACTACTGTGCAGTGTTTGTCAGGTACTGGCTCCTTGAGAATTGGAGCTGAGTTCTTAGGAAAACATTATCATCAAGTAAGTTCTCACATATATCATTGATTATAGTGTTGTAGCCATATGGATTCATTTTTTTTTTTTCATTCATCATATATACTCGGATGTTTGCCTCTTGCAGCACACAATATACATTCCAGCCCCAACATGGGGGAACCACCCAAAAATTTTCGCTCTGGCTGGTTTATCTGTGAAGACATACCGCTACTATGATCCAGCGACACGTGGGCTGAACTTCCAAGGTCCACCAGGGAATAATTTATCTAATATCATATCCTAAACTCTGAAGTACTGTATCAAAGTATGATCTAGTGTGTTTAGTGAAGCTTTTGGTTTTCAGACAACTGATGCGTGTAGATCTTTCCAGTCCATCCACCCAGAGGGTGGCAGAGAGCTCTGGCTGGTTTAGGCATCACTTTGTAGGTTCAAAACTCACCCTTCTTCTAACTCCATTTCAAAATTGATGGCTCTTCCTTATTTCTACTTTAGGGGCATGTACAATGAATGGACTATTGAGTTGAAGGCAATGGCTGACCGTATTATCAGCATGCGCCGGCAACTTTTTGATGCCTTGCGTGCTAGAGGTAAGCAGTTCTCATGTGTGCTTTGTGATCTACTGCTCCGTTGATCATGTGCTAAACTTTACCCGTATTTGTTTTCTATGATGAACTCAGTCTTTGTAATTCATCTCTAAAACCCTAAATTCTTCTCTTAAATGGCTTTTTCCCAACTACTTTTCATGTTTCGTGTGCATTTTTTTATTGCTGAATTGGTGGAAGGTTTGTTCTGAATCATTAGGCATGAAGCAGTATCCTGATCCTTGTGGCCGTAGTTGTTGATGTCTTTATGTGGAGAAACTGTGTGAAGGGCCTTTTTTTTTTTTTCCCTTGAAAGTATGAATCTTGGACTAGTTTCATAACTGGACATAAATTCGTAAGGACACAATGGGTTGGGGAAATTGCTCCAGCTTATACGTTAGTGTATGTGGGCCTTGAGTGAATACTAAGTAGTTGGGTATTTGGCTTACGGTACTGAAGGCATTAAAATATAATGCACCAAGAAAACATAGAACATGCAAGATATACCTGTTGGGTGCGTACTTATTGACATTAAATCCTCACATTATGGCCAACTTTGCTCCTCAAATTATGGCATAATTTGCTGCTCAAATTATGGATCAAATTATGGAACATTTGTCTTAGGGTGTAATGTTTGATCCCTATATATATGAGGTTGTAATTGTAATGTTAAATCAATATACATACACACCAAATATTGCCTCTATTCTCTACAATTGCTTCTATTTTTTCTACATGGTATCGGAGCAGGTCATGTTGTAGAAGAAACATTACAGGGAGATATGGTAAATTACACCTCAAATCCAATTTCCCTTATAAATGAGTTTGCAACCTATCTTCAGGAAAAGGGAAGAGTAAATTACACCTCAAATTCCACAACCCTCCTTGGTAAGTTTGCTGGGTTCTTATCAGACTCGAGACATCAATCCAACGACAACTTTGAAGGTATTCTCAGTGCATTCTCTACTGCTATAGAATTTAATACCGTGCATGATTTTTGGATTGTTGATTCTGGTGCCACCGATCATATGACAAATAAATTAACCAATTTGTCTGACTTCAAAAAATTTTCTACTCCATCCCATGTGTCAATTGCCAATGGGAATGGTGTTCCTGTTCTTGGTGAAGGTAAACTTAAATTGTTGTCTAAAGATGTGACTTCAATGGCTTTATATGTTCCATCTTTTCCAGTCAAGTTACTTTCGGTTAGAAAACTCACTCAAGCTTTAAATTGTTGTGTTATATTTCTTCCTCATGAGTTACTTTTTCAAGATCTTGTCACCAAGAAGATCATTGGTAGAGGATTTTTTCTACAAGGTCTCTAATACATCTCAGGAAATTTTCAACCTAGCAAAAGTACTCAAGTCTCGTTTTTTCCTTCTTCCTCGGCCGATCATGTTCTCTGACATCAACGTTTAGCACATCCTTCAGATAATATTCTCACTAAATTGTTGCCAAATGTTGATACCAAATATTTTTCTTGTGAAATTTGTCATTTGTCAAAATCTACTAGACTACCTTTTGTGTCTTCTTCTTCTAGAACTACTAGAATGTTTGAACTTGTTCACTCCGATATTTGGGGACCTACTCTTGAATCAATTGATGGTTTTAAATATTTTGTTACATTTATTGATGATTTCTCACGTGTTACTTGGGTGTACTTGTTGAGATCAAAAAGTGAAGTTATGAATATCTTCAAAGATTTTCATATGCTTGTTCAGACTCAATTTTCCTCTAAAATTCAAACACTTCGTTCTGATAATGGCACAGAATTCATGTCTAAAAATATGACACAATATTTATATTCTCATGGCATTGTGCATCAGACTAGTTGTGTTGGTACTCCTCAACAGAACGGAGTAGCAGAACGCAAAAATAGAGACTTGTTGGAAAAAACTCATGTATAAAAATATGACACAGTATTTATATTCTCATGGCATTGTGCATCAGACTAGTTGTGTTGGTACTCCTCAACAGAACGCAAAAATAGAGACTTGTTGGAAAAAACTCGTGCTTTGATGCTTCACATGCATGTTCCAAAAGTTTTTTGGTCTTATGGAGTATTAGCAGCAGTTTATATCATTAATCGGCTTCCGAGCCGAGTGTTGTCTTTTAAATCTCCCCTTGAAGTTTTGCAGGAGAAAACTATTGATGTGTCTCACTTGAAAGTATTTGGTTGCACTTGCTTTGTGCATATACAAACAGCTCATCGTGATAAGCTTGATGCCCGAGCTGCTAAGTGTATTTTTCTGGGGTATTCTTCGACCCAGAAGGGGTATAAATGTTATCATCCTGATTCTCGAAGATTATTTGTCTCCAGAGATGTTATGTTTGAAGAAGCAACACCTTATTATACAAATTCTGAAGATGATTTAGAGGACGTGTTTCCCTTGCCTATATCCGAGATTATTTCTGAAGGGGTTCCTCACAAGCCTAATATTGCTGAGTTTATTCCGCACAAGGCCGCTGAAAATCCTCCAACTGGACAGGCTGAACTCCTTCCAAATGTGCTAGCTGAAAATCTGGTTGAAAATCCTCCAGCCGAACAGCCCGAGAATCTCCAAGATGTGCATGTGCTTGCTTCCACTAATAATCATGAGGTGCTTGCTTCCACTAATAATCATGAGGTTTCACCATCATTGGTTCGACGGAATCCTACTCGAAACCGCGTCCCTCCAACAAAACTTCAAGATTACGTCACTTTTTCTGCTTGTCGTCCTCTCTCCAAGTATGTCACTTATCATCGTCTTTCCTCAACTCATGTGGCATTTCTCACCGCTATTTCTACTGTTCATGAACCTAAGAATTTCAAGGAAGCAAATTCTCAGGAAATATGGCGACAAGCTATGGGTGAAGAGCTTCAAGCTCTAGCTGAAAATCAGACTTGGAGTGTTGTTAAACTTACTTCTGGAAAACAACCAGTGGGGAGCCGCTGGGTATATAAAACTAAATTTCACTCGGATGGCACCATTGACAGGCATAAAGCTCGCCTTGTGGCCCAGGGATTTACTCAAACCTTTGGTGTGGATTACAAAGAGACGTTTGCACCTATTGCTAAGATGAATACAGTGCGTACTCTCCTTTCAGTTGCCGTAAATTGTGGATGGTCTATGAGTCAAATGGACGTCAAAAATGCTTTCCTTCATGGGGATCTTGAAGAAGAAGTCTATATGAAACTACCTCCAGGACATCCACAGAGTTCGGATTCTTCTTTGGTTTGTCACCTACACAAATCAATCTATGGGTTGAAACAATCTCCGCGTGCTTGGCACGCCAAGTTAAGTACCGTTCTTCAAGAGGTTGGTTTCTCTCGCAGTACAGCTGATTCTTCCTTGTTCATTCGTCATTCTTCCAATACTATAGTGGTGGTCCTAATTTATGTTGATGATCTTATTATTGCTGGGAATAGTATTGATGTTATTTCTCAACTCAAAACCACTCTTCAATCTCGATTTCCTATTAAGGATCTTGGTTCCTTAAATTACTTTCTTGGCATTGAAATGGCAGTTTCCAGCAAAGGTTTATTTCTAAATCAAATGAAGTATATTCTTGATTTGCTAGAGGAAACCGAAATGATGAATTCAAAACCAGCATCCACTCCACTGGATAGCAAATTAAATCATGATACAGCCAGTGAACCTTTACAAGGAGTTAGTGATTACCAACGGTTGGTTGGTAAGCTCATTTATCTCACTATTACTCGACCTGACATTGCTTATGGTGTAAGTCTTGTTAGCCAGTTCATGCACGCTCCTACTCTTTTCCATTTGGGCATTGTCAAACGAATCTTACGTTATCTCAAGGGTTCTATTGGTCGTGGCATAGTTCTAGCTAAGCACGGTCACTTACGGATTACAGGATATAGTGATTCTGATTGGGCTGGAAATGCCCTTGATCGAAAGTCCACTTCCGGCTATTGTATGTTTGTTGGTGGAAATCTTGTTTCTTGGCGTAGCAAAAAACAACAAGTGGTTGCTCGTTCTAGTGCTGAAGCTGAATATCGTGCAATGGCATCCAGTGCATGTGAACTAATATGGCTTAAGAGTTTGCTCGCAGATTTGGGCTTTCCAAGTAGTCTTCCTACGACTCTTTTTTGTGATAATCAGGCTGCTATGCATATTGCTGCTAATCCCGTGTTTCATGAACGCACAAAACATATTGAAGTTGATTGTCATTTTATTCGTCATCAAGTTCAGAATCAAGTTATTCAAACAGTTTACACTCGAAGCCATGATCAACTTACTGATTTTTTTACAAAGGTTCTGTCTTCTGGTCATTTTCACCGATTATTGTCCAAGCTTGGATCAATCAATCCTCTTGATCCAGCTTGAGGGGGAGTATTGACATTAAATCCTCACATTATGGCCAACTTTGCTCCTCAAATTATGGCATAATTTGTTCCTCAAATTATGGCATAATTTGCTCCTCAAATTATGGATCAAATTATGGAATCTTTGTCCTATAATTTGCTCCTCAAATTATGGAACCTTTGTCCTATAATTTGCTCCTCAAATTATGGAACATTTGTCTTAGGGTGTAATGTTTGATCCCTATATATATGAGGTTGTAATTGTAATGTTAAATCAATATACATACACACCAAATATTGACTCTATTCTCTACAATTGCTTCTATTTTTTCTACAGTACTTGAAACAGAAATATTGACCTTTGAATGCAATGTGCTCAAAAGTCTCTTTAATCTGGCGATTTATTCTAATCTTCGTGTGTATGTCATGTCACCTCAACATCTGGCAGGTACACCTGGTGATTGGAGTCACATTATCAAGCAAATTGGAATGTTTACTTTCACAGGAGTGAATTCAAAGCAAGTCGCCTTTATGACTGAAGAATACCATATCTACATGACTTCTGACGGGTAAGGAACTTTTTAAAATTCACATCATCTCGATCATATACAGTTGGGTATTTTACCTTTGATGTGACGAAAGCAGATAATTCACGTCGATTTTTTTCACAAATCTTTAGCCTTCGTATAATCTTGGCTATTTTTATAGAGTACTGAAAGGCTTAAGGTCTCAATAGTGCTTTTACAAGAGAGTGAACCTAGTGATATGCTTCTTGGTGTAGGAGGATTAGCATGGCAGGTCTTAGCGCTAAAAGAGTCCCGCATCTTGCAGATGCAATTCATGCTGCGATCACGCGTGTTTCCTAGGTATGTTATTTGCAATTCACTACTCGATTCCTTTCTCTCTGTTCCTGTTGTTTTGATGCAATAATTTTCACCTCAACAAATCGGATGGATTTATTGTCGGTTCTGTATGTATTATATGTTGTTTCGTTTGTATGCACCAGAACTGTAGGAGCTGTAGGGCTTAAAAGTCCTCGAAATCATGTAGCTAACTCTTGTTGGGGTGGTTTTGAAATAATTTTCCAGAGGAATGCATGCTTTGAACCAAAAACTGAAGAGTGCCTCGCAGAGTGGTTATTCTGTAAGTTGCGTAGCAGGCTGCAAAAATATAGCATCGGTAGAGGTAAACTGGGCCTTATGATTTGGGCTTACTTTGTCTGTGCCTACTGCCCAGCCTAATATAAGATCGGGCCATCCTTTTTGCCTAAGCCCTTAATTTCGTTCAGCCAGCCAGACATTGGGCCCAACCCAAGCTAAATCTAACATCATTTAAGATTGTGCTACTGTTATGGGCCGACAAGACAAAACCTTTTTTGTTGGGCCAGCCAGTTTGCTGGCCCAACTCAACCTCAAATTACGATTGGGCCTCTCATTTAGGCCTGGCCCAATTCTTGGATTTAATATAAACTGCTAAAGCCCATACTATAACCAAATGCAAAAAACATGGGAAATAATACAATGGAAGATCATCTAGAAAGAGGGACAAAAGTGAAGGAATCATAAGGCTCTCCCAAAATATTTATGCAATGGAAAAAATGACGAGAACTATATATAGAAACAATTAGTACAAATAATAGTGACAATGTAAGGTTTGAGCAACACTATCTGCAACCTTTCAAAAGATAGGAAGAGGGGCTTGAGAAGCTTACAGCAGTCGAGGGTTTCTCCTTTGCAGTTTCCTTCCCAGGAGTCCCACATTCGCTGAAGTCAAGAACACGACACTCACTCTGCAGAAGTTCAAAATATTTTTTCAGATTATTTCTTCACATCCATCACGAGTAAATGCATAGCAAAATAATACCACTATACAAGCTGGGGGTCATATTTGATCAATCGTGTACCTACTCATCCTTGCATCATTAAAGAATCCAAAAGGAACAGCCAAAATCTATACGTGGGTTGTTACAATCTATTCACTGATTTGTCCAAGAATGATACATTTAACATCCCATTATAGTCTATGCACCTGACTTCTCTGAATCTTAAGCAGAGCATTTTATGTGAGCTCGAAAAGTAATATAACAAGAAGGTTTTACACGAAGAAATGAATAGTATGCGGACAGCCGGACATTGGTCTTAAATCTCTCCCACAACCACAAAAAAGAATCATTTCCCACTATTTGACCCAGTTACGAATTAAGATTAAGGGTAACTAGGCCTCTGCTCAATGGTGGGTTTAAACAACGATCCGTTGGCTAAAACTCTATATGGGACAGCAGGTATCCTGTATTCATTGTCAGGGCGAGTCTAGCATTTGGGTTAATTTATCCACTTATTGGCAAGGATATATGACTAAGCCCAAATCGGCACCCCGTTTCATCAGATCTATTATGTATTGGCGACCTCTAAAACAACAGTGATCAATCAAATGCATGGTGTTTACCTCAGAAGCACATAAAAGCAGTAGAAAACAATTTAAAAGAAGTAATAGAATCATACCAAAACATTTGAAGCCAAATGGGGCCTGTTCTCTGTCTCATTATGTAAAGTGTGATTCTCTTGGTTGAGATTCTGAATATTGGAGCATTTTCGCCTTAATATTGTTTCTGGAGTGTCATTTCCTAGTACCTCCAGGGCATCTGCATATGCAGCTGAAGTGTGCTCACTTAACTGTTTCATCAACCCGATGGCGTCGTAGCTTCTTTCGCCTGGACTCATAAGATACCCAATATCCTGGAAAGAAATTTCAAGTATTTTGGAAGATATCGTAAAATGGATTTTAGATACCACTGATAAGCAAATAAACAATGGTAAAAAAGAACATATCATACCTCAATTGTTATATCTGTATCAATCCTTGGGCCAGGAAGAAAAGAATTGATGAACCAAGGGGACTTCCACGCAGAAGGGGACTCAATACTTCTTTTGAACGGAGTTTCACTAAATCTAAAAGCAAATATCTTTAATCAATGGCAATAGAAAGTAATGAAAGAGAGGTGGAAAAAGAAACTAACATCAACCATGCACAACATAAGAAGTGAGAATCAGACACGAAGCAGCGTTACATGTATTAATAAGTATCGAGAGATGAGAAAAGAAATTCTTGAAATAAATGCAGCAGTGTCCAACAGATAAATCATCCATACAAATAGCAGCAAATCATAATGAAATAAAAAGTAACAGATTTTCTTTTCTGATAAGTAAAAAGCAACAGAATCTTACACGCTAGAGTTTTCATTCCCAGCATGGTTGACCATATTTTCTAATGGTAGAGATGGACGAACAGGATGTGCCAAGTTAACTGCTTTTGGGTGACTATCAAGATTCTTTCCCCAACCAGAAGGAGAGGAAACAACTAGACATGGATTTCCAGATGAAGACTCTGATGTCATAACTCGACTTGGTGTAGCTCCCAACCTCTTAGTACATTGGTTTCTTGTTGTTTGAGCACTGAAGCTAGATCGTTTTTCCACTTTAATTGAAACTTGGTCAGGAGAAACAATTAACAGATCTTTCATTTTATGGTCAGCAAGAACTCCACGTTGTTGCTTTATCTGCCAAAATTACAGAGAGTCACACCAAAAGTTTATAAAGAATAACCAATGAAACACATAGGAGTGAGTCCAAAAGTCCATACCCAGTGTTCGTGTGAAACCTACACCAAAAGGAGAAAACCAAAGAAAAGAACTTACAGTTTGGGAACCGGCCTCAGGATCAAGGTTAGTTTTAGTATCAGTATCAGTGATCCCTTGCTTTACATTATTTTTAGAATTACCACTCAAAAAATGCTTGTCTGATATTCTATCATCTGAGGTATCATCAGGACCATTCCTCTCAACAAGAACCCCACATTGCTGTTGTACCTGAAAACAGTATAGAGAGCCCCAGCAAAAAAAAATTTAGATGCAACTAATGTAAATACATAAGAATAAGCCCTATTGCATTTGTTATTTTCTTTCTGAAGCCAATACCCAAAAAAAAAAAACTCACACTTCGGAGACTAGTATCAGGATCAACGTTGTTTTTACCATCCCCTTGATTCATTTTCTCCTGAAACTGATCACTATTAAAGTCTTTGTCCGATACGCTAATAATTGATTTAGGAGAATGAGTTCTCTGGTTCTGGTTCTCTCGTCCAACTTCGAAAGCAGGATCCATATTTTCTTTTTCATCAATGGAAGCCACAGAGTTCCTTTTATGATTAGATGATAAGGACATTGGAGATTCTTTGTCAGTCCCACTATCATCAAACAAAACATCCAAACGAGAGAATTCTTTGCTCAAACTGGATGTCACGTCAATCTCCAGTTTCTTGTCTGCTCTTCTATCTGACAAAGGTGACAATAAATCGCGGTTTCGTTTCTTCAAAATGGATGGAGTTCCTGTGAAAGTTTTAGCAGCACTTTTCAACACAGCTTCAGGGCTACTATCCCGAGATGGTGAATCCCACAACCTAAATGGCGTGAAGCAGTTCATAGAGGACATCATCAACTGTCGAATACCCAGAGGACTGTACTCTTGCTGCATGTCACTTCCAGATTGTATGAGATCACAACTTAAAAAAGGAACATCCATGCTTGGAAAACGAGGAGGTTCATAACATAGAGCTCCTCCATCCTGCTGTTCTGTGAGCACACTGGGTTTTTCATCGACAGGAGGGCAAGTTTGCATTATATCTGATCCAGAACCAAATGAGTTCATAGGTACTAGTTTTGAAGATTCCCTTATCTCAAAAGTTTGCTCTTGCGGGCCAGAGTTATCTGCACCATCACCAGAAAGGGAGTTGGCAGAACCAGTGGTATATATAAAGCCATCGGTTTCTCCGGAAACGAACTCTTGCTCTTGAATTCCGAAAGGATGACCAATAAACTGATCGACTGCCCTAGCATATACAATTGCATCTTCACTCACTGCATGCAGTGAAGGAACAGAAAGAGAAGGTTGACAGCATGAAGTTTGAAGTACATCAGACCTTGAAGGATAGTATGAGTGTGAGACCAAAGTTCTGCTGCTTTCAGGTGATTGGAAATTTGATGGTTGGCAAAGTATTGAATCTGAACATCCAACCAAGTCAGCCAAACTTGAACCTTTGGTAAGATCTTCAGAGGGAAAACATCCATCATTCATTGCCCCTGAGAATAGGACCCTGCAACATTCATCGTCAGATATGAGCACATGCCCCTGTTTAGCATGAGTTGCAGCCATATTTTCCATGGAAGCAGGAGCTCTACGCCCTATTGACGTTTGTAAGGTAGCATTCAGCACTTTGTGGCTTGCATTAGTACCTGTACAATGACTTGGCAACCCTGATGATTCCTGCCTGAGTTCCAGTGAAGATATATTAGGCAATTCATGCATATTAAACTGGTGATCTCTACTTGCAGAACTCCCAGCGTTATCTGAGAGATTCTGCTGAAGAAAGCTGGAAGAGAAACCTCCTTCAAAAGGTATGTCCTGGGTATGAAAAGAGCCTGAACTGGAGCTATGCTCCTTTCGTAGTTGAGACTCTTCGGTCAACTGGAATTCCTCCTTTGTATGTATAACTGAATTTACTAAGTCTCCTGCGGACTGAGAGTACCCAACAACATTTGAATCCTGACTGCATTCAGATATTTCTTCGGGTTCCCTGCCAGATCTATGACTACTATCCTCGCCGCTACTCTGCATCCTAGAAGAAGATGCAGGCATGGATTGATGGTGATTTGTGCCAAGAGGCAGGGCTGGAAACTGATCCAATAGACCTGATGCCAAGTAAGACTCCAATTTTTTCTTTACAGAACTGTTCCAGTGATTTTTTATAGCATTGTCTCCCCTGTTGACCACAATAAGATTTTAATAAAAATCCAGATTCTCTATGACAAGTTCAATAACAAAAAATATTTAGGATATAGTCATTGTAAGTACATAGAGGAATTTCCAACAGCAGCAAAAATGAAATAATTCATGAATGAAGGTGAGGAACCAAAGAACATACAAAACCTCTAATAAGGTAAAATTGAAAATGGGATCCTTTATTTCAACAATCGTATATACCTTCCCGGCAAGAATTTGGTTAGTTCTGCCCATCTGTTCCCATAAATTTGATGGGCACGAATTAAAGCCAACTCCTCCTGCTGCGTCCATGCCTCTTTGTTGATGGCAGGATTAAGATGATTGTGCCACCTAAAATTAGTAAAATTAATTTAAGTGGAAACAAAGAATACAGTTCCAACAAATGTGCTGCAGAAACAAGTTTAAACAAAACTACTTAGAATAAAACCGTGAGCTATTACAACCTATTCTAGAAGTATATGTTTACCTTCTCAAATATCTTATGACAACAAGTACAAGTCAAACTAAATTTAAAAACCATAACATCATCAACCTAAAATCATACCTTTCTCGGCATTGCTTTCCAATACGTCCGGGTAAATGTCGTGCGATGGTTGACCACTTTTTTGGCCCATATTTGTGCACCAATTCAATAATTATTTCGTCCTCCTGTTCACATTTGATAATAGCAATCAGTGGCCTCGCATTACGTTTCTTGAATGATTAGTATCCATTCCCCAGTGATTAGTACAATTATGAAAATCCTGCTAGGAATTCACTTAACGCTCATAAATAACAGGAATTTTCACCTCTTTTGACCATGGGCCTTTTATGAGTTCTGGATTCAAAACCTTTTGCCACCTATGCAGGCACTGCACATCAGTCCTATCCTTGAAACACTCCGCTACAAACATCCATACAATTAGATAAGGCAAAAGCGAAGAAAAATCAATTGAAGCACCAAGAAAGGAGGTTGGCTCAGATATCCAATTGCAAGAGAGATGTATAACGAGGTTCACATGAGATAAGAGTACAAATATTGAGCCACAAAGATACATGGGAGAAAAAGGTCAATGCTAAGAAAGAAATTAAGGCACTATGCCAAGAGTGACAGGTTATGGCCCAGATAAAGCATATACGCACTTATCCGACCAAAGTAAAGTAGGAGCAATAACACAAAATGCTATCAATAATTAAGCAAATTGACAATCTCCTAAAACTCATGTTCACTGTTCTATCAATTCAATATTGACAAATGCAAGCTAGACTGGCAGTGATTCATCCATTTCATTAACTCAGAAAAGAGGAATGATTTCATGCAGTGGAAGAACTCTATTTCCAGTAGAAGATATGGTATGTCTTTTAAAAAACAAGAAACAAAAAGGTCCATTGCCAGCTCAATTTTCCCATGCGAAAAAGGAGATGGCCGGTCAAAGAAGAAAGTTTGAATACCTCAAATGGAAACAACAAGAAAATAAAAATAGAGCAATTGAGAAAATAAAACTTAAAAGTGAGTGTAGTGTGACCTATCTATGGTATGTCAGGTAGCTGGCATACCTATTTTCTTCCAGTTCTTCCCTTTGAAACTCTGGACGGCTTTACGCAAAATCTCATCCTAAAAACAAAGAGCAATGTCTTTTACATTTGCATAGAAAAGAGCAACAAGATAAAAGATAAGCAAGCAAACTGTACTGAAAACCATTCTGTACCACAGACAAATCAAAATTCATGATCTCATTATAAAATGTTCTTCCTGAGTGTAGGATTAAAGCAACATTATGTAATGTCACTAGAAGGTAGAAAACTTTTTATCACAAAAAGGAAAGAATCTGAATGCAAAGATCTAGATAATGTTTACACTCTATAGTGCAAATTGATGTAGGAGTTGCAATTATAAATACAGTTCGGAGCCTATGTTTCTAAACTTGTAGACTTGTAGTACCATATTTGTGGTACTTCTATAAGCGGTTTAGAGCATATATGAATAAATGGCCCTGGTGCCCTATTATCTCTTGTTGAAAAAAGGGCACTTAGCTAGAGCCTAGTGCCATACTAGTATGACAAGTTTTATCTGGTCTATTGATCTGACCAGTTTTATTTAGCCTTCTGCTCTTTCGTTGAGCATCGTAATATGAGGGCAATACACAAGTAATTCATTGAAATACCACCAAAAATGTGTACACCTGAAGAAGAAAAGAGAAACACTTATAATATGGGAATGACGAGTTGTAAACAGCAGAAAACTAAAGCACTTACTTCTTCAGCTGTCCATTGTCCCTTAGTAGAACGCCTTGTAGGGCCACTAGTCCTCCTTCAGGAGAGTTTAACACATAATGTCATTCTCAATGTAGTTGTTCATCCCATTTCAAATGAAAGAAAATATTGGCCAAATAGTAAACATGAAAATTATATTTGAAAGGTTGGGGAAACATAAGTGGAGAGAAGAGGGAGAGAGAGATTTTCTAAACCAATCAATATGGGACTAGAGCCTGCCGAAAACTAGCAGCTTCTAAGAATGCGTCTTATCACATAACTTCTCTAAATTTTGCAATGCACTCCCGCAAGAAGATGAATATGAATAACTTATTAAATAAGAAAAATAGGAAGTAAGCAAGTATTTTCTAGCAGCTCATCTGATGATATCAAATTTCCAATTAAAATCAGGATCCCCAAATGTCTTTCAGAAATTACCCATGTAGAGGTCGCATCTTCTGAATGCCATCACTGCACCCGTCTGACGGAGTAGAAGTTATCATGTCACTGTCCATTGTTCGATTGACAAATAAAGCTGCATAACCCAATGCCCACTAGATAGCGATTCTCTCCAGAATATGATCTCCAAATCATTATAAACCTCCCTAACAAGTAACAAGAGTATCCTTCCAAGGCACAGGCTAAACAAGCACAAAGCAAAGCAATTCAGATTGTCGTAAACATAGTGTAAAAGAAAATAAAACCAAAACTAAGCTGTTTAGGTGACTTAAGTTTCTTATTACATTACGGAATAAGTACCAAGTTTACCCAAAAAGGAAAAACATATCCAGAGCATACAGAACAGCCCAACAGTATTGCAAATACTTTATCCACACAAGCGCAGATATGTTACCAGCTATGACCATATTGATGTACTCATATACATGAAAAATATAAGACAGAAAGGATGAGTATTGTCATCTATCAGGTAGAAGAAATGTCTGGCTATGCACAAAATTATATAGCAGATGCTTGTCTTCTTTCTTTTTTGTTTGTTTTGGGTTGAGGTTGCGGTTGGGGGAGTACTTAGTAGAACTGTAGAGGACAACACAAGTCCTCTTGATTTCAAGTCATGTTTATGAATTAAATTGGGAAGGAAGAGTAATATATATATGTGGGGGAAAATGCCATGATCAGGGGACAGGGATGTTCAAACAATTACAAGAGGATGAAATGCATCGAGTTGGAGTGAACATATGGTGGGCAGGAAGAGTACTACATATACATGAGGGAAAATGCCACGATCAGGGATTTTCAAACAATTACAAATGATGAAATGCATCAAGTTGGGTGAACATATGGTAACCTAAACAATCCGAGAATAAATCAGCAGATTGTAACACAGTAACTCTTGAAAATTTTGAAGTAATAGGGGAACATCATATCAATTGACTGTGTATAGAGAAAAACAGCTCTAGCCTACAGTTTCTTGAAAAATTAACTATAATTTTCTCGAACAAAGATAAGAGACAAAAATTCATGAATTCTCCAACTATATAAGAACTAAAGGAAAGGACAACAATCCACTAATGCAAACAACATACTAGGGATTAGAATTCAAAATCTACAAAAATCAGTCACAAAGTATTCACCAAACTATCAAATTCATTCAACATATCATGAAAAGAATTTTCAAATTCCACCAAGTAAATTCAGAATGACCGACCAAGTCATCCTAGGAATGCAAATTTAAAACGAAGAAGTACAAACCCAACCAAAAACGAAATTTAATACCACAAATGAAATCGAGCTAGAATTAATCACCAAGATCGACAAGAGAAATTTCAAATTTAGCAAACAGAACCCTAAAACACTGACCGAACTGAGCTTCAAAATGCGAATTGAAAATCTGCGAGAGAGAAACGATGCCGCAATCACAACGGTACGCATTTGCAGATCCAAATTTCGAAGTAGAGTCAGAAGAGACTGAGGGATCTGCAAATACCCCTTCGAATTCAATCCAGAAAAAAGCTTTAAGCGAAAGAGAGAGAAATAGAGAGAATGAAACGGTCTAAAGAGCTATTCAAACATAAAGGGGCGCACAATGTATTTTCAAACCCTATGGTTAAAGTTCGAGCATCTTCGGCGATAGACGGTCAAGATCCTCGCTCATGGAAATTATGCCGTCCTTTTCTAGTGAGCTTAAATGGTCTTATTTTTTGAAAAGCTCAACGGCCATATTTTTTTCTTTTCTTTTCTTTTCCTTTTTAAATTGAATAATGAATACATGTGTATAATCTAGGTATTTGGAATTACAAATGTGACAATTATACTTGAACAAAAAATACGGGGATTCCATTTATTGAGATCCTAGTCATTCCAATAAATGATGTAAGTGTAAAGGCGCACAATAAGATCATTACCTAGAATGACTATGATCCTTATCACTTCTAATACTTGAACGTTGAATCATAAATTTGACATCATGCATAATTAGTTTGGTAATCTTTTGGATTTTTATAATTTTTTGTTGGATTTGATGGGCATTAGCATGATCAGAAAGAGCTATTTTTTATTTTCAAATAATCCAACCACTACATTTTTTTTTTGATAAATTTTTTGTTGGATTTGATGGACATTAGCATGATCAAAAAGAGGTATTTTTTATTTTCAAGTAATCCAACCACTACATTTTTTTTTAAAACAGGGGTTTGGGGGAGGTAGGATTCGAACCCACGACATAATGGGTGGGTGATCCTTTACATGTAATGTGATTGTCGTTCAACAAACGGCTCATTTGCCACTACATTTTTTTAAAATTTATAAACAATCCAACCACCACATAATTCAAATTTTCAACTAATAATATTAGTCAAAATATACCATATGTATCATGATTAAAAATAATGAAATTTTTTTTTTTTTATCATTCAAAAGTAAATGCAATACAATAGTGAATATAAATTTTTTTTACTGCGTTTTCCTACTTATATGAATCAAAGGGAATGACTGAAACTCAATTGAAAAAAAAAAAAAAAAAAAAAACCTTCCGTCATTATTGTTGTATTTGTTTTGTTTAACATGGGCATTGAAATTGGTTTCCAACTAAGAACTTGGCCCAACAATACTATAGGGTGTCTGTTTGGTGTACAATTTTGCATAGCATTAATGCTGGTGTACACGAAACAACAATTTGGTGACCTGAATTCCCGGTGAGCATAGTAATGCTTTTTTATAAGGTAAAATACGTTTCCCCCTTCTAGTTACAAATTCCCATCTAGTTTGGTAGAAATCACTTGCTCTAAACGGTGAGTTGAATAGGCCAACAGTAGATTCAAGCTAGAGACCGCCAAAAAGCCAACTGTAATCCATTAAAGGAATCATTTGGTTCTAGATTGCACCTACATTTGTCCTTCTATATGATGTGTTTCTAGCATGTTGGAAAATATAATTACATATATCAGACGAGCAATTGCCGACAACACCCAACGGTGGATTTCGAGTTGAGATTAGGGGTGGCAAAAAATAAATTGATTCCAGGTCAATTTTAGATCGGATAACATCAAGTGTTTACAAAATATTTATATATTCGAACCCTAACCCGAATTAAATTTCAGACATATTTAATTGATCAAACCCATATTAGTTTAAATCCGAATAAATAAATCAAACAATAACTTAATCTAAATAAGATGCGGACAAATAAACCGAATAAAATTTATACATTTAGACCCAAATCCATTTTAAATCGTACAAAAAGCTTGTGTTTGAACCTAAATTTCAGACATATTATTTATGTCCAAACTTGATTTAATTCGAGTCGGACAAATTCGATCATCCAAACCGGATATAATTTTGCCACCCCTAATTAAGGTACTGCCAAAAAGTCAATTCCACGTACATTCATATATAGCAAATATAAATAAATTATAAAAAAAGTCGAAATCATTCCAAAAATAAAAACTGAAATCATTCAGCTAACATTTTTTGAATCTTATGAATAATAAAGTACAGTTCACAAAAGTAACCAGGAGATCAAGCAGGCATAGGCCTTCATGCATATTCTCCAATTGTGCTGCACAAAAATTGATCTCAAAACTGAGTCATGTTCACTACACTCATTCTGCTCCAACCTTTTGAGCTTTATTCGAGCGGCCTGATGAAGAATCATTTTCTCTAGCGCGGCGGCGATTTTGGCCATATTTCCCTCCCCTGCTGGGATTTCTTCCCCTGGAGAAACAAATGACAAAAGAAGAAAACTTGAAGAGTCAGTTTGACGATACCATTTAGCTAAGAATACTGAACAATGGGATTTGTAAGTGAAAAACTGTTAAAATCAAAGTGAAGTAGAAAATAGAGTGAGACAAACCTCCCTCGGTTGCCCTTGAATCCCTGCCGGACTCTGCTCCAGTATTCCTTTTCAGCCTCACCTGAGAGGCAAACATGTAGCAAAACAAAACTCAAAACACTGCAACAGAACCTGTATGGGGATCCTAGGATGTCAGCAGAGGGGCATACAAACACAACTTGATAGATTATTCAAGCCATAGGCAAGACAAAATGATTGTTCAGCGTGTAACAACCTACACATCACTAATATAAGTCACACTAGCTATTTATTTGCCGAACTCTAGATACCCTAAAATAAACCAACAAATGAAACAAGTGCATTAAATGGAATTCTCAAGAGCGAGCAATCATAAATGTCCCTTTTATAGGTCGAGCAGGACCCTTCAGTCCATCCCTCAGCCAACCCAAACCAAATAAAAAAAAAGTCTTTTGTCATGCGGAACAACCAGACCCTATCCGACATTCCCACCCTTTTGCTATAAAGTAGAGCTCAAAGCCTGATTTAAAACACACCGGCAAAATAAAGAAAAGGGAAGATTTCTGCCTACCAGTTACTGGCTCTAAAGTGGCAACAAAATTCTTCACAACAAGGCCTCCTTCAGATAGGACAGCAGCTGCACGAGCTTTCTGTGCTTCTTCAGCTTGTTCAAATCTGATGTAACCTGACTCTGCTCCCATCGAGAAATCAACAAACTATGGCATGGGGAAAAATCATGTCAGAATGAGACTCGCAAAGGCTGCATCAACCCCTTTTGAGACCAATTAATGGAGGGGCAAATCCCAAGCTCCCCAGCTCATATGACCATGAAATAGACATATGGAAGTGCCAACAAGAACACCTTGGCATCTTATGATGGCATCAACTTTTCAAGTTGAAAATTCATGATTAAAGATGCTAAAAAATACACATAATCTATGACTAAATCTGTATACTCTGTTTAGATTCAGCAAGATATCAACACTAAAAGCAACCAAATGAAGTAAAAAGTTGGAGCAGTGTACCTTGATAGTGCCATACTTCTGAAAAACTTCCCTAATATCCTCGCGTAAAACCACATCCTTGTTGTCTTTATAAGATTTTGCAGTTGGTTTTTCAACTTTCTCTTCACTCTTTTCCTTGAGGACTTCAGGCAATTTATCTCCCTCTTCACCCTCAACTCCTTTATTTTCTGAGCCATTTTCTTCGTCTACCTCCTTATTCTCTGTAATATTGTCAGTAGGGTTTTCTTCACCAGCTTTGGCATTTTCAGAAAACTCATCATTATTCTTACTAGTAGAGATTTCTGAAGAATTCATATCTCCGTCTATTTTGCAACCATTTGCACTTTCTTTGACGGAGTCATGAGTACCATTATGCGCCATAGAGTCCGAAGCTACCAAGCTTTTCAACGTAAATGCGACAACTACGCCCTTTGGGTAGCCACAAACATCAGGACTGGAGATAATTGGTAATAGGTTATGATACATTTAATAAAATGGCGCATTTAAAAAATGCATCAAATTAACAACTTACTTGGCATCTGCATCTGAATTGTGGTCAGGATTTGACCCTGCAGGATTAGAAATTTCCAATTTCTCTGATAGTTCGGCTCTTTCTGCATCAAAATCCTTCCTGGATGGGAAATTTTAAAAAACATAGAGATGTGTATATATCAAACCCTTGAACACAAACACACACAATAAACACAAACTACTTAACTAAAATAAAGGTACAAAGATAGCGTATTTCTAGATCATTAATATCTTAATCTCATAGATATTGCACGATACAGCATCACCTATTATTCTAAAATAAAATAAGTAAATAACTCTATCAGAGAGTACAACTGGAGTTAAAAAAAACCAGACAATCACTATCAGAGAAGATTCGCCACCCATTAATTTTTTTTGAATAAATACATCTTTATATCCAACCATCGAAAATGACTATAATGGCACCAATAGCACATCAATTAAGAATGCTACAGGTTGTGCAATCAAATATGAAATTCAAGAATCCAGGAACTGCCATTGAGAGGTGTAAAAGGATCTACTAATATATATGCGCAACCAACCATTTTTTGTTTTCAAGCAATGGTCTTTATGTTACAATTAACAGAGAGCAAATGTGATCCATATACCAAATGATGTACACATATGATAAATTTCATCGTTCTCAGACTTTGAACAAAGTTAAATATATGAAAAACACTCATTAACAAATATAATGAAATCAACGGACAGAATAGAGGCTTACTTTGGCTTTAACACCAGCTGAACTCCTGCAAGAGCTAAACTTAGCTTCAAAACCTTCTCAGCTTCTTCTTCTGTCGAGAACTCAATCAGAGCAGTGCCACAAAATACTCTTCTGTCAGCTACGTGACGAGGCATCCTCACACTGTTAACCTGGATAGCAAAAAAAGACCTATCACTAATCTAGACCCACAAAAAAATGCAATAAATACTACGATAAGTCGACAACTACACAAGTACAGTGCTGCAAGATATAGTCCACCATCCAGTTGGCTCTGGGGGCTCAATTAAAATAGCTTTGAAAGTTTAGTACAAAATGCTAACCATTAACAAACAGAATTTGGAGTGTATGAAAGAACACGAATACCTTGGCATATTGACCAAAAAAATTCTCCAAATCTTCCCTCTTAGCTTGATACTCGAGTGGAGATGCAGCAATTGTTCTGTTGTCCAACTGCTCCATCAACTCTTCTGGTTTCAGTAGGGCATTAATCCTCCCTACTTTCTTTCCTAGAAAATGCAATCAGAGATATAATTCAATAAAATACATTACGTTCTTTCAACGACACATATTAGGCTCCTAAAAAGAAACAGAAAATTAAGGGCTTGCTTGGATTGAAAAATGGAGAGAGAGTTATGTGAGGGGGAGGTATGGGAGGGAGAGTCCCATTACTCACCCTTACTTGGATAGAGGGTAGAGTGAATTACAAAATGTTGAGTTGGAGAGTTAAGTGAGGGGAACTTTCCTCATCCTTCAACCCACTTAACTCTCCCTATTACAATCCAAGGTGAAGTTATCCCTCCCTCCTTAACCCTCCTCACTTAACTCTCCAAAACATCCATCCAAGCAAGCCATAAAGTAATCACTAAAAACACTCACCATCTTCAGAGACTTTCAGAAAAGTCGATTTCCTAAGAGTTTCAGCAACGGCTTTCACAACATCTCCAGGCACCTCTTCGGGTTTCACATTGGCCAATTTTAGATGATTCTTCATACGACTAAATGAGCATATCAAAGCCAAACTAACCACTAGTTCAATTGTCAAGATCAACAACAATATGGTCATATGGACACAAAACAAACCGTTGGCAACAAAAAAAAACCATAATCTGAACCAAACTCAGAACACACATATATGCATATATATTAAGGATACTGCCATCCTCGCTCTCACTAATCGTCCTTTTCATGAAATTGTCCGTTGGTAGATTGCTATCACCGAAGTAAAACTCTACCTGTTATTAAAAAAAAAAAAAACGGTGTAGGTTAAGAGGAAATAAACAACAAAGTCAGCGTGTTTTGGCCGATTAAACACAGAAACTTCAGTGTAGCAACTGACCTGTCTAAGGACTTCCTTCGTTGTTTCCTCGTCCAAGGAAGGCGACGCCATTATTGTATCGACAGGAGAGCAGTGCGAGAGAGGGGAAAAATTAGGGTTTTAAGATATTTTTGGGTTTAGGCTTATAACTTTACGTTTTGTTCTCAGTTCACTCACCCTCGCCAGTAAAGAGGTGGTACTCAATTTAATTAAAATAAGGATGCTTACTTTTAAGCCGTTGATATAGAGCACTTCAATCTCGGCCATTGGTTATATTATTAGAGATGATCCTCCGCCATTTTCCGCCAAAAAAAGGGCCCAACCCACGGCATCGTGGTCCAACAAGTGTACGTAGGAGATATACTGTACAGTTCAGGCCACTGGCCACAACAACATCGCCCATGGGCCGTTCACTACCCAGCTGACTTTACCTGGTGGCGGAGCACTTTGCAATCGAGCTCATCATTATTGTTCCAGCTAGGCTGAGAACGATTGATTACAATCAATTTTTTTTCCTTGAGTTTTACATAAATTTAATCGAGGGATCGGTTATTGTCGGTCGTTTATTCTAACAATGCCGAAAATGATTGGTTACGGTTGATTTTTTTTCCCAAGTTTCCTTATAAATTTAACCGAATAATCGATTATTGTCGGTTGTTGATTTTTTGTTTTACTATCAAACGATTATTTTCAATTTTTTTAAAAAAAACCCAACCAATCAGTTCAGTAATTCGATTTAGTTTTTAACCCCCTAGTCCCAGCTGCCTCAAAAATAAATTCAAAGTGGAAAAAAAATCCCAACCAAAATAACCAAAACTTAAATGAAGACAACTCCCAAGTATCTTTCTAAACACCGGGTACAGATTTTCTTTCAATCACCCACATCACAATAAACATAAATCACAGCTTTGAAAAAGGTAATTTGTTCAAGAGGAAAATGACTTGAAAGGCCATGTAAATGAACGACAAGCCCCTTCCATAAGAGGGGTGCCATGGAGTATTTTACTGAACATGAGATAATGAGAACCACACAGACAGACACCCAGTCACTCACATGAAGTCCTCTTCCAATTCCTGCAAGGACTTGTTTCCCGAAGCAATCTCTTTGTTTGATGTCATATTCTCAGATACCATTAAACCCTTGTAACTTCGTATCTCTGCTTGCCTCTCCTTTGCAAGCCTGTCCATTTCTTCACGACGTTTCTGGCATAATAAAGGTATATGACATTAACTATTAGAATAGTTCAACAAATCAAGAAGATGATCGAAATTACGGTCTGACGGGGTTGAACGCCCAATCATTCTAATCTACTGAAGAGAGTCAAACATATAAGGGAATAATGGTTAAACTTATTTTGAAAGAGAGTTGCACTTCGTCACACGCTATTTTTTTAAAAAAGGGAAAAACAGTTTGGGGACCCTGGGATGAATGGATGATATTAGCATCGAGAAAATATGTATATTGCACTAAAGGTTCGTTATAACAAACACACGAGATGAAACAACTTTGGTTCAACTTGAACCAAACACGATAATCCATTTTAAGCTACTCTCATCCATGCAAACTAGCCCAAACTCTATATGAGGAGCGCAATGCCTGTAACCAGTATCCATAAGATGACCCGAAAGATGCATGATTGAAATTCACCTGAGAGAGGGGTGTTCCCCTGAAATCTTTAACAAGGGAAAACTTCGAGTTGTAAACAATACGTTAACGGTTAACTTCCTTTGAAAGCTCAACAAATTCCCAAGGAATCCTTTTTCCCAAGTGAAGTTCAAATTTTTATGCCTGAATAAAATGCTTTAGCACTGTTCCATAAAGGTGAATGTTGATGCCCAGGTTGTATCATTCGATAAATATTGTGTCACCTTACTGATGTTTTTTGAATAATTGTATTAAAAGGGCACCAGGGTGGTAAATGTGAAGACCTTTGAATGCAAATGAAAAAAATGTGACCACAAAGGGGCATAGAAACTATTTAAAAAAGTAATTGGACTGACTTTATCTCTCTGCTGAACCTTCCGCTCTGCTCTTTCAGCTGCGCCCACTGCTTCTCGCTCGGCTGCAACAATACATTATCAAAAGGATATTAGCACTGTCGAGAGAAAAATAGTTTGGTGTAACTTCCACAAAGAAGATTACTAAAAACATGTTAGACACTATGCTATTGAATAAAAAGAAATACAAGATGCAAAAAGTGACCTAGAATTCCCTCATAACGAATAAAAAGTAGACCTCTCAAGTTAGATAATAATAGCAAATCCAAAAGACGGGATTGGGGTGGATTAAAACAAAGATTTACCTTTCAAATCAGGCTTTCTTTCAACTTTTGTCTTGTTTAATCTATTGACAATCTCATTTATCCGCTTCTCTACCCTCACAGTCCGAACCTAGGAGCACAATCATTTGATCAAGTCAGTCATATATCCACATTCCATATAAACAGTAAAAATTATTGCATCAGTCAAACATGCACCCAAACGAAAGATACTCACCATCTTTGGATTGTGGAAACCAACTTGGCCGACGTCCATGGAAGCAGTTTTCTTTAAATTGGCCCAAGGTGTATATACAACATCAACATTATTTACCTTGTTGCCTGCAGATAAACAAACAATAGTAAACAAGTTAGGATAAATAAAATAATACTGGCTACATCATACTCGAAAGTGGTTGTGTGAGAGAGTGACATTCCATCACAGAACCACCTCATGCAAACAACAATCTTGCCAATCAATGAACACTGTTCATTGAACGGCATCTTGAAGATAACTATACTGCTGAGGGAAGAATGCCCTCATTGTGGATCTATGTTGAACTTTTACTTGTGATGTATGGTTGTGCTAAACCTAAGTTCAATCCTATTTTTGAAGAATATCAAGTCTCATCTAATACTTCAATTAAATGGTTAGCAACAAAATCTTCCCTACAGAGCCAGAGCTCAAAACCAGCCTGACATAAGACTAGTCTGAAAGGGCTAGCTAAGACAAGGCAACCTCTAAGTCTACTATGAAAGAAGGTGACAACAAGATTGACATTTCAGTAATCTTCAGACAATGCAATAGCAATAGCAACCATACCTAGTCCAGTATACCTTCAAGGCATCAATTTAAAGGTTGAGGGTGTGGATGGCAAGATACACATGAATATATCTGACTATCGTTAAAGACAGATTGCATATCAATACAGAACTACTTATTACTCTTCACCCCTTTTTGATTTAATATAAATTTCCACAGTAATCACAAAGACAGTAAGACACATGTCTAATCCACATTAAATATGTAGAGGCAACTCGCTAGACTCCATGAACACAAATCCAACAAATTGTATCACTTTCAAACATGAAGACTCTGTCAAGACTTGCCTTGAATGGAATTTGCTTTGACAAGCTGGGCGCAATCCTCAAGTAAACCTTCACTTATATCATCTATAGTCTGACCCTTGTGCAGTCTTACATAAACATGGGCAGAAGACATTTTATCCACATGGAACCTGTAACACATATGCCACAAACAAGTAACCATCTTTGGATAAGGAAACAACAGGAAGAAACATCAAACCAAATGTACTATTTAAAAAACCCTAAAATATCGAAGCTAGAAATCAAACCACAAACTATCAACAGAGACTGTCAAATCAAATCGAAATAAGCTAAATCAAAACAAAAATTTAGATAATTAAGAGGCGGAGAGAAGGAATACGTAGCATCAACGAGATCGAGAAGAAACTACCACAATTGATGTTAATTGCCAAAAAAAATTGATAAATACGTAGTCAAAGAGCTATCTGAATTCATAGAAACCTCAATTTTCGACGATGAACAGAAAACGAAAGTCAAATTGTTCATGCGGAATACCAGATATCTTCGGGAAATCCATATTTGATGAGCTCCTCGTTCTCGAACTTGTCGAGGCCCATAAAGATGGTGTAATCGCCTGCATCTGGGCGGGCTTTGAAGTAGAACACCATCTTCTATTTTTTTCCCCCTTCGCACCAACCAAGAACAACCGCCTCTGCGTTATCAGCGTTCTGTTGCTTTGTTATCCAAATCGAGATGATGGAACCGTATTTGATTATTTCACGTTTCAGGCTTTTTTTTTTTTTTTACCACAAAACGAAAGAGAGAGGAGAAAAAAAATAATTTTAATGGTGTAGATAATATGGTAGGTAATTTGATATAGTTTTGGGTAATAAAAATTCTGTAAAATAGAGAATATTAGTATTTTATCTGTATTTTAGAGAATAAATTGGGCTTAAACAAAACTATTGGGCTTAAGGCCCATTTACCAAAGCCCGCATGGATCGAAGAAAGACGCAGACATAGTAGAAAATCAGGGGGCTGAGATGTACGGGAGGGAGCCGGGAGGGAATGAGGGATAGGGGTTTAGGGGTAAGAAAGAATGGGACAGCTTCACTACGAGTCATTTTCGATGCTCAGACCATCTTCTTCCAAATTCATTCCCATGGCTTCTTCTTTGTCGCTCCATCGGCAAACTCGACTGACCAGGCCGCCTTTCATCGGCGTTTGTCTCTCCGATTCTCAGAAACTAACCGTGCCGAATAGAATTTCTCTTCTTCATCCTATCCCCACCGTCAGATATCGCTTAATCTGCAATATGAGCAATTCAGGTATCCTCTCGCAAACACAAGTTTGTGGTTTATGAATCATGTCTGATTGGTTTTGGTTTTAGGATAAGTGCTTGGGCTTTTATTGTCCCAACCGTTGCTTGCAATTTGAACAAAATTACTGCAGAAGTGCTAGCTGATTGAGTCCTCTGTCACTTGCAATGGAAGCATTTCTCTTTGTTTTTCAGTATGAACATGTTTTGTCTTCTCTGGATATCCATTTGTTGTCTCGGGTGAACTGTTTGTGTAACATATAGAACGGGATTCTTAGAATCAGAAAAGTAACAGTGGCCCTCTGGAGTGTAGACTGCAGTACTTTTGTCATTGTTAATGTGTTGTTCCCATGATTCTACAATTTGAAGTGAGGGTGTCTTATTTTTCTTTGTATTGAGTTTAAGATTAAGAAACATCTTATCCAGGGAAAAAGAACTGTTTAAGCAGTCCCTGTAATGCATTTGTTAGATATCATACCACAGCTGGAACTTGGAAAGCCAGAAGAGAGAAGAAAGCCGGAAAAGCGGGTTAATGGGATATTCTGGATTATCCTTCTTAATCTTGGAATATATGTAGCTGATCACTTGTTTCAGGTACTGGACTAATTTGCTTCACATACATAATTCCTAACAAAAAAGAAACTCTAGAACTGTTGAAGTCCATTATCTTTGAGACTAATTTGATTGTTATCATGACATTTAGTACCTGTATACTATTGTGGTTTGAAATTGTTTGGAAATTCAGACCATATCTGGAGAGTGATCATTTATTCATTTTAGCTGTGAGGGAAATGTTTCAGTGAAAGAAAACATTATTTGCAGTTTGAATTACACATTCATTCTTAGTCTGGCTGCTGGTCTAGTGATCCCTCCTAGAGAGTGCAGCCTGACTGCCTGAGTCATATTATATGATCTTGCAGTTTTGCAACACTGACATAGAAGTTTATATTTTGGGTAGGTCCAGGGCATTAGAGCTTTGTACTTGTACCACAATAGGCCCACCTGGTACCAATTCGTGACGGCTACATTCTGTCATGCAAGCTGGTTAGATCTCTACAAAGTCTTTAGTTGCAATTATGCTTAATGATCATATTCTTATAATATAGTTGCCTTTCACATCTCCTTCTGTCTCTTCCAGGAACCATCTTTCTAGCAACCTTTTCTTCTTATACATATTTGGTAAGCTTTTCATTTTAATTTCCAATTATAGTCTTTATTGACAAAAATTACAACTGAATAAAATGATTGCGAGAGTTGATTGGGACCTTCTTCCATGAACAGGAAAGCTAGTTGAAGAAGAGGAAGGGAATTTTGCATTATGGCTTTCTTACATATTTACTGGGGCTGGAGCTAATCTTGTTTCATGGTTGGTTTTACCAAGAAACGCAGTTTCTGTTGGAGCCTCTGGTGCAGTTTTTGGACTGTTTGCAATCAGTGTTCTTGTTAAGGTATCTAAATCACGATGTCTGTAAAACTGTGTTGCAGTATTAATCTGCCTAAACTCTTACCTACATTTTACTTCTTGTAGATGTCATGGGATTGGAGGAAAATTCTTGAAGTGCTTATATTGGGCCAATTTGTCATAGAGAAGGTGAGTGTTTCTAATGAAAGCATAACAAATGAGCTGTGTAAATTAGCATAAGAATTTAATAATTTGAAGTTGCTTTTACTAAAATCTGAAGAGGGGAAATATCATGGCCATTAGGCCAATTACCCTCGTTTTGACTTTACTAGATGCGGCAAAGAATTTCTCTTAATATTACTTAAAGCCATGATTCTTCGTATCCTGACCAGATTGCTCAAGAGGAATATCATGATGCTTAGTCCTTGAGATATTCTTCCAATTCTGCAGTATTTCATGCTTGAAGCAATATGAATGATCTCTGTATCTGCTCTATTTTTATATATATATAGGTAATGGAAGCTGCTCAAGCCTCTACAGGAATGTCAGGAAGGTTTTCTGGAGGCTACGCTTTGCAAAGTGTTAACCACATTGCTCACCTCTCTGGTGCCCTTGTTGGTGTAGTTCTTGTATGGCTTCTGAGCAGAGTCCCTTCTCATCCTCCAGAATCAGAAATGTCAAATTTGCGTGGCAAAAGAGACCAAAGTACATAATTATTTTCAATCTTTCTTTGTCTGATCGAAATATGTTTTGCTAGGAGCATTGGCTTGCGTGATGAATTTAGTGATTTTTCACTGCTGTAATTTGTGTTTCTTGAGCCTTTGCCCCCACCCCCAACTTTCATCTATCGCGAAACCGATCAGGCGTACACTCTTCAGATTTGGAACTTGTTACTGTGCATTTGAGTTTCTGGCACTGTTTTTCTTCGTCATTCTAGCTAATGTGTTTGTTTTCCTTGCTGAGAACTGAAAATACAATTAGCAATTCACATTATGATTGACTCATGGAACATACACATTGATTTGCGATTTGTTAATTGTTAGAATATGTATTATGACATGTTATATCTTGGGTTCAAACTTTCGCTTCCACAATTATAACCTACAATTTCTTTGAATTTTCCACATATCCACCTATTGAGAAGTTAGGCCATCTATTTGAGCTTGAATTTTCACGTGTTGGACCGTCGGATTATCCAGTCCATCCGTGAGGGAAGTGTTAAGAATATGTAAAAATGATGTGAGCAAAATCTAACAAGTCAATTTAATGGTTTGAATGACAAAATAATCTTAACACTAATAAACTCCATTATATCGAAAACCTACAAATTGATCAAGCGCATCCTGCTATGGTATTAACATCAAACAAGCTTCAATTGCTGTGTCCCCAAACTCTAGATCCTGCCTCCATAAACTTGGCATTTGAAAAAAGATGCTGACAAATAATACCAACCAAACTCAACACCTACTACCTTAGTCCCAAGCATAATCTGGGACTTCCACTAAATCAAGATTAACAGAACACCAATGATACAAATCGGAACAACTACTGCGAGCAAAACAAACAACCAAAGAGAAAATCGGAAAAGCAGTCGTGCAGCAGAGCAAACATTCTTTAAGCATGCTGCACTGAGTGTCAAAATAAGGACATACATGATTGGACTTTGGATTAAGTATAAAAGTGAAAGGAAGCAAGTCCTTATCAGGAATTGCAATGACAACTTGTAACTATCCAATACTTGGAAAAAATCAACAACTCCCTCGTAATAAAAAGCAATAATCCTTAAACAAGGATCAAACTATTCTTAGTTGCGAATACAGGACAAATAAAAGCTCGTATAAGAACATACATGTTTTGATTAAGTATAAAAGTGAAAGGAAGCACGTCCTCAGGAAATGCAGTGACAACTCGTAACTATCTAATACTTGGAAAAAAATCAACAACTCCCGCGTAATAAAAAGAAACACTACTTAAACAAGGATCCAACAATTCTTAGTTGCCAATACAGGACTAATAAAAGTTCATATACTCCCATTACCCTTCTAAACCTTAAGCTGAGGCTGCTGCTCCCTTCTTCCTTGGAGTTGCTTCAGTACCTAAACCAACACATTAATAGCATTCATTTACGCGAAAAAGTAGAAAATAAGACAATCCATACATCCATAATATATTTTAACATGTAAGATAATTTTACCTTCTCTGAAGTTAGTCTTGAACCTGTGTGGCACATTGCGAAGATACCTCATACGGCCAGTTCCAGTGGTCTTCCTACGAATAGCCTTCACACTCCAATTATCTGCGAACAAAAATAGAAAAGCAAGGGTTTCATCACTACGTCGGACCAACCAGGTAGGCAGGTATTCAGGTAAGCACATTAAACTTTATCCTGTAAGCTATTTGTACAAGAATTAAGAATTCCAAAAGACAGCACAATAGCACATTGATTAATAAACATCTCAACCTTACTACTCTGCCTTGTTCGAAGAAAAAGGCAGGAAACTGCAAACATTAATTACATCTGAATCCAATATCTATAGAAAAAAATAATGAATTAAAGACTAGGGATAGCTCAAATTCTTGCACCTAAAGTAATCAAACAAAGAGATGGTATAGAAAAATTGAAAATTGTATATAAAATTAAAAACAGGTCAAAAATCACAACATTCAGAACCTCATATTCCGCAAATCAGTTATATTTCTTCCTATTTATGTTTACAACCCCCTAATCTAGCTTTAGCTACACTCGCATGCGGCTTACATGAAAGGAAAATTTTATTAATCATGCTTTACGGTCGCCTACTGATTCCCTATCGAATTGAATATAATTGTGAGTATAAACTTCATCAGATAACAGAAATCAAAGAAAATAGCAGACACATTTCCGGACGCGACTGGCGGGGAATGCACAGGCACTGCAACGGCTCTTCTGCAGATGGAAGCTGCGGCGTCCGCATCGCACGCAAAGCGTGTGAGTCTTGTTCCTCCTCTTCCCGAAACTCCCAGTACCTTTCCCCTGCCAATGAATATCAATTAAACCCTAAAACTACAAAATACAGTACGCAACAGCAGATAAGACTGCGAGATAGAGTACCATTTCGTTGTTGCAGAAGAAACCCTAAGAGATGAAGTGATCGGGGAAGAGTTCTCCCCGTGAATTGACCAGTTAGATTTAGACCGCCAAGTTTGAGAATTAGGGTTTTTGCTTCCCAAATACGGTTCAAACCCGTGGGTATGAATGAAGGCTACATTATTGGCCCATTACTAATATTTATATTTTGACCCCTTATTTTTTTAAAAATATCTTAATATACCAACAATTTTTAATCTTACCTTTTTATGATCGTGAGTAAAAACTTGCTAATCTTTCTAGAAACATGTTACCAAAGGAGTCAAAGATTCTGCATTTACTTCTGGAATACCTTGAACAAGATCAGATTCAGAAATGACACTACATCTTTTATCCCTAATGGGTATTAGGGTGTCTACGGCCGATTTCGATAGACATTTCTAATGGGTATGCACCACATATTAAAAATCAGGGACATTTATGGCATAGCCACTTGGTACTGGTTAGAGAACAAAGTTTACATTGGTCAATTTCATGCCAGCAACTCATGCTTCCTAGTATATGATAAGATCAATATGCAAATGATCTTTTGGCAAGTTAATAAAAGATTACAAAACATGAATTCTCCAATGTCTGTACATGTTATATCTTCCTGGTTTAGTGAGGATCCGAGTGCTCTGCAATTCTCCAAACTCTAAAATTCGTATCCAATAATTTAGGAGGTATGTCACATCACTTTGTCAGATTTGTCTATATCACATCACTCTGTCAAATCATTTTTGCGTTGTTAAATGTAAATTTGAGAGTCTATGATTGAACTCCTAACCCAAACACATTGAAGATATTATCTATTTTGAGCCACGGGCCTGTAAATATTTGTTCTTCATGGCCCGTAACCTTGATACTTAAGCCTAGAAAATACATATTCAAAGTGAGAGGAGTTAGACTTTACTTATAAACCACTCAAGTAGGTTATGCCAAAGATTGACCAAAAAAAAAAAAAGGTTATGCCAAACCGATGTGAGATTTTAGTCTTGACACTCCCCTGCGCTTTTGTGTTAGATTATACTAAACCCAACAAGTGGACAGGTAGAGGCCCATCCAATTGGACCGAGACATTGCTTCGATACCATGTTGAAATTCCTCGGACCAAACACATTGAAGATATTGTCTGTTTTGAACCAAGGGTCTGCATGAATTTGTTCTTTATGAGTCGTCGCTATTGGTACTTGGGTCGAGAAAACGCATCTTCGATATGAGAGGAGTTGGACTTTACATATAAACCACTATTTTACTAATCCTTATTCTTGACATCCGTCTAGTTGCAGAATTCCTCCATTCGTTTAGTATTTGTTTTTATAAAACTGTTTTTACTAATCCTTACTTAAAGCCAACCAAAACACCTTGCCACATTTATGAATAATCTAATCAATGTTGAGGAAAGATGGCACTTCGCAACTTCCCACTAACCTCATAAGTATGGTGGTTGTCTGCTAATTTGGTCTAAGAGCACATGCATTATAATTCCCCCATATTGCAATGTCTTCATCATTCAGTGAACGGTGGTCACACCAAGGAATACAAGTCCAAGATATTGAGACCACTCTGCATCATGTTACAAAGATACCTGTTAATTCATTATCGCTGCCTCCTCCTCCTCCCTCCACCTGTCTAACTTGAAAGGATCCGACGCAGTTGACAACGTAAGACTGAGGCTAAATCCATGTTTTAGGCAAAAACACAAAAAAATCGGGATTCACTAGACAGATAAACAATATCAAAATATTTTATAAATCGTTGAAAATCAAACTACTAAAGCAAAGGAAATCGAAAAAAATTTAAGAAAATGTCCAAATATAATAATAAAATGCTAATTCCAAGGCCTAAACATCATAGTTTGGCCAAAATGGTCTGAGGCTAGTGGTGAGTTATCCTGTCAAATTTTGCGCAATTTCAAGCTTGTGACTTTTCGATCCTGCCACAAAGTACTATTCTTGAAATTAAACATGAGCGTAGTCCTACATCGGATCGCATTAAGTGAGTGAGGCAGGGACAGTTGAAGTAGTAATAACGCAGTCGACATTGTTGGTGGTGTTACAATATGACTACTCCGACGGCTAATTACTGTAACTTTCTCCAAACAATTCGCTTATAAATGCTGCAACACACTTGTTCTTCCTCACAAATCAGTCTCTGGACACACTTCTCTCTGTTATCTTCCAAGTTTCTGCTTCAAGATCTCAATATGCAGCCCCATTTCATACATATCGTTGCCTTCTTTACTGTAAGCTTCTTCTTCTTCCTCTCAGAGTTCTGTGCACATTGTTCTGTGCACATTTCGTAGCATTCGTAAGCTAACATAGCTAGGTTTATATGTATTTATATATGCTGCAGCTTGCACTGGTGGCAAGCCATGCCGCCATAGCTCCGGAGCAGTACTGGAACTCTGTGCTGCCTAACACTCCCATGCCAAAAGCGATCAGTGATCTTCTGCAACCAGGTATGTACTTCTAATGGTGTGCTCTGTTTTCCTCCAACAACTATCACTTCATCATCTTTATAACTTTATGCACTATCAAAGATCGAGGAGACAAGTCTAATGGGATAATACAACTTTTGGTTGCGGAAAGAGTTGTAATTTTTCAACTCAGTCATCCAATGTTCATACGTTCCAACTTGGAAACTCATTGTTGAAAATTGTTCTAATATGCAAACACAGACAGATTTTTCACTGTTCGGGAAGATTCCTTGTGTTGATTTTTTGTATGCCACATCAGTAGCTTGGTACCCGAATAGTCGAAAATATGTCCAAGTGTGCATATTGAAACAATTTTCAAAGTTGAAACGTTTGAACATTCCGTGACCGAGTTGAACCTGATCAACTCTTTCAGATACCAAATGTTGCATTACCCCAACGTCCATTGAAAACTAGTTCAAAACCTCACGTAAGATCAATGGCAGACTATGCAGAAGAAAAGAGCACCTCTGTCAATGTAGGAAAGGGCGGTGTTGATGTCAATGCCGGAAAAGGAAAGCCAGCCGGTGGCACGGGAGTGAACGTAGGACGCAAAGGAGTTGGCGTCGACGCAGGAAAGCCCGGTAAGGGGACTAATGTTGGCGTTGGTAAAGGAGGAGTCTCTGTAAACACAGGGAACAAGGGAAAGCCAGTATATGTTGGAGTAAAACCTGGGAAAAGTCCATTTTCTTACATATATGCTGCCACTGAAGATCAACTCCATGATGATCCAACTGTAGCTCTTTTCTTCTTAGAAAAGGACATGAATCCTGGAACTACAATGAATCTACATTTCAATCGAAACACAAACATGGCGGCGGCTACCATCTTGCCTCGCCAAGTTGCGAATTCAATACCCTTTTCGTCGAACAAGTTGCCAGAAATTTTCAGCCATTTTTCAGTTAAAACTGGGTCAGTGGAAGCTGAAATAATGCAGGACACAATCAAAGAGTGTGAAAGTCCTGGAATTCAAGGAGAGGATAAGTATTGCGCTACTTCTCTGGAATCGATGGTCGATTTCAGCACTTCGAAGCTCGGAAAGAATGTTCAGGCAATCTCTACAGAAGTGGAAGGGAAAACCCAATTTCAGAAGTATGAAATCACAGCAGGAGTAAGAAGGATGAAGGGTGAGAAGTCTGTTGTTTGTCATAAGCAAAACTATGCGTACGCCGTCTTCTACTGCCATTCTACACAGACAACAAATGCTTACATTGTTCCTTTAGAGGGTGCTGATGGGACGAAAGCCAAGGTGGTCGCGGTATGCCACAGAGATACCTCGGCATGGAACCCAAAGCATTTGGCTTTTCAAGTGCTGAAAGTTATGCCAGGAACAGTTCCTATTTGTCATTTCCTTCCTCAAGATCATATTGTCTGGGTTCCTAAGTAGCCATCTGCAGCAGCTTCAAACCCCTGTTAGATCCAAAACCTCACAGAATTATATTGTTTATATTTGTCAAGATATATGCTATGTTGCATGTCTGATGTACTGGTGGTTTATGCTCAGTTATAGCTACTACTTGTGTTCATATCAGTTGTTTTTAATCTCTTCAGTGGCCATTGATTAATCAACTGTGTTTCTTTCCGCCAAGAGAAGCTTTTGAAGAACATAACCCTAAAGGGGAGGAAAAAAAGAGTAAAAACTAACAGGAAGGCCTAGTAATCTCTAAAGTAAATATACTATTGTTTTTCAGTTAGTATTGGATTCTTCAACAGATAACAGACAAGTACCTCTGAAATTCCATAGACGACAACCCGAGGTTTATAATAAGCAAAGCCTCATTGATAAAGATTCGGGGTGATCTACAATTTCTCAGAATTTAGAATTCTCATCCAACGATTTGGAAGTTGTGCTACATTACTCTGCCTGATTTTTTCTATACCGTTAGATATGAATTTGAGAATCTGTCGAATTATTTGACGAGTGAATGCCACCAAAAAAAGCCCACATGATGTATACATCACAAGTCCAAACACTTCACAAAATACCAGCATTTCTTCCTCAACATTCTTCTGCATACCGCAAAAAAATGGCGCAAGCGAGAATCAAGCCAGGCATGAATAATATTATCATTTATCTGTAGTCCCGTGGGCTGGGCTTGGGCCAAAAATATGACCCGTTTTAAATTTCAGGCTGGACTTTAATCGGGACAGAAGACAGATTTTGACATGTAAACAGGCCCGATTTACCTAGCCTAGCCTGGCCCGATAACCGGGGTCTCGTAATATTTTGTAAAACCCGGCTCGAGCCCGGCACTGAGCGATTTATCGAGAAACAATTTATAAACGACTTCGCAGTACCTCAAAAAATGTGACCGTTAATTTAAATTGATTGTTACGGACACCTCGTAATCGAAAAAAGCGAGTGGTATTTAATTTCTTACTCTCGGCGAGTAACCGAAATTCTACTCTCTGTCTCTCACTGTGCTTCAGCACTCTCCCTCTGTACTAGCTTGGCATTATCTTTGCCTTTTCATGTTCTCCACACTGTAACCGAAAGCTTTCTCTCTCTTAAACCCTGACTTCTCTCTCTAAACCCATCGCTGTATCGGATAATTCTCGAAAATGGGTTGTGCACAATCGAGACTGGACAATGAAGAATCTGTGGCACGCTGTAAGGAACGTCGGAACCTTATGAAAGACGCTGTGGTTGCCCGTAACGCCTTCGCCGCCGGCCACTCCGGCTACGCCATGGCCTTGAAAAACACCGGTGCGGCACTTAGCGATTATGGACACGGTGAGGTCCAAGAATCCCATCATCAGCACCAAGTCCAGTCCCCTGCGGACGCCTCATCACAACCTCAGCCACCTCCTCCCCCGCCGCAGTTCGACAACTTTCCACCTCCGCCGCCTCCTCCGAATTTCTCTCCGAGCCCTGTTAAACGCTCGACGAGCTTGCCCGAGATCATATTGAATCAACACCGGCGACCTTTCGATAAAGTTTCCTTCACCATTGCAGAGGAAGGCGAAGAAGAGCAAGATAAGGAACATGAACAAGAAGCTAAAGGTAAAGCTAAAATTGCGGAAAATACTGCTAATAACATCCATAATAACTTGGCCGGGTCGCGGGTCCCACCTGGTGGTGGTGATGGGGGACCTCAAGCGGCATCACGGGCTCAAGAGACGCCGCCGATGCCAAAAGCAAAAAGCATGGCGTGGGATTATTTCTTCATGGTTGATAACATGCCAGGTTCTTCTTTGGAACCGGAATCGGATGAGGTTAGAAATGAGAACACTGCGGAAAACAATGTGGAAAGAGTGGGGTTCAGTGAAGTTGAGCCGAAGACGCCAGTAAAGCCGGTGGCGGAGATGGTGGAGGCGGAGGAAGAAGAAAGGAAACAAATAGAGCACTCTAAGACGGCGCCGGCAGATTTTAGGAGGGTTGTGGCGAAAGGCGAGCTTCCAAGTGTTAATCTAATGCAGGTATTGAGTGAGATTGATGATCAGTTCCTAAAAGCTTCGGAATGTGCACAAGAGGTATCCAAAATGCTGGAGGCTACCAGGTTGCATTATCACTCCAACTTTGCCGATAATCGAGGTAGTTTCTTCACTAATTTAGTTTTAGCTTGCTTTTGGCCTGTAAGGTTTATATATATGGTTGAATTGAATGTTGTGTATATATATACCTGACTTTTATCATATGAGCCATCTTTAATCCCATTTAATTGAATGAATTCATCTTGTAATTTCAACATCCCAAAACCCTTTTGACTTGCACGGTTGCCCCTTTAGATGAATTGGCCTTTAAAGTTAGCATCTTTAACATTTTATTCGACTTTTCAGAGTTTGCTTTTATGTGTCAATGGCAGCTCAATCTTGGATCTGCATTTTTTTTAAAAATCCTTTTTAAAAAGTGAAAAAGAGCAGTTTTTTGTTATCTAATGCTTCTTGAGTATCATTTTCATGCTAAGCATATCCGATGGTTTTTCATCATCAAGTTCCCTGTCAAAAGAGCTTGAGAAATGTCCTAAAATTGTTTGGTAGTTCATTAATTTTGTCATTTCGTTGGTGGTAATGTCCCTTATATTGGTAGGACATTTAATTCATATGGTTGATTCTGTTGCTCATTAGATCGATTGTCCTTCCAATGCAGGACAAATTGATCATTCTGCACGGGTAATGCGAGTGATCACGTGGAATAGATCATTGAAAGGTATACCAGACAGCGAGGGCGCAAAGGATGAGTTGGATTCAGAAGAATATGAAACTCATGCGACTATTTTGGACAAGATGTTGGCATGGGAGAAAAAACTTTATGAGGAAGTTAAGGTAAATTTCATTATATAGTTTGATTTGTTTGTTTCCGCAATATTTTCCTTGTGTGGCTATCGTCCATTGTTAGTCATAGCGGGTTTCCTTGAGTTATGCATTGTCATTGGTATTGTAAATGGAAAGTGTTGATATTCAATGAGAACCGTTGAAACGGTAATCTTATATCTCTGAATAGGATGCTTTTAATGTTGAGACAACATTTCCAAATCATATATATGTATGAATATTGATGTGAAGTTACGAACATGTGCGAAACCGTATTTAAATTGCTCCTTTTGATTTAATCAGCAAGGTGAATATATTGAGCTCGAGTACCAGAAGAAGGCTGCTCAGCTACAGAGGCAGAAGAAAAAAGGTGCAAGTGCGGAATCCATGGCAAAAACAAAAGCAGCAGTAAGTCATCTTCATACTAGATACATAGTCGACATGCAGTCCAAGGATTCAACTGTTTCAGAAGTGAATCGTTTACGTGATGAGCAACTATACCCAAAACTTGTAGCTCTTGTTGATGGGTAAGTCAAAACATAAGTTAGCAGGAGCTTTTCAAAATCTTGATTCTTCTATATCCTTGCGAACTTACATTATAGTATTTTACCTTCTAAGCATGGTACAAATTATAACGTGTTTGCTGTTCATATTTTTCTAGGCTGTGTCTAGCCCCTGGACTCATTCATTTTTGTCATAAATGGAGAATCCTAGAACTGTCAAAGGCATTTTGAATTCATATAACTTTGCTCTTCGAAAAAACGGTTAGATCTTTTGCTTGGCATTGTGCGTAGGCTGTCTGAACAGGATATGCAAGATGCTGAATGGTTGAAGTTTGCCGTTGATTGAAACTTCGTTGTGTTTCAATGATTTCTTCATCGATATTTACAAAAATGGCTTCAATTGGCTCAACCCGTTTGAAATTTTGGACTTCATTGAGTGCTTTTAGTACCTAAATAACAGCGCGGGATGTTCTCACCTGCAATATAAATGCTAAATGCTGAAGTAGACAATTCCTCTATATAAATACATTACTTCTAATCTTTTTTTTTTTTACTTGCAACTTTCAGATTGGATTTAAGTTTTGACTACCTTTGTTTTATTATTGCTGCCTAGGATGGCTAAAATGTGGGCAAGTATGTGCACATATCATGACAACCAGCTGAAGATTGTCACTGACCTCAAGTCCCTTGACATTGCCCATGCGCCCAAAGAAACAACTAAGCACCACCATGAGCACACCATCCAACTCTTGAATGTTATTGAAGGATGGAATTCACAGTTTGAGAAACTTGTGACACATAAAAAACAATACATCCAGGGTCTGAACAGCTGGTTGAAGTTAAATATCATTCCCATTGAAAGCAGCTTAAAAGAGAGAAGCTCATCTCCCACAAGGCCCCAAAATCCTCCTATCCAAGCACTCCTCAGTTCATGGCAAGATTGTCTTGACAAGCTTCCTGATGAGCTTGCCAAATCTGCAATTTCTTCCTTCGCCGCTGTGATAAAAACAATAATCATTCATCAAGAAGAAGAGATGAAGCTAAAGGAGAAATGTGAAGAGACTAGGAAGGAGCTTTTCCGCAAGAGTCAGGTGCTTGATGAATGGAATCAAAAACACCCCCAACGTAATGAAATTGACGGGGAAAGAGGTGACGATTCAATCCCTTCAGAACCCGTCTCTGAGAAACAATTTGTCGTTGAGAGTTTGAAAAAGAGGTTGGAAGATGAAATTGAAGCTCACCAAAAACATTGTCTTCAGGTGAGAGACAAGTCATTGGGGAGTCTCAAAATTCGTTTGCCTGAGATATTCCGTGCAATGTCAGACTATGCGCATGCCTGTTCTGATAATTACGAGAGATTGAGGTCCATCACGCAGTCCCGAAACACTAATGGTGATCCTTCCTGACATTTTGAACTCTTCTTTAAGCTAGTAAATTACTTGCAACTTAAAAACTCAGTTGTGCTGTAGTTTTTGTATCAGACAGTCATGTTTGTCCTGCACCTTTGATTTTGATAGCTGTGCTGTGGTTGCAACTGTGTTTTTGAAACCCTAATCTTCATCGTTTTCAAATTTAAACTATTACAACCTTATTTTGTGCTGATTCTTAACTGTTTTGGCACATACTGCCATTGTTATTTCTTATTGTTAGAAAGATGAAGCTAAATTTTCTTGGAGGAGCCAAGATGGTGGCTGATAATGTGTCTGTGATTGTAGAACTGTCAATATTTGACCATATTCCAACTAAATTGAAATAATTCATATAAAAGAATCATTTTTCAATGAATAGGGAGAGGCTGGGAGTTCGAACCAGTTGATATATTTATTCATAGATTTCGGCTCAATCTTATATGTTGTCAATATGATGTACAAACATGTTAGATTGAGTGGTTTCTCGATTGAAAAAAAGAGGAGATGGGGACTCACACGCGGCTGCCAGAAATAGACCGCTACTTCGGCAGCCTTACTTTTGAGACCTTTTTAATATTACACATGCCAAACATTATCTCCAAGCATGGGATGACATCTTAGACCTTCATTAGGCTAAAACTGTCATAAGTTGAGCCTAGCCATTAGCCAAGCCTCAATTTATTTTTCTTTTTCTTTTTTCCTACGTAAGAAGGAAAAACTATGAAATATAATTAAATGGTTGGTGAGTCAATCTCTAATTACCAAATTTTCATATTTTTTCCATTCTTAAGAAACTATGAACTTTACCCCATATTGGATGTCCTAAGGACAAGTTCGTATGATATATGATGTCGATCTCGGTTAATTAGTTGATTCTTCTTTCCTTTTGCATTTTAGGGTTTTTGAACCCGAGCCGACCCGAATTCAAACCTAAGTCATCATACAAGTTGCAATTAACTAAAGAAAAGTCCATTAATAAAGTAATTACATGAACCTGCACGTGCCTCTTAATCTTATAAACAAATTCTCTGAGTCATATAGTCTCATGTTACGTGCTATATATATATATATGGCATCACCTATTCACCTATTACTTTAGTCCAGAGCTTCTTCAAGTGCAGAAGAAAGCTTTGGTTCTTTGAGTCTCTGTGAAGCAAGGAATGGGAATGATGAAGAACTGGCGCAGCAGATCAGTGAGGGAAACTATTCAACTAGGCAAGAATCACATTCAAAGTGGCAACAAAGAATTTGATCCAAAACAAAGATGGATCATGTTTTGGAGGAAAATTAGTATCAAGAAGAAGAAGATTTTCACTGATAATATTCCTGTTACATTACAAGCTTCTTCCTATGATCCTGATGCATATCTTCAGAACTTTGATCATGGAACCGGGTGGGCGGAACCCGATAATTTTTCTCGCTCTTTCTCGGCTCGATTTGCTGATCCTAGTAGGATTTTAGGTAGGAATTATTTGATTATTCATGATGAGGTACCTTGATCATCATCTGTCTGTGTATTTCTGGATTTTGGTCTCCAAACTTGTATTTCTATGTGTACATACTTCTCTTCTTCTTTGCTATTTAGAGATATCACACTTTCTTCTCTTTTCTCCTTTCTTTTTTCCTTTGAAGTTTCATCTATGATTGTGATGAGGGTGATAGTCTAATTGGTAAATGTTTCTGGGATCAAACCGTATGGACTCAAGAGGTATTGAGTTCAATTAACTAATTGGGAGCAATATCTTTGTTGATACGCGTTATGTTTTGACCCAATTTATCTATCATTAGGACAAGCTCGTATGATATCGTTTTCGGTTAAAAAGAAGAAGATAATCATAGGATTTGAATGAATAGTAATTAGACCCACCTCAGATGACATAATATGTTTTGAACAAATGTGCAACACAATTTCTTGTATAATGTTTTATTTAATGAACAAGTAATAGTCATAGGGTTTATAGTCAAAGTTTTAAGCCTGAAATGTCTACACTACCAGAGATTTTAACGTCACATTTCTTTGCATAGTCTACAAAATTGATTTGTTTAATTAATTAGGGTAATAATACTAAGAAAATAATAATAAAAAAGGTGCATTGGTAAGTGTCCAAGAAGATGTCATATTGGGTTTTGAGAATATATATGTATATATATAAAATAAAAGGTCATATATTTTATTGTATTAAGTTACCCAATAAATTGGATAAATGAGACCCGTAGACATTCGGGACCACCATAAAGATAGAATACAATCTAGAGGACTCAAAAAAACAGGAACAAATTAAGAAAACACAAACACTAAAATGAAACATCGCCAAACGACATCGTATTAGACTCGACACCGCCGAACAATTGTCGAACGAGTCTGACTCCACCAGTCTATGTCGGGTAACAAAAACTAAATAGAAAACACACACACAAATTACAACTTGGATCTACAAGAGAGGCCAAACTCCTCATATCTGAATATCTCATCATTAAAAATCCGAATATATGTCGTCGGAGCACACCGGAAAGTCGATGATAGAAAATCCGCTACAGATGGGGGAGATCAAAATCCGGAGAGTAGAAACCTGCAAAATCCTTAGTCAAACACAAAAACATAACAAAATTAAACAGATCTATGTGGAGAAATGGCATATCTAACCCATCGGATAACGGGAGAAAGAAAGAGAACATCTTCTCTTTTGTGTGGGGTTTTTTTTTTGACCTTATTTGTGATCTCAAATTCTGAATGTAAGGGAACACAACACACCCAGAGACAAAAACAAAAGCTTCAATTTCTACCCAATTCTTTCTCATCATTTTACTCACACAAGTAAAATAGATGCCCGTTAGGCGCAATAATATTTTTGTGATCACGCGTTAGACTTTGTCCTAATATATTTTCTTTTCATGTAAAAGATTTCTGCACGCGTAGATTTCACGGTCGAGTTTAAAAGGGCAAATTTGCATGACCTTCTTCCAAAACCTGAATCTTTATGCTACTTTTTCTATTCCTCAAGTGGAAGACAGCATGATGAAAGCAAAGAGAATCCAGCAGTCTCAGTATTTGTATTATTGTGAATTTAATTATCATTCTCTTTCAACATTGAATTTGACTTAGGTGAGTTGCTGATTAATAATTGAAGGTTTGAAATTTTTTTGTTCAATAATTAAATTAATAAGTATCTGTGATTCTGACATTGGGAAGAAGATTTTAGCCTGGCCCCCTAATTTGAACTTGTAGCTGGTAATTACCATGACTTTCATGGAGAAGATAAGGAGAAATTCTTTACTCATTAGATTAAAACCTTTTTGTTATATATGTTGATCATCATCATGCCATCTAAAATGGAATTCCAAATAATGAGCTCCATAACCATATCATTATTCTCATTTTTTTTATTTTTTTAACCAGCAATTCATTCAAAACACGGTCATATTTAGGGGTGGTAAAACTCTATCTGATCCGAATGACCGAATTTGTCCCATCCGGATTAAATCAAGTTTGGACATAAGCTATGTGTTCAAAATCTGAGTCTAAACATAAAATTTTTGTCCAGGCCCTAACCCGGTTAGATTATTATCCGATTTAGTTGTCCGGATTTAAATAAATCCGAGTTTGGTCAATTAAATACGTTTGAAATTCAACCCGGGTTAAGGTTCGGACATATAAATATTTCGTGAACACGTGCTCTTGTCCGACATGAAACTGAATTTTTGTCACTCCTGTTGAGTCCCATGTTGACTCTTACACAAATTTAGAGCCTAAAAAGTTGTATGAGTTTGATGATTTACAAGCTAGATTGCATGACTTAGAATCTGAATTGAAATCTTGGGATGAACATGAAAGTGTTATGTTATCAAATGCTTCTTCCTTGCAAAATGAACTTGATGAATTAAGGGAGAAGAACAAAATGCTAGAATTACAATTTTCTAAATTCAACATGAGTTCTGAAAAATTAAATATGCTTTTATCATCTCAAAGACATTATTTGGATAGGAGTGGAATTGGATATGATCCAATGAAACTCAAGGAAAGTTTGAATGCAGGTTTTAGTGGCACAAGTAAAAAGGGTAGTACTTCAAGAGTAGCTGCCCATATGCCTAGGCACAATGGTGCTAGAATTTCACATTCAAAGCCTAGAAGAGTGCACTTGAGAAAATTTTGGGTGCCTAAGGGCATAAATGATGTAGATATGCATGCTTATATCAAAAATGTTTAGAATGGTAATGTAACTAGAAATAAAGCTAGGCTAGTTGCCCAAGGATATAGTCAAGAAGAGGGCATAGACTATGATGAAACCTTTGCACCGGTTGCAAGGTTAGAAGCCATTCGGTTACTCTTAACTTTTGCATGCTTTAGGGGTTTCAAACTTTATCAAATGGATGTCAAAAGTGCTTTTTTAAATGGTGTAATTAAAGAAGAGGTATATGTAAAACAACCCCCTGGTTTTGAAAATTCAAAGTACCCAAATAATGTTTACAAACTTGAAAAAGCACTTTATGGTTTAAAACAAGCTCCTAGAGCTTGGTATGAAAGGTTATCAAAATTTTTGCTTGAAAATAATTTTTCATGTGGATCAATAGATAATACTTTGTTTGTGAAATATAGAGGTAATGATATTTTGATTGTGCAAGTGTATGTTGATGATATTGTATTCGGTTCTACACTTGAATCCATGTGTAATGAATTTGCAAAGTGCATGCATTCTGAATTTGAAATGAGCATGATGGGTGAATTAAATTATTTTCTTGGTTTACAAATTAAACAAACTTCCCATGACATTCATATTAATCAAGAAAAATATACTTGTGATTTGCTTAAAAGATTTGGAATGGATTCATCTAAAAGTTGTGCCACACCTATGTCTGTGGGAAACAAGTTAGAATCCGATCTTGATGGCAATGAAGTAGATCAAAAATTGTATAGATCAATGATAGGTTCACTTTTATACTTAACTGCATCTAGGCCAGACATCATGTTTAGTGTTTGCATGTGTGCTAGGTATCAATCCAACCCTAAGCAAACACATTTGATGGCTGTGAAAAGAATTCTTAGGTACTTGAAAGATACATCATCACTAGGGTTATGGTATCCTAAGAACTCAAAAGTTGATATTCTTGCATATAGTGATGCAGATTATGGTGGCTGTAGAATCGATAGAAAGAGTACTAGTGGCACATGTCAACTCTTAGGTAATATGCTCATATCATGGTTTTCAAAGAAACAAACTAGTGTTGCATTGTCCACTACCGAGGCTGAGTATATGGCCATAGGTAGTTGTTGTGCCCAATTGCTATGGATCAAGCAACAATTGCTTGATTTTAATATGGACTTTGACCACATTCTAATTTATTGTGATAATATTAGTGCTATACAATTGACAAAAAATCCCGTTTACCATGGTAAAGCCAAGCATATAGATATTAGACATCATTTCATAAGAGATCATGTGCATAAGGGTGATATTGTACTTGAATATGTTGAAAGTGAATTTAATTTGGCTGATTTCTTTACCAAACCCTTGCCTAAGGATAGATTTAATACTCTTAGGGATGCATTAGGCATGAAAGAAGCTCCTTAGTTGATTAAATAAGAAGTATTTGTGCATTTTCATTAAGGTATGAATCATATGCATAATTTGATAAGAGTATATACAATAGTATCCTTTTCGGATTAATTTGGAGAGATTGAAAAATGGTTATTCATCTCAAGTATTTATATAAAATCATTTGTATGTATATGCGCATTCGAGGCTCGAAAACTTAACCTCTTTTCTACTTCCTTTTTGATTGATCACAAAAAGGGGGAGAAATTTGATGATGTAGAAAGTGCATTAGTTGCATTAGTGCATGAGTCAAGGGGGAGAGTGTTTATTTTTTAATTTAGGAATGAGTGAAGTATGAAGTAAGGGGGAGCTTAGTGCCCTAACGGCTTAGTGCTCAAACTTTAAATATTATATTTTATATGCATTAGTACATTTCATATATTCAAGTTTGGTATCAAATTCAATTGATATCAAATAGCTTTCTACATGCAAGGTTTTATAATCATCAAAAAGGGGGAGATTGTTGGACCAAAGGTCTTACATTTTAATTTTGATGATTCAATATTATTGTGCTATTTGATTACATGCACTATGTAATGAATTTAAGATTGAATTTGAAATTGGTTTTTATTGATAAGGTTTAAACCTACTTGTGAACTCACTGATCATTTTTATATCAAATGAATTCGGATTAATCTGAAATTTGGTAGAGACATTATTTACATCATAATAAACATTTTTCATGAAGACATGACTAAGAAATGTTGACTTCTTCTTACTCAAAATCGTTGCCCAAATATCTGTTTGAAATTGCTACGAAATGTTATTATTCAATTGATTTATGTGACTTATTATACTATATGATATTTATTTGAGCTGGAAACTTACATACACATTAGCCTATCTATGCAAAGATATTTGGAGAGAAAGTTGGTTGAGATTTGATTTCAAATAAAGAAAGACTTACCATATTTGATTGAAGCCATTAAGCCATGAATTATGGAGAAGGAAATCAAATAAAGGAGTTCTCTTTTTGACTTACCAAAATCACAATAAATTGAATCATCAAAATTAAAATGTAGGACCTTTGGTCCAACAACCCCTAGTCACATTGGACACCGTACTACATGATAAACTTTGGGATGGGAGGGGCTGGAATGATTCCAGCCAATTCCACCCATCCCAGTCATTGCATCATCATTGATTGCACTTAATTACCTTATCAATCAAGTGTTGTCAATGGTTGGGATGGATGGAATTGGTTGGAATCATTCCAGCCACACCCATCCCTAAACTTTGGGCATGTGAAGTCCCCCGTCCCACATGCACCAGGCAATTACAAGGCATTCGACCCATTGGGATGACTCCAAAGAAATTTGCTTGACGTGGGACATCATCACTCTCATTTGCGTGTGTTTGTGTGTATTGTAATGTAGAGAAAATTGTTCCTTTTCTTTCTTTCTTTTCGTCCATGGGTACGCGCAGAAAGGTGCTCTACTGGTCTTTTCTACAGTTTAAGCTTTCCAGGCCTAATGATGATTAAAATTAGTTTTCTTGCTGTAGATTCTCCTCCCCTATTATGAAATGGACCATGTGATCCAGGCAATCATCCTTTCAGTTTTTTTTTTTTTTTTTAAAAAAAGGGTTATTGGAACTGTATTATTAGTCAGTTTGGTATCTGTTGAGTGTTGTTGGTGTTTGATGAGAATCCCACGTCGGAATATGGTGGGTTTGGAGTCTAGCTTATAAAGGAGGACAAACCTCTTATTGTCAACCTAAATTTTTAATAGAGAATTAGACCCAAACTTGTGATGCTTCCTTCATGTGCTTGTTTGATGATTCAGAATTCAGCTGCTGGAACTTTCAACCTTGTTTAGTTGTAAAAGGCTCAAATAGTAATGGGTTAAAAGAATGCAGGCCCATGTTAGAAAGGCCTGGTCCAATAATCGATAAATCTGTGTATAATGCACGTATAGAATCTTCCAAGTACTTCATTTTTGTCCGAGACATTTTTTGATAGCTCAAAATGATCAGGTCATGCCCAACGAACTACTTACTTGTAAAATGATCATGACTGTATATTCCAAGAGTCATTGTGAAGGATGGTGTCAACAACGACGGTGTCGAGCCTCTCTCGCCTTCTTCCTCCTCATCATATGTTGATCTACTCATATCTTTGTTTTGTGTTGAATAAGTTGATCACCAGTTATTTATGATGTGTTCCGACGACATAAATTTGATGCATAATGATGCGGTATAGTCCAATGTTTTCCAATCTTTATAATTTCTTAAATTGCTTTCGTGACGTTAAGTTTAACATTTGCAAGGTTTCAACCCTTTTCAAAAAACGAGTCATTGTGAAAATTAATTGCGCGACTGGCAAAACAGCAGCTCACACTGCCACAGAATTCGGTAGTTACAAATCAATCACAAAAACCAAATAGCAAATCTGATTACAGATATTGAATGACACTATTTAAAATATATAGAAACCTGCTTCCTGAATCCTCAAGTAAATGAAATACCACATATGACAAGTACTAAATATACACTACAATCAATGAGCATTGCATCCATTGCCGCCTTCATCAACAATCCCAGCTCCAAAGCATTGCTCATTTGTTGAGCCCACCCATAATCGTCAGTCGTCAGGATCTTATTTTCAGCTCTGCCAGGCCTTTCCGCGCCTCTTTGTTTGTGGAAAACAAGCCGATATATGACAACTGTTAGATTTGTCAACAAAACTAGATGAAGAGGCCTAAAGCTTGCAATGAATTCCATTATGTTGCTGCCGAGGAGAAGAGATCCTAGATGTGAAGAAACAACTAAAAGAGCTATGGCAACGGAACAAAAAAGCCGTGTGGTCTCTGTAGCTGCAATGGCAGAGGTTATTCGCTTTGGGTTGAAATTTTTAAGCCAGTGTGCCTGACTTTCTACTGGCCAATCTGTGCCTGAATGAGGAGTTGATGAAGTTCGATCTGCGGACATGACCAGAGATGATTGTTCAACGCTGCTAATATGAGGACTGGGATCTACAGGGGCTCCAACACTCGAGACATGTTCTGACAAGGGTAGTCCTACACTGCTTCCACTTTGGTAAGTACCTTTCAGCAACATAGAGCTCAAGGCTTCACCCTCGCCATTAGGAGGCTCTGCACACAAGTGAGGCCCATAAGCATTACAAATTAAAATATCACTCTTTTACAAGCACAGTAAGGAGAAACAAATGGAAGTAGAAACACCTTATCTCTCCTACAACCTTACTTCTCTCTTTCCTTCCCTAGTGGCTATATTGCCGTATCCAGTTGCAAATGGAAATATAAAACGCAATTACTCGGCTATCTGAAAGGGAAAAGGCACAAGGCCCGAAGTTTACAAATGCAGAACCCTCCGCACAGCAAATTTGAAATTCTAATTACTATACCACGCGTTGCACTACAAGTAAGCAACCATTCCACCAGAAAATGCTACACCAAAGCTACAACTGAAAGCAATCAACTATCAAAAATATCACACAAAAGTCTGGGAAGTAAAAAAAGTAAACTAGGGAACTGATGCATTTTAGGCAAAAAGAAGAAGAAGAAGAATACTGATTTATTTCAATAACTCTTTGTCTATCCATTTTCGGGAATCGTACATACTCATACTGCAATCTTTTTTTATCAAGAGTCTCATAAACTTATAAGAAGCCTGTCGGGATTAAATCCTCAAGACCACAATCTTGCAACTAAAAAATGGAATTACAAAAAAAGAGTAGTAGAAGTAACACACTCTAGAAGAGTGTTAACTTAAAGCAGAAGACGAAATCTTCATCATGCTGATAAGTGAGAAGTACATTGAATTTCTCCAGCGTACAACCCAACCTTGACACCATGAACTAATTTTCCGACAGACCTAGAACTTAAACCCTTTTCACCAATGGATTTTCTGAGAATACTTCAATACAACCTAAGGGTTACAGATTCTACCACATAACCAGCCTCCCAAAAAAGTGGGTGTAAGGATCAGTAAATATGCCCTTTCAGCCTCCACCTCCAGGCCCTCCACTCAACAAAGATTGTAAACCAGGATTTGTTTTCTAATAATTCTATTAATCTATAGAAACTATATTAGAATAGGATCAATACTCAGTGCACCGGATGGTGTTGTTGAATTTTCCGAAGACCTACCCTAAGTTTCCATTACTGCTTAATACATCTTCCTTGCTTCCTAAGAAATCAAAACTTGTAACCTACCCAAACTCAATCCACCTGTTTCCAATTGAGTCAAAATCAAGAACACGACACTCATATTCTTACGATTGAGTTCCTGAATCACACATGCCAGCCTTATGAAAACTGAAAACATTAACGGTCAGAGAAAAATTAGAAATTCAAAAATGTCAGACAGTCTGATCTAATGATCTTAGCATCAATTAACATCAAACTTAAATTCAATTTAGCATCATAAGAATGCTCAGCATAGTAAACCAACAGAAGAATTTAACTAAAAGGGAAATCTTTTCAAGCTACATCAAGCAATTATACAATAAACATCACACCTCAATGCAAAAGTATATGTATTTCTCTAAATTCATCAAATTCCGATACACAAATAATTATCATTCAATCACAAGTAAAACAAGCAACACAACCATGGATAACAGAACAACAATTATAAGAAGAAATCCAACGCCAAACAAACACCAAATCCTTATAAAAATGTAAGCATAATCCATATACTGATAGAGATAAAGAAGGGTACCGTTGTTTTGATTCGTTGAAGAGGGTTGTATTTCCTGATCTTGAGGAACCAAGAGCTGAGATCGGTCGATGTTGATTAGCTCTTGAACAGATTCCGACGAAGAGAGAGGTGCAGGAACGTTCTGGATCCGACCCGTGATGAGAGCCAAACGGTCGGATCCTCTTTCAACGATCCTTCTCCTTCTAGATTCCCTGCTGCTCGTTGCCATGTTCGCGAATTGCAGCTCCGATAGAGGGGACTCAGACCCACTCGGTTGAGATATTTAGTATTTAGGCTTCGGTTACCCGAATTGGGCCGTAGAGCCCACGTTGACAATGAATATTTGGGCTGACTTTTCAGTTCCTCTCTATTGGGCCTAGAAGCCCATAATGACGAGCGGTTGTATGAGGCCATGAGCTGGGCTAAGTCTGTTGATATATTCTAAATCGGGCCTTTTGGGTTATGCTCTGATTGGACCTCGAAGTCCATACAGATGAAGCGGGTTATGGGCTGCTGCGCTATGAATAATGCTTGAGATTCCCAATTAATGTGAATTGTCATATGTTAAGTGAGTTTTACATGTGTATTTATAATTAATGGTTAATTTCACCACATAGATTTGGCCGTGGGCAGACACACTCTTGGATTGCCCACCCTCAAAAATTTTTTTGGTTAAATAAAAAATTCGGGCCTTTAATCCACTTTTGCACACCCTGGATCCCAGCCTTTGTCCATCCTGATATGCTTTGGCCCAACCCAAATTTTCCCCTCTTCTCTTCTGCCTCTTTTGATGCTATTCCAACTAAGGTTATTATGAAACGTTTTCAAAATATGATTTTTCATCGACTACATTTATAAGTTAATTGTCAATTATTACTTATCGTTATTATATAAACTTTTGGATTTAGTGTTATTTTTTCATATTTTTGAAGAAATAATTAATAAATATCCCAAAAAAATTCAATGCCCATCCTAACATAAATTTATGCATCCATCCCTGAATTTGGAGATCTTTTGAAGTCATATTTTGGGTGTAGCATTACTCTCTTTCTTGGTGCCATTTTTTCGCGTAATTATTATACATTTAACTCCTACAAATGATTGTTCAATTTTGCTCCTGAAATCCAAAGTAGCTTATCGAAGCCCTAGCTCTCTCGGATTAGGAGCTGGGCCTACATAGTGCACCGTCAGTTGGAAATTAAGCCCAACCCAGAGAGATGATAACCGCGTAGGGCCCCAAGGGGGCGCTGGGACCCGCCAAAAGTGTGATATAATTTGTAGTACTGGAAAGTGGGAGTAGGAACTAGGAAGAATGGGAGAGCTACACCGTCGGTGAGCGGTCCGTTTCAAAAGAATCTTCGCATTTGCGCCGTTCGATTTCACCGAGATGTGTGACAATAGACGTACACGTGGCCGTTTTTATGGTCGAAGTAACGGTGAGTCACGCAAAACGACAAAAAAGGGACAGTACCTAAAAGTTAAACAAAGAGGGAAACAGAGGGAGAATGATAACTTTGAGTCAGTATTATTTAACTCTGGTTAGCAAAGGCTAACCCTAGCTGACGTGGCATCCTTGAGGGGGACCAGCCAATTATTAGTTAACAGTCACTTACCGGCGTTTGCTTCCGTTAATTATTTGAGAGGGACTTAACAGAAAGTGAGACGTTTTGACTGTGAAGTTGCGGGGTTGGTAAACTCTATTTGCACATCCTAATTTACTGTTTTTTTTTTTAAATGGGGTGGGGAATTTGAACCCTAGACATTAAAGTGATACACATTGTAAGCGTTTGGGAGTGCTGTGAGGTGTGGTGAGGTGCTGTGAGGTAAAAAACTGTGGTGCTGTGAGGTGAGTTGGAACGCAAAAACTGTTTGGCGTGTCACAAAAAACTGTGGTGCTGTGAGGTGCGGTGTAACTGAACGCAGTTGAAACACACAGCCAAACATGTTCATTATCTTTATCTCTCCAACTAATGATTCGGATATCGTAATTTACTATATTGCACTCATGTTCATTTCATATTTTCACAATTTCTATTGTCCTTTTGTTTGTTCTACTTGTTATTTGGTACTTAATCCTGTAGCAAATATAATTGTTACAATTTATGAATCAAATTTAAAATTGTAAGAAGATGAAAAATGCATCACATCGCTTAATGTGATTTATAAAATGAGTTCAACACCTTAACACTTAAAGTGTATTTTAAAAGATTAACCTATGTGGATTTTAGACTCATAGTAGACAACACCGTAGTGGCCACAAATCGATTGGGCCCACCAATCTCCTAACTATGAGGCTTAAACCGAATATATGTGGTTAACTAACAAGTTCGCAGCCCACTAACATGGGCTCAAACCCAATATTCTTGTCTATGGATTCAAGCCCAATATCCTTGTTTATTTTACAGGTCCATCAAAGATCAAGGCCCATGGCCCCCCAACCGCCCATATCACATGTCAAACAGTCTGACATCCATAAGACATAACTGCAGCTTACATCATGCCTACCACCCACAACATACGCGATACTAACCTGCAAGACTAACATCCACGCGCAACAAGGTATTACGATCTGACAACTGCCTAGCATGGCACCAATCAGTGACCTACCATACGCCATTCCAACTTTTGGCCTGTCCCCACTTACAAACTGATTCCTTTGGTGTGAATGGCATGGCAGCTTCATCATGACCCCACTTTACAGGTTTGATGAAGTCGGATTTAATTATTCTCTCCTTACATCATCGGTTAAAGCATGCATATGTATTTTCCATAAAGACATTCTCCTCGTCTCCTTGCAATACATGACAAGTTTACATTCCTTCCAGGCGCCTAACCTATCTCAATCTTTCCTTTTTTACTACTTTACAGACCTTACTTTACCATTTTTAAAAAACTACTTTTACTCGTCAAATAACCAACTTGCAGGAGATGGCAGACAACCCTACTTCAACCATTGTAGATTCAGGAGTCTACAAGCACCTCAAGTGATTGGGCCCAACCTCTCTCTCACTCTCATCTCCTACTTCTCTCTACTTGTTTCTTCTTATCTTTCTCCAATTCTTCATATTATAACACGATATCATAACATAGTCTTGATCCTATACAAGACCTCCACCTGTTTGGTCACCTATTAGTCTTTTCGAATGTCCTAATAGATATACTATCCACAAGTGATGTGGATCATATGGACTTTAACTCGTATAGTCCAATTATTAGGCCTCGCAAATCAAGCCTATAAACGTAGAAAGTGTTAGAACATGAAAAATGTCTGACATCATTTAGAGAGTACAAAGTTATATGATTTATAAATGAGCATGAAATGCCTTTTAAAAGACAACCCCGATATTACCTTAGAATCGTAACCGACAATACCTCAAAAGTTAATTAAATTAAACAAAAAGTATCCTAAGAAGATCACAAATCTAGAAAATCACATCATTAAAAATGAAGTTCAAACTTGCTTTTCTACCTCGCAAAATCGGACCGATTAAAGTTGAAATCGTTAACTCCGGTAAGCAACGACCGTCAAATAGCCGTGACCGTTTGTCAGTTGCAATAAACAAACCTCCAAAACAGAAGCCAGGTTTGTCGTTTAGTGCGGACTCAACAACGAAAGGGTGCAAAAGTAAACTGACTGAAGCAAATCCTTTTGTCCAATTTTTTTTTTCCTCTTTTTGTCTCGTCTTTTTCCTGTAAATCAATAATTACTCCCGCATCAACCAACAAAGCTAAGCTAGACTCTCACTGACACCAAAATAATCAAACCAATTACGTATAAAGTTGGTAGTTTATACGTATAGAGTTCGTATAAAGAAAGTATAAAGTGGCAGAGGAGGGAGAAAGTGAGGGAGGAGTATTTCAGAAGCTCTCACTGGTTCGCTGATTTTGAGGCAATGCTAGAGAGAGGGAGAGCGGAGTACTGTGCAAGTTTTCACGAGATATAAAACACACACACACTGTGCAGAGTCTAATACTCTATTTGGATTTGGGTCACTTCTCTAAAACTTTCATCTCTGTGAAGTTTCTCAGAGACTGAGAGGAGAAAAAAGAAAACACCCAGGTGTGCTTTCTCATTCATTCTCTGATTTCAGCGTTTTTTTTCGGTTCCCTGGTTATTTTTCTTGTACTTGATGATTATTCGTTCGGGGTTCTATACACTGTGGGTTTTTGTTGATGGGGTTTTCGGTATTTTTGATATCTTGATTATTGACCTCCCATGGATGATTTATTTTCGTTGCGATTCCTCATCTGGGCATCTATCTAAACTTCAAATTATTTTTTAATTCTTCTGTGGGTTTCGCGACCCCATAACCTCTGCATGAATCTTGATATATGAAAATACATTCTGGGATTTTGTTTGTAGAAAATCGAAGGTGCATTTGGGGTTTTTGGAATCACTGCAGCGAAAAACATCTGTTTGTACATAACTTATATATCTTTTCACATGTCCATATTTCTTTTTATCTTCTTGATTTCAGATGAATGTGAAAGCTTTGATATTGTTTAATCTATTTTGTGTTTGTGCACTTGATGCTTGATGACGCTCTTGGGATGTTTTGGAGTTCTTACTGATTATTTTCAGTTGCTTATTCGAATCTGTTGATTCTTTACACAGAAAAGGGATTTCTGGTATTTCAAGTAGGGATTTAGGGGTTTTGAGAGAATGCTAAGAAAGAGGACCAGGTCTGAGCAGAAAGATCAACCAATGAATCAACTAGCAAAGTCTGATTCTGTTTCCGAATCCTATATCCAATCGGATGTGTGTGGCCATAAACAGAAAAACAGCACCTTGCTCAGCATACCTGGTGTGTTTGTAGGATTAACTCTTAGGGGTTTATTAGATTCAGACTCTGTTAGGAGCCCAACATCACCATTGGAGTTTCGGGTGCTCGAGAATCTACGCAACTCCATTAGGTCCCCAAGCTCACCCCGATATGGGCAACAAAAGAGCTGGGGTTCTGGTAAAGTAGGCTTAAGCATTATTGATTCTCTTGATGATGATACCAAAACATCCAGCAAAGTTCTGCAATCATCAGAGAGTAAGAACATTCTTTTTGGACAGAGAGTGGGAGTGAAAATCCCAGATTGTCAAACTCAAATCAATTCTTTTGAGGCAGCAAAGTCATTGCCTAGAAATTTTGCTATTTCCCCGCATACAAAGAACAAATCTTCAACCCAAAAGGGAAACTCTGATGTTCTCTTTGAAATTGGGGAAACCCTAGTAGAACCTGATCAATTTGGAAAAATCCAGTCTTCTTCATGGGATTCCTGCTGGTCATTTTCGGCACGGTCTACTCCTAAATCTGGGTTGGGAAGTTTTTGCTTGGTGGAAATAACCAACCATGTGAACTCTCCTCCTAAATTGTTTGGAGGAGCCTCATATTCAAACAAGTATTCTCACACAAATCTTACTTTGGCTCCACTGTCCTCTGGCTCTGGCAATGGAGTTTCTGGGTCTCTCTCAACAAGCGAGATTGAGCTTTCTGAGGATTACACTTGCGTAATTTCGCATGGTCCTAACCCCAAAAAAACACACATTTTTGGTGACCGCATTTTAGAGTGTCACAATAATGACTTGAGCAATTTTGGGAAAAATGGAGAGATGGAAACTGGTTTGCAACGCACAGATACTGGCCCCAAAACTGCAAGCCTTTTCCACTCTAGTGACTTTTTAAGCTTCTGTTTCTTTTGTGGGAAGAAACTGGAAGAGGGGAAAGATGTTTATATCTACAGGTTTGCCCTAGTCATACATCCTAGCCTTCTGACTTTATGCATTATAATAATTAGAGAGAATATTGATGTTAATTGTTCATTTCAATTTCTTTCAGAGGTGAGAAAGCATTTTGCACCTTAGATTGCCGTTCCCGGGAGATTATGATGGATGAAGCATTGGAGGAAGACATCTACAAATCTTCCTAGGATTCTCCCACGTCTAATGATGGTGGAGAACTTTCTGATGCTGGCATTTTCATCAATCCATAGAGTTGCTTGCCTAAGCCGCACTCCTATTATTGATGAAAGTCTTATGGGAAGTGGTCACTTTTAGATCATCTGTTTCACAAAGAGCTGTTTTATGTGCATCTGTTAGCTAGCAGCCATGGATGATCGTTTCTGTACATGGTTGCAGTTGCCATTTGTCTTTCAGCTCTCATGGGCTATTTGATTTTGCCATGCATTTATCTGACAGATCTTTGTAGTTCATGAAGAAAGGAAGTGGCCAAATTTTATGGCTCTCCTATGGCTTTTGTTACTTCCCTTTGATCTCTTCTGTGACAGAGTTAATGTATTAAGCCTGCAAAATTCAGACTCGTCTTTACATCAAATATAAAGTCATTTTATACAAACTGCTGTGGTTTATGGCAATGCTGTTTCTTTACAATTTTGACCCAGAATTCATCTGGACTATGCTTTAGATAGAACTATGCATTAACAGTTTCAGTGTTGGTGAGAAGTGTCAATCTGTTGTCAATGAATAGGGATGATGAAGAACTAGTTATCATTATCACTAGCCATATATATGGATTAAGTGGTTGTGGATGCGTATTTTCGCATCCAAGGGAATGATACGTCTCCATTTTAGAATTGATTTTGTCCTGAGTAATCACAGAAGGTTCATAGCTAGGAAGCACAAATACTTTTAAAATGGAGACGTACTGGTATCCGACGCGGCTGCTCGAACATTATAGTATTTGTTTATTTTAATTTTTTTTATATTATATATATATATATATATTTATATATGTGTTTCCTTGTTGTGTTGTGCAAATTTTGAAATTCTCGTGTCAGAGTGCTCGTGTCCCATGTCCGTGATTCCTAGTTTCATAGCATTGTTGCACGTTGCACTTATTGGGCTAAGCCCTGTACTTAGATTAAGCCCAGTTCAATAAAAAGAGGCCTGATGCAGTCACTGCACAGTAGGCTTAAATTGGATTCTTGAGAGCTGTGTGGGTTCATACTTTATAATAACTGATCAAGCCCAGTCAATACAAGGAGGCCTGATTCACTACTTGTTGGGTTAAGCCCATTCAATCCAAAGAGGCCCACTTGACCCAGTAACATTGGCACAGGCTCTCACCCGCCAAAACAGGCAGGTGGCCAGGTGGGGTGGGGGGGGGCAGGCATGAAAGAGTCACGAGCGACGCGGTTGATGCTCAAATACAGGCGCCGACAACTCCGTCCCAGAGAATAGGGACAGAGAGAGAGACGTTCAAGATTTTGAATTGGTGGACCCTCCGTCCATCATTATTCACATGCGGCTCTCTGTTTCTTTGATCACGTCAATTGCTTGAAACGGAGCGGAGTTTGGGACCCACATTGATCAACGCACTGATTGCGTTTGTTGCTACTTGGCATAATCACGACGGCTAAGACTATGAGAGAGCTCATCGTTCACTATTATGGGCTTTTTTTTAAAAAAAATATATAGGGGAGAGGGTTAAAAAAAATACGGGGAAAGAGAGACTCGAATTCGAGATCTTTATAAGATATTACACACATTAATACCTTTTGAGCTACTCGTGATTTATAATGGTTGAATTTAGAAACAAATAACAGCATTTTTATGCATTTTAGCATATAATTCGAAGTTCAAGACCTTTATAGTAGACTTCTATTGCAATCCGACCGTTTTAATCACAAACCTCCAATCTTTTCATCAATGAGATTCACACAATTTTTTAAATTTGCACGGACTAAATATTTGTGATAACATCTAATTCAGGGGCCCTCTTAGCTGTGATTTGAAGGGAGGGTCCCTATTATTTGAAGGTTTGGTCATTTTGGCAAGAAATGGCAACTGTCCCCGATAAGACTCGTCCTTGGTCACACTGACATTTCCGGCAAATACTGCAAAATGTTACTCCCAGACCCCAAATTGTGGGACGCATAGCCTCTGTTTAGGACCCCCCCTACTTTCCATGGCAAAGACTGTGTGATACCAAATCCCTTTCTCTCTTCAACTTAAATTATAAAAAAAAATACAATATTTAAAGCCAAATACATACAAAGTGTGATATACTCACTAAAAAAAATACATACACTAGGTTATATGATATCAACTTCCGTTAGTGAACATGTCGTTGGCTGAGATAATGAACTTCACAGCGATAATTCATAATGTAAACTGGAGGTTGTGAGTTCAAGTCTCAAGGGTGTTTCTATTACCATTCAGTTGTTCGATGGGCAACTGTGTCTGTGTGGATTCCAATTTCCACCTTACAAAAAGAACAAAACTTTCATTAGTGAACCTTTAGTGTCATTTCTCATGAAAACAGAGGGTATAATACAGTTCAATGATTCAATATGACTTTTTGTTGGCATTCCACGCGTGACCAGAAAATATAGCCGCATTATTATGGACAGGAGACACACCACAAGCTTCACCAGAAAAACCAGCAGAGAAAACACACCATGACAGTTGCTTAGTTCTAAATCCCACTTTTTAAGCGCCAAAGCCTCTCCACCACCACTTCTCATCTATCCTCCTTCTTCTCTCTTGATCTCACTACCCATCTAAAGAGAGGGAAAGAAACCAAAGAACACAATAGAAAATAAGCAATCCTATTACACTAGAAAGGAAATCCATAGAGGTTCACTGGTGTGTGTGTGATGAAGACAAAGGTTCAGATTCCAGTCTTTATCACTATTACAGTACTCATTTTCCTTACCGGTGATTCGCGGGTCTCGTCCTACAGCAATGTTGGACTTACAGATGTACAAGCATCATACATCAAGCAAAGACAGCTATTGTATTACAGAGATAAATATGGTTCTAGAGGTGAGTTTGTGAGCATACCTGCTTCTCTCACATTTGATAATCCAAGACTCAGAAGTGCCTACATTGCCCTTCAAGCATGGAAGCAAGCCATAATCTCTGATCCTCTGAACGTTACGTTTAATTGGGTTGGATCCAGTGTATGCAATTACACAGGCGTCTTCTGCGCCCCAGCTCCAGACAACCAATCGATCGAAACTGTAGCTGGCATTGATCTTAATCATGGTGACATTGCTGGGTACCTCCCAGAAGAGTTAGGCAGCCTCACGGATATTGCATTGTTTCACGTCAACTCAAATCGTTTCTGCGGGACACTTCCAAGAAGATTCAAGTATCTAAAGCTTCTCTTCGAGCTTGATCTGAGCAACAATAGATTTGCAGGCAAGTTTCCTTACGTTGTCCTTGGTCTGCCAAAACTCAAGTACCTTGATCTTCGGTTCAATGAGTTTGAAGGTAAAGTCCCTAGAGTTCTCTTTGATAAAGATCTCGATGCAATATTCATAAATAACAACAGATTTGCTTTCAAATTACCTGATAACGTGGGGAACTCGCCGGTTTCCGTCATGGTTATCGCGCACAACAGCTTTCATGGGTGTGTTCCAGCTAGTTTAGGAAATATGGCAAAAACCCTGAATGAGTTGGTTCTCATCAACAGTGGTTTGAGCTCATGTTTACCAAAAGAGATTGGGTTGCTAAAGAATGTGACAGTACTTGACATGAGCTATAACAAACTTGTGGGAGAGTTACCATACGCAATTGGACAGATGTTGAACTTGGAGCAGCTAAATGTGGCTCACAACATGCTAACTGGAGCTATACCTGAGAGCATTTGTTCGCTTCCAAATCTCAAGAACTTCAGCTTTGCTTACAACTTCTTCACTGGCGAGCCGCCTGGATGTTTGGATTTGGATAATTTTGATGAAAGCAGGAATTGTTTGAGAGGCAGGCCAAAGCAGAGATCCACGTTGCAGTGTAAAGTGTTTCTTTCTCGGAAAATACAGTGTAGTGCAATCAAGTGCCATCACTCAGGTCGTCCCCTGCCTCCGCCTCCGCCAGTTCAACCAATTTATCCACCTCCTCAATCACCACCTTCCCCTCCATCAGTATCACCATCACCACCAAATCCATCACTGCCCCCACCATCTTTGTTGCCACCACCCCCATCACCCCCACCACCTCCTCCATTGTCACCACCACCTCCGCCGCCACCATCACCTTCATCACCTCCTCCATCACCATCACCATCACCCCCACCCCCTTCACCACCTCCTCCATCACTATCACCACCATTGCCACCATTATCACCACCGCCACCTTTGCCACCAGCTCCACCACCACCGTTGATGCCACCTTCACCACCACCTCCATCACCAGTGTCACCACCCTGCATACACTTACCACCACCACCACCACCACCTCCACCTCCACCTCCACCCCCACCCCCACAGTCACCACCTCCACCACCCCCATCTAATAACTATCAACCACCACCACCACCACCGATTTATGCTCCACCACCCCCAGCTCCATGTACAGACCCTCCACCACCTCCATCACCTCCACCATGTGGGCAGCAATCACCACCCCCATCCCCACCTAATCAATACTCGCCACCTCCTTTACCTTCACCTACATTTCCACCAGCTCCATTCAATGATGGTCCGTTGCCGCCAATAATAGGGTCACCATATATGTCTCCGCCGCCACCACCATTTTATTGATGCAGTTTGATCCTTCCCTACCAATAACCAAAGGCTCATACATTCTCACCATTTATTCTCCAGAATAACCTACTTGCATATTTCACTATCAACGTACTGAAGAAAGTAGAGCAAGGATGTGAATTATAAATCACATAGGAATTGCATGAGTCAACTCAATCAGAGGAAAGGGGTAGGAGAGACAGAGAAGTGAGGCAAGACGATGGATGGGAGAAGTTTTCAATACTAGAATTCTCATGCATGCCCTTTTAGTTGGTAATAACGGTAAGGTGGGAATTAGAAGATAGTAGGTTTCAGGGAATGTAATTAGAGAGATGAGTTTCATATTAGTTATGATACTGCTGCTATGATGAAGAGCAGAGATCAACGATGAGAAGAGTTTCCGCTGCTCTATTGTGCCTCAACTTCTAAACCCAACATTAAATTTCCATCACAGCTGAACTTGTTTCTTCACTTGTTACAATTTATGGTCACATCGTTTTTGATGAAACACTACTTCATGCCACCAATCTTCTAGGTACATGGACGGATACCAGTTCTTGATATCTGTTGCAAGAAAATTTTAGTTTTTTGAACTTCATGAGGTTCGACCTCAAGTCTCCAATCAATTTGATAGCAGCATTTTTTATATTTCACAATGACCAATAGCAGAGATAATTAACTATTAGAAGGACTGTAAGCTCCAGCCCAAGTAACAATGCATGCAAGCATGTGCATCTATGAAAGTGCATCAATAGCTATGTATTCATACTTTCCTATAAACGAATACAAATCTTTCAATAGTGCTTAATCACGTCAGTAGGTTGATCCAAAAGGCCTTTCTGCTTCTTCAACATCTAACTTGCCTTAAAATATATGGCACTGCCAATTTAAGCACGGACCTTAGCTTAAATAAAGGCATGTTCACAAAAACCAACCTAGAACTAGAATAGCGCAGAGACCACGATTTGGCATATTGTTAGACAGCACTTAATCAACCATAAGAGTGAGGTCAACATTTCTGAGAAATTTCAAAGATAATTCCCCCTTTTCTTTTCATTTGTCCAGTCCATTTAACGTGGATTTTGAATGCTTCGGTTTACCATAAGCAACTGATATTTTCAGGGTGAAGACAGTACAGTATTGAGGCCAAAGGCATGGTTTGGCTATTCCAACAACTTAAAGAACTAAACGTCTCTTCAGATCCGGTTTTAAATGGTTCTTATTTATTATGTTGTGTTCCTATAATTGCAACTAGATTTTGAGCAAAGGATCAGCTAAATGAGACAAGTTGCACTTGTGAACCTCGTGTTCTTCTCTCTTTGGTTTTCTCGTATGAAATATCTTGGTCATTATGGATGCTTGAGCTGAGTTTCCTGTGTTTAGACTTTTCTTATGCTTCTTTAACATCCTCAAGAGATGCATGAAATCCCTAAAATTTCGTAACTATTGAAAAAAAATCTGTTAACATGCTTAGGCTCACTAATTAGCCATACTGTTATAATTTGTATCCAGTCAAAATATGTAAATTATAGCCTTTGAACATTTTTATGGCACCATGTATGCAGATGAATAAGTTTTGTTGTAGTTTAGATTATTTCATTTTTGCACAACTTTGAATCATTTTAACTGTTGAGAAATCGATAGCAAGGAATATAGTGAAAAAGAAACAACAACGAAACATGAAAAGTTTATTGCATCACTTGAGGAGGAATGCCCTTTTCAGTTATGAGAGATTAATGGCTAAGAACTAAAGATATTTGTTGATTTTCTTCCTTTTAGCACTAAAAACCTCATATTACCTTTTTTGAAGTCTGAGGACCGTGTAGTGACAGGAGTCTGGCACAGAAGGTAGTTTCCTTTTAAGATGAGCAACCATATTAAAACTGCATATCACGTTCACTGCAACCAAAAATTCAAAATATTCTTACCTTGAAAGAAATGGGGAAATCCATCAATTAAAAACAATGGTTTTAAAGACCAAATTTGTCAAAGGCTAAGCAAAGCTGATTGTCAGAAAGTAAACCACTTTTCTTCACAATTCCTTTTTTTTTTTTTACTTCCTTTACCCTGGTGATAAGAAGATTAAGAGAACTAGGGAACTACTGTGAATAATTACAAAAGCTAAGCCCTAACATACCTCCACAGTGACAGGTCAAGAGTCTTAAGGTTTCATGTCAGAATCTGGAGAGGTGTCGATGCGAACTGCGACGCATCTTGAGCTATTTTGCCAGCAGATCAACGACAAAACTTCATTCAAATACCTGTAAGAACCATGAATTATGCAAACAACCAATTACCTTTTCAATGTCCTAGTCAGCGGAACGTGGAAAAATCATAAGATTGTCAGTTGTTTGGTAGTTTATCTCAGAGGATAAAGGATGGAGAAGCCCGCTATTAGACAAATCTTCTAAGCCTTTAATATCCTGTTGCAAGCGAGTTGCATGTAGAATCGCATGCTCAAGAACCAACGGATCATCAGGGGTGTTATGCAGAAGGGAGAGTAGAGTCTGCCGATAGACTTGAGCAGCCAACAAGGGCCTTGCAACCTGGCGGCTTTTACATAAGATTGCCACCTTGATTGCATGCTTGCAGAGATTTCCCAGCATTGACCAGTGACAATCACAGAATGAAAACTCAGCACCAGGGTTCCAAATAGTATATGCCGCGGTTCTATCAGTTTGAGAGATGACTTTTGCAAGATGGAGATTATGCTCATCTAGAATCACATCAATATCTGGGATATGCAGAGCCTGATACCAGGCATTGTTTGAGAAAGATTCATCCCTAAGACTTGTGAAACTCCCGGTGTCTTCAATGTATTGATTTAACCAATACAGTGAGTGAAATTCAGTGGTCAAAGCGTGGATCAACCAATCAGTTCTTTGCCAGAAATTAGTACATTTCTCATCAGAAAGCTTGGATTTCAATCTCAGATGATAGGACTCAATTGCAGCCAATGCCTCTACACTTGCTACTGGAAGAGACCTTATGCCATTAACCCAAAACTCTGCAAGGCAAAAAAGCAGGTTAAGAGCAAACAGTTGGACCGACATATTAAGCAATCTACTAGTTGACAATGTTGAGAGGCAGTGGTCATTCTGTGTCATTATGAAGTTTGCTTCAACAGATCCTGTATCCACCAAGAACCATAAACAACTATTTTCATTCTTAAAATTTGGTAAGCACACACTCACACAAGTGAACCTGAAATGATGCCCTGCACCCCATTTGATGGATAGAGAAGATGTCAAAACATTACAAAGTCCTGGGCAAACTTCATAGTCAAATTTATAGGTGAAAGTTATTGGCCTATGCCATGTAAAAACCACAATGTTTCTCTCACCCAGAGTGTGATCAAAAGTGCAGAAAAAGAAAAATACATCATATATTTCAAGAAAAAGTCAATTCTTAGTCATTCATCATCATTATCAAAGCCTTTATCCCAAAGAATATCTTTTGTTCAGATAAAGAATCCATGTGAGAAATTAGTTAGTTCTTAAGGGCCACTACAGCTCCAACCTGGTCAAACGTAGACATGTAATAAATAACGTAGACATGTAATTATTTATTGAACTCAAGCACAAGCAAACAGAGACCTATAACTGGCAACCACTGGCTCTTGAAATGATCCATGAAGCTACATTGATCAACAAATACTTGCATGAAATCCTCAACCGCATCCATAGTATTTGGTCTACTTCTAGTGGAGTACAAAATCAAGCCCAAGTGCTTAACAATCTCTCTCTGGACATCTATGTTGCAGCTCCTCTTTAAAATACTTTTTGTCCAAGCACGGCGAATGTGCCAAGTGCATAATAGGATCCGACACTGAAAGATCTCTCTGCAAGTGAACATGATTATGGCATTCGCAATACCTTCTATAAAATCAAAATCAGTAAACAAATCGGAAAGCCACCCTGCGAAAAGTTTACCTCACAATGGAAATCTCAAATGAAGGATCATCAACTAAGAAGGCATTTAGTCTCCAAGTAGGATCCTTCACTCGGATTCTTTCAGCAAGAGGATCCATCCACTTATGGATATCTTGACCAACAAAAGAGGAGGTTATTACCCATGCAACTGGAATCGCAGTCCGGGAAGAGTCAAAAACCAGTAAAGTGCACAGAGGATACTGTCAAGAGATGGCAAAAATAGTTTCTTTAAGGCACCAATCACGATCAATTAATTTAAGCTAGAGATAAACAGCCAGCAATAATATGAGTAACACATGCACCACAATAATTGCAAGAATATGTCGTCAATATCATATGTCCACGACATATTACAAAAATAATACAATAATTGCACAAGTCTTGGGTAATTTCAATTCATCACTAGGTAGTTTTTTCTTTAAACAGTAATTAATAAACTTCATTGATTCTAGCCAAGGTTTGATTAAGTATTTATTGCGTCACTTTTCCTTGTAAAATTCAGGCCAAGCCAATTACAGTTGAAAATGAGAGAGAGAAGAAGGTCCAAGGCCCATGGAGAGAAAGCCTTAAGGAGAAGATCCTAGCTCAATGAACTGATTTTGTAAAGAAATATATTATAAAGGAAGTGTTTATTATTGTTCGGGTACGTCAATTATATTGTCATATAAATGCAGGTTGACTTGGTTCTTCCAAAAATCAAGAAAAATGATATTTCATAATCTCCTAAGCTTGCATCAGTAATAATAGGAGATTATGAAAATGAGAGAAAAACAAGAAAATGAGTAAATTACCTTCAATTTCTTCAAACCAAATGTTGAATGAGAAGCTAGAGAACCATTATTTCCTAGCCGGACCATCTGTAGCAGCTGCCATTCTGTTTGTATTCCCAAGACAAATGGTTCTGCACCAGAGGCTTCTTGGAAGAAGAAAACATGTTTTGGATGCCGCTGCACCCACATCTTTACACTGCTTCCATCATTCTCATGCAATTCATGCAAAGAATTACGAACAACCCTTTCCATGTTCCGAACATCGTTTCGAGTGAGAAAATCATCTCGGTTGTGAGGACCACCGTGCCCTTGCACCACCTCTGCATGGTGCTGGATTATATCGTCTAGGGATATTCCAACATAAAGCATAGACATAACTTTCTGGCGTAATTCTTCAGAAATTCGTGGAGCATACATAGCTCTTGTTCCCAAAGCAGCCTGATCAAGGATCCCGTGACATGGGGCCCCTGTTTTGTCCACATGCTTTCTTTGATTATAAATGATCAGAGCCAGGAGTGGGCGGGTATATAAACGCTTTACAGTAAAATGGCAAAGACAACCTCTCATCATATGACGCCTCCCTGGCCTGCTCCCCTTTCCACTTGTAGGTTTGATGTTAGAATCGTCACCCATGTTAGACTCACTATCTCGGAAGTCATCAGGACCATATGAACACCAGTATCTGAAAAATCAACCCAAAATTATTTGGAACTTAGACTTAGTATCTCGGAGTTTCCAAGTCATGCCACACGTTATTGTGTGATAACAATACTAAAACCATTTTTTAATAATAATACTTTAATGCGTCATAACTCATGTGAGCTGCAACTGATGCAATTAAATGTCGTATCAAAATTCAAGGACAACTATAATGAAATCTACGCTGAAAAGAGTATAGAAACATATAGAATCAGCAGAAGTATATGTGCTAAAGCCTAAAGGTGATATAACAAGAACATTTCTTTTAGAATTTCACTTTGTGAGCCGTATCTTAAAAATCACTATATACAACTAACATGTCATTTAGGGGTTACAATGAAGCATACAGGTTTCATAATGAGAAAGCATATTACGTGGAACCTTCAAAATTCTAGTGATAGAATGAGCTTTAAAGGTGTTACATTCAATAGCTAGCTTTGGAATTTTCTTTTGTATAGAGACAATTACGCAAGATAGGTAAGCTCTGATAAGAAATGAATAGACATTTTCCAAAACATGATAAACCACTTAGGAAAAAAAATGAAAAAAAGAAGAAGGATCGTCATTGGCAGAAAGCATCTTTCACATGATAAAGAAATCAAGCCGTTTCATTGACATATTGGTTTTCATTTACAAAAGTCAGAAAGAAGATGCTCTTGAAGCAACAATGCAGCAGCCACAGGATTAAAACATACAGTCTATATTCAAGAAAGCCATCAACTCTTGGTTTGCTGATGCTCCCTTCAGTTCTCTTTCTCCTTGATTCAATACGGAAGCTAGCAGGACATTCTGCATGAGAAGATTCTCCTTTCACAAAATCGTCCACTCTAGCAAAAGGGATAAGAGCAATATCATCACCACCTTGACGACCTCCTTCTACCTTTACCCACTTTATATGAGCAGCAGAAAAGTCTGCGAAAGGAGGATCTTGCACTGGAAGGTTCAGAATGTCTTCCATTCTTGGCATCTGCATTTAAGACATTAATGGAACCCCCCACATGACACGCTACTGGATCCAATCATAAAGAGCACTCAATACTGCATCTTTCTTGTTTTGTTTCCCGGTATATCAAATGTTCAAAATAAAAAATAAAAAATAAAATAAAAAAAACCTCAATATAATCATTGGCATTTCTATTTCATGAAGAAGTCTCATATGGTCTGATGAGAGCTAGAAATACCATATAAAGTAGATGTAAATGATAACAAAATCGACAAACAATTCTGATTTCTGAACATATCAAAAAACAAAAATTAAGTAGAAATAGAACTGCGATTAACCAAATGTGAATCAATAAAAAGATTATATTTCAATCACTGATCAGATCACCTCATTGCATTGCCATGCAGTATTCAGATACTCGACAGACTTGTTCAGTGAAACTTAATTCCAACTAGGATCACCATGAGAACATCTTGAAATAAAATATAAGACCTCATATCTAGTTTAAAACCCGGACTAACTAGTTGCTTTAGACGATAATGGATACACCAAAAAGGGAGAGGAAAAGGAAAAAAAAAACACAAAAAGGAAAAAGAAAAAGAAGAGAGACTGCTACACTAGGGAAGATTGATCAAGTGAGAGGGACCCCAATTACCTTCGATTCATGGCCCTTCATTCTTCCTGTACTACTTGAATAGCATAAACCGTCAATCCTACCTTATCCTGCACCAAATTCGAATGCTAAGTATAGAAGAACATAACTATAATCAGGAAAATAGAAAACGCAGCCCATTTACCAAGAACTACACGAAATCACTTCAATTCGCCGCAAAACGTAGACAATATTCAGTGGAATTAAAAAAAACCCTCCGGCGATTGAGATTCTTAATTAAAGCTCCAAGAGCAATTAAGAGAACAAAAAGAGATAAAAATGAAAAGCAGTAGCCAGGAAAGAAAGAGTTGCGACGAAACGAGAGAGAATGAATCAAGCGAAGAAGCTTGAATTACCTTGTACAAACTTCGTCCCGCGAGTCTGCAACTAACTGATACGAGAGAACTGATTGGGGGAGAAGAGTCTCTGGGTTTCTTCGATGGTCAAATTACCAAAATGTTCATATGTTTCCAGGTCTTTTACCTTCGTCGGTGTTACGGACTTACGGTCAGTAACGGCTATAATTATCTGGTACACTCGTGAAGTTTTGGTAGATAAAATTACGACCGTACCCCGGAACTTGAGACCGAGCTGGGCCAAGGTTGCATGCGACCGGGCTGAGCGAATATTGGGTTGGCTTACTACAAGTCCACAAGGCTGATCTGCGGATCTTGAGCATGCGATCCGGCTTGGCGAACATTGGGCTGGACCTGTGAATGTTGGGTTGAGCTGACCAGGGTGGCAAAGATTGGGTTGGGCTCTAAACTCTTTCGACTCACCTGAGCCCATTACAACCCCACCGCCAAACAAAGTGACCGGGCTTGGTGAACGTTGGGTCCGGGCTTGGGAGTACGTTGTATTTTGACCTTAGGCGAGACGCAAAACTGTGTGATGACGTATGCAGGAAATAATAGCTGCTGGAATTTTGACTGGAGTCCGCTTTGGGTTATCCGATTCCCGTGAATACATCGAATCTGTATGACTTTATCGCTCTTAAGCCCAGCTAGGAGTGACCGAAATCCAACTTATTGAGCAAAGCAAACCCAGTTACCACAAGTCGAAACCCAAACTAACCTTATTGTTTGTTAAGGATTGGACTTGACTTTATTAACCACAGTCGATTGGAAGATCCAACCGATGTGGAATTCTTTAACAGGGAGATTGGGTTCTTAACAGGGGGATTCATCTCTCAACAAGGCTTGTCATTTGCCTTGACTGCTATGAAATACATCAGAAATGTTGAGGATTTCTCTAATAAATCAAAATCTAGAAATGAAAGGCACTGGTTGGGTTCATCAATGGTGCAGGGGATGAGGGAAGTAATGGAAGAGAGACTGATAGTGAAATGGGCTGTTGACGAACTCATGGTGTTTGTGTTAGGTTATTGTTGGCCTTCATAAGAAAGCCTGATTTAGTGAAAGATATCAAAACATGCATGGAAGAAAGGGTTTATTAAAGGGCGCAATTCCTCAACTTTCATTATCAATATTGAATTCAGTGATTGCTGTTTGTAAATTGTCTATCAGATCTTTTTCCAGGCAACTAATTTAGTTGGAAACCTTGTACTAATTTTCATAAGTCCAATGTACATACATACACTAGTTGGCAAGCTCAAGGTGACAATGATCCTGGAGAAGGGAATGTCAGAAAGATTTTCTACCACAGCTGAAAGAGAGGGTACAGATTCCATGAAAAAAAAAAGAAGAAATTATCAACAATCTTTAACTACATTACAAGCAGTAACGATTTTTATGTCTGTTTTTTGTCTGTTAATAATAGGATACAAATACAATAATCCAGGTTGTAAGAAGTACAGAGAGGTTGTTTATGTACCTTGCACAATCTTGTTCACTGATGAACAAAGTTGAGAAGCTAATACTCGACGATGGAAGCATTCTGGTACTCAGATTGAAGAAGTTATCATACACACATACCATGACTGTGAAACCTTGGTCCAGAATGGTCAATGTTTTGATCCCCTTCACCAGGAGTGATCGGCAAATCTGATGATTCCAACTACTGCTGTAGAAACACCAGTCAACCAGACTACTCGTTTCATATCATCATCCGCCAAAACGAAGCCAGGATTTCATGAAAACTTCAAGTGCTGAGAAATAATATGATCTTCATGGAATGGATAAAATTTTGCTTCTTTAACCAAATGGGTTTCCTCCAGGTGAAGTAAAAGAATCGGGGCTGCAATTTGAGTATCTGCCTGTCAATTGCTGAGCCATGTCAAAGGAGCCAAAAGCTGCTCCACCACCAACTCCTTGTGGTCTGCAAAGACACACGAAAATAGTTGAATTTATTTCTTTTCGATTCATAACATCATGTCGTCCTAAGACCGAAGCGTTTTTTGGGGGAGAGAGAGAGATACATCAGATAACATTTATGAGGTTTAGATGAAAAGAAAAGAAAATTATGTAAGAGAGCCATTAGCCAAGTAGAAGACATGCCTGGAAGGTGTGGTATAATGGTGAGATTGTTGCCCCATATATGCGCCTGGAATAATTCAATTGAAAATAAGTAAAGATCCAAAGAAAATATGACGGAAACTTCCTTGATATACAACACAACAAAGTGAATTCACTTTTGCATGGCAAGGCTGATCTGAAGGAAAAAGACCTGGAGGCACTGCAGATGCATAAGAATGTGACTGAGGAATCATCCCTGATAGATGGGCATTAGGCCCTAAGCCTGTTGGAACTGAAACATCAGCGTCTGCTCCTTGCAGAGGCACTATGGAAGGAAACTATAACACAAAGAACAAATATTCAATGGTCAAAACAAAATTTTAAGGCTTGAAATGAATCTTTTGCTCTGCAAAATTTTGGCTACAGACAAACGAACATGGAAATGAAGAGTAAAAAGGGAAAATCAGCGTATGACTATATGATAACTGATAACAGTTTTAATATTGTGCTTACTGGTGGGGACTGCACTCCAGCTACTTCACTGTTAAGATCAAATGGGTTTGCTGACTTTGCCGCGTTGGGATAGGCTGGCATATGCTGTAAAAAACAGCCATTTTGGCAGATTAATTTGTGCATGTTTTTCCCAAAATAACAGAAATCCTACTTGAACACAGTGGCGTATAAGATACCAATACCATTGAGTTAGGATAGTGTTGCATATTGTATCCTCCTACATGAGGTTGGTAAGTTTGCCAGCCTTGAAATGAAGCAGGGGCGGCTGAATAGGTAGCAGTAAAAAGATCCTGCAGAGAATAAAATTAGAAGAACATTAAGAAAAAAAAAGTTTATTGGTCCAGAAAACATTATAAGATAAGGCAATCACCGCTGGAAGTTCCTTTCTTCCGGTAGACTTTGCTTCTGCTTGAATGGTGGTCTTGGATTCAACTCCAGAACCGGTTTCTTGGGTCAGCACAGAAATCCCAGGAAATGATAGTTCAGCAGATGGATCAGAGTCTAATTGAGCCTTAGCTACATCTGATGGCGTATATGGCTACAGATAAGTAGAGAAAGCAACTGATTTAGCAATTACGTATACAGGCACGACAGCAAACAAAAAACATTAAAACTGCTTAGAAATTATTTCTAGTCAACAGCTAAAGCTTCAACATTTAATATTTGACTGAAACTTCAGGAGTGCTATCAGATTTGACGACAAATGTTTGGTGGCAGAATGAAAGAGTTAAGATGGAAAAAGACAATTTATATGTCTCTTGTAAAAATAAAACAAATTGACTTTGCTGAACTTCAGAACCGCAGATGAAAAAAAGGAATTTACGAGAATTTGAGAGGTTCTTATTAACAGGAGGGAGTGCAGAAGATGAGTAGTTTCTTCTATTTTACTCTCCTAGAGAAGGTGTATTGACATGGGTTATAAAGCTTACAAGGATAACAAAATATTGTAATTAATGTGGATGCCTATAGAACTCTACAACTGCATTTTGAATAGTCCGTGGTCATTTTTTTTTTCAAATAGACTCTACGAATATTACTATTCAAAACTTTTTTTGGAACATCATCCTATATATGAGGACCCAAATCTATATATATATATATATGTATGAAGATAACTATGGACTACAGAACAATGGCGTAGTTTCTAATTTTTTATTCATTCTACAAAATTACACCAGCACTAACCTGGTTATTTATAGATTCCATTGGCCTGGCTGTCTCTTGTACAGCAGAGTTACTATTGGCAAGAGGAGATGCAGAAGGTTGATTTTGCTGCACGCTGGATATCTGTTGTGCATCAGGAACTTTGACAGTCGAGTCACTGGTAAAATCATGTTCAGCTTGTAAAGGAACGTCATTTGAAGGTTGCACAGACAAGTTGGTAGATATGGCAGTTCTTGAATCAGTAAAGTTATCAAATAAGGTTGAATCAGATATGTGCCCTTCAAGTGCAGACAGTGGAGGTTGTGTTGCCTCATTGGTAGTTGAAGGAGTTCTTGAAGCACCACTACTAAGGAACGATCTTGGCATCTGCTCCGCTGGTGCAGCTGCTGAAACATTGCCTTCAGGGACGTAGCATTTCGATGCAGTTGATGGAGCATTATTGCTACTTGGTATTTCAGGAGCGTTACCAACAGGCGGAAATGAGGGAACTGATAATTCAAACAGTAAGGATTCCAAAGTATTTGTAATTGGGGCCTGACGAGCCTTCTCTGGCGCAGAGAATTCAGATGAAGATGAATTGCCAGAGACATTGGCTGAATGTCCCTGCTGTATTTGTGCTGCTGCAGCATTTGAGGGCTCAGGTTCAGAATTAAAATCGATCAAGCTTTCGGAATTCTGGGCTTTAATTTCCTGGTGATTCCCATCAACAGATCCAGGTTTACCATAAGATGCAGTATTCTGCAATGAGAAAGATTATAGGTTAAATGAATGATATCTATAGAATGTTGGTGTAGAAAGGCTCCAAAATCAACAGCCAATACAAAATCGAGCTTCAAAAGTTGGGAACAAGAAGTTATCAAGAATTTTCCAGAGGTGTATATTGAAAGTTATAAATCACCTCACAGAAAAATAAGGAAATATTACAGTCAATGAAAATGAAGGAGGCCCAGGGTTCTATAACCATCATTATAGAATTTGTTTTACGATGAAAATTGGTAGGGAAGATAAGACATCATTGAGCGTGAAACTAAGAGCATCGAAAATGGTTGCACAACTGACAATTACATCTTCAGAACTTCCGCAGGAGCAGTGTCCAATACATCTTGCTTCATTTTCAAGGTATTTTTATGTGGTTGATTTTGAAATTAAAGATGTGAAGGACAACATAAAAGATTACTCTCTCATGGAAAGGAATTTATTAAGAAGAAATCTCCATTGAAATAAACATAAACTCATAATTTAAATAATTTTCAGCATAACCTAATCAGCTACACACCTGATTTTGAATACGATCCTCAGTACCATTCCTGTTATTTTCTTTAGAACTTTCTCCTGCACGAATAGGTTGACCGTTCTCTCCCAAAATGTCTTTCGCAGGACGTACCACCGAAGAAGTGAACTGATCCACGCTATTCTGACGTTCAGGTGACTTGTTCCCAACCCTAGATTCACTATTTGAAAATCTTCGGCTGTCAGATTGTCTTCTTCTTCCAAATCCATCATCTCTAAACCTGTCATCAACAATCTCAAACCGTGCAGGACTTCTCTTAAAACCTCCATTTCTTGAACTACCCGGGGCATATCGAGGGCTTCTTCTTTCATCGTAATAATATCTAAAACTTCTGTCCTCACTTCTTCTAGCAGTACCAGACCTTCCATTCAATTCACATCTATCCTCATAACTTGGACTTCCATACGCATTTACCTTTCTACTTTCATTACAACCCTCTTTGTCACGCTGAATAATATGCAGAAGAATTTTCAAGAAATTAGACCCACCAAAATAATATTGAGCATGCTTTTGGTAGAATATAACAACATGAGAACTCCATTGCACACGCATGAATGAATATATACAATGAACGTGTGGGGCCTCACCAGTCTCAGCCTTGCAAGCTTTTCAGTACTCCTCTCGTGTAAATCTTCAGCAATCCTCTCCCCAGTGTACTTTCTATCTACATATACATGCTTGATAAAGTCCCGAAGTCTATAAAGATTACTGGAAGCAAACATGTGAATCAGAATATATTCATTACAGATTTTCCAATACTAACTTTAAAAGATGCAAACTAACCTTCCATCAGGATAAGAATTACGCTGAGAATTCCATTCCTTGAAATAAATTTGCCGTGCTCGCTATGAAATGCAATGCAAGTTAAACAATGGGAAAAGACAGAATTTCAGTTTACTGATGAAAAAGCACTATATCCAGGTTTGCTGCTAATGAGAATGAATGCGCACCTCATTTCCCCCAGCTTGAAGAGCACTGACTTCTTCTGCATTAAATTTAGCCATTGACACTGACTTGACTCGATGAGTGAATTCCCGACTATAAATGTTGTTAAAAAAATAAAACCAAAATTAGTGGATAATTTCTTACTCAAGCAAGATAATCAACAATGGAACAGAATACACGGCATTTGCCAACACTCCTACGCATGTCACATTGAACTGTGCAGCATATGCACCATTTCAGGTAAAACACTCACAAAAGCACTTACTGTATCCCACCACAGTTTGTGCAAACAAATGTATTGAAAGTTGTGCAGACATATTGTGGTCCCTGCAAAAGATAAATCTTGTTAGATCTCTTGTAATTTTCTACTCCTATAGAAACCCGCAAAATTTTCCTTTTGTAACTTTTTTGATTAACATTTTGAATAGGACTTGACTCTTGAGGTAAACCCGGGAAGTGAAAGCATGCACAAAATCGACTATGCCAAAGACGAGTATCCTTTTCTTCTAATTACAAGGTAAAGAACATTCTGCTTAAATTGTAGATGTTTATGAAATCCTATTGATTTGCCGGTTTCCTCTCATGTTGTAGCTTTTGAGAGGCTCAACAATACATGAATAATATGAAAACTATAGATACACAGCAGTCAAATATAAAAAATTCATACCAGGCTATTGCAATTGATACATCTTCGATTCTCTGGAAGTTTCAAAAGACCGCGAATGGTCCTTTCAATTTTCTCTTCTTCCTTCATCCGGTTCACCGTCTTTCAAAAAGTCTGGATCCAACAAATGCAGACCATAAACTATTATTTTCTATAAAAAAGAATCAATATGTTTGTCAACAACAATCGAGGTTTCCACGTCAAACACAACGTTCCTTTCAGAGTGGTGAAAAATTAACATAAGAAGTTGTCTTCAAAATTCTGAAAGGTAATATCCCTCAACATTTCAAAATCTAATAAAACAATCCTTATAGAATCATTTAGCCTGGATAATCTCTCTCCCTCTCTCTCAAATTTGTTTTTGAATGAAACCAAAAAACTCTATCCTCTTCTTTAATTTTCTCACCAACCAAACAGCTGGAAGATTTTGAAATCCCAAAAGCTGCCACCCTTTAAAACCCTAGGATAGAGAGACGTTCTGTCCACAGAGCCCCAACAGAAAAAAAAACACACCCAGCTTAACTTCAGCTACAATTCTTCGTATCTTTCAAGCTAACTGTTCTCTTTACCTTCCACAATATTTCTTGTTAGCCAAAAAAAAGACGATTAAACCATGGAGCCATGCATGAAAAATAAAATCTAAAGATGTTGGTTTGTCAGCAAGTAAAAAGGAAAATCATACACCGAGAGAGATTAAATAAACAGACCTTATATTGATGAACCCATCGTACGATCGGCAAAAGCCACGAAACCCTAGAAATGGAAAAGTAGGAGAAAATGAAAACGGAGATCGGTAGCCCCAAACCGATTCCAGAGAATTACAACGACTCAAGGGTTTACGGAGCGCCATGTGTACACAAGAATCAGTGATCGTGAGAGAGAGGTCCTAGAAGGAGAGAAAGTAGCCGTTAGTAACGGTTAGACAGTTAGGTGACCGGTATTTTGGCCCTTGAAATTACAGGACCAATTGCACAGGCCGTATCTACCAGCAATTCCACCCAATGCATTGGATGGTCTATCTATGAAGTGTTTTATTTTAACTGAATTATTCCTTTGGTAGGGGAAAAAAAGCAGCAATATCCAATACCCAAATCCCAAATAGAAAAAGATTTCTATTTGGCAAGCTAATCCCATTCAAAGTGTGAGGAGCTCCCATTTCTTATTCTTCAAGCATTTAAATAGAAATGAAGATGATTACTTACTCAATATAAGATGATTACATTACGTCAATAATGGTGTTGCCCTAGTGGTTAAGTGCATACTAGTCACGCTTTCCGATCAATCTTCAATCCTCTTCGGAAACATGAGCTCACACATAGACTTTCCCGGAGTTTTTCTGATATGTGTAGTTTGTGGATCAGTATGCAGGGCCGATAAGTTTACCCAGTGCACATCCAAAAAGTAGTGATTACAGGTCCCATGGTATAAAAAAAAATGAAAATGCTTAGTTACAAAATGTTCCCTATTGAGTAGTAGTACAAGCCATTCGGCACTCTAGTTGCTACATAACTACATTCCTCACTTCCCCTCCATTATCGAAGCTGTAGTTTGTGGACTAGTACGCAAGCTCAATGAATTTACCTAGTGCACATCCAAAGGTTGTGGTTGCAGGTCCCATCATACACAAAAAAATGAAAATGATTACTTACAGAATGTTTCCTATCGAAGATTAATACAATCCATTTGGCACTCTAGCTACTACATAACTACATTCCTCACTTCCCCTCCATCATCGAGGCATTTTCTTTGGGTCCAAGTACCAAAGCATGATGACTCAGGAAGAACAAAGACGTGTGAGTTTGATGTATCTACGGAAATCGATAAACCTAAATCGGACAATATTATTGATGTGAGTAAGTGGGTGGGAATTTCCAACAAAAATGCTTGCAAATCTTCGTGAAAAGTTCACATCAAGTTTTCATGTGTATCAAGTGGTTCATTCGTTTCTCCGAAACCCTAATGCACAACATGTTGGTGATGAGATGTTATTTCATGAGAAAGAGGCGGTGTGCCATGTGCAACCAATTTGATGATAAATCCTCCATCATCTTCATTCAGCTTTTGTTCCTAAACCGTCATATATGTAGCAGGAGAACCCAGGAACGGAAGTATTAGCAGATAAAAAAGTAAAAATTTGTCCAACTTACAATTTGAACTTTGTTCTGTATGGATAAATCAGAGCCTCCCAAGGAGAAATGAAACTAAGTTAACCAGTTAAGAAGAACAATAAATCAACAAATATGATCCTAAACATCAATCCCATTATCTCTTTTTTGAGAGCTTTTGGCTAAAACAATGACAAAAAAATGTCACCAAAATCTCCATGGATCCTTATATGGTGGTACATAACTATCGGTGGCAGGAAGAAGACGGAAAGAGGACACAACTTGATTCAAGGCAGGTCCCATCTGCATCAAATAAAGGCAACATTAAGTAATCATCCCAAGTTATCAAACCATTTCAATCTCAAGGATTGAAGGAAGAATAGATCTGTGCAAGTCAATACATATTTCCATGCTTGAATAATATACTCAACCTATAATCGACATTAGACATCGAGAATACTGAAGCATTTCAGCATATATCCTCTACATTTTCAGAGTGGTTTCTCTAAACTTTTCACTCAACCAAGCGATTACTTCTTTCCATAACTCTGAACCCAGACACCGGTGTCTATTAGAAACTTCACCCGTTTCCACTGCTAACTGAATGATCAGATTTGTTTTTCCATTTGGTCAGCAATCTCAAACAATCATGTGATCATATTTTCCATCGATTTCTATTTTAGGTTACATTATAATTGTGGTCCACCCAGAGAAGGGGAGATAGAGAAGTGGTATGGTCATGATTTTGTCACACACGGACATGTAGTCTAATGGGGATAAGACTCCAAACAACACCATCGCATGAGACAAATTAGAGGGAGTCATACTGCTAGACTCTTACATATGAATGTGTTAATAGGTAAACAAAAATTGTTTTGTTTGAGAGAAAGATAAAGAGAAAGAGAGAGAGATAGGAGAGAAGTTGACCTTATCCCACTGCTTGCCAAGTGTTGAAGCAGTTAGCGAGTATAAATAACCTGCCATAAGAGTTTTTAGTGAATGAGAAAGCCTTAAAATGGAAAGATCCATTGCCACAACAGTGAAGTCAATGTAAAATAAGTATAGCGCTATAACGAACGTGCCAGCTCATCGATTAATCTTTCATAGACCACAGCATGCAGAGCTGAACTTAATTTTCTGTCTTCAAGTGATATTTCTTCCCTTTTTTTTATGGAGTGGAAGGGGGTTGGTGTTGGGGGTGGGGGTGAGAGAAGGAGCCAGATATTCGAGGGCACTCAAGTTCTCAGTCATGGCAAAATATTACATACGGAAGCTCAAAACAGGATAAATTTTGATGACAAAAATTACATGGGGAAAGGATCTAATTCCAGATGCAATCAACGTAGAAAGGAAAAAAAAACAAGTGAAACTTTGTTCTTACCATCCCGCTCGGCTGTTGAGGCAATGTAGTGTCGATAAAGGTTCGTCTCCTGAGCCTGCATAAATTCATGGGAGACATCAACAACCTATATTGGTATAAAATCTTCCCCAAGAAGAACTATTGCTTACAGTTTTGGTAGGAGATTTGCGAACAAGGTATTCATAATACCAGTATGGCTCACCATCAATCTGACAGAAGAAATTGGTGAAGTTAATGACAAGGGCTGCACACGCAAACACATGTATGCTGCACAACCATTAACCATATAAGCAGATTTATTTCTATCTATAGTCCCTGTGGGATATCCAATTTTGTGCAACTAAAATCTAGTTAAAAAATTTACATTTGAGAATATTCAGGAAGGCAATGGTTAAGAGCTTACTTCACCAGTATGCGTATCAAGAACGGAACTCTCGGCCAACCGCTGACTCGATGTGACTCGCTGCAGAATGTGCAGGATGTCAAGCAATTAATAAGAAGGAAAGCTTTTGAAAGTTATGTAATGCACAAATCTTTAAGGTAGATTATGAACTAACCCAAAGAACTCTATGAAAGCATAGTTCACGACATGCTACCAACAAATTGATCATATTCAACCATTTCGAGTAAGTTCTAGATTTACTAGAGGTTCTATGAGTTCCAACATTCCCAACACTGAGAACCTCAGTTTAGTCCTTCGCTGTCTAGAAATGCTTGATGAATATACTTTGCAGATATTGTCACATGAAAGAAATTACACAAAATTTGGGTTTAATGAGTGGCAAGGATTGAGATACATTGTTTCTACAAATCTCAGTTTTCATACGAAGTCCTGCCTTGTGCTAAATTTGGCTTAAAACTTAATATTTTTTAATGAGTCAATGTCGCAAAAGTACGCAAGAGTGTTTGAACTCCTCATACTATTCTTGTCAAAATGAACCTATTAATAGAAGTCAAACATATTTGCTGACAAAAAGGTCTTCTAGGTAAGCGAAAGGCAGCTACATTACCAGAGCAGACTTATCTGACAAAACAGAATCAGCAACATCCTTTGCAGTCCATGTACTCTTATCCTTAGATCTTATGAACTGAGAATTAGGGGGACCTATCTGAAACAAAGGAAACAAAACATGTGCCTTGAAGAAATGACAAATGAAATCAATCATGGAAAGAATATGGTACATCAGAAGTTACCGAAACAGAGATAATGAGATTGTCAACAATGTCAACACGCTCGGACACAATGCGCAGCCGTGCATCGGCTGTCATATTCAAACCAATATGTTGTCAGTTGTATATAAACGATTTGTCATGTTCCATGGCGTTTGCTAGAGGAGTAGAAAACTACTTTCGTAATTTTTTTTTGGAAATCAGCATGATTCAGTTTCACTTTTCTCAAGGTGATCAAAAAAAGCCAAAAGCACTAGACTTACGAGAAAGTGGTGCAGCTGATGAATATCGCTCTGGTTTTCTGGATTCCACCCTTCGAAAATTGCAGTGGTATTCCAGTTTAGTCATTTACGGATGAACAAAAGTAATGAAGCGTAGAGAACTAGTCTGCTTTTGCAGAAATAACATCACATGTTTTTTTCTCTCAATTTAATTAAGACTTCTGAAAGCATCTGAAACTACATGTCATTGCACAAAAAATTGGAGTAATAATCATCCAACACAGTTTTTATCATTTGTCATGATCTCAGAAGTTTCCAAGTCTTCATTTATAGAATTTGAATTATAGTATGCTTACAAATTTCAATCCTTTAAAAATGGGAATTGCTGAGAAAAATTCCAGCTATCCAGATTGTCTACGTTGAAAGAAAACTTTTTGATGACTCTAATAACCATTCAGAAATAGAAATATAGAGAAAATGTACTACATTTTCCGCAATTAAATTTGGATGGCAAGAACTTACCACTTGAAGAGGAACTTGTTGGAGGGCATCTCGACTGGGTATGAATAAGCATAGGCGTTTATTTCATCAACCAAAGGAACCATTTTCAAATCTTCCTCACAAATGGATCCTGCAATGAAGCTAATATAGTATCGGGTGGGAAGCAATTCATGTAGAATTCAGAAGCATGAATAATAAGTATTTTGACAATAGCATCTCATCAGCATGCAGGGAGAAACTTAAGTATTCATCCAACCCCTGAATTTCATTAACCTCCAAGCCCTTAGCCCTCCCTCAATTCTCCATCATGAAATGTCTATTTCCACCAATTAAGAGACCTAGACCCAAACTGCAATTTCTTGTGCTGATCCTCATTTTTCTAATTGTGTACATGTAAAATATCTATCAACGAACAGAAACAGATTTCAAACTCCCAGAGACTTCAAAAATCAATAATAAGAGGAATTGAGCTTACTTGGAGATGGGAAGACCAGAGACAGTGAAGAAGAGATGCCAAAGAACACCAAACCCCTTTTAGATATCCCATTTTGTTTTGAGGTGAGTTCAGGAGAAGCAGCACATGAACACACTGCTCTCCTCTCACCCAATTCGCACTGAATCTGTCTTTTCCTGTACAGAAGACCAAAACCCAGAAATAAGTGAGAGAAATAGATACAAGAGCTTTAATTGTATACATACACCAATACAAACATACGCGATGACAGATAGCATACCTCAAGAAGACGGGTTTTGGCAGGAGAGGAATATGGAGTTTGGAGAAAGAAAGAGAGGGAGAGAGAAGAACCATTGTCATGGACTCTGCTTTCTCTGGTACCTCATCCACTTCAGAGTTCAGACGTTTGTGAGGGACGGGGGCTACAATTCTTTTGTTCACTTTGGGTTGGGCTGGGCTTGCAATCTGAAACCAGGCCCAACTGTTATCCCGGGTAAAAGACAAAACTCCACTTAAACGACGCCGTAGTTACGGAACGTTAAACCCTCCGGAGTCCATGTGCTCGTTAGGGTTTATATCTTCCTTCGACGTCGATGATTCACTGTTCGAGTCTTTTCGTTACTTTGTTCCTTGAATTACTTCCCCAATCCGTTTGGCTTCCCAGAAACGAGAAGAAAATCTGAATTTCCAGATCTATTCGATGTTTTATATTATTTGTAATTGAGCATAATACAACTAGAGAGCTCATTAGGCAGAGTGTATTGAATTATTGTTTCATTCAATTTTCTCTACAACCATGCAAATTATTCTGGTTATCAAATGCAAATATACCCCAGTCGACGGAACTATCGGGTTTTTCTTCGACTAGTTTCAGTTGTGCTCAAAATCTCTGCTTTTCTTACCTCCAATGCCTGTTTGGATTGCCAAAGCGATCAGTCAATCCCCCAGAATCTTCAAGAATTTCCGTTTCTTCGTGAATTTTTCTTCTTCTTGTGCTCTCAAACCTATTTGTGACAGAGAAGAAGGCACTAGGCTTGATTGGGATTATGAGGAATTGAAGCATACAATGCAGAGTTACGCCGCCTCAGGTGACTTTAGCAATGCTCTTTACACTTTGAATCATATGAAGACTGTACTGGGAAAGCCTACAGCTTATGATTATAATGCTTTGATGTACTATTATTTGAAATCGCAAAATATATTGCTGGAAAGGTTAAAGGAAGTGTACATTGGAATGCAGAGGACTGGTCCTGCCCCAAATGCATCAACATTCAACACTCTTATCAGTGGAATGGTTAAGCTTGGCAACATCAAAGAGGCATATTTTTTTGTTGAAGAGATGTATCGGAGTGGTTATGAACCTTCGGCTAGATGCTTGTCTAAAATGTTGAAAAAAACACTTGAATTTGGGTTTGTAGTTGAGTCGATTAGTGTTTTTGAGCTTATGTTAGGCTTGGAGTATTATCCAACTGAACCCACCATGACTTCATTGATTTTTATGCTTTGCAAGTCCTGGATGATTTCAGAGGCTTATTCTTTGTTCTGTGTTCTTCTGGATAAGGGCATTTATTATGGTGTGCATACATATAATACAATTCTGTGGGCTTTATTTAAATCGGATCAGAGTTACACTGCTCTGGGATTGTTTTCTACGATGAAGAAGAGGGGTATTGTCCCTAATGTGTGCTCGTATACAGCTTTGATTTATGGATTCTGTAAAGAAGGTTTACTGGAAGATGCTCTATGTTGTTTGGATAAAATGAAAAGTGATGATTGTAAGCCTAATGTGAAAACCTACACTGTTATTATTAAGTTTCATTGTGATCACAGGAATATTGAGGAGGCATTCAACTTATTGGATACGATGGAAATGGAAGGTTTTGTTCCTGACTTGCAAACTTACAATGTTATCCTCCGTGAACTTTGTCATCAAGATAGGGTGGCTGACTTATCCAAGCTTATGCTGGATATTGATCAAAAAGGGCTTTCTCCGGATTCATATACCTATGCTGCATTGGCTGGAGGAATGTTGAAAACAGGCAAAGTAGAGATTGTTAATGACCTATTCCTTGATAAGATTTTGAGGGGCTGCCCTCAGGATGTTGCTGTATATAATATATACTTCAATTGTTTATGTCTTCTGGGTAGATCAGAAGAAGCATTACTTCTGTTAAATGACATGAGGGAAAAAGGTGTTTTGCCAAATAATATTACGTATAACACAATTTTGAAGGGCTTTCGCAAGGAAGATAACATCGATGTAGCTTTGAAGCTTTTGGACCACTTTGACTGGGGTGCCAGTGGACCCAATGTGGTTTCCTTCAATACAATTTTGTCTGCAGCATGCAAACAGGGGAACACTTCAATGATTCGTAGGATATTTTATCGTATGGAGTATGAAGGTATTAAGCTTGATGGTTTCAGTTTCACTTCCTTGATTCAGTATTTTTGTACAGTTGGGAAATTTCCGGAGTGTCCAAAGATTTTAGAAACCATGATTCTTGAAGGTCCAAGTCCAACTATAATCACCTTCAACGTGCTTTTGGGCGCACTTTGTAAGGCTGGGTTACTTGGATCTGCTTACAGGATTTGTGAGTATCTTAGAAACACTGAGTGTCCACCAGACACTTCTTCTTATAAAATTCTGATACATGCTTGCATAAGGAGTCACAATCATTATTGGTTGGGTCAACTGTTCAGGGAGATGCGTAGCCAGAGACTAAAGCCAGATGTTTTAACTTACCAATATTTAATTAAAGGCCTTTGTAGGGAAGGGAAGATATCGGTTGCACTCCAGCTCAGGGATCAAATGCTGGAGAATGACCTCACACCAAATATTGCAATTTACAATACCATATTGGAGGCAATGTTGAAGAGAGGTATGTTCTGGGACACTGTCTCGTTGCTTAGAATCATGACGAAAGACGGGTGTAAATTCAATGACACAACCTCGGAGATTATTAGGCGAGAAGTTTCAAAAGGTTCGTTGAAGAGACTTCCTAGTATTGCAAAATGTTTTGAGTCCTTGATATGCAATGATGGTGAACGAGAAATGTCTCACAGAGCGGTAGCAAGCTAATTGATTTACAGAATTGTTGCCTACGGTCCCTTACATCCATAGGCCGTACTTAGCTTTGTCTTTGATGAGGACCCTTTTTGAAGGATATCAAAACTTCGAATCAGGTATGAATGATTCTTATGTTTGTTTTATTGACACCTTTTTGATTAACCTTGAAATGCATTCCATCTCTCGGATGTCTGTGACTAATTTGTGCCGCTGTAGGCTGAAGTAGATTGGTACAACTTGGTCTTCTTTTGAATGTAATTGGGATGATACTATTTGGGACAAGAATGAGCCTATAACCGAATCTTATATTGTAAATTTATTTTTGTAACTCCTCTCACTAGGATGGGATATTATACTTTCCAAGTTTCCTCTACAGAATATCTTATAAATAAGAGAGAAACAAAATAAAGACGAGTACATACTCTCTCTCTCATTTTATCTTTGTATTCAAATATAAAAAGTTGTATGTATGTAGGTAGGTACTTGAAAACAAAATAATAGGGTGTTTTTTGTAAGTTGATGTTTTTTCATCCGATTGCGATCTTGATATCTCAACTCTCAAAGGTGAATAACTGTATTTACTTGGCAATAAACAGGAATTGATGCTTACAAGGAAAGAAGCAAAAACTGTTGGCAATTGCCATAGTTTCCTCCAGAACTAAGCTGAAGGTGGTTAGTCTCCAACAATGATTTTTCAAATGGACTAGCTTTATGTTTTATTAACGAAGACTATCTCTGGGTTCTTTGTCGTGACTAACCACGATGCCTCGCTTTCGCAGTAGCCGTCCACATTCACTGCATTCGGATATTTTAAAACATAAAGCTAGTCCATTCGTTTAGTTGCGACAGAAACAGCTCTATCCAGGTAATATTCTCTTTATTGTTAGATCGAGATTCTAGGTGCATATATGTATTACGCACTTACTTTCACTTTTGCAGAATGAACTTCCCCCTAAAAAATCATGGTAATTTAATTTTCAGAATGACAAGAGTGAATGTGGGGTGTCATCCTTGTCGACTGTGTGGCTACTATTTGATTGAGCGAACCTGAATGTTATTGTTTAAATTTGAAGCACGCAGTATAATATGTGTGTGTGTGTGTCTATATGTATGTATAGCGCATGGAGGTGGGGCTTATAATTCGGTGCACCATAGGCCTGTCTAAGCCCACACACATACCATGTAAAAGAAGTCTTGTCGAAGAGTTAAAATTAAGACACGCTTGAAAGGCTTCAAACATGTTTATATTCCATAATCAACTGAATCTCCCTCTTATCATGAAAATGAGAAATAATCAGCAGGACTTAGGTCTGCTCCTGTGCTGATATATGTTAGTGTACTGAATTTCTTTTCATATAGCATGTTTTTCAAATTTTATAGTTCCCTTTTAACTCTTTCTTGTCCAGCAGCTAGGCTCTCTCGGAAATTTGTTCTATTATACTTGCAGTGACTAACAGTGACATCCTGGACTTGACATGTACTCATCTAAGACTTGTTCTCTTAGTCCTCTTGAGTTATGAAAGGAATCACCCCTGACCATCTCCTTCGCAGAACCCATTTAGCTATCGTATCTGCCCAGTATTCGCTTCATGGAGCCAAGAGTGACACTTATCCGAGCCTCGAACTGCTGGGAGTATGATGCCCTTAGTCTTTCAATCCATCTCTGTAGCCGGGTTCGCCAGCGCCTTTACAACCAAAGCTGCATCACCCTCCATGGACTCCACAATCACATTCTGCGTTTCTCTCCTTGACAAGAAGTTTCACTGCTAAAGCCTCTCGAACTAGATCATTATTTCCCTGCACAAGTTCAGTTTGAATGGCCAAAATCTCTGTTTTTATGGTCTGTATCAACCACAGCAGCAGACATCAAATCCTGCCACACAAGAGGAATCAAAATTCAGCCTAATAAAAGTATAAGGAGGCGGCTTCCATACACACAGGAGTGAATAGCCCATCTCAGCGCCAGTTTATTGCCTTAGTAGAATGTAAACTCCAGTAAGAAAAGTTTCTAGGAATATTACTGCCTACTGGTAAAGGTGTAATCAGGTTGTCAACAGTCAAAGGGAATCAAAAACACTACTCTCTTTTTTTCCTCTATATTTTTTCCAAGCCTAATTAAATTAGTTTTTTTTTTTTAAAATGGGGATTTGAACGTGACCACTAAGGTAATACACATCATCTTTATCATTCTAATTAATGACTTGGGTGTTTTGTCCGAGCTTAATTAAGATATAACATTTTACACGTATAGCGTCAGCCTGTGGACAAAAATTGTGGAAAAAAATTGGACAATTTTAAAATGGGAAGGAAAGTCAGCTTTTACTACCCAAAATGCTCTCAGATAAGACTAGTCCAAACACGACCCAAGAAAAATTGCCTACAAAATTATAAAAATGCGGTCCAAAAACAAAACCCAAGAGCAATTTACCACAATTATAAATAGGGGGTTTATTTGATAAAGCGTATATGCTAATTTATAAACTAACATTAAGGTTGAAGGTTGGTAGGAATCTCACATTGAAAATGTATAAGGATCTCATTTCATTTATAAGAACAAAGCCACCCTTTACAATTATCAAGACTTTTTCATTGGCCTTAAGTATCATTAAGTGAGAGAGCTCAAGAAAGAAAAAAATTGGACGAGTCTAATGTATTTATGGGAACCGATAATACTTAAAGTGGACATTATTGTTAGTGTGAGTAAGCTGAAAATTTACAACAAATGTCAAATACACCATATTGGCATATAAGCTAAATCATCAAGTATAAACTAGCGTTAACTTTAAAAGTATCACCAAACATCCTACATTTTATAAGTTGATTTATTTTTCCCGAATATAAGCTCATCCAAACCAACCAAAGATATCGAGTTGAAAAAGACTAAAATAAAACAAAAAATGTAAAGGTTATTTTAGGAAAGACAAGTTCTAAAGTGGACCGTCGGCACCAAACGCGGTCTTATTAATAACATTCGTTTGATGAAATTCATGAACCAATTCATAATCTGTCAAACTTGGCAACACAAAAGTTCTCTCTCTCTCCTTCAAATAGTCTTTTGAGATTCTCCGGACAAAAGCTTTGAAAACGATATTGAAACAAGACAAACCCCATTGACCATTAAACAAATCCAAGCATTCCTCTCTCCAGCAGGGTATATTTATAATTTGTATGAAGCAGAGGGAATAATCTGTGGCGCTCTGATGTTATTGGGTTATGCATAGATGATTGAAGAGAGGTGAAGAGCGATCAAAGGTGTATATTTGGGGATCTGGGTATCTCTTAAAAGGGTGTGAATTGACTGATATTGTAGGATTTTGATCTGATAAGGAGAAAGGAAAAAATGGGGGTTGATTACTATAACATATTGAAGGTGAACAAGAATGCCACAGATGATGATCTCAAGAAATCGTACAGGAGACTGGCTATGAAATGGCACCCTGACAAGAACCCCAACGACAAGAAAGAAGCTGAAGCCAAATTCAAGCAGATCTCTGAGGCTTATGAGGCAAGTTTTCCTTGTATTCTTCTCTATTTGTCTCAGACATCTGTTAGATTTTTTGTAAATTTTCATTTTACATGAATTCAATCTTTCTTTTTCCTGTTCTTTCTTTACATATAATCTGATTAGGTTTGTACTGAATGAAGGATTGAGAGTTTGAGATATGTTTGTGAATTCAGGTCTTAAGCGACCCTCAAAAGAGGGCACTTTATGATCAATATGGTGAAGAAGGATTGAAAGACATGCCACCTCCTGGCAGTGGATCGCCATTCGGAAATGGCGGTGGTGGGCCGAATGGCTTCAATCCTAGGAATGCAGAGGATATATTTGCAGAATTCTTTGGGAGTAGCCCTTTTGGGTTTGGATCATCAGGACCGGGACGGTCTATGAGATTCCAGTCAGATGGAGGAGGGATGTTTGGGGGTTTTGGTGGGGCTGAAAATATGTTCCGGAGTTATAGCGAGGGGACAATGCCAAGGAAACCACCACCAGTTGAAAGCAAGTTACCTTGCAGCCTCGGGGAGCTTTACTCCGGATCAACAAGGAAAATGAAGATCTCTAGAACAGTAGTTGATGCCAATGGGTATGCATCTTTTCCTTATTTTTGTGTTTATTTCCTAAGCTTCCCATCACATTCCTTAACTTCCTACTGCCTGATTTGATCGAAACAGAGATTTTTTTTGAATTCAGAACATATGTATTCTTCATTCATTCTTTAACAGATTTAAAATGTCTTACAGACTTCCTAGAAGATCTTCACTTGGCCATCGGCCTTGTCAGCCTTGTCAGATGTTTGATCTTGTGCTTTTTTATGCATGTTTACTCTGTAATTATCTCCATAGATCCTGGCATGGCATTTGTTCTCGTCTTTTTGCATAACCCCGAGTACCTTGTTCACTTAGAAGGCACATCTATGGCATTACTAAGATTGTTGATTTGATTGAATCTAATAGGTATCAATATTGGACAGGATGTGTCTAGAACCGAAAGATAAAATGATATTTGTTTTTATGAGGGTGTAAACTGAAGTTCTGGGAATCGTTTTACTTGTTGCTTCAACGATTTCATTATCCCAATTAATTACTTCATACCATCTCTTGCTTGCATGTTCATGGCTGAATTATACTAATTGATAATAGACTGATCTTGTTATGGGATTGTGGTTGGTTGCTTGTGTTTTTGAGCTCCGCTGTCGTGTGTAAGAAATGCCCCAACTTTTTCAACTAATGTTATTTGAATCAAAACTTCATAGGAGGCAAGTCCCACAGACGGAGATATTAACTATTGATGTGAAGCCTGGATGGAAGAAAGGAACAAAAATAACATTTCCGGATAAAGGAAACGAGCAGCCATATCAGCTTCCAGAAGACCTTGTTTTTGTTATTGATGAGAAGCCTCATGAAGTTTACAAGAGAGATGGCAATGACCTCATTGTTAACCAAAGGGTGTCACTAGCTGAGGCATTGGGGGGAACCACAGTGAACCTGACAACTCTTGATGGCCGTAATCTATCGATCCCTGTGACAGATATTGTTAGCCCTGGCTACGAGCTCGTCCTTGCCAAGGAGGGAATGCCTATAGTAAAAGAGGCTGGTAATAGGGGTGATTTGAGGATCAAATTTGATGTCAAGTTCCCTACAAGATTAACCCCGGAGCAAAAAACAGGACTCAAGCGTGCTTTGGGAGGCTGATTGTTGAATCTTATTATGCTCAGTATAAGCCAATAGCTGGATTGGAGTTCAAAGAGCAAAGCAGCCTCCTTTCTGCTCTTCTGATAGACTGAAACCTTCGCTCCGGTGGTGGTATAGGACAAAGCCAAAATTGCTCTCCTCTTATCGTGCAATCTGTGTTTCAGAGCAGTTCTTTGATATTCTTGTGATTGTAATATAAGTTTTGGTAATTCATTCTTTTTTCCTTTTACGAATAATGTATATTTGCAGTCATAATAGTTTTCAAGGGATGACAAATATCCCTGTACATTTTTTCCTTGTTGAAATCTGTTCTATCTTACCTGTAATCAGCAGGTAATCAGCGTGGTGTAGGTTTCGGGCAAAAGACATGTTGATACTAGGCAAAGGCCTGTTTTCAGCAAGAAATACCATGACCAAGAATGGTCTTGATTCAGTTGAAGCAGACAAAAGTACTTTTTGGGTCTTTTGCAGCCGATGGAAAAAAGCAAACCAAAAAGAAAGAGCCCAGAAAATTGATAATCCAAACCAGCCGCCATCAAATTATTGCAGAATCTGAATAATACCAGTTTCTAACTTTCATGTTTTGTTATGGGAACAAAGAAGAAATTCTAACTAGATTAATTATCAACTGCAAACCTACATTCCATCCCAAAAGGAATTACTACAGAAGAAAGAACACTACAATCTACAACCCAAAACGTTCAAAAGCCCCTACTCATAGCCATAGGAGCATATCGGACTATCGGTCGCCAGGCTGTTCCTGGCTCACCTGTTCCATTGGGGACCTCGCCACGTATTCATGGCAGTGTTTTGTTGGCCCTGGCCCTGCATCATATTCACAGAAGAAGAAGAAGAATACATGGTTGCCACATTGGGTTGCTGATGTGGAAGTAATTGGGTCACCATGGGTGCAGTCTGCTGAAAGTTCTGCACAGCAGCGTGTTGATGTGATATCTGGGGCTGTGAAGAAGCTTGTGGTTGCCACTCTGGAATATCGTCATCGTCATCATCATTCCATTGCCTGACTGGTACACCAATTCCCCTATTCGCCTGCCAGGTCCTGGGAGATTCACTTGTTTGGGTTTGTCCATATTTGTAAATCAGCTCCCTCATCTGGTCTACCGGGGCTTGAGAATGCATACGGAGGGGGGCTTGTCCAAGTCTCCTAGAGGGATTTTGGGTTGACCTAGTAGAGAAGTTAAACTCAGGCAAATCATCTTCATCCCGGGCCGTGCCGGCTCCAAACCCCGGAGGCACATCATCATCATCGTCATCCTCCTCAATGGTTTGGGTTTGGGGTTTATTAAAGGGATTGGTTGGACGTCTTGGGGTGACATTCACATTCATGTTTACATCTTTATCTTCACGTCTCCTAGAACTAGTAGTAACGTGGTGCTGCTTTTTAGAGCTGCTGTGTTTATGGTGTGAAGAAGTTGAGTTGGGTGATATGGTTGGAGTCAGTTTTCTCAATACAAAAACACCAATTAGACCATTGTCGATGTTATCAAGTACTCCTGTTTGGTCATTCGATACGATTTTCCCGAGCATCTGACGCATTTTCTCATTGGTGGGGCACAGATAAAGTTCCACTCCTGGAGAGGGCTCGGCAAACCCTACCCTCCCATCTAACACATATGAATCACCCACCTGCACAACCAAATTCTGAGTAATCTATTCTATGGAACCACAAAAATCATCAACCGCGCAGCAAAATCGATTAACTTATTACCTCACGAATGCTAGCCTGGTCACTTTCTGCAGACCCCTCCTTGCATATGAAGTGGACAATCTGGAAAAAAAAAATCAAAAAAAGTTTAAACGAATATTAAATGAACATAGGAATAATATTTAGGTGAAAAATACTAGGTCTACTTCGTGGCAGTTTTTAAATATCATTTCATGGATTTTGTTCGACTTTTTGTTCATTGCAACACCTGCTTCCCAGTACAGCTATGAGTGTTACTGGTTCATTGAAGTTGCAAAAGAAATAATATATAGCTTACTCACGCGACCAACTAGATATTTGGAAAAGATGAAAAACTCTGTGCCTTTTCCCATTAGATATCTAGTCACCTTATCTAAACTTTATGCCTTGATAGAAGTCCAAAAGCAATTGACATACTTCCGTCCTTCATATTTTGGCTTAAAGCAATATAGCAGAGCTAGTCTTTTAGAACAGTTTATCCGCTTCTAACTAAACATGAACGAGCAGATTCACTAAATAAACCCTATCACTTGTATGATTCACAATTCACACAGTTCACAGCTTGGTCTGTAAATCAAGAGATTGTCCATCCATCTTTCTGGGATAGAGAGAAAAATCTAAACTCATTTTCACCAGTAACTCAGCCTCGTCTCCCCCCAATCGTGGGAAGATGCTTGCATGGAATTTGTGGATTATCATAATAGGTAAAGAACAGTTTTCACTTTCTTTTCTCCATTTTCTGTTTTCTGGATATAAGAGAGACATTAAAAATTTAATACACTGAAGAGAAACTTGGGATACCATAACAGCCCGACTTCGAGACATGGGCAGCTCCTGAAGGAATTTTTCAAATGGATTGAGTCTGACCCTCCCTTTGAGCTCAATGAGGGCAGGCCACTCCTTTGTTGACACTTTCTCACCACTGCAACAAAGAAACTCAATAAGCAAACAAGACTACTAGCATGAATTATGCCCAACAATTTTTCAAAGATAACTTCCTAAAGTTAGAGAAAGAATGCACAAATCAAGGACAAACAACTGATCACACTTTTCACCCAGGACTGATTACTGAAAAACAACGGTCAGTACATATACTACGAAGCAGATCCATCACCACCACAAGTCTTCAAAGCAGTCTTTCCAATAAGATCAGCTTTCCTCCTCCGGGTAGCTTCTCAACTGCTGTTTACCTTTTTAACTCTTTTGACTAGTGTAAAGCATATCTGCAATGGCATCAGCAACTAACTGGAAACTACACTAGGTAATCTGCCGATCAACAGGTAGCACTAAATTTCAAAATCCCTACAAATACACTCATTACTCCGAAATTAAATCCTAACCCATCACTATTTAGCTTATGAGATGGCATCTGTTTAATCGTGTGAGATATGAATTATTAGCAAATAACTTTCAACCTATAAAAAGCCAAGTCATATAATGCCAGCACAAACTGACATTGGTTCATATTTGCCAGTGCCAGATTACTGCCATAAGCCATATTGGGAATGAAGAAGTACTACATGGATTTGCCATCTTTTTTTGGATTTGTCGAAGGATAAGAAACACCAAGCCTCAGCTTCCCAGTTCAGGTTACTACATGAAACCTAGTTAATACCCACTGTACTTTAAATAAGAAAGACAAAGACAGCCATCCTCACATCAGTAATACCAAGTTTAAACATACCTTTTGAAAACAGCAAAAACAGGGGCCAGTGCCGAGACATTTAGCTGAAGTAAGCCTTCCCAAACATGTTCACCTTTGGACACACCGACAGGAATGTTTTCTGACTTGACATTTTTGTCACCAGATTTTGCATCAGCATCTGACCTCGCATCTATTGCATCAATATTATCAACTTCATCCGGGGAAGTTTGAACAGGATCTTCTGGAAGCCCATCCGGAGACTTTGACTTCGACTCTAAGTCATCCTTGCCCAATTTTGGTGAGACCTTTCCCTCATCTGCTTGTAAATTTGCAAAAGGCGGCTCTGAATTAAGGGATTCCATGAACTCATCTAAGGAAACAATAGGAGGAAGAAATTCAGTATCCTTCAATCCATCATCCACCATTAGCCCTTGCATTAAATCATTACCCTCAGTAGAAGGAATCGTAAGTGTACAAGAAATGTCACTATTTTCTAATTTACTCTTATCCCCGGTAGCTCTTTCTTCTTCCTTTACAACAGGGTTAGCTGGGGGAGATGCTTCCTTCCCCTCAGTATCCAATCTACTCCGAGTAAAAGAACTTGCACCAACTGATACCTCCACAGAGACACTGTCATCTGGCTCAACTTCAACTTGGAATTCACCCTTGTGTGTTTTTTTCACCAAACGCCTGACATCTGAATCAGGCAAAACAACCATCTGGGCAAGCTCTTCTGCCTTCGCCATCCGCCACTCAGAAAGCTCCTTAGAAGCAAGATCCTCTGCAGTCATATTGCAAAGCTTCTCAGGGGGGATTTCTCCAGCCACAACTCTTTCTCTCAGTTCAGGGTTATTACGATCCTTCAAATTAAACAAAAGAGACCTGCCTTTTTCTTTATATTTTTTATTAACACCTCCAAATAATTTGAAGAGTTCATCTTCAATTTTTGCTGCCAACATTTGGGGGGTTTGATCAACTTGTTCCTCCACTACTCCACCAACTTCCTGGTTGCTTGGCTTTTGATTCTTAGCAGACAGAACTTCCTTATTCTCTGTCAAATCAGCAACGGGATCCATTACCCAGGAGAGCCCATTTCCCTGCAAAAGTTCATCTTTCGCAAAAATGTTGTCACTAAATGAATCCTCGTCAGCTAAAAGCACATTTGATTGGAGCCCCAGATTATCACAAATAGTATTTTGCACAGAATTTCCAGCACCTCCATTGGAAGAATTCTCTTGTGATGCACTTCCCCCATCCTTACCCTTTTCCACAGAAGACCCCTCACTGGCCAGTGAATCATCCTTGGGTAACTTGGATCCCTGGTCAAGAGCATCAGCAAGAGCCAAACCGGACCCAACGGATTGAGAACCTTCCAGTGTCTGCCCAGTTGCAGCCCCACCTTGAGAATCCTTTCCTAAATTTGATGGTTTATTTTTACGCTGAGTAACCAATTCCAAGGCAGATGCAAGTGATTCTCTGAGTTTGGACCTGTAATCTGTCTGAATTTTTGGAGAAGATTGTACTTGCACAGTATGAGGCTTTTGAACTGACGACTGCTGTGGACCAGATTTACGAGGAGCGGATTGCAGTTGTACTGTTCTCTTTGGTGCTTGCAAGTGTTGGGACTGCAAAGTGTTATTTGATGGAGACACTTGCTGCATCAACCATGGCCTGTGTTCACTTGGTGCTACCCTTTTGTTGGGCATTGACATATTTTGTTGTGCAACTTGGTTGGACACCGGCTCCATTGGTGCCTTGCGCTTACTAGCTGCCGATAAATTCTGCATATTATTAAAGCTCATTTCCATCTCCCCTAATTGCTTGTTAGGTAGTAAAATCTGCTGAGGAAACAAACCATAGGCTTGTGTGCCAAGCTGTCCCATCTGCATGTTCGACATTGATAATCTCTGAAACCCAGGATTATATGATGGTATATTTTGGATGTTAGACACTGGTACATGTTGGGGTGTGGGAGCAATGGAACCTGGAGGCAACATGAGCCCCATATGCATGGTTGATACCGCCATGTGCTGATGAGCAGGATTATTTGTGCCCGACCCCATATGTCCGCCCTGTATTGATGAGTCAAATTGATTAAAAATGGATTCCATCTGATTCATTTGGTTGCTTGCCATTGGTAGTGCTGGACACCGGATCGTTGGACAAGCTAGACTCGCAACATATCCAAGTGCCCACTACAAAAATGAACCGCCGATTAGTTTCTAACTCGGTACATTCAGAGAGTAAGGTATTATTGAACAATTACATCAGATGCTGCAATTACACACTTTTTTGAATGCAATTATACACTAAAAAAAACTATGCCTTCATGTATATATCGACAAATGAGATATTGCACCCGTATATGTGAGAATCACAGCCATAATTTTTCAATTCAACTCATGCACCAAGCCCTCTATGCCAAAAAAAAATAAGGCTACGAAAAGAGGTCAATTACAATAACTGAATTTTAGCTATCATACATGTGTAACAGATCCTACGTTAAACTGTGCAAGACTACAAGAACAAATCCTCATTAAGAAAATCTTATTAAATAGTTAAAAGATACAAAACCCATCAGGTATAGAGCCAAGAGATATGAAGAAGGTTGCTGCAACACTACATCTATTGCAGACAAAAGCAAGCAACGCGAAATTCTTTAGTCAAAACATGCTTGCAAATTAGCATTAAATAAAAAACACGACAAGTTTTTCCACACAAGCACCTGCAAAAGGCACAACTCATCTACTTTGATCTCATCCACCAAATCGAAAAATTAAAAATTAAAAGAAAAGAAAAGAAAATCAAACATCCTACGCATGTCATCTCAGATACCCGTCCCACGATTCAGAGACAAAAACTGATGATTCAATGTTGATACTATCCGTTGACACATAAAAATATAAAGATTATGCGATATCGAAGTACAAACCCTAATTCTGGAATCACCAAACAAAACCAGCACAAAAGAAGTAAATCCTGATCCAATAAAAAAAAACCGACTCAAATTCAAACAAATCGACGGAACAAGAAAGACACAAATCCATGCGCAATAAAATCGATTTACGGAATAACCAAAAAGCTTAGCTACGGAATCTTTTATCGTGGCGACGTGTACCTGATCGTAGAATCTGAAAAGAGGTTTACGGTAAGTCGCCGGAAATGGAGTTGAAGATCTGAGCTGATTGAGAGGCAGAGAGAGTCGGCTAAAGAGATAGAACCTAACTTGCGCTCTGTTTGGTGTGATTATAAAAGAAACGAAAACCCTAAAAGCTAATCCGAACGGATAATATATATATGCGCGTGTGTGCCCGACTTTCTGTCCGCGTCAAATTCATGACCCCGTATAAGTTTTTCTAGAGAGTACTTCGGCTTGACACGTGACACTCGATCTGTGGGACCCACTATACTACAGAGGCGGTTCGCTGTGATCTTCTCATGATGGGAGTTGGTACCATCCTAGACCGTCGGATTAGAGGGATTTAGGTACTAACAAACGGGCCGAAAATGGGCCAAAAAGCCCATCCAGAATAGATGGTGCTTCAACAGGCCCATTGACCGACACGAGAGGACAATTGGCGGTCATTTTTTATCTGACAATAAAAACAAACATGAATCACACATGTATCCCTCAAACTCACACACACATGCAACCCATACACACTCGCATAAATGTACACAAATGTTACCCACAAGATACAAGATTTGAACCCTTAACCACCGGGAAGAAATACACGAATGGAAACCAGTTAGGCTAGCACCCAGTGTGTAACAACCTTCAACAATGAATAATTAATGAATCTACGAACAAAAATTATAAAAATTACAACAATTAAGATCTATTTATCTCAAGATTCAAGTGAATTCGTGAACTCCACATATCCAACATGATGAATGATACACATGAAATCACAACTCTATAGTTGGGATAACTCATCGGCAATTACAAGATCATTATTGCTCACTCCATTTACATTGTCCTGTAGCTAAAACTCCACATGACCATATGATGCCGCCATTGAAAGACAATTCCTAGCTTAAACATAACCTTGTAACGCAATTGCCGTGGTATCTATATAGCTACAGCTCACCCTGAGGAAATAAAATCAACTGGAACAATGGCAGGGATGAGCATTCTACTGCCATGTATTCATCCATCCCCTGAAAAATGATCCTCAAGGTACTAGCCCTTCGCGCACATATACTCGGATTGGTGCGTATAATAGAATTAGAACATGGTGCCGGCTACGCCATTGCCCACCCTATTCTCAACACGTCTGTGGCTGGAGTTGGAGCTGGAGCTGGAGCCGGAGCCATACGAACCCAAAATGCTTTCACCAACCTCATTCTTGCAGAGAGGGCACAAGGCGTTGATCTTCAGCCACTTATCCACGCATTCCTTGTGGAAAAAATGTGAACAAGGCAACTCCCTCAGCTCATCATTGTTAGCATACTTTGCCAAGCAAATGCAACAAGCCTGCACAGAATTTGAATCAAGAAACAGTAGCAACAAAATCAGTCTTGTTTTTTGATAAGGAACAGGAACTTTTTGGTTGAAACAGAAATCAGAATCTGCTAAATGTATGTGGTAATACTGGGTTCTAACTTATGACCATAACCTCACAACCATACCATAAAGACTTATATTTCCTTGATTTGAACAAACAGAAAAACTGATGCAATGCCACTTAAAACACTCTAGGAAAACTTACAGCAGAGTTTTAAAACATTTGGTAACAACTTGCCACTTTCATTCAGGATACCCCCACATTCATCGATTTTCTATTTCATTTAGACACAAACAGGGATTCCATTCACCCCTCCTCGCAAAAAAAACCCTCAGTTGGGGTATAAATATAATGCTGGGTATATGAAGTTGCAGATGATCCAATGTGAACATACCGCATCTTCTCCAGATATTATGCGCTCTTTATCTGTTCCTGCCGCCACAAACCCACCATCACCGGCACTTGAACTGCCATCTCTATCATCAGTATGTCTATTTTTCTTCACGTTAAACTTGTATGTTGGTAAAGCATCTATTGATTCTGCTGTGGCACCTCTGGTCTGTCCCAGATCCTCTCTAAACCCAAGAATGGAAATTATACATGGCAGGCAGCAACAGATCGTGGCACACAGGATGAAAGGCATGGCATACCCGATACAGCTTATAGTAAGAAACACTATACATAACCTGCAAAGGGAAAAAAAAAAAAGACATAAGAAGAAATATGAAAGCAAACATACGATATACACAAATGACTGGTACCTATACAAGTTTGGAGCCTCTGAGGCAGATGAATGCCCTCCAAAAATCCAGACATTGCCAACTACAAACCAAACTGCAAAGAAGCAATCCAGAGCCATTTTAAAGTATTCCACCAGCACCTTGAGTCTGCAAGAGCACAAACAGGCCTGTTTGTTTACCTAGAATTTTAAATCACCAACTATGCCATCCAGAGTACTTTTGATGATAGAGAAGTAGAATCGTACTATCCACTGCTAAAAGAAGTTATGCATTTGACGGTAAAGAATTTAACGGAAACACCGGTTACATGACAAGTAGAATCATGGTGTTCATAAATAACTGATGGCACTGACAACCACCATGAAACCATTTGCAAGCAGAGATCAGAGGCTTGATAATCGGATAATGAATTCGATACAAACACTTGGGAAGAATCTAAACTAGACCTGAGACTTTGAGTTTCACATTGTCTGTTTTTATCTGCTTTTGCTCATTTTTGTAAAAGAATTTACATTGTTTTTCTTAAGAAAATAATCAGATTCAGGAAAAAAAATTATCAATGCCTTAATCCAAAGCTAATTGGAAAATAAAGTCAAACTTTCATAATGCATCACCACTGTCCTTTCCATGTATGGATGGTGCTGCCCATCCAAGGGAACAGCAGCAGCACAAATCGAAACATGGAGCAAGAAAAATCCAAAAACTAATGATGTGAAGTAAACAATTTGATGTAGAAGGAACATCTGCTACTGTTAGAGATATATATTTTCTAACAGCTACTTTTCTCTTGCTACTCCAAACCTACCAATAGAATAAAGGATATAAGAATTGAGAGCCAGGCCAAATTCCATAACTCATTACGAACAGTAGTGAAAAAATGAACAAACAAAGTCAAATGAAATATAATCCCATACTGTGGCGTTACACGATAAGGTAGACCCATGGTCAAACAGAAATAGCTAATTACAACAAAACAAACCTTCTGAAGCAGCACTTGCCGCTCATTTCACAAAAGGTACTATAATAAAATAGAATTAAACCAAGCATGTTCAAGTTAATGAACACAACAAGTAAAAAACTCATACCTTGCATTCAGTGCCCCAGAATCTTGACCACCTCTAGGGGATGTAACAGCACTCCGATGATCTTCCCCCTCTGAAGTCCTTGTCACTGAGAGGGAAAAGGGTCTCGCAGAAACGTTTATATGCGAAGAACTTTGACGAGGTTGTGCCGAGTCTTGCCCTGAAACCAGATTACGGTGACGATACCGCCAATAAAGGAGAGGGAGGGTCGCAACACATCCAGATGCATAACCAATCATCCATTCAAATAATGGAGCCCGTGGGTTCTCATGCCTAGACAAAGACAAAACAACAACAGCTGCAATGATCTGGCTCACTGTAAGAGCTAGTTCAACAGAAATCCATAACCCAGAATTCAGCGGACTCCTACGACGACGAGTTTCCCGTCTCCTGATGAATGAAGGGTTTCTTGAGTTTGAACTATTAGAAGAAGATGTTAAAGGTTGATGAATGGGTGTTCTTGCACTACTTGAAGGTCTGTCTTCATGTTGCAATGTATCCAAGACATTAGAAGTCCTTTCCTGAGAAGCGGTCAACAATGAACTATCAGCAGTCCTTGGCATGTCGATAACAATATGCTCACTATTGTCAAGGTTCTCCGCCCGCTCCATTAATAATGGATGAGAATCTGTTCGACTCTCAGAATGTATTTCCGAGGAAACATCCATCTAGTCCACCACCGTTATTGAAGCTGACGGAAGCATAGAACAGCACAAAGCTATCACCTTCACACGCTAAGATCACGTGTCAAAACCACTGTCTTTCGGCCCGAGGACTTGTCAAGTGATATTAATAACATTAAATTACTCCGCACAACAAGAAGCAGATCGACTAACAATCTCCACCTCTGCATGAGCAAGTGAAAATCAAAATAATCAGCAAGAGGACAGACCCCTTTGCCTTAGAAAAATCACCCTGTGTCACTAAGAAAGGTAGACAATACTAAAGAAGTTCTACTTTCAATATCTGCAAATTATGATGGACCTTGTAAAATTATTAACATCCAAATTAGCAGACTAACAGACCTCCTTTGTTTGCTTCAACAAATATTTTTAATTTAGTGAAACGATAATTATCAATACGATAGTGCAAGATTGTTTTCTGCATTTTGCCCTGCTTTCAAAATATGATTAGAATAAAACCAATACGAACTACTCTCACGTATCATCAATAACCTGCAAACAATGAACTTCTTCATTTTCCAAAACTCGATGAGTATGCTCAAAATATAGCTTAAATAAACAAGGAAAAACTAACACAAAACTAAAAGAACCAATTACAATTGTATTATATAATAAAAATCAACAGTATATGATACAAATATCTTTAAAATAAACTCATAAGTTGATTGGAAAGGATTTCTCATAAGTTGATTGGATCGTGACTCATAAGTTCTTTGAACTGCAAAAGACTAAATGCCCCCAAAAAAAAAAGACGTTGACAAACCATCAACCATAATCGCACACTCAAGAACCCTAAAACACACCAATTGACTGTAAAAACCGCGGAAATAAAATCCCAATCAAAACTTCCGAACCGCTACAATACAAGTTACTCTAACCATACATACACTGACAGAGAGACAGCGAAGAAGGGGTTCGTACCGGATAGCAGATTGGGAGCGAAAGAGAGCCGATAAAGGTTTAGACTTTAGAGTTGAGAAATGAAGGAAGCAGCCTAAAACGGTGTCGTACGCCGTTGGAAAAATCGCTTCGTCGCTTTCTTTACAGGAAAGATGAGTCGGCTTTCGAGCTCCATTGCTTGGCTTGATTTGGAAGAAGGAATAAAAACATGGTTAATTACAGATAAACGTCATTTTTAGCATCCAAAGACTTTTTTTTTTTTTTACAAACTCGTCATTCATTGATTTAAAATGAGATATTTAAGGGATTTTGTTAGAATTGTTATAGTAATGAGTAGGGTTTAAGCTGATTTGACATATGATCAATTATTGTAACATTAAAATGATGATATGTATGTTTACGTGTTTTTAACCCTATTAAAAAAAATTAAAAAAAACTCTTTCAAGGTCAATGCCAAGGATACTCGCATAGCCAAGGAAGGACAGGCCCTCCTTTGCTTAGTCACGTGCGATCTCGTCGGTGCGTCGAATCCATGGCCATGTTGCTGCCTGCGCTATCGAGATGATTCACACCATGTCTCTCTCTCAAATAACCCACCATTGTCATAGATCAAAAACCATAATTTCAAATGCCAAGCCGCGTGATTGCTTATAAGTCTTGACACCATTGCATTTGTGGATTTAGTTATGCGGGGCGTAACAAGTGGACCAAATGAAAGTATTTGTTCCGATATCATGTTAAAGTCTGAATCCAAATATATAAATAAGTATTTATTCATTTTTTTTTCCTCAAAGGATTGCACGAATTTGTTTTTAGATCATCTCCGTAATACTTAAGTAGGCCTATGTGAGATAGTTATACCCAAAAGATACATCTGCAGAGATGTTTGAACTTTACTTATATAATTATATGTAACTAGGTTAAGTTATGCACAACCGATATGGAATCGAAGAGTTTCAATAGTTTTTAAATTAAGCTTTTATAAGTTGATAAAGGACAATGCTAGAGACCTCCAAATCTACGTGGCATTAAAATAACCATTGATTAAAAATTAACCATTGATTAAAAATACACATGTAGGATCCACTTCACATCCAACACTCCACATTAAACGGGAGTCTTTTGGGGTTCACTTATTTAGGATCTCAAGCATTATTCATTGATAAATTAGTATAGGGTCGATTGGGGTAGGCTGCTATTCTTTGATAATAGCAGCCCCTCCTATCTCTCAAATCTAGTCCATTCAATTCATTTTTAGAAGATCCAAAGGCTGGTTTTGAATTTATACGTAAATTTTTAACTGTAAATTTACAAGTACGACGCACCATCCATTTTTAGATGTAACTTTTGAATTGACATCAAACTCCCTAGTTTTGCATGTTAACCATTAAGTTTTGAATAACACGTGTAAAATTAATTTTCATGTGGAATTAATGCGTTAACCTAAAATATAAAAATAATGTGGACAAATCTCCACCTGACATTTCTTGTAACCGTTATGTGTATTCAAACGGGCAACATATGTGTCAAAACGAACACTGAAAATTCATTCTCATTTCAAATCACGCATTAAAACATGGAGTATTTTTAATGACCAAATGCAATATTAACACCTTAGATAATCATGAATGACAAACCATGTTAAACCTTATTTCTCTAATAATTTTTGACTTGATTATCTCTCACGATGGTCTCACGACCGGCGGCCTTGTATTAGTACCAACAAATTCGATCAGATCCACTCTCCTGCGGGCTGCGACCACAAGAACACCGATTCACCACTCTTGTCCATCTCCTTCTCCGTCGGCACACATAATCCTCACAATTTCGGGCCAATTTCGGGCTTGGAAGAAAGGAAGAGAGTTATTTAATATGATGTGGATGACGTGTCATTAATTTTGTCCTTTAGATCTATTGAATGGACTAGATTTAAGAGATGGGAGGCGCTGCTATGCCTATTATCAAAGAATAGCAGTCTACCCCTCCCCTGGGACAGGGCAGAGACTTGTTTGAAATAGCAGCGTTGAAGTTTCGATCTGTACCTTTCTACCGTCCGATCATAGTTTGTAGAGTGTCCGTTACTGCCAGCGGACTCCAAGAGGAACGCAAAGTTCTCAAACAGCCCGTGACACAATTCTTTTTTCTTTTTTTTTAAATTATCAATTATTTATGTTTAAAGTAGCAGAGTACCTGCATTTTCCGAGAAAATGCCATAATTTTCTCATCGCCCGAGAAAAGAACCACCAAAACAACACATTGGTATTTTTTTTTTTGCTTTGTAATAATTTTTGATTAATTTTCCTTCTTCAGTTCAATGGATCATGGATATCATATGCTGTGCGTGCTTTAGATCTTCATACACGGGAGCACCAACATCGGATTCTCTCTAGCTTTCAGTGGGAACATCTCTTCTCTTTCTCATTAGATCATTCAGATGTGATTTCGCATTCAAAGGCCTGAAACCTTCACATTCTATTTCTATATATGCACGCACGTATATATGTATATCTTGCTTCCCCTCTCTGTAGGTTTCGTGTGGAGATTGTGATTATGAGAATCAGATTTAGCTTTGCAATTAGAATCTGATCATTAGGGTTTCATGCGCCCCATTTGTAGGCATCATCTATGGCCATATTTGGCAGAGATCTGTCGTTTCGCCAATGTCGCTGCTCCTGAATCCCTTTGTATCCGTATACACTCCAGACCCTGAAATGGACATGCTGTTCCCCCAAAATTAGGGTTTCTGATTTAATCCTCAAGTTCTTGTCAAAACCCCTCCTTATGGTTTTCTTTTAACACTCCATAACTCTTTTTTTTTTTCCTTTTAATTCTAGTTTTTGTTTGTTTCGGTGATAGTCTACAAATTTGACAATGCTTAAGCAAATCTTGAGTAGACTTCCCCGGAAATCCTTGAAGAACGACTCTTCGGAGTCGGTACGGCAAGACTCAGCGTCGCCAAACTCCAGCTCCCGATCCAGTGGTGGCCCTGGCCCAGTGACTTCGGGCACCAGATCCAATGGCCCTAAACGCACCTCCTCTGCCGTGTTCCCCGCGAGTGTGGTGGCAGGGATAGAGCCCCTTGTGCCCTTCAAGGACGTGCCTAGCGCTGAGAGAATGAACCTCTTTGTAAGTAAAGTGAGTCTGTGTTGTGTGACATTCGATTTCACTGAACCAACCAATAACTCTATGGAGAAAGACTTTAAAAAGCACACCTTGCTTGAACTTGTGGACTTTGTGTCTTCTGGGTCAATGAGGTTCAGTGAGCCTGCGATTTTGGCGATGTGTAGGATGTGTGCTGTTAATCTTTTTAGGGTTTTCCCACCAAATTACCTGTTCCATTTGGGTGGAAATGGCGGTGAAGATGATGAAGAGCCAGTGTTTGATCCTGCTTGGCCACACTTACAAATTGTGTACGAATTGCTGCTTAAATTTATCACTTCTTCATGTTTAGATGCAAAGGTGGCAAAAAAGTATATAGACCATTCCTTTATGTTGAGGTTGCTTGACTTGTTAGATTCAGAGGATCCTAGGGAAAGGGACTGTTTGAAGACTATTTTGCACAGGGCTTATGGAAAATTTATGGTGCATAGGCCATTTATTCGAAAATCTATAAGCAATGTATTTTATAGGTTTGTGTTTGAGACGGAGAGACATAATGGAATTGCAGAGTTATTGGAGATCTATGGGAGTATAATAAGTGGGTTTGCTGTTCCTTTGAAGGAAGAGCATAAAATTTTCTTGTGGAGGGTTTTGATACCCCTGCACAAGCCAAAGTCACTTGGCGTTTATTTCCAACAGCTGTCATATTGTGTTACACAGTTCATAGAAAAGGAGCCGAAGCTAGCGAGTACAGTGATAAAAGGGTTGTTGAAATTCTGGCCAATAACAAATAGCCAGAAGGAGGTGATGTTTCTAGCTGAGATTGAAGAGATTTTGGAATCCATTAACATGGTTGAATTTCAAAAGATTATGGCCCCATTGTTTTGGCGGCTTGGATGCTGTATTAATAGTTACCATTTCCAGGTATTTCTGTTCTCTCTTTACCAAGTTTATACATTACATGCTGAAGTTAATCTTCTTTTGTTTGTGAACCCTCATTATTTTTCATGCAATAAATTCCTTTTATGCCATATATTCAGATCGACTTTTGCTTAGAGCAAGAATAATACAATTTATATATGCCATGTAACTGCAATTGATATATCCTCATGGACATGGTTTGGATTGTTGAATTAATTCGGAGATGATAAATGATTCATCTTCCGTCAGCTTTACCTGTTGGTTAAGCAGGGTTTCACATGGTATAAAAGTCATGGCCAATGCTTGGTTCTGCTTTCAGAACTTGACTCCACTTAAAATAAATATGCTACTTATTGGACTCCCAAATTAAGGATAACGTCCAGTCCATCTGTAAACAGGAGTGTTAAACTAATAGTTAGAATTACTAATGATTCACTTGTACATCAACTTGGGGTTTTAGGATAAACACAGTTTCTCAGGCATAACCTTTGCCCATAAACTTACCACTTGTTCCTGATAGACTGGCTGGTTTCTTTTCTGGCTCTAGGACTCCTATGTGCAAGAGAAATATGTTATGCCTTGCCTCATGTAAAGCCACCAGAAAGAAGGTTTGCCACTTTGGTAGATAAAGCTTTAGATACCTAATGTACCCAAAATCGTGGAAAATCACTTGCACACATCCTCTATCTTCATTGTTTTATGTCGGGTTTCCAGCACAAGTCGTGGATTATAACAATGTTTGGGCAATTATTCTCGAAAAATCATAACGTCCACTAGGCAATGACTAATATTGCTTAATCTACATGAAACCTTTTGTTCACACTTGTTCAGTCATAGAACTGATGAAATCTTTACGTTTGTTTCTTTAGGGTCTGGGTATTGCATTCGCTGCAAATGGGTGCCAGTCTTTACGTTTGTTTGTTTCTTTGATGTTCATTCATTTCCAGGGGAACATTGAGTAGTTGTTAGTATTGTATTCTTTTGGTTTAAGTTCATACTGTTGATATATCATCACATGGGTAGCAATTCATAGTTTCATACCCTCCTTACTGTTTATTAGAAGAACCTTTGGCAACAATCAATACTTGTATTGAACTTGAGAGTAAAGCTCCAGTACCTGTTGGGAAAGATTTGAGTACTGTTTTGACAAATTTTTGGTTCAGGTGGCTGAAAGGACCCTTTTCTTGTGGAACAATGATCAAATTGTGAACCTGATTGCGCACAACCGGCAGGTGATCATGCCCATCATAATTCCAGCCTTAGAAAAGAATGCGTATGGCCATTGGAACCAAGCAGTGCTCAATTTAACTCACAATGTCAGAAAGATGTTTGCGGATATGGATGAGTTGTTGTTCATGTCCTGTCATGCTCGATTCAAGGAGGAAGAAGCAAATCAAAGCATGGTAGCTGAGAAGCGGAAGCAAGCGTGGGTGCTGCTTGAGAATGTAGCCAGTCTCCAGCCAGTAACAGGGAAAACTGCCGTCTTAGTAACTCCTTTAGCAACGACGATTGCCTGTTAATTGCAATTCTTGAACTGCTGTTATCCTGACCTTACTATCTTTTGGGGGCCGGGGCTGGGGGAGCATAGAAGTTGACGCAAATGGTTTGGGGATCATGGGTATTTTTTGTGGGTGGTCCTCCGAGAGCCAGTTGTTGTAACTTATGCTGTTATGATCTTTAGCATCTAGTACTACTGTATGGATTGTTCAGTGCTTCCTGCATAATGTTGTTGGCAGGGGCCATGGAGTGGATTGTACAATTCTCTGTATGAGCTAATTGATAATTACCTCTTTTTATGTATTGTATTCTTAATTCTAAGAGAAGCTGAGCAGTGAATTTTTCATGGCCTTGATGGCTGTCCTATGTGCTTTTCACTATGAAATGAGACAAAACTGTAAGATTCTACTTAGGGGTGGCAAAACTCAATTCGATATGGATGATGGAATTTGTCCAATCCAATCAAACCAAGTTTGGATATAAATTATATGTTCGAAATCTGAGTTTTAACACAAAAGTTTTGTCTTGTTTCAAACTGAACTCAGGACCAAACACAAAAATCTTATTTGATTTACTTGTATGGATCTTAACCTAGATTAGATTATTATCTAATTTATTTGTTTGAATTTAAACCAATTCGAGTTTGGTCAATTAAGTACTTTTGATATCCAATCCGAATAGAGGCCCAGACATGTAAATATTTCGTAAAAACATGTCCGATTCAGAACGATTTTTTGTCAGCCTTAATTCTACCCTATATCAGTAAATTTTATGCCTGAAAACCAACTGTTTATTTCAATGAAATTGAAATATAAAGCTAATATTAGGACCAAGTTGACGGAATTTCTCAATAGGCAAATCAAATCTAATTTTGGTTGGCTGCAATTGTTTCTGTTTTTATTTAAAACAATTTAAAATATTTTTCTTCATAAATAAAATGTCAGCAGGCCTATAATAAGCCTACACAGGATACTGCAACTTGGTGGGGGAAGACACTAAACTAAGAAGTAAAATTATGTTCAGAAATCAAGCAGAAATATTTTGAAAACCAAAATCTTCCAAAACTAAAAAGTTAATAAAACGCTAGAAGCAAATTATTTTCTTCAAAATTCATAGAAAGCAATCCCCATAATTGTAATCCACCAAACACCCGAGTCACTAATTGGAGTGATAAGGATGGTGTGTATCATCCTGGTGATCAAAGTTTGAATCCCCTTCCCCTGTTTCAAAAAATAATAATAATTGTAATTCACCATCAGATGGGATCCGTTGCCTTGTGCCTCACTGCCAATTCACTAGTCAATATAGACCTCAAACACTTGATCTATGGCCTTCTACACATAACATTTCATGACAATACTACGGAAACAAGATCATTACATGTAAAAAAAGAGCGTTTGTTTTGTAGTTCATGAACTCTGTAAATACAGAGTGATATATTCAATGGCTAGATTTCCATGGCATTCTTGCCATCTAGCAAATAATTCTAGTAACTGTGAAAGACTGACTTCCCAAAGGTTGGGAAGTTCCGAAAGATTATTACCCGGCAGGCGCACAGGCCTATAATTGTCAAGGTAAGGCAATTACAGGTCATAATTGCTCTGAAAGTAACAAGAAACAAAGAATGCTATAACAATGAAGAAAGACCAATCAGAAACAGATAAGAATCATAACTTCTAATATAGAGGTACTCGTTTCATGATTGGAGTCGCGATTAACCTCAAAGTACTGCAACGCGAAGAAGACGGTGCCATCACATAAATAGTTCAATTCATCTGGAATATATCTGCTTCCTGTTCCTGTTCATTGTTAGAACAGTGATAGAACTCGTTCTGGAGAGGTCAAGTCTGCCACACACTTGAACTGCCATGTCATAACAAAGTCATCAACACAACATATCACAGAAAAAGAAAAGATGGCTTTAAAAATCCCACAAGACCATAAAACCAGGTGGCAGACGGTTTATACCTTTTGCTGTCTGTACTTCTCACGTATAGCATTTAGAGAGCAGCCATTAGTGTTCAGCTGCAAATCTTCCAGTTCAAGAACTGCAGGTTTTAGTTCTGATGCCTTGTAACTGGTATAGTGCTCTAAGGTAGGATTCTGCAAGCACACAGGAAAAGACTATTCACATTGTCTATTAGATTAAAAACGTGTAGGTAAAATATAAATGAGGGGACAAGAGGTGCAGACCCATGGGTGGTCTGTCTGATCCACTGTCCATCGGGCAAGGAACACAGCTGATGCTGCTACGATGGAAGGTAGGTACTTTAGGAAGTTATACTCAAGAAGAGTCAACTCAGCTAAGTAATTTGCCAAAAACTCCATCTCCATACAAGGAACCTGTATATCAATGTAACTAATCACTTCCCCTCTATTTTAAGTTGATGTCGATAAACAATGATCAGAAAATTCTAGTTAAAATACCTTGTAAGAACTCTGTGCTGCTTGAATGAATCTCCTGAAAACCAAAAATTTTGAAAGTGAAAATAAGCAAGCTTTTTAATAAAGGGGAACTTAAGAATGGTAAAAATTACAGTATGATGAGAAAACCTGAGAAATGTCTTTGTGGTTGGAACAGATAACTGGAAGTGCAAGAGATTCAGGAGTTGGCTCTCCATTTTCAATACCTGCCAATATGACTTTAATCAGTAGAGTTGTAGACGTGCACCAGTGCATGCCATTAAGACTACTGTGGGGAAGTTTAACATAAGTATCTTTAGGTTCTTTATTAACTACAGAACACAGCTGAATTTCACCATGTGAACTGAATGTTTATAATTCAGAGTCTTGCCCTCTTCTTATTTGCCCTTAGTTTCTATCTAGTGCCACTCCGTTAGTCAGTTGTGAGGAACTACGTCATATCTCACGGCCAGTTGCACTTCATTCTGCCTTCAAATTGAAACAAACGACTACTTTTAAATGCTTGTTCATGCACATGATGAGAGGGTCTTGCTTATCTCTTCCCATCTTTGCATTATAGCCACCACATCATTTGTCCTATACCCCTCCGTTGTTCATTCACTATTTCTAAGACGACTACCGCAACGCCACCACTATCTATAACTACTTCTGAAAGCATTGATTATTGCTGCAAAATTATGTGCCTAGATATTTACTCAGAGCAAAATGGAAGATGGGAAGAAGTGCATGAGTATTGTCTGTATATCGCAATATATTAAATACTGCTTCAAAACAAAGAACCTATACTTGCTGCATACCTCGCCCCTAGTGTAAGTATTGTCTGTGATGAAACAAAATTCTTCCACTCGTGGTGCACAGATTTCTTCATACTTTCTGCAATCATAGTGGAGAAAAACACACTAGAACCACTAAGTGAAATAAAATAGAAAAAGAAAAAGAAAACAATTTTCGTAATAATGTCACTTGTTTCAAGTCTCAACGGATGCATACAAATATTTTGAATTGTCCAAACCTCAAGCAATTTAATGCTGTCTCCCTCTTATGGTTCTTAATTTTGTAATTAGTTGATGATTATAAAACCAAAACAGTTGCCGTTGCTTCCATAAGTTCGCAATGCAAATTGCAGCTAAATGAGAATGTTAAAACTTAAAAGCATTGAAAGATGACTTTGTAACTCAGCCATAGAGAAAACTATAAGTACATGTCATCCTTCTTAAACCACAACTCAACATAGAACTTACGAGGCAATTAACATGCAAGTTACACCAAGGATCTGAAGTCGCTGTTTTTCAATATATTTTCGCGAGAGGAACCGATCAATGAGATTCACCGTCAAGTATAGCGTATCAGGAACCAACTTATATTCTTCCGAAACCTGAAAGATAACTGTTATTATTTATAAAACCATCCAAAATAGTGTTTGCCCATTCCATAACAAGAAAGATGAAGAGTTTTTTAAAGTTCTGCTGTCTAAATTCAGATAGTGTCAGTCTAGTGCTTCCATAAACATAGAAGTTCCTTGCCAATCATGAAATAATAACTCATAAGTCATAACTATATGTTTAACAAAGCCATAGAATAAATCGAACTATATTTTTTTGTCATGCAGGCTAACATTTGATGATATTCTAAGAAATTAAAAGATTCGCAAGTCCGCAACCAACACACTTTGTTTCAAGTCTTAAATATCAAACAACAGGCATGTTTTGAAGCAAGGGAAAAGATACCTAGTTTACTTCACAATTATGAATATTCGATAAACCTAACCTCCACAAGCCAATCAATAAGAATTCCACGCATGCTTGGAGTGATATCTCGCTGCAAATTTTCCATGTAATCGGTTGAAGGTCTTTGATTGAGCTGTAGGAGAGAAATTAGGAAACCATTAAGTGCAAGAACCAGAGGAAAACATGTAAACTGTATTGTAAAACCTAAAACTCTAAGCTTCAATTCCAAAAAGGAAATTTAAACACTCTTTTTGATCATCTACTTTTAACAAGAGAAGCTAGCAATAATAAAGGTAAAAACTCTAGGGCAAAAGTCTTACCTGCCGCATGGTGAACATGCTATTTCTAGGAATTAAGCTTAAGCCTGTTAACCACTAGGCCAAGGGTTTGCCCATGAGTAGGGCAAGACCTCATAAGTAGAACCAACAGAAAAAATCAATATTTATATAGCTATTGCAATGTGCTTAAGATGGATAGTGCTAGCGATTTCTGCATATAAAATAATGGCAGGAAATAAACCAAAGCAACCATTGTGACAAGTACCTCGGCAACACATCCATTATTGTATATATCAGGCGCATAGAAGCTCCACGATTGAGGATCTTTTACGTTTGAGTCTATATTCACAATGCCTAAACCACTCGAGGCGCCTAGTTTCATGCAAATCTCATTCTCTGCAAAATTCAATCGCAACAACGTCAACATCACATTTGTTCAAAATGGACCTTAAATTCACAGCAACCAAGAAAAGTCCTGTCCTTAACATTGTGTTGTTCATGCAATTTTATTTACTCTCTATTTTGTCACTTCTAACTTATAAATGGAGAAATTTAGCAAAGAACAAACACCTGTCTTTTGCATTCCTGCTGGTTTTATGTAATCTGGTTCCTGAAGCATTTGATCATCTGCACTGGATTCCTGCATGCCATGAAGCATATTTTTCTCTACAACCTCTTTTTCTTGCAACTTCCTTGATAATGTGAGGTCTTGTGGTTCTACCATTCTTATTCTTGATAAATCTTCTGCTAACTTTGTCTTCACATCCTCTTCATCCCGAGGAAATTCCTCTGAGATATCTGTTGCCACCTTCGTTTTGCTCTTTGCCAGAACTCTTCTATCCTTCTTCTCAGCGTGTCCCAAGGGAAAAAAAAATTAAGTTCGGATTATGCAGCAAAAATCAATAACTTGCAACTGAAATAGGGCTGTGGTATAGAGTTTCTTGAAAACATGTAAAAACATTTTTTCTCATGATGATCATGGAGATTGACCATTAAGTGATTTAATTTTAATACTCATGTGGCATTTAAATGAATATGAACTTTCAAATTTCATAATAAGTCGCACTAATTGATAGTTAAACTGATTGTCTAAAAGTTGTAAATTCTTACCTGAACTTTCGTTGCGTTGGTACCATCTATATTCATATCCTCATCAATAATGTTTGTGACATCTTTAAGCACTGCTCTTCTTTTATGCTGAAGTCCATGGGTTCCACTCATGGAATTTTTGTTCTCATCTGAAGCTGCTCTTTTGGAATTAGCTCGAAGAACACGATTCTCATCCTGCTTAAAAGAAGATTTTAATGAGGGGAATATTCCACTGGAAGTCCCCAAGGCTTTGGCCCGTGCTCTTGTGATTCGAGCATTAGGCTCTTCAAATTTGGTAACGCTTTCATTTTCTTTGCTCATAGTTGCCTGCCTTGTAGAGGAGCTATGTGCATACATAAATGATATATCTAAATAATGCTCATTGAACCTGCACTTGAAAATGCCATAATGTCAGACAACTGGAACACAAACTTGACATGCAAGTTTGAATCAACAAATCAATATGTAAGTAAAGATGCAATGCCATTTAACATTACCAAAATCAAGCCAATACAAAACATCAAGGATACTGGCAGTAGTAGCTTTTGTGTATGTTGACAAACAGGACTATTACCATTGCATTTACCGTTCACAAACATATGACAATGTTGGTGGTTCAGAAGGGATTAAACAAATATAAAGCTATTGCAGTTTTTGCGTATGTTGACAAACAGGACTATTATCAATGCATTTACCGTTCACAAATATAGGTCCATGTTGGTGGTGGTTCAGAAGGGATTACACAAATATAAAGCAGACAGATAGCTCTTTGATGAAAATGATAGTATATCCACCTTCAGATGCGGGGAACAAATTATAAGCCAATTTCAAATTTTAGTAGATTAACTTATTGATGTCGAAAACTTTCCTAATAGTAGAAGTTTGTTTCCTTTTCTAGTTTAGTTGCACCTCTGTCGTTAGCTACAATAAACTCTCATACAATTCCGTCAACCTCTCCACTTAAGCTACGTAACCTAATAATTTCAAATTGACCACAACAGAAAAGCCTCATAATTTCAAAGTCCTTCTGGTGCCAACATCAAAAACATCATTGTATACATAAGATCTAAACACTTCAATGATGAAGTCTGCATAAACCAACAATGACAGAAAGAGAATCAACAAAAGGAAGGGGGAACAGAGAACTACGCATACATCATTAAATGCTTAAAGTGTAATCTAGACGTGCTTTCTTACTAAATCAATTTGAACCGTCCTACACAAATGGAGTGCTCAAATTGCTTCATAAATTTCTCCAAATAAACAAAATCCACATGCAGCACGTAAACACGCTGTAGGCGCGAAAATCCACCGAGAATTTAAACTCAAAATTGCCAATAAACTTGCGATAAACATAAGCACCTCATAAACCAAACACATTAATAAGTCAATTTGAACCAAGATTTGCCATGGAGAGGATACCGTAAAGGCATAAACCATCCTCTCAACTCACTGAGCTCAATTCCACCATAAAGCTGCCTAACCAAACAAAATCCAGACACGGCATAACACAAACACACAATGTGCATGAGAATCCCAACAAAACTCAAACCTCACGCCTGGCAAATCAGTCTCCCTCACAGATCTACCATGAGAAACTCAAATCATATCCTCGTTTCAACAAAATCTTTGACTCCAACCGATCCAAAACAAGATTCCGAAACAAAATTCAAGCACGTCAAAATTACATTCAACCATAAAAAAAATAGCGGAAATTTACAGCGAAATAGAGTGAGCTGAGCTTACTGTGTCGTTGGGAGCTCCGCGACCTTCACTAGCGGTCTCTAGAGCTCTATACAGACACAGATAAGAGAAGCTTTTACTGCTTTTTCAACAGAGAGAGAATGTGATGCGTCGATATGAGAGGAGCCTGAGCGGGACGGAGGCACAGTTTAAACTTCCCAAAAAACTTTACTATGTCCACTACCCATTTTGCTGTATCCAGAATTTCAGATCACCTCCATTAAACTCCATGCGAGTAAAGTAAACCAATGGAGCTAGGGTTCTATACAATAGGGTCCACGTAGCATAAAAATGCATCGGCTAATGAAATGCTTGCCACGTAGTATTATAATTATCGAAAATGATTAATATCCGAGTTGTTGGTATTCCAATTATCTCAACTACTCAGTTTAATACACATAATTCAAGTGATTTCGTGGACTCCACCACTACACGTGACGCGTGTGAAATTTTGTGCGTACAACTCAGTAACTAGGACAACTCGAATACGATGTCTATCATAATTGATTATTAATTTGGTAGGGAAATAAACACATCTCGATTTACTTTTGGAAATGTGATCAACTAAACCATCAATCTCGCTCCGTCCTTTGCCATAAAGTACATTTAAAGAAAATAATTGTTGGGAATATGGTATTGTATATTTTATTTGAGAAAATAATCGCATCTCCACCGCTTAAACTTATGACCTCTTATGAGAGAGTGAGTATCCACGGAATCCAAATGAATAATTTAGAGGGGCTGGGAATTGATCATCGATCAATAAATTAAATTTATTTCCACTTTAAATCGAGGGGAAAATATTTTGTAAAATAGAATAATAATATCTCAATGCTATTTGTTACATAGTAACTAGTAAGAATGTTTTTGATATAAATGGAAAACAAAATTTCTTCCATATCCCCAATGGTGAGGAGGGATGGAGTAGAAAAAGGAGTGATCATATTCATATTTGGCAAACATTATCGCACCGGACATTAGTCATATATAAATCCATGGAGATGGCGTACCTAACCTTTTTTTTTTTAACCAACAATGATATCATATAATTTTATTTTTTTGGACATCCAATATCAACCTAAATTCAGACAATTAGGTCCGTGCCATAATTAACCCACTTATAGACCAACAACTTTACTACAAATAATAACACAATCCACAAAAAATACGAGTCCCATTTACCTTAAATTAATTTGAAGTGTTGAATGTTAAGCGGAACCCACAAGTATGCTTATAATCAATGATTATTTCACATGTCACATAGATTCAAGGGTAATTAGGACAAGTGGGTCCTGTTGATACCTTTTTACTTGAGGTGTAAAGGAGGCTGGTCGAGCCGGGCTTTTACCAAGTCCTTTGCTCAACTCGTTTAGTAACAGGTTTAAATCAAGGCCCTAACTCATTTACCAAATGAATCGGACTATCCTACGACTTTTAGGACATGCTCGCTAGCCTCTATATTCAACGAGCTCGAAGCTAGGCCCTAACAAACGAACCGAACTCAAGCCGAGGAGGAGCGTAACCCGGCCCACACTGAAGACCCAATAAGAGTTTCAACTTTCGACAGATCTATCCAATGAAGGCAAACTTTGAGGCTAGATTCAGGATTCAAAGTTCGAACACAGTTGAGTAATGGCACTGAAGAGAAGTACTAAACAAATCATATGCTCGTGGACATTGAAAAGTAATGAGAAAATATGTAAGACATGGCAGGCTTGCTATTGCCAAAGCTCATGGGAAGGGAATGGCACAGACAAATCAAATTTCAAACTTCTCAGGTCTCACTCAAGCAAGCTGGTCCATACCCTAAAATCAAGCTAGCCGCACATTTTCTACCTAGGGATGACCCTAGGGCTGGGCGTGGGTCAGTTTTATCTGCATACAAATCCATTATCGGCCTGACTTTCATGACCATAAACCGACTCATGGAATTGAATCGAAATTTCACCCGACCCATGTAAAGATGGGTCTGTTGGTGATTATAAGAATACTTAAAAATCGGTTGACCAATAAATCTGTTAAAAGGAATTGGGCTAAAAGCCCAAAAACATTACAATTTACATTTTACAAATCCACAATATCCATGCTCAGCCCCAGATGACCCTAACCGAAAAAATCTAAGACAGACAACCCAGTCAGTCCGAGGGTTGAGCTGCATGGGCCAGACCAACCCACATACCGAGCCTCTATTCAGAATTCAAACCCAGCCCAAACCCGTTCCTCTATTTCATTTTGCTTCCATGAATCTGCATCTCCATGAACCGGCTCTCGTGCAAGCCGTGTTTGATCATTTCGTTCTTCTCCTAAGTTGCTGCACACTCCGTGTCATTAACCGGGGTTTCGATCCTCTCCGGCACTGTTCATTTCGATGATCTACCTGATTGGGAAAGTAAAGGAGTTCGATTCTGCGTGGTTCTTGACCGGATTGGTACAAATGAGGGATTAGAGCTGGTTTCGTGCGATACCTTTGCCATTATGATCAGAAGGTATTCCCGCGCTGGTGTCCTTTCTTATCTCTAAAGTTTGTGCTTGCCTTTTGTTAGAGTGGTTTGAAATATGAAGTTACAGTGTAATCAAACTGATTAATTGAAAATATAATTAGAGGTTTGAATAAATTCACTTCTTTGATTTTATTTTGGGATTAATTCATTTTGTGGCTCCTTGTTCTATTGTGCTATGAGTCTAGATTTTCACAGCTATTGCTTCCGATTTAAAGAGAATTCTGCCACACTTTTTTTCAGACCTATTGCTGATTTTGCAGGCAGTTACAGGTTTTCTTCTTGTTTGGATTCCAATCATTTTGTGCTTATGCAATTCTGGAGGAATGACAAAACCTGCAATTTGAACATTTGAATATGCAAGCATTCTAGATTTGATTCACTAATTCTGATTTAGTGACAAATTTGTTAGAGATTTTGTTGGATTCTCTCTGTAAAGGTCATATTAGGGTGGCTTCTGAATACTCTGACAGGAAGAAGGAACTTGATCCAAATTGGCTTCCTACAATTCGGGTTTACAATATGCTACTGGATGGGTGGTTCAGATCAAGAAGACTCAAACATGCAGATGGACTTTGAACAGATATGAGAAAAAAGAATTTGACCCCTAATGTTGTCACATATGGTATCATTTTGGAAGGTTACAGTATGATTCGTCATATTGACAGGGCAATTTCATTAGTGCATGAAACGTGGAGGGAAGGATTGAACCAAATGCCATAGTGTGCAATCCAATTATTGCAAGGCTGGAGATAGTGTCAGTACTAGTAAGATCCTTACGACCATGATTAGTAGGGGTTTTGTCCCAACCCCTACAACCTATAACTACTTTTGCAGGCACTTCTCCAAATTTGGAAAAATTGAGGAGGGGATGAACCTTTATACCAAGATGATTGAATCAGGGCATAATACAGATCGGCTTACTTGCCATCTTCTAGGGAAGATGTCATGCGAGGAACATGGATTGGATTTGGCAGTTCAAGTTAGTATGGAAATGAGAGCTAGAGGATGCGACATGGACCCAGCTACTGGCACCATGCTGATTCATTTGCTTTGTAGAATGCATAAATTGAAAGAGGCTTTTGCAGAGTTTGAGGACATGTTACTGCGGGGTATAGTGCCTCAGTATCTTACTTTCCAGCTATTGAATAATGAGTTAAAGCATCAACGAACGAATGACATGGCACATAAACTATGTGGTTTGATGTCTTATGTACCTCATCCAACAAAGCTGCTCAGTACTTAATGTACTGACGGGGTCCATCATGTGCAAGGAGATCATCTATAATGTGAAAAGGTGAAGCAGTGTCAAGGAGATCTTGTTAAGCATAGAAGATTGTCTGAGAATTTGGCTTCAAGTGCCAACAGGTTGATAGGGAATATAAAGAAAAGAGTCAAGGAGACCGTAAGTTACAAACAGTTAAGCATTAGTGGCAAAATATAATATGTGGATGGGCTGGGAATGAAAGGGTTGCAGTGGCATCTGCATCCAACCTGAGATTTTTCTCTCACTCTCGATTAAAAGGTAAAAGTATAACAACTCTCATGCACAAGGCTCCCGCAGTGGGCGGGGTCGGGACATAAAGGATATTCACAAACCTTACCCTACATAGTTTGTGGAGTGACTATTTTAGGAATTGAATCTACGACCTATTGGTTTCACTCCCACAATTCTATGACCTTGGGATTAATTTTGCTAATATGTTATTCTATGTAATGAGAAAAGCTTGCGCTAACTGTGAAATTTATGAAAACAAATCGTGCAAATGGCATCTGCAAACGTGCTTCTGATGATTTAGAACACATGAAGAATGCAGCAGGAGCTGGACATCGTTGAAGAAGATTTAGAATAGCATTTGGGCTTAGGATCTTATGTGGATTTGAACAGACTTGACTGCTTTGGAGTCATCTTCTTCTACCAATTAACATTTAACTCTTTGAAGCTAGATTTAGAGTCTTGGTTTCTATGAAGGCGCCAGATAGTTGATTGTTTCTGGTCCATGAAGTGAGCTATATAATGTGGTCCGAGGTAAAAATTATCAGTTTTAACTATTTTATGTAGTTAAGGATGATGTTTGTTGATATTTTTTGGCTCCTGCAAAATGATGCTATTGTTGGATGGTTTCATTGCCTAATGACTATTAAACTTGTTATAGGTTGTGAATGATATTCCTAGATAGCATACGGTTGAAAAGAGTCCATTCATTGGGTTGTCATGTCTTCCTCTTGGTGCTGTATATGGCTGGATCTTACATATTCTATATAATCGAGGACAATGTAAAATCTTGCAACTCTGAACTGTGTCTGCACATTTTAAATGTTTTGTTTTCAGCTGAGTTGAAGTATTTGATCTTGTTTAACTCGGGAAACTTGTACTTTTCTGTATGTGAAATCATTTAGCAGCCGTCCTCGCAGTCTTAAATGTTTGTTTTTGATGCTAGACCATCTTTGTTAATGGAGCCATTCGGACAACCATTTAACTGTATTCCCTGTAAAAACAGTTGGCCTTTTGGTGTGTGTAATGGGTTGTGTTACAAATTCAAAGTGAAAGTTTGGCGTATTTGATACGAATGGATAGGGAATCTGGTCCAGTGATAACACACTTGATCAGATGTATGGTCCACATAGGAATTCTAGACTACCTGAGGTGTGCAAGAAACCCCAACTGGGTGCATAATGTAATATGCTTTGCTATAAGTTATTATTGGTGGGGTCTTAGGTGTTTTTTTTTTTTTTTTTAACCCAGAACGACACTATAGAAGCCTGCTTTTTAGAAATCCGATTTGATGAAATTTCTCACTTGATGACAGGGTAAATTGGACTAAACCCTTGCACGTGACAACAAATGTATTGCTCCAAGTGGGAATCAAATTCAGGACCTCTCGAGTTCATACGGTTTGATCTCAGAGAGATTCACCAACCAGGCTATCACTCAAGTGGTTGGTTGTGGGGTCTCATTATAATGATGATCTTATTGATTCTTTGTAATCAAACTGTGCTGCACTGAATGTTTGTTTTTTTAGTGGATTTATGGGGTGAAAGCAGGTAATGAGAGTGGTTAGGTTACTGAAATTAGATTATTTAAACATGGGCATAATTATTAGTTGCAGAGAATCTGATTGTCATATAGTTCAGACTTGGCAATTGGATTTATCTGAATGTGATAGTGATGTTACGCCTGATGTTTATATATGTGGATTGGTTGCTAGGGATTCGATTATAATATCACAATCTCATATTGAATACTGTTGACATGAAGATCATTGTGGATTTGTTGACAAAATTGGCTTCCCGGGAGTGGCCTTTTGTGCGTGTGATTGGGGTGCGATGGTGGGTTTCTCTTTGTCCGGGGCCCTCCATCGATGACTTCATGCTTGACTTCTGGATACAAAGTTCTATTTGTATTTGTGTTAGATTTATAATCCCGCATCGTTTGGAGAACGCTAAACGATGTGTTTCATAAGAAAAACTCAATATTCTCTTAATCAACAAATGTCTTTTTTTAATTCAATTGCCGAACTTTTGGGTATCAAAATGATGTCCAAAGATTTAATTTTGTTCGAAATTGGACAAAAAGTAAAATTTTCATATCCTAGAGAAGAGAATCGTTATACTCTATTTAATTCGAAATTGGACAAAAAACGTAAAAAATTCGTCCATGGATAAAGTTGAGTAATTTTAAACCATGAAAGGGAATTGTTGACCGTACTTGCTAATTTAGGCTACGTAAAACGTTTCGTAGCATTAACTGAGACCCATAAACCCAAAATGGATACTCCAACATTTTATCGATTTGAGTGGGTTGAGATTCTTGTTCTATTAGTCTTCATGTATTCCTATTTCTCCCCGTTCTGTCTCTATTGTGTTGTTAGAGCATGTCCAATGGACACTTGAAACATAGTTTTCAAGTGTCCAAAAGTGAACTTTATGAAAAATTTAGAGTGTTAGAGTTCTACAATGGATAAAAATGAACACTTGAAAACACACTTTCTTGATAATGACACTTGTTTTATAGGTTGTTGTGGAAAATGACACTTGAAATGTGAAGTATGGATATAGTTGATGAATAGTGAAGAGAGATGATGAAAAGGAAGATAGAGGTGATGAAAAGAAAGAGAGATAAAATAGAGAAATGAGTTTGAAGTGTTGGAAAGTATAAAGTATTGATGAATAATGTATATTATGGGACCCATTCACTCAATTAAATTATGCCACTTAGGATAGAGAATGGTTTTGAAGTGCTTGATATTTGGTTTACCACTGGAGTTACTCTTATGGCCATGGTTGTCCACCAAAAGGAGAAGCTATAATTACTTGAGAGGGGGAAATTTTTGAAAAAGAAAGAAAAGTAACAAAAGAGCTAAGGAAAGCAAAACAAAGGCAACTAGTGGAAATCATTAGCCATATAGGTTTCTTTCCTGGTATGAGTAATGTTCTTCCCAATAATGCAGTAATTCATTCATTTTATGATCTGGTTGATATAGTGGACACCCACAAATACAATGATAACTAGTGCTCTTCAACAAGTTAAGAATCTGCTTTCTCACAGTGGACTCAAAATAAAACGTAATGATTTCACTGCCCAAGTTTAACGCTTTGGTGAGCCCTAAAAAGGGACGAGTCTTAGGAAAAAATGATCAATCTTTTTGTGGCAACCATTATGGATTTAGAAGATTCTGAGTTTGATTTCCATTAAGGTTAATATTTTTGTTGTCACGTGTTTCGTTTTGGTCCATATTATTTTGTCGTCGGGTGAGAAATTTTTGTATGCATGGGTTTCACGATGTGAGTTTAGACTCATATTGAATGTCCAAAATGGGGGTGGTAAAACTCTGTTTAGATGATCGAATTTGTCCGACCTGAATTAAACAAATTTTGGACATAAGTTATATGTCCGAAATCCAGGTCCAAATACAAAAATTTTATCTGGTTTAAAATGGTGTTGGAGTCCAAACACATAAATCTTGTCAAATTTACTTGTCTGGACTCTAATCCAGATCAGGTTATTACCTAAATTTAAATTAATCCGAGTTTGATAAATTAAATACATCCGAAACCCAATCCGATTTAGGGGCCGAAGATGTAAATATTTCATAAACATGTGATGTTGTCCACTTCAAAACCAATTTGAAATCAATTTTTTTTTGCCACCCCTAATCCAATGGTCCAAAAATAATTATTATGCTGAGTCTAAAATGGAATGTCCAAAGATAAGTTTTATGTTGTCGTTATCGGTTTTAAAAAAATGGGTATTAGAAAAATATATGTTAAAAGTGTCGGAAATGGAAAGTGTGGTGGCAACTAAGGAGAAATTGGTAAATTGCGTGTGCTGCTTTTACGCGAAGACCAATGAAAGAAAGGGACGGCTTGGTGGAGGTAAGACCAAGAGAGTAATGGTGAGAGCACTACAACCACGACTACTGGAAGGGAATAAGTTCTATCATATTCATCCGGCTTTTAGGTTATTGCATTTCCGCCCTTATATTTGTCTACATATTATAAAAATATACTAAATTGAATCACCATGTACTATTACACCCCTCATTTTTTTTTAACCAATAACAACACCATGCAAGCTTATCCTCTAGACATGTGATATGGGCCTAAACTCTGGCCGTAAGGGCCGTGTGCACAAGAATATTGTTTTTAGTATGAATCGAATTTATAACCTCCCAAATTTATACGATTTGACACCAGAAAAATTCACCAATTAACTATCACCCAAATGGTTGTCACTCACTAATTGTCTAATAATTGAGAGGGCATTTGCTATTGACTATGCTAGAAGGCATGTTAAGGTGTGCAAGTGCATGTGTACAAGTAGACTTCGTTCTTTTAGTGGCTCAATAACCAAAAATGTTTATTTTTTTGTTATAAATTTATCATGTCATTTTACTTATCATGTCAAATTGTCAAGATTTGATACTCAGTCATGATTTCCAAACTCACATCAAAAATAGATTTAAAGAATATCAAATTTTCATGGCATTTTACCATGAACTTCTATGGAGTACTTTACATTAGGTTTTACATAACAATATCATCTCTTAATTGGAAATTACTTAACGATAGCCTAATTGATTATCTATTTGGAGTTCGATTCTAAAATGGAGCAGTTATTTTCAAGTGGTTCATATGACCTTGGCCCAACTAACTTGTCGGATGAGTTTGCACTTGCCTAATGCTATCTTGAATTTAAGCTTAGAGAGCTGTCCATATGACAGGCCTGCTGAGTTGTTCTCGAATAAAAAAAAAAAAAATCCTCTCCTAATTGGAGTGGAAAAGAAAAATTAGGGTTAAAAAAGTTTGAGCAGGAGAAGATGGGCCCTAAACACGAATAACGAAACTTTGCTGTGGCATATGTGTAATTATAGATTTCATCAGGGGTTGGAATTTCTCATTGCAGAATCCATCGTTACAATATAGTCCTGCAAGAAATACAAATGATCTCGAACCCCTCAATTTCTCCTCTCTCGCTTTCTCTATTTGGTCTTCTCCCCGTTATATGCGAGGACGCACAACGCAGCAGACTCTCTCCCCCACAAACATTTGTACTCGACAACAAAACAACTGAATACCCAGATACAGATAGAGAGAGAAGCCCCCACTACATTGAGCAATACATCAACTGATGGAGAGAGAGAGAGAACCTTTTGCTTTTTAATGCTCTTTCTCTTTCTGGGTCTGTCTGATTCTCCCTCTCTTTCCTGAAAATCGTGCTCTCTTTTTCAGTCTCTAATGGAGTGAAGAGAGAGAGAGAGAGAGCAGAGAGAGCGACTCCACTGCGACAGACAGCCGTTGCATGAAGTGGGTATGGCTATGGAGGTGAAATGGCAGGGCTGATAATGGCTCAACCGAACAAAATCTACAATGCCATTGGTGCCCGTGATTTGATTAGTATGAGTGGTACTGGAACTGACAACAAAACATTAGGACAACAACTACAGCAGAAGGAGCAGGGGAAGCCAATGCTCCATGATTTTTTGGGTATGAAAGTCGGTATTGATTCTTCTGTTGTATTGACTCCGAAGACTGGTGAGGCAAGGGTTGCAGAGGCGTCCCCATCGGCTTCTGCCTCTCTTGGGGGGTCTTCTGGGGGCGGCCGTGGACCCATCTCCACCACCTCTGATCTGGGTTCAGGTTAGTTTGTCCAAAGATACAAAAGATTTCATTTTTCTTTGTTGTTTTCATAACCTATGCACGTTCGTGGATTATTTTGATTTTTCTCTTCGTTGATGTAGAGAAGTTTTTGTTAGGAGTGTCTTTTGATGTCTACTTTTGTTAAGGATTTGGTCCATACATATTTAATTTGTTGAAGTTTCTGCATCGGCTAGTGGCATATAAACTATTTTTGATGGTTTCATTGTCCATCTGGGAATATACAGACTCTATTTAATCCTTGATGCTGCTTTGATGTGCTAATTTTGTTCTTTATTTGGGGGTTATACCCTCTTTTTTGTCTGTGCACTGCATCGATTCTCTTGATTTTCACCTGCTGATGTAAACTTTTTTCTGGGGTTGCGGTGGGTGCATGTGGTATGGATTAGTTTCATTGAGGTCATTGATGTAGTTGGTAGCTTTTGTAAGTTTCCTCTTTTCCTTTACTGTTTTTTAAGGGAAATTTCTGTATATGGATGTCTTTTTTTGCAATGGTTTTCATTTATGTGGCCCTTTTTTTTTTAATTTAAATGATTAATGTGGCTCAACTGATAGGTTTTTCAATTGGTTTTTCGTGTGTTTCTTAATGGTTTCACCTTTAAAGGCTGAAAAAGCAGAATTTATCTATATCAAGTTGGTTGCATCTTATGGAAACTTCACTTACAAATTGAAGAGTTTGATTTAGTTCCTAATTGTGCTACTCCGCCCAAATGCTTTTGTTTGTGATCATATACTTGCTTTTGTCATTTTTATAGGTGATATTTTTAAATTGAGTTTTCTTTTTCTGTTGATTTCACCAGGAGGGCACTACTCCTTTCTAAGCTTTCTTGTTCTAATTGTGTTATTGAAATGACAGCATCTTTTAGTGCTTGTATCTTCTGATTTGAGACTCTAACTATCATAATTAAAGTTTGATTTATTTTCTCATCAATTTAGTAGAAAGACAGGTTGGAGAACATCTTGAGGGAGTTCCATTTTATGGTCCGAGGAGTGATGTTTCTAGACATGACATAAACAACAGATTAGCTGGTAATAAGCGAAGCAATTCGGATTCTACATTTATGGGATCATCCAGCGAGAGGATTCCTCAGATGGGTCATGACTCCATTGAGAGCTCGCACTTGATGAAGGTGTGTTTCAGTATCTAGTCATGTTTTTATTCCTACGATTATCTAGGCCAAACAAAGATCAAAACTGATATTACTTCCATATACAATTCAGATGCTTCGGAATGGGGCTGGGGGAGAGCGTCCTAGAAGGTCCAGCGATGATGAAGTGTTGCATGGTATGCAGTCCCTGAAGCCAACTTCTTCTCTCATACTGCAGCCTCCTACTGGCAATAGATTTGATGCAAATGCTGCCAAATGGGAACGATCCATACCCATGGGTCCATTGATGCAGTATCCTCTTCGTGGGAGCCAATTTGTACCTTTTATGCAGCAAGTACCTTCAAACAGGTTCAAAGATGCCCATACTGGTTCTACAATTATATCTCAGTCAGCTGCTGATGAAGGATCTAGAACCGGAATCAAGGGCCCTGGGATTTTGAGTTCCCTTAAAGCTGGTGGTAGTGTCTCTGACAACAACTCAACTGGAACACTGCTCAGTGGTAGCAGAGCAAAGTCTGGGATTCATGTTTCTGAACCAGAATCATCTACTCCAAAGTGAGCTTTCATTAATACAATTCATTCTCTATTCTGATTCTTCTTTTCAGTCATGTTCCTTGGGAAAAAAGAATGATTGATGCTATTATCGACATCATGTGTTATGGTGGCAGTCGGCAGGGATTAATGTCCGCCAGCCGGCAGATGACTATATTTTATGGTGGTCAAGCACATGTTTTCGATGATGTTCACCCAAACAAGGTTTGTTTTCTATTTATTTCCCAATTCTCAAGGCTGCTATGTATTTTGTTGTATTTGACTGGCCCTTGGACTAATAAGCTTAAGCATATGCCTAGTCAAGACTGTAGACCTAAATCCATCTACACAATTGAACTCTCTTAAGAAAGTGAAATATGCTGATTAATCGAATGTGGCTGATGATGACCGGAATTTATACCAATATCTGATGCAACTGAGTGCTACTTACCTTTTTTGTAGAACCCCAGATTAGTGTCTAATTGGCCTCTGACCATGTTATATCTTATCGTAACCTCTTGGCTGGTCTTAATTATTTGAAGAGTTATATGTTTCTGCAAGATTGATTTCTTGCTGTACTATTGCTAGGTCAAAGTCTCCATTCTGTATACCTTGAGTGCTTGTATAAGATCTTCACTGGCAGTTGTACTCTACTGTCACTCTTTATGTTCAAGTGGCTTTTATTGGAAGATTACCTTCGAGATCTTCAACTTTTGCTTGTTAGATAGCAGAAGAACAATTCAAAATCAGATTTAGTTGCATGCTTAATTTAGCATGGTAACCTTGGTTTGCTGTTACGTGGAATGAAAAAGCAGAACTGCATTATTACTCTAGATCTTAAAGAAGCTTTACTGTGAAATTTCATCATTATGGTCTAAGAACCATCCCAAGCCTTTGTCAGACAGAAACTTATTTGCTTTCCTTATATGAGTACAAGGATCTAGGCTTCAGTTTCCCTTTCCAACTAATGGTAGATGTCATTTCACTGTGTTGTGCCCTGGAGACGCGCAAACTTTCTAAAATGTAGACAACGGACAACCTATTTGTTACTGAGAGATTAATTCATTCAATACATATGGAAGTTGCAATGCTTGTCATTGGCTGAACTATTTGTAAATGGCAGCACTCCTGCATCTAAAGTGGCACCAGCAATGCTTAGCTTAACTGGAAGTTGCAATGCTTGTCATTGGCTGAACTAAGTGGATAATCATGAAAGTGATCGACATCAAAATTTTCACAAAAACATGAGTGCTGCCATTTATTGCTTTCCAAACTTCCTGCTTGCAAAATGCTAATTAGCATAAGGAATCCTAGAGTCTCCTCCAGGCAATTCATGTATGCCCTCTTCTAATTAGTGATTTAATAAGCAAGCTCACTTAAACAGTTTAAGGAAAGGGAAAATGGTCTTAGCAAAGAAACATTGAATAGAACAAAGTGAGAAAAAAACCCATGTTTGGTTAAGAACTTTTTATTGGGGACGATGGTACAATTGTGTGATAATTTTATATACTTCCTGCGTAAATGGGTTACAAAATCATTAATACTGAAATCCTACAGTTACTAAAACGATGGTACGATTATATGCAACACTTTTCATTACTTGAACAAAAATGGGAAAGCTTTTTGCCTGATGCAATGGTTTGGTAAAAACTAAAAGGGCAGAACAATAATTGAAATTAATTTATGAAGTCCCAGGAACTTCACGCAAAGATGTTTGTGTTCAATGCATGACATGTTCCAACTATGCTTTGTTCTGAGTTCTGTTGGTTGCTTGAATTTGTTTGGTTCATTGTGTGCAGCTTGTCATTCTACTGTCATATGACCTACTTTCAGGGTTTTATTAAGTGATGTAACAAATTGGGTAGTTTTCAACGACGCCTTAGGCATGGTAGGCTTTTGTGGCGTTTGTGAGTACAGGTTTTTAGCCATTGCGAGTGAACATTTCAAAACTTATGAAAACTCTGGGTAAAAAAGAGTGCTTACTTAAAAATGAGGAGCATTTCAAAATATTTAAGAAAATTTAAAGTTACTGTGCCTCGAGGTATCCTAGAAAGGTCCTAAAAATTGGTTTTTTTTTTTCCCCTTCTTTTCTTTTCGAAATCAGTTTTCCAATGGTTGCAGTCATGTGTCATTCTTATGTTTTATACATCTATAGAATTGCAGCTACAGTATGATGCATAATTCAAGATTCATTGGGTGACATAGATATGCCTACCTGTCTTGTTTATTGTCATGAAAGAGGAATGGCCTTAAACACCATGTCATAAAATGTTGAAACAAAATGGGGTTGCTGAAGAATCCGTTGTTGACGGTACTTCCTTTAACGAACTTGCATTATTATGCATTTTCTCTTTATACATTGATACACTGTTTAGTCACACTTAAGGGGTTATATGCACTAAGAGCTGCCTTTTGTAATGTTTTTTGAGGCAATTCGTAATGCATGAACTTTAAGAAGATTTTAAGGCAAAAAAAGAGTTTCTCAGACATGGCATGCCTTCACCACTATCTGCTGCTTGATCATTTCAGGCAGATGTCATAATGGCCTTAGCTGGATCAAATGGAGGATCATGGTCAACAACCTACTCACCAAAATCTACCGGGAGGCCAGCCAGTGATGATCGCATGTCCCGTGGAGAGTATGAAACATGCATAGCAGGTAATGCTGCATTCCCTCGCGAATTTCATGGGAGGCTCTCTGGCACTAGCAATGCTGCCCAGGATACCGGTTCTGGTGATCGAGTGCCAGCCCCTACAGGTTATCCTTCATATTGTAAATCTATTGTATTTTGCTTATGACTTGGACTCGTATACTTGTGTTGTCCTTGAGATTTTCCTATACGATTGTTTTCTTTATACGTCTGATAGGAAACTAACAGGACCTTCGGCTAAAAGTACATATGATATCGCATTTGTTTACCGTTACTTAATTTTAATTATTTATTTTTATCATGTAGGAGGTCATCAAGGCGGCGTTACGATAGCTAAGGCAAAAGAATCTGGTACTGAAGATAAAAGAGAGAGACAAAGCTGAGAACAGCCAGCCTCATTGGTTTCAATTCTCTCAGACTTCTGAGGAAGGAATGAGGTCTTTGTTCTGTTGTATCCATGTTTCAACCTTATATTTTGTTAGCTTTTGTCCACTTTTTGGGAGGGTTTAGGTTGAAAAATCTTGTCTACAGAGGACCCAGTTTGATCTTTTTTGTTGGGTTTGACACTCGGAATATCTGATATTAACACAACTGACCTGAGCTGCTGCTTCTCAATTCTCATCATCATCTCATGGTGCTTTGTAGATTAGTTATGAATTTGCATTTTCATCTTTTAGGCCTTGGGCTTAGTGAAGGTGGGCCTGAGTCATATACATGGGCTTATGAAAGTTCTGATTTTATCTGGGCCTCTCTTTGGGATACATTGGTAGGGTCCATTTGGACAAGCCTTTATTGGATTTATTTTCATCAGACACCCTTCTTCATTAGTAACAGCAAATGTTGTGGCACTTTGACCCACCACAAATATGAGCTTGGACAAAAAGTAGGTTCGGTTGGGCTTCTAAAGCCCATTTCTCTTTTAACTTCCGCAAATACTGTGGCTTGGGTTTGGGTCCCTCATTTGATAGGTCCAGCCGGAAAATGAACTGGACAAGCCCAAAGATGTCCGAAGCAAATTCAGTCCAAGCCCACTAGTTTCTCTCTGGCTCCAGCAACGTTTATGTTTTTTGGACTCTTTTGTGGAGTTGCCATGAAATAGATTCATTTCTTTCTTCCCTCTTTACTACCACTTTCGAACACCCCATCAGCCCTTTGGTCAACCGTTGGCTAGGGATGTTAATAATATACTTATCCGGTAGATATCCGTAGAATTCGTCTCGAATCATATTGGTATGCCCCGTTAGTTAACGGGTTGGGAAATAAGTATGGATTTTTTTCTGAGAAAATAATGGGTGTGGGGATGAGTTTGTTGTCTAGGGATGAAAATGAATCGAGCTATACAAGGGTGGCTCACGGGAAGCCCTATTCAGGCCAAGTCCGAGCTCAACTCTCATGACAAGGGGGTCGAGCTAGGGTCTTTTGTAATCATTTCAATTAATTCACAAATTGTAGTGAAGATACAAATTTATTGTCGATTGACAAAATGATATGACAAAAAAGCGATAGAGAGATGAAGAGAGTGAACAAATCATAAAATATTGTCAATTATAAATATGAAATATTGTGGAAATGTGTACTTTTCAAAAGGACATTATAAGTATTTAATTAAAAATAACCGAGGATCCTCAATCCTTAAAGAGGATTCTTCTATTTTTATGGGAAAAAAAAATTACTCCTTTGAGAGAAATTCAATTTTTCTAGGATTCCACCAACCAAATATATAAATCATTGAGAAAAATAAACTCTTATTTTTGCAAATCAATCGACACCTAAATCTAAAATGGATGCCTTGTTATATATTGAATATATTTTTAGAAAGTATCTTTTCACCATTTGTGAAAGTTGGCTCGGTCATTTGTCTTTAATTTGTACCTCTCTTCATGCAATAATAACTCTTTTATTAACTAAAATTATCCTTTTCAATTTATGAACTAATATCATCCTATTTTAAAAAAATTACCTTTAAAGTTTGCACCATCCTATTTCAAAAAATTAATATAAATTTAAAAGTGTTGATAATATACTTTTCTATGTTTTTGAAGGTTATCACAAATTTTTTTAATATATTTTAAAAATATCTGAAAAAAATCATGTAGTTGGTTAAAAGGATATTTTGTTAGTTAACATTATCTATTATATCCCATTGCATTGTTGGTTGAAAGAATAAATTAACTATTTCAATTGAAATGTTAGTTGAGAAAATAAACAAATTAATAGGGTAAAAATCCTTGCAAGTTTAGGAGGGAAAAAAAGATGAAGTGTATCATACTTTTATATATATATATATATATATATAGGTTGTTATTTTACATTTATTTATTCTGTAAGGTCATATCAGAATTGACCGTTAGATACAAATTCAACTTCTAATCTCTCTGAATCTTCTTCCTCCTCTTCTTATTAGTCTCTTCTGATCTCCATGCTTTAATCTGCACAATCAATATATCAGTTATTTCAACTGAACACAGCATAATGAAGAGAAAAGGGAGAAGAGGAGACTGTCAAACTCTTGTATTTACCTATATTACGCTATTATCTTTTCTGGAAGTTGAATACTTTAATTGACAAGCCAAAGATGAAGCCAAAGAATACTGCAATCCCAACTGTTATGACTGCAACGACAGGTAAGAAGTCGTGATCAAACCCGAAGTAAGATCTAACGAAATGACTAACTATTTCTCCATCCTCTAATTCATCTTCAAGGTCTCCAAATTGTGAAGAAACTAGTCCATACAATGTCCATGAAACGGGTGACAGGTAGTAGTACCATCTCCACCACACTGGTATCCTCTGTCACACCACAAGTATAAAACCCATTAGTGGGTGTGAGGAAACATGAAACTGAATACGAGAGGTTTGGGTGCGCCTACTGTTTTTGGAACGATGAATCCAGAGAAAAGGTTCCATAATAAATAGAAGGTGATGGAGACAATGGCAGCAATGTTGTGGTTGGGAGTAACGGCCACCGTCATCATGCCATAGAAAGTGAAGTATAATAATGTGAAGTACATGAAGAAGATATACCAGAAGAACTTGGCAACTGTCCAGTGAAACCCTATCATGGCGTATACAATGATCCCGTATAAGATAGTCTGACCAAAAATGTATGGGATCTCAATCATGACCTGCAAAATAAATTTTCAGGCAGCTAATCATTTGGACTGAAAATGCAAGTCTACCTTGTGAATGATTAAGATCCCAGAAGTTGGTATCTCAATTATCCCAGCTACTAAGTTGGATGCACAAGATTCAACTGAATTCGTGAGCTCCATGTCTCACGTGAGAAATATTGTGCGTAAAACTCAAGATCTGGGATAATTGGGATACCAGCTACTGGGATCCGTATCATAATTGCTTGTGGAATTCTACAAACTACAGTTAGTTGTTTACTTGTCCAAAGGCATAAGGCAAAGCTGAATACATTCCAGCAGCTTTTTCCCTGTAAAAGACAGTTCTCTCAATAGCCACTACTGGCTGAACTGATGAAGCATTCTGTACTCCTATGAAGAGAATAGCAGCATACATGGAACCCATTGCATTGAGGAGATCTTGTTGCCTTCTTCTGCAATTCACAAGGACTTACCTTAAGTTGGAGAATTAGTATAAATCATGACACAATCATAACAATATCTTGAGCTTCTTTATACGTTTTGGAGCCTAAATCCCAGAACATCGTCCCCAACAATATGGCAATGAAAGTTGTGAATAGGAATCTGACTGCGGTGTATGGTGGGTTTCGCAAATATGACCAATGCTGCTTCCATAGACAAGCCATAGACTGTGTGAAGAATGATTGAGTGTATCGAGTTGGGAAGTATAGATCCTTGGAACCTGGTGCAGGGACACTTAATTCCTTCACCAAGGCTTTACACCTCCTGAATCATTGACAATTAATAGCTTATCAATAGCTATACAAAAAGGTCATTAAGCTTTGGTGAGATAATTGAAACTTCTCGTTCAAGTTACCCAATTTCAGTTATTTGACATATTGAAGAGTTAAAGTTGTCTGAAAATTGAAGAGATTGTTTAATTAAATCCCTAATGGCAGGTTTTAATGTTGCTCTACCTATATAGCTCTGAGTTTCTGTATATTTCTGTGAAGTTGACTCCCAGAGCTGCTTCTTGTGCTGCTGAAGTAACCTCTAACATCCAAGTCGCAGGATTGTATCCGTCCTTAATCTTTGGAACTCCCTCAACTCCCTTTGATCGAAATCAGGAAAAAAAAATTCAGCTTTTTATCTGAATATACTGGAAAGAGCTTCATACACCATACTCTTTTCCCTACCTGAAAATAATCGATGAGGTGTGAAGAATGGTGGCCTAATGGACCGGCATATATTTCTTCACCTCCCCTTTTCAACAAAAATAGCTGCAACAAGATATATTACTTTTTAACTTTCAGACATAAATGAATATCAATGAAGACATGATTGGCTCCTCACTTGAACATTTTATCTCACCTCATCAAAAGCATCAAATATATCTATGCTTGGCTGGTGGATAGTGCAGACAACAGTTCGTCCAGTGTCCACCGTGTTCCTTACTGTCCTCATTACTATTGCTGCTGCCCTGGCGTCAAGTCCTGAGGTCGGTTCATCCATGAAGATTATAGATGGGTTAGCGACGAGCTCAACTGCAATTGTCAGCCTCTTGCGCTGCTCGGTTGAGAGGCCATTAACTCCAGGCAATCCAACAAGTGCCTCCTTCAAAGAGTTCAGCTCAACAAGCTCCATGACTTCTTCAACAAACATCTGCAGACCATCATTTCCGTTAGATTCAACAAGACATGGATAAACAAGACGTAGAAAATATCGAATATCTTGAATGCTGTTCAACCTTTTATTTACCTTTCTGGTATCAGACTTGACATCAGGTGATAATCGAAGCCACGCAGAATAAATCAACGATTCATAGACTGTGACATGTGGGGAATGGATATCAGTTTGCTCACAATAACCCGCAACGTGAGCAAACGTTTCTTGCTTCTTAGGATACCCAGAGATTTTGATGTTTCCCTCAATATAACCCCCGGTTTTCCTTCCAGCCAGAACATCCATCAAAGTGGTCTTGCCAGCACCACTAACACCCATTAGAGCTGTTAGAATACCGGGCCTACAAGTACCACTAACACCTTTCAAAAGTACTAGACGATCCTCGGTAACTCCATGAGTTTTCATTTCCTGCAAACATGAAGTATACATGCGAGCACTGAAATTAGCAGAGGAGTCATACTTAGTAGATGTCATAACTTTATATGAAACACCTGTCTAGTATAGTCTATTAGATAAGATCTTGGGGATACCTTTGGCATGTCTACAGAATATCTGACCTCATCAAAAGTGATGGAAAGTGGTTCAAAAGGAAGAGCCATCCCACGTTTATGGTTACGTTCATTGAAACTGCCTACCCTTGATAATGGAGTCCTGGATGAAACAGTTCTTTTACTCTCACTTCCTCCTTCTGCATTGTTACAATACTGTCTAAACTATCGCTCAAAGTAGAGATAAGAAAATACTATTATCCACCTGGAAGAGACCTTACCCCTATTTGATAGCTCAACCGACTCTCCAGCTTTACTAGCAATCTTCTCAGCCAAGGCTTCTTTGGATATTACTGCCTGAGGTTTCCCAAAGGCTGCATGTCATTTCTTCATTTCAGAACATCAGCAATAAAACTTCAAGAAATCGGAAAAAAGTAGGAAGATTGTAGAGCTTACGATTCAAGTACTTTAGAGCAACAATGCAGAGAAGATTGAACAGAATACAATATCCTATTAAAGTTCCTGCTCCAATCCAATACCATCGTGCTTCAGTAGGAATTCCGCGAGATTTCAAGACTGAAACTCCTAATGGTTCTGTTTCGTTTGGAGGAACCTGTAACAAATGAAATCTTATCAGTTGATTGAATTCTGTAATCAGCCTTCTATTTTATGTTTGTTTTCATCATTCAAAGTTCAGGAGGAAAATGCCTACGTGACTCCAGCTATTCCCGAGAAACTCATTTACTGCTATAGCATTCTGTGCGTACGTCATTGGTGAGAACCAGTAACCCCAAATCCACCATGGCTTTATATCATCTGGTTCAGTTCAAAAGGAGAAACAGCCTTTACCATCAAAACTAATAAGCATAAAATGATGAGAAGTAGAAACACTTATATTCTTTGTTTTTTGAAAAGAATACTTATATTCTTAGTTCACCTTTTGATATGATGAATCCACCTGGGACTATAATTGCAAGGAATGCACATGATCCAAGGGTGTTGGCAACAATTACATTCCTTCCTAGAGCCCCCATGAATCGAAACAATCCGGATGCCATCTGATTAACGCATAGGAATAGGAAGTATTGTCTGAAAAATCTGAAGTTTAATAAAAAGAAAAAGAAAAAGAAATCATCAAACTGTACAACCCATCATCCAAAAAATTTGAATTCATTTGTTTAAGACTTTTATCACCTCTCAATATTTGGATCAAAGCCAGTAACATAATAAACCAGGATCACCCAAATGGCTACTTCTACAAACGTGATCGGAATCTTGAGAACCCATGTAGGTAGTGAATATGCCCATGAAGGAAAAAAGAGTAGATCCCTTTGCTTGTAGAAGACAGGGAGTCTCGTGATGGACATGGCAAGCTCCGCGAATCCATTAAAAGTGATAATGAACATACCAAAAAAGAGTGCACTAAGATATATTTGTCCATCAGTTATGGTCTCCCGGTGCATCTCTGTTCGGAAAAATAGTGTCGTTGTTACAGTAGCCATAATGATAAGCTGTCAATGGTAGGATGAGAAATGGACAGCCATAAATTAGCAACTTCAAATGGTAAATTTCTGAATTTAAACCAAGTAAGTTATCCATGAATATTAATACCACTCACTTGTGACAATTTAAAAATGTAGAAGAATGAGTTTCTTTTCATAAGCAGAAATTCTCTTGACAAGCAGATTTTCAACAATTCCCTCTTGCTGACACCGTACTTGGTGGTTGTTAAAGCAGCAGGGTGGCCTTTGGACTTATCAAATGGTACAGTGAATTCATCGCGTAGTCTTCGTCCAACGTGAAATGACTGAAATGCTTCAGCAAAATCCTTTACCGTAACAAAGCTAGAAGGTTCATCTCTATGCATCCAGTACTGCTCTTGATCTTTCCTTGATGTCACCTAATGCAAAACCACCGTGGAAATTTCATAAATATACTCAATACATTTAATAATATAAACTAGGCAGGACTTGTGATCAAAAGTAGAATTAGCACTTCTTGTAAAAAGTCAGCAACTCCTTTTCTCTCAGGACATTTGAAGCCCATGTATTCAAAGAACTCGAGCACGTTTTCACGTGGACCTTGATACACAATTTGGCCATCCGAGAGGAGAATTATATCATCAAAAAGGCCATATGTCTCTGGTGCTGGCTGAAGGAGAGAGATAAGAGCAGTTCCATTGAGGATGTGGATAGATTGTCTCAGTGAATTCACTATCTGATAAGTTGTTGAGCTGTCCAAACCAGTTGATATCTCATCCATGAAAAGTGCTCTAGATGGTCCAACCAGCATCTCACCTATTTCACACAACAGAACATCAATTCAGACAAATAACCTTAAATCTGGTGTCGATGAATAGGATTGTCCAAATGAATAAAACATATATAGTTATTTGTTATGATCTTGTACCTGTCGTGACTCGCTTCTTTTGTCCACCAGAGAGGCCTCGTATCATTTCATCTCCCACCAAGGTATCTGCACACACTTCAAGTCCCAAAATCTGTAAAGGGAGTAAAAAGGGGAAAAAAATGTAAATCAAATTTAGTTATTTTGATTGTCCATATCTTCTTATCATGATAATTCATTAGCACAGACCACTGAAATTTTAGGCAATACCTTCAGAAAATAATCTGTAACGACATTTGCCTCCTGCCAGCCGTTCAGCGCTGCTGCCTGTGAAATGAGAAGCACCAAAGCATTTCCTTAATGAAATTAACACTTCTTGCAACACTATTTTACTTTTCCTGTATTTTTCTCACCTTCATGTAGAGATCAAGATCAGGATCAGGCTTAATATTTTCGGCTTTCTCCCTCCTTGTTAGTTCTTCCAGCATCTCTACATAGTTTTCGAAATCCGATAACAGTTTTAGTCTGAGAACATTTTTAGTTGTGAACTTATTAATGAACATGTCAAAGCAATATTTTTATCTGAACTGACCATAACGAGATCCAATCCCTTGACATCTTGCAGAAAAATTCAGTGTTTCTCTCACTGTCAATTCTGGTATGTGAAGATCATACTGACTAATGTAAGCCGACGACCTCTGCGGTACAAAATCTTTCATTCCATGTCCATTATATGTAACACTCCCAGAAACCTGAAGTTCAGTAAGTAAACTAAATCATAACTAGAACGACTATATATATTTGACTTTAATCCACTGTGTGCTTACTTTTAAATCTTTATCAAGTTTTCCAGCCAAAGCTAGTAGTAAGGTGGTCTTCCCTGAACTTGGGGGGCCTAAAAGCAATGTCATTCTGCATAGACCAGATCAATACTGTGATTTTGGATTTGTTTTTGACATTGCAGAGTGTGTGAAAGATATTCTATTTGAATTTTTATCCTTACCTTCCCGGTTTGATGATTCCACTGCTATCGTTTAGGATCGGTAATGGTTTCTTTTGACTTGGAAAAATATGAAGAAATTTCAAGACACCCTTTCGACAGAAGGAGTATTATAAGTTGAGTTTCAATCAGAACCAAAAAAAGATAAACAGAAGCAGCATACATACTTACTTCTAAGGTATTAACACAGAAGTTGAAAATGGTAGGCACTGCTCTTCCTCCTACATAAGCCTCTGCTTCCACATTTAAATGCTCAAACCGGACTTCAATCGTTGGCATATCAATCCCAACTCTGTGATTCCCAAAGAAACAAAACACAGCATTTCATCAAAAGGTTGGAGAACACAAAAAAGATACCCGATTTCAGTCTTTTGCACAAATTTAGTAGCTTAAGCTAATGAAAGCTGAAAGGTTACCTATCAATGCGTTCCTTGAGCTTCAACAAGAATCCCTCATTATCTTCCTCCGCAATCTTGACAAGCCTATCCAAGAGGTTCTTTCTTTCAAGGAATCCAAGATCATTAATGTCAATCTCTCTAGCTTGTCCCTCAGCTTCAGCAAGTATGCCCCTCCTTACTCGTAAATACGTAGGAAGTCTCTCAATAGCGGCCCATTTGAGTGCTTCTTCGTCGTCTTCTTCTCGAGAAGACTTGGAGAAAACTTCCATTGTTGTGTTCCTCCAGATGCTTGAACTCCCTAGACGTGCACTACCAACTCTATATGCATCAGCATCACTCCTAATATCCATTTCTGTACAACCAAACAAAACATTAATTAAACTCTCTATATAGTATATATCACACACTTCATTCAAGAAAGATTTTAAAGCTTAATCAGCTGAGTATCCGGAAATACATACTTCTCTGTTGTTTCTGCAGAGATATTTCATAAGATTTTGATTCTTATTTTCAATGGAGACTAGTGTGTGATTCATACATATATATATACACATAAATTATTTGGTAATAGCTTTTAAGGTCAAACTCTATTACAATTTACATTTTACATGGATTTGTGAAGAGTAAATCCATTTTGGTCCCTTATGGCTCATTCAACTCAATCATCAAGTTTTCAAATTTCTCAACTAGGTCATTCATTCATTGTTCGTTTTTTTCCCTCCCGATAGGTCCCTCGGTCACTGAAAAGTGAGCGTGGCTGTCGGAGTATCACGTGGCATCGCCGAAGCTCCACGTGACAGTTTTAACTTTGTTGGCTGCTGAAGTGTATTTTCAAAAATAAAAATAGAAAATAAAATTAATAAATCATTTCCTTCCTATTTTCTCACCAACCAAACAGAAAATTTAAATTACACAACAAAGAAATGAAACCCCATTTCCGTTTCTTTTCTCAACAGCCTCACAGAAAATCCAAATCTACAGGTTACTTGTTGACATGAAACAAACCCAAATAATTTCTCAGAAACATAAAAAAGGCATCAAACCTTGCACTCCAGAATGGTAGATCCCGAGGCCAAGCCAATAAGCATTGCCATTCTGGGTGTCAAATCGTAGACGTTCAAGTAAACCGGAGCCGACCCGGTCTTCTTCTTCCGGGAAACCAACGACATTCTACACAACATCTTTGGAACACCTTTCAGGCTTCAGCTTTCCAAATCTACCTACGAAAAAAAGTGATATTCTCACATGAAAAAGTTACAAGTTCCTTCACTGGAAAGCGAAACTCGAGTGGCCCGAGGAAATTCCCTGGAGTTTCCGGAGCAGTTTGGGGAAAAAAAATTTTGCAGGACCCTCTTTGTAGCGAATTACAGATTATTTCGGTTCTTCCGGCGGCCGAATACGTCCGCCGCGCTATTTTACGAAAATTCCCATTATTTATTACAATCCCAAATAAAGGAGAGGAAAACCCCCTTTCATGGCTGTCGCTTAATTGTCGCACTGCCTCAGTTATCTACAAAATCTTTTCCAACACATGTTTGTGATAATTGCTTTTGAGCATGAATGCAATGAAAATCCTGCCACCTTCCGACGAAGGCTCTGACGGAGAGAGGATAGATTTACCGGAGCTCGGATTTGATGGAGTCAGTCGGGGTTTTGCTTACAGAGAGAGACAGAGAAAAGATGTAACGTTTTTGTTTTTTATTTTTAAAAAAAAAAAAAAACCACATAAGCTGCTGTCTAGATATGCCACGCGGAGTTCCGGCACTGCCACGTGACACTCCGGCTGCCGCGTCATTCTCCGGTGATCAGCAGTGAGAAAAAACGAATAGTGAGTGAATAAATTGAGAAATTTAAATTTGGTGGTTGAATTATATTCGATGATCAAAATATATATTTACTTGATTTGATAAATATGTATATAAATACGGAAGCACTACACATCCATAAAATAAGCATTCATAAACTTACATAAACATGTGACATGCCTATGTGACTTATTTAATAAAATTTGTTTATTTTTTTAATCTATGTGACGTGCAATTTTACTTGCCACATAGATTATGTAAGTTTATGGATAGGAAAATTATGGACATATATCATTTTGGCTCAAAGACTAAAGAGGCCTTCCTCGAGTGTCAACTCGAGTGGAATTGGTGTGCTTGACTCCCAAGATGTCTTCCTTGAGCAGGAGCTCGAGTGAAATCGTATCTGATGCGTTTTTAGTTTATGTTCAAATAAATTAAACCTAATTTCCTTAAAGTGAGCAAACTAATAGAGTGAGGCTCCGTTTGAGAGAAAAAAAACACAGAGAGCTTGAGCGAGAGTTTCTTCTTGTAATTGGTGACTTTTTCTCTTGTAATATTCTCTACCATATAGTAAATACTTGATCTATGATGCACATGGACGTAGGTTTTTGTCAAACCACGTAAATCTCTTGTGATATTTTACGACTTTGATTTAGTTCTCTACAATGGTTCTGGCTTGAATCTTGTTATTGGTTTAGTCAATCCTTGTGTGCTTTATCTGTTGGTTGATTGCTTTACCTGTTGGTTATGACAGCATAGGCAAGTATTATTTTAAGGTGTCAAACAAGTTGGAAGGCTTAAAATAAAATCTTTGTTGCCATCATTAAAGGCTTAGAATAAAATATTGAGGGTCTGAGTACTAGGATTGTTAAAAAAATCGCCAAAGTCGAACGGACCATAATCGAACCAATTAGTCAATTTTTTATAATAAAAATTACATATTTCTCTACCAAAAATAGAACTGAATTGAAAAAAAAAACCCAAAAACCAAACATAACCAACCATTTGGTCGGTTATATGTATGTCAAAAAATTGAAAAAAATTTGACCACGAACACCCCTACTGAGTACTATGCACTTAGGCTCTACTTGTATATTATAAGTGAGGATGGTTAATAAGGGTAAGAGTTCCATCCTGTTTAGATTGGAAGAGAAAGTTTAATAGGGTATGATAAATGGGTGAATTATCCCTATATATATCATCCTCATTTATCCATATTAAGGCATATATCAAATCCAACGGGGTATATGTGCTAACTATTTGTCCTTCCCGTTGAAAAGTTGGGTTTCAGACTGTCCGTACTAAAAGTCTCAGACTAAAACCACCATGAAAACCGACCCGTACTCCGAAATTATACTCAGATGACACTCATGTGTGTGGTATCTCATAGAGGTCTCGAGTTCGAGTCTCTCCCGTCCCCTTCCTTTGTTTAAAAAAAAGAAAGAAAGTATACTTACATATATATTACTCTTATAGTTCCGGGTAAAGAAAAGGTCTGTCCATTTTAGATGTACATATTTTTGAAAGTATACTTACATATATTAACAGTTACATATATCTTATCGTTCACGGCAAAAAAGGGTCTGCCCATTTTTCCCTAACATTATATTGGAAATTATAGTTGTCAAGTTCTTGAATGATGAAAAATTATAGCCTGTCGGTTGGCTGAAAGCTGAAATTGGAATCTATTGTCTTCCCCACCAGTTTCATTTTACAACTTCAATTCTCGTCAAAAGGCACATCATGTATATATATATATATATATATATATATATATATATATATATGTATATATATATTTATATAATTCATGCATAACTTCTATTCACATGCCTGCCTACAACTAGTTGCCGTTTGTATTGGTTTCTGATAAAACCTAACATGTTAGTTTTAATTGGAAGAGATCATGTGACTTCATTTTTCCTCGACTGTGTTTGTTCTTGCTTAAGTGTGTGCTTAATTTGGCTCATCCTAAAATATGAATAATTTTGTGAAATCATATGCCTAATGTCACTCCTCGTTTAATAAATGTAGTGAACTATGGTCTCTAAGCATATTATTTTTTATTTGACCAAAAGAGAAAAACTTAAAGGAAAAAAATCTATCGATCTATCTATACGTATATATAAAACAGATGCTCTAACCAATTACTCAATTTGTTCGACACTTAGACAATCTATTTGTAAAATTAGTTGTCACATAGATTCATAAGAATTCTCTATTTCTCTTTTTTCAAAAAGCTGTTACTACCAATTAGTATTAATCAAGTTTTGTGACTATTCTTATTCTATTTTCGTTATAGATAACTTGAAAATATTTATGTTGAATTCATTAAGTTAATCACATTCAATGTACAAGTAATAAGTGATGATTAGTATAGCACAAGAAGTACAAACCTTTGATATTTGAAGAGTCTTGAGTTGTAGATGGAGTATTTAGAAACAAACTGCGTTGTTGTTCTTGCCTTGAATGTTCGAAAGCGTGGGGCTTAATTTCCATATAACACTCCGAAATGCACCCCGAACACATATAATCAACTCCGCGACACTCGGTATTACTTTCCAAAGTTTTTAACCCCAAATTTGACTATTCAAACTTGTTCGATTCAAATGAATACATACTCAACATATGTTGACCCTATAAGGATTGTAAAGTACGGGACTTTACAATGTATATACACACACACCGAGAAACAAGTTTGTCATAAATATAAAATGAACAAAAGATTAAAAGGCTTAATTAATTGCCCTCTCTCCTCTTCTGTAATCATTGCATTTTAATTCACAAATTGTATTGAAGATACAAATTTATTGTCGATTGATCAAATGATATGACAAAAATACGGCAAAGAGATGGAAGTTAGATAAAAGGGAGAGAAATAGAGTAAACAAATCATAAAATCTGTCAATTATAAATATGAGATATTGTTGAACATCGGAATCATTGACAAAAAAAAAAAACTCTTCTTCTTGAAAAGTTGGATTCTGCATTTTCACGAACCAATCATCATCATCATCAAAACCTTTATCTAACAAATTTGGGATCGGTTACATGAGTTTATGAGAACATTTACTGGAATCCACCACATGTATTCTTTTTCTCCATTAATTTCTATCATGTATCATGCATTTTCGCGAACCAAACAACACATAAATCTACAATATGGATGTCTTGTCATATATTGAATGTATTTTTGGAAAGTATCTTTTCAGCATTTATGAAAGTTGCCTCTCAGTCGTTTGTCCTTTGATTTGTACCTCTCTTCATGCAATGAGAACTCTACCTTCCCCCTAATCTCCCTCTCCTAGCAAAAGTGACTGAGGGAGTGCAACCCTTGGAGAGGAAAAATTTGTGGGTGTGTACTTGAGGAGTAAATGTGAATTTGTTGAACTTGAAAAGGTTAGATTTAGGATTGAACACAGCATATGAAGAGAGAAAGAAGAAGAGGAGAGACGTCAAACTCTTAGACTTAGTGTACACAAATCCTATATATATATATATATATATATATATATGACAAAATTGAACAAAATCTATGATACAAGGATTGATTAGTTCTTATTGTCTTGAATATACCTCTATTACACTATTATCTTTTCTGGAAGTTGAATACCTTAATTGACAAGCCAAAGATGAAGCCAAAGAATACTGCAATCCCAACTGTTATGACTGCAACGCCTGGTAAGAAGTCGTGATCAAACCCGAAGTAAGAGCTAACAAAATGACTAACTATTTCTCCATCCTTTAATTCATCTTCAAGGTCTCCAAATTGTGAAGTAACTAGTCCATACAATGTCCATGAAACTGGGGACAGATAGTAGTACCATCTCCACCACACTGGTATCCTCTGTCACACCACAAGTATAAAACCATTAGTCGCTGTGAGGAAACAGGAAGCTGAGTACAAGAGGAGATATGTTTGCGCTTACTGTTTTTGGAACGATGAATCCAGAGAAAAGGTTCCAGAGTGAGTAAAAGGCGGAGGAGACAATGGCAGCAATGTTGTGGTTGGGAGTAACGGCCACCGTCATCATGCCATAGAATGTGAAGTATAAAAAGGTGAAGTACATGAAGAAGATATACCAGAAGAACTTGGCAACCGTCCAGTGAAATCCTATCATAGCGTATACAATGATCCCGTAGACGATGGTCTGAATGAAAATGTATGGGATCTCAATCATGACCTGCATAACACATTTTGAGGCAGCTAATCATTTTGACTGAAAATGCAAGTCTACCTTGTCGAAAAGTTATGATACGGATCCCAGTAGTTTGTATCCTAGTTATCCTAGCAGCCATGTAAGATTTCATGTGCATCACGTATTCACGTAGGACATGTGGAACCCATGAATTCACTTGAATCCTGTGCATCCAACTCAGCAATTGGGATAACTGGGATACCAAGTGCTGGGATCTTAATCAATTTTGCTTGTCGAATTCTACAAACTACAGCTAGTTGTTTACTTGTCCAAAGGCGTAAGGCAATGCTGAATACATTCCAGCAGCTCTTTCTCTGTAAAAGACAGTTCTCTCAATAGCCACTACTGGCTGAACTGATGAAGCATTCTGTACTCCTACGAAGAGCACAGCAGCATACATAGAACCCATTGCATTGAAGAGATCTTGTTGCCTTCCTCTGCAATTCACAAGAACTCACCTTAAGTTGGAGAATTAGTATAAATCATGACACAATCATAACAATATCTTAAGCTTCTTTATACCTTTTGGAGCCTAAATCCCAGAACATCGTCCCGAACAAAATGGCAATGAAAGTTGTGAATAGAAATCTGACTGCGGTGTATGGTGGGTTTCGCCAATATGACCAATGCTGCTTCCATAGACAAGCCATAGACTGTGTGAAGAATGATTGAGTGTATCGAGTTGGGAAGTATAGATCTTTGGAACCTGGTGCAGGGACACTTAATTCCTTCACCAAGGCTTTACATCTCCTGAATCATCGACAATTAATACCTTATCAATAGCAATACAAAAAGTTCATTAAGCTTCGGTAAGTTCATTGAAACTTCTCATTCAAGTTTAGCGAATTTCAGTTATCCGACATATTGAAGAGTTAAATTTGTCTGAAAATTGAAGAGATTGTTTAATTAAATCCTTAACGGCAGGGTTTGAATGTTTCTCTACCTATATAGCTCTGAGTTCCTGTATATTTCTGTGAAGTTGACTCCCAGAGCTGCTTCTTGTGCTGCCGAAGTAACCTCTAACATCCAAGTCGCAGGATTGTATCCATCCTTAATCTTTGGAACTCCCTCAACTCCCTTTGATCGAAAATAGGAAAAAAAATTCAGCTTTTTATCTGACATAGTGGAAAGAGCTTCATATGCCATACTTCTTTTCCTTACCTGAAAATACTCGATGAGGTGTGAAGAATGGTGGCCTAATGGACCGGCATATATTTCTTCACCTCCCCTTTTCAACAAAAATAGCTGAAGCAAGATGTAGTATTTTTTTAACTTTCATGCAGATATGAATATCAATGAAGACATAATTGGTTCCTCAGTTTAACTCGAACATTTTATCTCACCTCATCAAAAGCATCAAATATATCTATGCTTGGCTGGTGGATAGTGCAGACAACAGTTCGTCCAGTGTCCACCGTGTTCCTTACTGTCCTCATTACTATTGCTGCTGCCCTGGCGTCAAGTCCTGAGGTCGGTTCATCCATGAAGATTATAGATGGGTTAGCGACGAGCTCAACTGCAATCGTGAGCCTCTTGCGCTGCTCGGTTGAGAGGCCATTAACTCCAGGCAATCCAACAAGTGCCTCCCTCAAAGAGTTCAGCTCAACAAGCTCCATGACTTCTTCAACAAACATCTGCAGACCATCATTTCCGATAGATTCAAAAAACAAGACATGGCTAAACAAGACGTAGAAAATATCGAATATCTTGAATGCTGTCAACCTTCTTTTTACCTTTCTGGTATCAGACTTGACATCAGGTGATAATCGAAGCCATGCAGAATAAATCAACGATTCATAGACTGTGACATGTGGGGAATGGATATCAGTTTGCTCACAATAACCCGCAACGCGAGCAAAAGTTTCTTGCTTCTTAGGATACCCAGAAATTTTGATGTCTCCCTCAATATAACCCCCCGTTTTCCTTCCAGCCAAAACATCCATCAAAGTGGTCTTGCCAGCACCACTAACACCCATTAGAGCTGTTAGAATACCGGGCCTAAAAGCACCAGTAACACTTTTCAAAAGTACTAGACGATCCTCGGTAACTCCATGAGTTTTCATTTCCTGCAAACATGAAGTATACGTGCGAGCACTGAAATTAGCAGAGGCGTCATACATAGTATATGTCATAACTTTATATGAAACACCTGTCTATTGTAGCCTATTAGATAAGATCTTTGGAGATACCTTTGGCATGTCTACAGCATATCTGACCTCATCAAAAGTGACAGAAAGTGGTTCAAAAGGAAGAGCCATCCCACGTTTAGGGTTACGTTCATTGAAACTGCCTACCCTTGATGACGGAGTCCTAGATGAAATATTTCTTTTATTCTCACTACCTCCTTCTGCATTGTTACAATACTGTCTAAACTATCGTTCAAAGCAGAAACAGGAAAATACTATTATCAACCTGGAAGAGACCTTACCCCTATTTGATAGCTCAACAGACTCTCCAGCTTTACTAGAAATCTTCTCAGCCAAGGCTTCTTTGGATAGTACTGCCTGAGGTTTCCCAAAGGCTGCATTTCATTTCTTCATTTCAGAACATCGGCAATAAAACTTTAAGAAATCTGAAAAAAGTAGGAAAATTGTAGTACTTACGATTCAAGTACTTCAGAGCAACAATGCAGAGGAGATTGAACAGAATACAATATCCTATTAAAGTTCCTGCTCCAATCCAATACCATCGTGCTTCAGTAGGAATCCCGCGAGACTTCAAAACTGAAACTCCCAATGGTTCTGTTTGGTTTGGAGGAACCTGTAACAAACGAAATCTTATCAGTTGATTGAATTCTGTAGTCAGCCTTCTATTTTATGTTTGTTTTCATCACTCAAAGTTCAGGAGAAAAATGCCTACGTGACTCCAGCTATTCCCGAGAAACTCATTTACTGCTATAGCATTCTGCGCGTACATCATTGGTGAGAACCAATAACCCCAAATCCACCATGGCTTTATATCATCTGGTTCAGTTCAAAAGAAGAAACAGTCTTCACCATCAAAACTTATAACCATAAAACGATGAAAACTAGTAATACTTATATTCTTAATTCACCTTTTGATATGATGAATCCACCTGGGACCATAATTGCAAGTAATGCACATGTTCCAAGGGTGTTGGCAACAATTACATTCCTTCCTAGAGCCCCCATGAATCGAAACAATCCGGATGCCATCTGATTAACGCATAGGAATAGGAAGTATTGTCTGAAAAATCTGTTTCAGAAAAAAAAAACGAAAAAGGAAAAAAAGAAATCATCAAATTCTACAACCTATCATTCAAAAGTTTTGAATTCATTAGTTTAAGATTTTTATCACCTCTCAATATTTGGATCAAAGCCAGTAACATAATAAACCAGAATCACCCAAATGGCTACTTCTACAAACGTGATCGGAATCTTGAGAACCCATGTAGGTAGGGAATATGCCCATGAAGGAAAGAAGAGTAGGTCCCTTTGCTTGTAGAAGACAGGGAGTTTCATGATGGACAATGCGAGCTCCGCATATCCATTAAACATGATCATCAACATAGCAAAGAAGAGTGCACCCAGATATATCCCTCCATCAGTTACTGTCTCCCGGTGCATCTCCGTTCGGAAAAATAGTGTCATTGTTACAGTAGCCATAATGGTAAGCTGTCCACGGTAGGATGAGAAACGAATAGCCATAAATTAGTATCTTCAAATGGTAACTTTCTGAATTTAAACCAAGTAAGTTATCCATGAATATTAACACTACTCACTTGGGACAATTTAAAAATGTAGAAGAATGAGTTTCTCTTCATAAGCAGAAATTCTCTTGACAAGCAGATTTTCAACAATTCCTTCTTGCTGACACCATACTTGTTGGTTGTTAAAGCAGCAGGGTGGCCTTTGGACTTGTCAAATGGTACAGATAGTTCATCGCCTAGTCTTCGACCGACGTGAAATGACTGAAATGCTTCAGCGAAATCCTTTACCGTAACAAAGCCATAAGGCTCGTCTCTACGCATCCAGTACTGCTCTTGATCTTTCCTCGATGTCACCTAATGCAAAACCAACATAGAAATTTCATAAATATACTCAATACATTTGATAATATAAACTAGGCAGGACTTGTGATCAAAACTAGAATTAGTACTTCTTGTAAAAAGTCAGCAACTCCTTTTCTCTCAGGACATTTGAAGCCCATGTATTCAAAGAACTCGAGCACATTTTCGCGTGGACCTTGATACACAATTTGGCCATCCGAGAGGAGAATTATATCATCAAAAAGGTTGTATGTCTCTGGTGCCGGCTGAAGGAGAGAGATAAGAGCAGTTCCATTGAGGATGTGTATAGATTGTCTCAGTGAATTCACTATCTGATATGTTGTTGAGCTGTCCAAACCAGTTGATATCTCATCCATGAAAAGTGCTCTAGCTGGTCCAACCAGCATCTCACCTATGTCATACAACAGAACATCAACTCAGACGAATAAACCTTAAATCTGGCGTCGATGAATAGGACTGTCCAAAAGTGTAAAACATATATAATTATTTGTTATGATCTTGTACCTGTCGTGACCCGCTTCTTTTGTCCACCAGAGATGCCTCGTATCATTTCATCCCCCACCAAGGTATCTGCACATACCTCAAGTCCCAAAATCTGTAAAGCAATAAAAAGCAGACAAAAGAGGAAAACAAATGTAAAACAAATTTAGTTATTTTGATTGTCCATATCTTCTTATCATGATAATTCATTAGCGCAGATCACTGAAATTTTAGGCAATACCTTCAGAAAATAATCTGTAACGACATTTGACTCCTGCTGGCCGTTCAGCACTGCTGCCTGTGAAATGAGAAGCACCAAAGCATTTCCTTAATGAAATTAACACTTCTTGCAACACTATTTTACTTTTCCTGTATTTTTCTCACCTTCATGTAGAGATCAAGATCAGGATCAGGCTTAATATTTTCGGCTTTCTCCCTCCTTGTTAGTTCTTCCAGCATCCCTACATAGTTTTCCACAGTTTTATTCTGAGAACATTTTCAGTTCTGAACTTAATAATGGACATGTCAAAGTAATATGTTTATATGAACTGACCATAACGAGATCCAATCCCTTGACATCTTGCTGAGAAATTCAGTGTTTCTCTCACTGTCAATTCTGGTATGTGAAGATCATACTGACTAATGTAAGCCGCTGACCTCTGCGGTACAAAATCTTTCATTCCATGTCCATTATATGTAACACTCCCAGAAACCTGAAGTTCAGTAAGTAAATTAGATCTTAACTAGAAAGACTATATTTGACTTTAATCTACCGACTACCGAGTACTTACTTTTAAATCTTTATCAAGTTTTCCAGCCAAAGCTAGTAGTAAGGTGGTCTTCCCTGAACTTGGGGGGCCTAAAAGCAATGTCATTCTGCATAAACCAGATCAATACTGTGATTTTGGATTTGTTTTCGCCATTGCAGAGTCTCTGACAGATATTCTAATTGAATTTTTATCCTTACCTTCCCGGTTTGATGATTCCACTGATATTGTTTAAGATCGGTAATGGTCTCTTTTGACTTGGAAAAATATGAAGAAATTTCAAGACACCCTTTCGACAGAAGGAGTATTATAAGTTGAGTTTCAATCAGAACCAAAAAAGATAAACAGAAGCAGCATACATACTTACTTCTAAGGTATTAACACAGAAGTTGAAAATGGTAGGCACTGCTCTTCCTCCTACATAAGCCTCTGCTTCCACATTTAAATGCTCAAACCGGACTTCAATCGTCGGCATATCAATCCCAACTCTGTGATTCCCAAAGAAACACAACACGGCATTTCATCAAACGGTTGAAGAACACAAAAAAAGATACCCGATTTCAGTCTTTTGCACATATTTAGTAGCTTAAGCTAATGACAGCAGAAAGGTTACCTATCAATGCGTTCCTTGAGCTTCAACAAGAATCGCTCGTTATCTTCCTCCGCAATCTTGACAAGCCTATCCAAGAGGTTCTTTCTTTCAAGTAATCCAAGATCATTAATGTCAATCTCTCTAGCTTGTCCCTCAGCTTCAGCAAGTATACCCCTCCTTACTCGTAAATACGTTGGAAGTCTCTCAATAGCGGCCCATTTGAGTGCTTCTTCGTCGTCTTCTTCTCGAGAAGACTTGGAGAAAACTTCCATTGTTGTGTTCCTCCAGATGCTTGAACTCCCTAGACGTGCACTACCAACTCTATATGCATCAGCATCACTCCTAATATCCATTTCTATACAAGCAAAGAGAACTTATTAATTAAACTCTCTATATAGTATATATCACACACTTCATTCAAGAAAGATTTAAAGCTGAATCCTCTGAGTATCCGGAAATACATACTTCTCTGTTGTTTCTGCAGAGATATTTGATAAGATTTTGATTCCTTTTAATGGAGACACGCATGTGATTGATACATATATACAGATATACTTACACAGAAATTATTTCGTAGTAGCTTTGAAGGTCAAACTCTATTACATGATTTATATATACATACATACATACATACATACATATAGATATAATCAGGAATTATCTTATATACGGATACCTCCAAGTTATATTAATTTATGCACCTCAATTTCACCGTTGATTTGAAATATGTCGGATCCACTTATCATTTCACTTTGAAAACACTTAAAAAGTGGGGTATGCAAGTTATTAAGTTACGGACATCCGCACTTGAGAATGTCGATGTAAAATGCAGACTGCTTTTTAAGAGGGTAGATAAGTAAAATGACAAGTGAGGACACTACTTTGAGAACCACACGTTCCAGATCAACGGTAAAAGGGTGATCCGTATTTTACACCCTCATAAAATAATTCATATATTTATATATACCCCATGAAAAATGATTTCAATTTAACAAAAAAATCTTGAAGTAGTTCATGTATGTGAATATCCTCTTGGTTACTAAATATTTAAATAATATTGTCATTGTATGGACAGGATTCGGGGTTCTCAAATTAAAGTTCAGACTCAAAAATTTCATCCAACGGTCAGTATCAAAGTGTGAAGACACTTGATGTAAAATATATTTGATACTTTACATGGAATATTTCAGACATTTACGGTATCCAAACTTGACTTTTTTGACATTTCCCCCCCTTTTTTTTTGTGTATTTGCACCCCAATCCCCAACAATCGATGGATCTCAAAATTAGGATTTTTTGTGTCATTTGATGATAATTTTGAAATCTGTCATCTCCGGAGAATTGCGGAATCCCAAATTCATATGAGCAAATATTTAACGGGTCAAACAAGTATTTATCTTACGCACAAAAAGCTTACCCACTAAAGTAAAAAGTAAAATATTTTGTTGTTGTCATTAAATGGTTATTATAAAAGGATATTTACATAACATGTTTCATCACGGGAAATTCATGACAACATGGTATATATGTAATAGGCTAACTACTTTGTCCCTACCCTTGAAATATTGAGTTTTGGATTCTCCCTACTTAAACCTCCATAAAACCGATCCTTGTTTGATTCGCGAATCTAAAGATGAAAATGGAAAGATGATATCGAAAAATTACCTTTCCTAGCATCGTTTTTCTTTACGACTATTTGGATTACATTGTCTTTATTGATATCATTGGTTTCCTTAGCTATATTTGATTAAAGTAAAAAAATTAGGATGAAATAAAAATATCCTTGTTATCATATATAATTTAAAATAATATATTAAACAATTGTAGCTAATATTTTCTTTTGGTAGTTATATTTAGAACCTATATTCCTTGAAATTCTAGAATTTCAAAAATTACACCAATTAAACAAAAGAATTATTGACAAAATGAAAACTCTTATTCTTGAAAAGTTATATTCCGCAAACCAAACGACACCTAAATCTAAAATGAGTGCATGATAAGTGGCGGATGCATGTTATACATCGCCCCCCACAAATTATTTTTTAAAAAAAAATCAGCTTAAATTATAAGTATTTACCATAAATATAAGTATAATGTTTGTATTACTTAGAAATTTATATATTTTATAATAACTATATAATATGTATGGTTGATGTAAAAATTATAATTATTGATTGATACACACTCGTGCAAGAGAATAAATATTGATTGATACACATTCGTACATGATGATAAAAGATTTATACTCGCTAAAAAATCATTTTGGCACAACTTAAATATTTTTTTTGTTATCTTGAATATTTATGTTTTAATGTTAAATATTTACTTAATTTATTTACTATATAGATATTTACTTAATTTAATAATTAGATAGATATTTGCTTATTATGTCACCTTTTAGCAAAAAAAAAAGATTTTAGGGGCCCGAACCCCATCTACCTTTAGTTCCCCTCCCAATATATTCTCAACGCTCACATTAACCGAGCCACGTCAATTATTTTTCAAAATTCGCCATTGTGCATGATCATATGTTCCCATATTTGTACAAAATCCCAATGGATCCGGGGAAAAAGAAGGGTCGGTCCATTTTAGATATATATTTTATTTACTGTGTACTTACATATCTTATTTTATGTATATAGGGTACATGCACCAAAGTGGGTGGTTTGTTCGAATCCCAAATAATAATAAATAAAAAATCCAAGTCGGTCAACTAAATTGATATGATCATACTTTATATTATATCATATTACATTATATTATATAGTTTTCATTAACTTCAGCCACCCAAATTTGGAGTTCTCAGCGTCACGAATGACCAAATCATTTGAGGTGTTACTTCATTGGCTTCTATTTTGTATTTTGTATTTGTACTAAAATTATTATATATATTAGCTTCTCATTAGTTGTACTGTTGTAGGGTACTTTTCAAATACAAAGATAAACAATTATATTTTTAGAACATGTGAGACCCAAAACGATCAACCCCACTTCTCATTTTAGTTATCAATATTTTCAAAAATTGATGCGTATTTTAGGTCCGTATTTTAAATCCGCATTGAAGAATTCTTTTATATATATTAGCTTCTTATTATGAGTTGTAGGGTACTTTCAAATGATAAGCAATTCTTTTTTTTTTTTGTTTTGTGTGTGAATGCCTTTGGAGTTATGTACGCATCCTGTTAATTAATTTAATTGGTTCCATCCACCACACAAACTAGGAATAACTCGAATGGAATCTTTTCCAAAACAAGTTTTGTCGCATATATACAAGCTACATAATCACGCGCATATGACATATACATATATATAAGTTGACTACATATATATATATATATATAATGTTTGAGTACGATAAGAGAATTCCTATATATATATATATACATATATATATATGAGTAATTAGTGGGTTCATTATTTAATGTTGCAGATGATGTTGAGGAGCATATTCTATGATCAATTTTTATGTGATTCCAGTATACATACATAGCATCAACAAATGTCGTTGTTTGATTGAATAGAATATGTATACATATATAACATATATATCTATATACATTTTCCTAAACTAATTCCAAAATAAACCTGCAAGTCAGAGACAGACCATCATGAACACATTCAAATGGTCGTTGATTGACTATATATATATATATGAATTTTCTTATAAGATCCTAAAATGAGGTATATCGAAGACAGACCATCATGAAGACATTTCTTGTGTTGATTTTCTATCGTTATTATCAAGTCCATATTAATGGTACCATTGGCAACTCTCAACTCTTAAGCTGGTAATTTGTAATAAGTTGCGCAAATATCTTCTCTATTAAATACATTAGGGCGACATTTTGAGCATCAGCGTCTGTAGTCCAACGGTTAGGATAATTGCCTTCCAAGCAATAGACCCGGGTTCGACTCCCGGCAGACGCATGCTTTTTTGGATTTCGCATCAGAGTTGACCTTTTGATGAAGTCTTTTTGTACCACAATGAGTCATCGTTGCGTCCTAGCCGTTCGATCAAATCATGATCCCTTGATTGTCCATCTTGGCCAATGGCCACCACTTCTCCCATGGCCTTTGTAGCACCTGATAATTTGTCGTCTTTGAAAGAGACCGGAGTACCGGACCTTAGGGTTTTATATAAGTTCGTACATGTTCAGCCCCCTTTAGATTGCTCAAGCTGACCCACAAGAGCCCAGCTAGGGCCTCAAAAGAAGATGGGCTTAAACTTGGTCTTGGGCCATGTCGATGCAGGCCTGGACCATGCTGTCCCATGAATGGATCTAAACTCAATCCGCCAACTCATCCCTACTAACCATTTGTAAAGAGTTTGACAACCAACTTAACCATCCCAACTAAAACTTGCTTTGTTCTCTAATCTCGCTTTCTTTCGCTCGTACCTCTACCATTCTAACTCCTGCATCATTGCACTTTATCATCCAATCCCACATTTCATTCCTCTGCAAACTCCTACTCACCGAGTCACCGTAGGAAACTGTCATGATCCCACATCGGAAGATGTGGGCATGCCAACGTAGTATATAAGTGGGAGGGCCTTCCTCCCACAGTAACCAAGGTTTTCATGGGACGGGCTTCTCTTCCCCCTATCCCTGCCCATGAGGGCCTTGGCTACAGCCCGGCCCATTCGTGGGTGTGAGGGTTGGGCCTTGGATTATGCGTGGGGGCCCAGGGATTTATCATCCAATCCCACATTTCATTCCTCTGCAAACTCCTACTCACCGTAGGAAACCATGCAAGTATTTCAGTCAGAGACTCTTTAACTTCTTAATTGTCTCTCCCCAATTTTATTTTATTTTTTCCCTTTCTTTCTTCTTCTTCTTTGTCTATTTTCTTATTCCAGGAAAACTCTTATTACTGAAAAGCTGAATTCCTGCCTCCAGCCACATCCCAACTCCCATTTTTTTATCCTCAAGGCCTTCTTTTTGGAGGTGGACTATCTTTGCTGATACAGCAAGTTGACTTATTTTGTTGTACATGGAAGGTTTAGTTTTAGGACTAAACACAGCATATGAAGAGAAAAGGAAGAAGAGGAGACGTCAAACTCTCAGCATACACACAAATACTATATATATATTAGACAAAATTGAACAAAATCTATGATACAAGGATTGATGGGTCCTTATTGTCTTGTCTTTACATCTATTACACTGTTATCTTTTTCTGGAAGTTGAATACCTTAATTGACAAGCAAGCCAAAGATGAAGCCAAAGAATACTGCAATCCCAACGATTATGACTGCAACGCCTGGTAAGAAGTCGTGCGAAGTAAGAGCTAACAAAATGACCAACTATTCTCCATCCTCTAATTCATCTTCTAGGTCTCCAAATTGTGAAGCAACAAGTCCATACAATGTCCATGAAACTGGGGACACCATCTCCACCACACTGGTATCCTCTGTCACACCACAAGTATAAAACCATAAGCAATTGCAGTGGATGAATTTTGGGGGGGCATGGATCCAATTTGACATCCCATTTGTTGAGCCATGGATAAAAAAATTGTTCCAATGAAGTCAATTTGTTGGCTCCATTTTGATGGGACTAGCATGGGGGAATGGCAAAGCTCATGCCCCATGTTGTTTCTCCAAGTGAGTCCCACAACAAAACATACTCACATCTACATCAAAATTAATATTGGATATCACCTCTATTACACAAAAAGTAAAGCCAATAAATTTATACAATTGTACCAATATATTTTGTTGGCTCAGCCATATCAACAAAACACTTTTCCCAATACATTTTGTTGTCTCAAACAAAAAACTATCATTGTGGTTGCTTAACATGAAAATTTTTGATGACCCATTAAAAATACACCTTTTGCAACCCATGCCCCATTAAATAACAATCATTGTGGTTGCTCTAAACTAGGGCCTCAAAATATGGGCTTGCACCTTGGTCTTAGACCGTACTGATCCGTTAATGACCCGCATTTGTGAGGAGTTAACATAGTCAACTTCATCATCACGACTAAAATTTATTTGTTGTTTAATCTCATCTCTCTTTCGCTCTACCATTTCTAACTCCTACATCGTTGCACTTTATCATAGAGCTGTGCAAATAAAATCGAAGATCGGACCAAAACTGGTAACCGGATCGATCGGTCTGGATTGGTAAGTTGACTAAATTTGGTCAAATGGTTTCAACAACCAGTATCAACCAAGCTAATCCGATCTGGACATGGTTCAGAATTTTTGTAATCATTGGTACCCATTTTTGATGGTTTTAGTTTAAAAAATTACAAAACCGTGATTTTCGGATTGTGCCCTACTTTATCATCCAATCCCACTTTTCATTCCTCTGCAAACCTCCCACTCGCCGAGGGAACCATGTAATCATTTGAGCAAGAGACTCTCTAAGCTTCTTAATTAGGGCTGTTACTGGTATGGTAAATTATCCATTGGTATACCATTACCGACGTATTGGTTACCGAAAATAGCAAAAGACTGGTATACCATTACCAATTGTTCGGTACGGTAAATTTACCGATGACTTCGGTAACGGTAACGGTAAGCAAAGTTCAAAACCGGTAAATTTCCCGATTACCGACATATATATTAAATATATATTAATATTATTTTTAGTTTTAGTCTTATGTAATTATGACTATTAGATTAATCTAATTTAATCTAGACCATTGATTATTTTTAGTGTTATCGTTTATATATCACTCGTAGCAATTTCATTAACTTTAAAGCAGTGTTTGTTACATAACAAAATGCTTTGTTGGTATTGATTACAGGCTTTTCTTCTCTCTTTTCGTTATGGTCTTTTATCTTTTATTTATCTTGTTTCTTCTAGCTTTTCTGCTATGGAGTTTAAAACACTTCGGATACTAAAAATATTAGAAATTAATGAAATGAAAGATTTTCTGTTATAGATTGTTGGAATAATATTATGTGAATTCTCCTTTTTTTTTTTCTTCGATTGATAGGTCTTTTCTCTGATTCACATGTAGCACAATTATCCTTCTCATTAATCTATCAATTTTATTATTGGTATTGTAGACAAGATGAAAGTGTTATAGTCTCATACAATGACTCTTAGGCTCTGTGTGGGAGTTTTTTGTTATTGGTTTAAGTTGGTTCGTAAAGTATTGGTTAGGGTGGGTTTGTTTTGTATTGGTTTGAAACTATGTGTGGGAGTTTTAGAAATTAATGATTGACTTGGTTTAAAACCATGTGTGGGAGTTTGAGACATCATTGGCTTTGATTGTTTCATTTAACATACAATTACTCATATATCCTTTATTACAAACACATTTTTATTTTATATGTAATTAGAAAAATTGCAAGAATTGCAAGTAATAAAAATTCACAATACAACAAAACAAACCCAAAAAATGATTGAGCTAAGAGGACCTGAAAAATTGATGTTTTATTGTGTTGGTAGGGTTAAGGGCAAAGTTGACATATGATTTGTAAGGTGAGGGTATATTTGGGTATTAATTTTTAAACCAACATGAACCCACCAATTTGGTGGGTTGTAAAAGTTGATCAAAACCTTCATGGATTGGTTTCCCTTGTTTTTTAAAACCAATACAAACCAATCATTTAAAATGCTAAAAAAAACTACCACACATGATTAAAATGAACCAAAACTAAACTAAACAATGAAAACCAATGAAATCTTAACTCCCACACAAGGCCTTAAGCACAATGCTACTTGATGCTTTTTTTTCTTCTGTTTTTTAAATAGGTTTTAAGAATTGGTAAATTTACCAATTACCGACTTACCATTACCGATCGATCGGTATACCGACCATTGGTATACCGACTCTTCCGGTAACGGTAACGGTAACATTTTTTGAGTTACCAAAAGAATTGGTATGGTAACGGTATTCCGTGATTGGTAACGGTAACCGTACCAATAACAGCCCTATTCTTAATTGTCTCTCGGGCTCCCAACGCAGCTCGATAATTGTTGATGGGCCTGGCTCAATGAACCCAACTTGTGGTGGGCTGTATAAGATATGCCAGTACAGGGCCTTAAAATTGTGCCCGCATTGGCACGAGCAGATTCCACGTGTCTGCTCCGTCACCTCTCACATGTCAGACTGATCGGGGGTTCTTGAATCGTTAATTCAATCGAGCAACAAGATTGCAACGGAAATTGAAAGCGAGAATGTCAGGATCTTCAGTGGTAGGAGATTCTAGCTCGTGGTCACATGCTCTGGTTAGGATATCTCCATACACTTTCGCCGCCGTCGGCATCGCCATCTCCATTGGCGTCTCTGTCCTCGGCGCTGCCTGGTACTCCTCAGTTGCTTGACATGCTCGATTACATGTATTTGTTGTTAATTTTTTTGTAATTTGGTTTGGTAAGCTTGGTTTTTGCAGGGGAATTTACATCACCGGAAGTAGTTTAATCGGTGCTGCAATCAAGGCTCCTCGTATTACTTCCAAAAATCTCATCAGGTATTGAAATTTTACTAATTGATTATCGTTAGGGTTATCATTTGATTGTTTTTTGTAATTTAGTTGTGTTCTTAGTTTGTTCCGTCCAAAAGGTTAAAGGTATCCGGTTGAGCTATTAACCCTAGAGACGTTTTATGGAGTTAGTTCTCTATTTGTTTTTTTTTATCATAGTTATTCATTGATCTTAAAATGCTTTGTGGATTTTTTTGCAATGAATTTCCTAACTGACTTTGATCATCCTTTGTGTGACTGAAGCAAACATTACGGTTTTCAATTCATATTTCTTTGATGAATTAGATTCAACGACTTGGCAAACTTGGATTTTACTTGTTAGGATTTGAATGGGAAGGATGAGTTGAGTTTTGTTTGTTTAGTGTAGGAACGAAAACGAAAATTCTAATTTTGGATTCAAGGTAAAGGAAATATTGATGGAATTGTGCTTTCTACGTTTATACATCTTGTCACCCTGGTGCTTATTTGGTTGGTGGGAGAATGTGATAGCCGGAGGGAAATGAAATCTTACTTTTTGCCTGGGGGTCAACAAGCATGAATTTTATCAATGATTGTCCCTCTACTTCTTCTCCACTTTGGTAGTAGAAAATGGCATCATGAGCCTGGCTAGTACTTCTGTTCTCACTTCTCAGACAGCCATTTAGTTATTTAGTTGATCTTAGACCATGTGAGTTCAACTTCTTTTTGGCTACAAAACATCTTATTCCTCAGTAATAGTAACCTGAACTAGTCAAGAACTTTGAGAGTTAAAGAACTGTTATGATTTTGCAGCCTCATGAGACTCTGAGAATGTTAGCTAAGCCCACCATCCAAGTTGACATGATATGGTGGCAATTTAACATGAGGGCAAGCCTAGGGATAGTTGCAATTTGCAAAGCTACTTCATTGCAAGTTGCAAGGTAGACGTCAGAGTTTTATTCGAAACAGCTTCTTTGCAATAAATGTCTCTTCGTTCATCTACTCTCCCGGCTATCCCACCATTATGGCAGAACCTTTCTGATGTAGGTTGTTTCACTAGCAATTTATCATCTAGAATTTTAAAAATTAGCCCAATTTTAAATGCAGTATTTCTTTTCATTGTTTTTAGCCCTGTAATTTTTATATTCACATGCAGTTTTTGCCTATTTTATTAACTGAATTATAACTTAAAAAATACATTTTTAAAACGAAAGGAACACTGTGCTTTGCACAGGTAAAATCCTGGATAATTTAAGTGGCCCATCACCTTAAGAATTCAGAAAACCACGGCTATTTTCCCTTGCCACAGACTTTTTTCCTGTTATTCGAACTAGGGTCTCCCAGATGGACTGTTTACCTCTGGGCCCTGGCCAATCCATCCTCTCCCTTGCAGACAACTTAACAATATTTGTTTTAATGGAGTTTTAATGTTATATGACCAGTCTTCAATCTTTGGGTTGCACACAATATGATTTAAGCTCAATAAATGTTACATGTATGGAAATTTGCAGTCATTCAGTTTTGAATTTTAGTCATAAAATCAGAAACATGCAATGATGTGAAGCTTTTGACTTTTATGTTGGTCTGCAATCTGCATTGAAAATAAATTGATTTCAAACTTCATTGGTTATTGTGAGTTCTGGATTACCAGTAGTGGATGGCCTGAAATAGTGAATTTGTTAACTTGTATCTTCTCAGTGTGATCTTTTGTGAAGCTGTTGCTATCTATGGTGTTATCGTGGCCATTATTCTACAAACAAAACTAGAGAGTGTTCCAGCCTCCCAGATTTATGCTCCAGAGTCTCTTAGGGCAGGATATGCAATTTTCGCATCTGGGATTATTGTGGGCTTTGCAAACCTTGTCTGCGGGTTCGTGTTATCTATCACGTTTTCAACTCTGGCAACTCTCTTGCTTTTTCTTTATGACATTTTTGTTATAAGTTACAACTTTTATGTTTCGGTAACAGGTTGTGTGTAGGAATAATTGGAAGCAGTTGTGCATTGTCCGATGCCCAAAACTCCACACTTTTTGTGAAGATTCTTGTGATCGAGATTTTTGGAAGTGCACTTGGGTTATTTGGAGTCATTGTGGGAATAATCATGTCTGCTCAAGCTACATGGCCTACAAACATCTAATATGTTTGTTCTTGAAGATCTTGCTTCAGCCATGGAGTGCCACATCTGTTATGCATTGTGCAGTCCAGAATGAGTTATCTATCATAGTATCATTAATGAAGTATGTATTATATTCTTTTAGGTTGTAAACTGGCATGGTGAGATTGTATTTTGCCCAAATATCCCGTGCCGCATCTGCAGGTTTCTATGTTTATAGTTCTTGATAAGGAATCAACAGTTACAGATCCTTTTTACTGAATCTATATGTGCAGTGATATCGACCAAAACAGATCAAGTAAACACAAGAACTCAAACAATTATAACGGCAAAATAGAGAGTAAGGGAAGAAGAATGACGAATAATTTATCCTGGTTCGGACTTAATACGAGATCCTACCTTCAGCAGCATTGATGTTTAGAGAGTTTACAAGATCAGAGTACAAGAAATAACCCTTACAAGTCTCTTAAGGTTTTAATTGAAAATGGGTGTTATATGCATAATAAAATACTCCAGGGGTGTCATTTTAAAAAAAAAACTAAGTATTCCGCAGCCCAAATTAGTAATTCCCCTTTCTCAAAAATTGTTAGTAGCCACGACGACGGGTAAAGACAAGAGGGCGGAACGAAAAGCGTGGGGGCAAGATCAAGCCGATACCGATTTTGTAGCCGACCCACAAATAGTCAAGGAGGTCCTACGTGGCATAACCCCGCGAATCCATTAGTTTTTTGAATAAAGTCAATAAACTTTTCGGTTTTGTCTCTCTTGGCACAAGCTTCTTGGGCAGACACCTCTCTCTCTCTTCCTCTCGCGCTACCAGGAGAGTCTTAGAGAGAGAGGAAAAAAACTAGTTCTCGCCTACCGGAATCTGGAATCTCCGGTGACCTCTCTGCCCGGACTCCGGCTCCGGGAGTTTCCTACATTCTCTTCCTCTTTTATTGCAGCTTTATTGCGCCAGGTCTGTTCGCATCATTTTTTGGCTTTGTTGTTTATGTATTGTTGCGTGTCTGTGAACACAATCGCGTATAAGTGAGAACGTCTTTGGTTTCTGCTTCGATCGGAAATTGCGTTTGGTTTTAGCGTGTTCGAATGCGTTTTGATTACGTGCATGCAGATTTGAGACCGCCGATTCTGTTTGGTTGTCGAGAAATTTCGAAAGAAAATAAAATATTTAAAGTTTAAATTTGTATGACTCAAAGTGATGCATGCAATGATGATGATTTAGTTTCTTGAATAAGACTAGCCATTGAAATCAATTGTGCCTGCGGAATTGCATGATGATACTTCATCAATAATGGATGTTTATTGTTCATACAACAATTGCTTCCACCAATGATTTGAATCCATTTTTGTTCCGTTATGTTTTTCGAAATTCTCAAGCGCTGTTTATTAGATGCCAAACAGGTCATTTCAGGAAAGTATTGGGGGTTTAGTGATTGTTTGATTGTTGTCTTGATGTAATGTATAGTCATTAGTTTGTTTCCGTTTAAAACAAACGAAAAATGCTAAAACTTATGTGATTTTAACTCCCATTCAAGTTTTCTTAGCAATGGAGAGTCTCGGAACTCCCTTCAAGGGAATTATTGGGGATATCAAGGGAAGAGCTGCTTGCTACAAGGAAGATTGGACAAGTGCACTCTGTTCAGGCATTCGGTATGTTTTATTTCATGTTGCAAAGAAGCTACACGCAGGGAACTAAATTTTATTTTCTTATAATCCTATGCCACTTAGTCTAGTTTATTCACAGTCCTTATAATTTGTATCAGGTTGTTGGCCCCTACTGCCTATATCTTCTTTGCTTCTGCTCTTCCTGTTATTGCGTTCGGAGAGCAGCTCTACAGGAATACAGGTACTTTCAGTTTGTTACAATATTTGAAAGATCCATCACTGAAGAGATGGAAATTGGTTTAATTCAAGTCTCTTATATGACAGAACAGCTAATGCTAGAGAGTAGAGACTTCTGCTTCTCTTCTTTTGTCTTTGTAATTTAGTATTTGTGAGAGGGGGAGTGGGCATGTGAAATTAACATGCAAATTTGTACTATTAATTTTTCTATTGAGGTTATGATGCTTTATGAGCCTGAAGATGTTTTTGTCAGATGGAAGTTTAAGCACGGTGGAAACCTTGCTTTCTACTGCAATTTGTGGAATAATCCACTCAATCTTTGGTGGGCAGCCATTATTGATATTAGGAGTTGCAGAACCGACAGTCATCATGTACACTTACTTGTATAGTTTTGCCAAAGGAAGACCAGAGTTGGGACAGCAGCTGTACTTAGCGTGGACAGGGTGGTAAGCTAATTTATATTCTCCCAACCAACCCCACCCCTCACACCCACACAAAAATGTATTTTAACTTTTTTAGGTTCTTGAATTGACAGATGCTGATACTTTACCCATCTCTTATTCTCTTTACATTTTACAGGGTTTGTGTCTGGACAGCTTTCCTTCTTGTGCTTCTTGCAATATTTAACACGTGCACAATCATCACTCGGTTTACCAGGATAGCAGGGGAACTGTTTGGCATGTTGATAGCTGTTCTCTTTATGCAAGAGGCTGTTAAGGTACTTGTAAATCTTGGGTAGTAAGAAAATTGATAAGACAGAAACAGATGATACATTGCGCTAGATATTTTAACTATTTCAACTGCAGGGACTGATAAGTGAATTCAGCATTCCAAAAGCTGAAAATCCAAAAGAAGAAAAGTATCAGTTCCAGTGGCTATATACAAATGGGCTGCTTGCCACTATTTTCTCATTTGGTCTACTCTTCACTGCCAATAAGAGCAGAAAGGCAAGATCATGGCGATATGGCACAGGTACATGAATATTCATGACCATACCACTACATAATTGTTCTTTGTGGGATTCCGTTCAGCTTTTTTCATTTTTTCTTTTCTTTATTGCATTATGTTCAGGATTCCTCCGAAGCTTTATCGCAGATTATGGGGTTCCCTTCATGGTTGTGGTGTGGACAGCATTATCTTACAGTGTACCCAGCAAAGTTCCTTCTGGGGTTCCCAGGAGGCTGTTTTGTCCTCTTCCTTGGGAATCCGAGTCATTGTACCATTGGACAGTAGTCAAGGCAAGAAACTCAGATGATGTTACTATCTTAGCTGAACTATGATAATGATGGTTATTATGTGCTAATCATTAATTGATACTCTTCTATTGCAGGACATGGGCAAGGTCCCAGTTCCATATATTTTTGCTGCCTTTATACCAGCCATCATGATAGCAGGTCTATACTTTTTCGACCATGGTGTAGCTTCACAGATGGCACAACAGAAGGAATTCAATCTAAAAAATCCATCTGCTTACCACTATGATATGTTTTTGCTCGGACTAATGGTATATACCTGAAAATTTGGGAGTTTTTCCCCCAATTTTTGTATCTTGTGTATACTAATATTTTTCTTGTATTCTTGGTTTTAGACATTGATCTGTGGATTACTTGGGCTGCCCCCTTCAAATGGGGTCCTCCCGCAGTCCCCCATGCACACAAAGAGTCTGGCGGTTCTCAAGCGGCAGGTGTGTTATGATACAAGAATAAAGTTCTTTTTTCATTAATATGGACTTCACTTCTTCAGATTCTTACCCAGTGGGAGCAATTTTCAGTTGATCCGAAAGAAGATGGTGCAGAGCGCCAAGGAATGCATTAAACAACACAGAAGCAACTCAGAAATCTATGGACGAATGCAGGCTGTTTTTGTAGAAATGGACACATCTCCAAGTGTAAGTGCTATAGGCTTCTGACTTCTGAGTAGTGTTTGCATTTTAGTGTGAACGTGAAACAATTAAAGAATTTTGTTGCAGACTACTGCTGTAGCTGAAGAATTACAGGATTTAAAGCAGGCTGTAATGAAAAGTAATGATGAAGGGAGTGCGAAGGGAAAATTCGATCCTGAAAAACACATCGATGCATACTTGCCTGTTCGGGTAAATGAGCAAAGAATGAGCAACCTTTTGCAGTCACTTTTTGTGGGTTTATCAACATGTGCGATGCCTATACTCAAAATGATTCCTACCTCGGTTCTTTGGGGATACTTTGCCTACATGGCAATTGATAGTCTCCCAGGGAATCAGTTTTGGGATAGGATGCTGTTGCTCTTCATCACGCCAGGCCGACGTTATAAGTAAGTCCTTCATCTTAATAAAGCATAAATTTCATGATAACTGATAGGAAATGGTGGAACTTATTAAATTAACAGTACAAGACATGTACTAGCTCCTTTATATTGGTTGAATCATCTTGCTTTGAAAGATGATTTTTCATTATAGCCTGGTAGATCTTAGGTGCTCAGTTATCTTTTACCTAGCCGTGAGAGAAACATCTTAGCTCTGAAAATTTGATCATCAATAACGGTTAAAACACACATGCCCGCATTTGAAGAGGATTTTGTTTTCTTTCCCCATTGTATTGATAATAGAAACATGGAAAGTCAGTTAACCTCATGTTCCAGACAAATAGTTCCTGAAGAGCAAATAAATTGGGGCTAATTTTCACTCAACAATTAAACACTATTAATACGTGATAAATCTAGTTGATTATGCAACATATAAGATTAAATTTCATTGGCTTAATTTAATCTGTTTTTATGGTATTGTGTTGGGCAGAGTCCTTGAAGGTGATCATGCTTCATTTGTGGAGTCAGTGCCATTCAAGGCCACGGCTGTGTTCACGCTCTTCCAATTTTTCTATTTTCTGGTTTGTTTTGGGGTGACTTGGATACCAATTGCTGGAATATTGTTTCCTCTGCCATTTTTCTTGCTTATCACCATAAGGCAACACATCCTCCCAAAGTTTTTCCATGCTAACGACCTTCGGGAACTGGATGCGGCTGAGTATGAAGAAATTGCCGGTGCTCCAAAAAGAAACCGAAGTCTCTCTATCAAGGTAAAAAATTCGGTTTTGTCCCATTCATGGTCAATGCACACTTCTAAGAACATTGTGCCCTAGTATGTATAAAAAAGAATCAGCATCAATATCATCTCGACAGAATTCATCCCCACGTTGAATTTCTGCTTGTTTGGTTGTCTGCGAGGTTTCTCGAGAGAAGATTTCATTTTTTAGAATTAGGTTTACATTTGATGTTGTTTTGGTTCATTACATCGGTAATTGTTCTCATCCATGGTGTGTGCTACCTTGTGAACAGGACAAAGATACACCTGATGCACGGATTGAGGCAAGTGAAGATGAATTCTACGACGCTGAGATACTGGACGAGATGACCACCCACAGAGGCGAGCTGAAACTTAGGACTTTAAGCTTCAATGAAGATAGGATGTATCAGGTAGGGCTTAATTAGTACCTCTTGAAAATGGTGCTGCAGCACTATGGTAATTATTATCACTATTTTCACCGCTATGATTATCAATATCCCCATCATTGTGGTTAGGGAATCAATGTACGCTTATACTAGAATGTGGAATCATTTGCAGGTTCATCCACAAGACGAGGTCCGAACATCAGGAGGGTCATGATGACAAAGCATTAGGATTTAGTGAGTGCTCCTTCTATATTTAGGAAAATTATTATAGTCCTCTCCCCGACCAAAAGACCATAGGAAACAGGATACTCTGGGTAGAAGTCTTAAAGATGTTGCCTTTACTTATATATCTGCGAGCCAAGATAGGAAAAACAGAAACATGTGTTCCTTAAGGGGAACAAAAAGGAATAAGGAAGCTGCTGCTCTTGTTTTCTTTTTCCTACATTAGGTAAAATCAGTTAGATTAACAGCCATTCATCATCTGTTTTGAGTGTTTTGCTTCCAAAATAAGAGAGAGGAGTGAGGTGGTGGAAATGGAGATGAGAAAAATAGGGGATGTGAAAGAGAGTGGGATGTGAGTTTGACAAAGGGTGTGTCGTATATTTTCTTACAGAATGATCAAGTATATTTGTACAAAATTTTGATTACCTATAAGAAGTTGAGAATTCGTAGATTTCTATCCATGATTGTTGAATCTGTGATATGTATAGGCTCTTTCTTTGCATTTTCAATGTCCTCTTAGCATTTCAATTGGCATTTTTAGTCATAGAGTTTCATGTCAGACTGGCTCCAAAAGGTTAATAACTGGAAGCCATGTGAAACAACTGGAGTCTAGAGCAGTGCATTATGCAAATATGGAGATTTGAAGTAAAACCCAGTTTGATAAATCGTGGAGTGAAGCTGAATTCCTATATCAAAAAAAGACCATCGCGCACAGCTCATTAGTTATAGTCCTCTTGTAGGCCAGTTACATGGCAGTTGCTGCAGGTCGTTAGAACCCGGAAAAATCAGTTGGTTGGCCCTTCCTGTGTTATAAGCGAGAAGAAACAGGGGAAGACATACTCATTGTACGACCATCTTCGTGTTTACGTTTCAAAATCGCACCCCCGTTCGGTTCGTCGTTGCGTAACGTTTATTACTGTTGCGTATGCTGTTACCCTTGCCAACGATCTGGGCCTAAGCCACCAGGGTGCTCCAAACGCGGGGGCGGTCCTCCCTCGCAAGCGAACGAATACAAACGTGGCTGCTCCAATATCAACCGATGCGGAACCAGTTAAGCTCCAGAGATCATCCCAAACGCGGTGGCGGTCCTCCCTCGTTATTCTTTACTTTGCTCTTTGTAATCAAACTTCCGTAAAATCTAGGTAAAATTTAGAATTTTATACTCTGAACTGTATAAGCGTCAGAGATCATCCCAGAGATTGGGGGTGATAATGTAAAATTTATCACAATGTCATGAAATTGAAAATGTTGTTTTTTTCAAATGATGTTATAGTCGAAGATTTTCTTATTAAAGTTGTAATAAAAAGACATTAATCAATAATGTTAGGTAGCTCATATAATGGTATCTCAATATTCGGAATCAGCGCATAAAACGTTTTCTAGTAAGATTTATTGTCGATGAGTTTTATCGGGTGAATCTTAATTCTATTATTTTTTTAAATGAAATTTCAAAAATAATGAATTTTAAATTGTATTTTAAAAAATAATAAAATCTATGAATCGGGACTGCATTGTTAGTTGAAGTCATTTCATTAGTTTCAATGTACATGGTGATGAAGAAAAAAGCTAAAATGAGATTACAAAGTGCTCTTGCAAATTATGTGTTAATTGTTGATTTGCCCATTTCAACTACCAAATATTTCACTGGTGGTTGTATAAAATTGTAATTAAAGTTCAGACCTTCGGACGGCTTGCAGTGCGAAAGGTGAGAGATCTTGAGGAAGAAGGGGTTCAGAGCTTGTCTTTACGTTGGGCCGAGCTGCATCACGGTCTGTTGTGAATTACTGAATTGGGCATTTAGTTTTGTTAAAGGGCTTTGCTTAATTCTACTATCAAGAACTGTTTGGGCTTGTTTTCGATGGGCCATGCGGTGAACTGGGCCGTTCTAAAGTTGAAGCCCAATACTGGGTCACGGCGTCACACCAATGGGTTATGCTTGGTCAAGCTTAAGCCCAGTGTTTGTTAGTAGTACTTATTAGTACTTCACTACTTTGGTAGTTGCCTTTCAGAATTGTCTTAAGGCGGCTTTAATTTGGGCCGGGCTTGATTGCAGCCTTTTGTCTTTTGGGCTTTGGAGTTATTAAAGGGGCTTTGATTAATTCCGTTTATCATGGCTTGTTTGGGCTTGTTTCTGATGGACCAAATGATACACTGGGCTTTTCTAAAGCCGAAGCCTAATGCCTGCTCATGGCGGTGGATTATGCACATAGGCATGCATAGCCACATGATACGAGTAAAGTGGTGGGCGAAACCGTGGAGAGTAGCGTTTCCGAAGTCCCGAACTATTTCCAGTTCCAGATTTTTTCCTTATATCAAAAATCCACACCCCCATACACGTCAATAATATTGTCCATTTTGAGTTATTTAATTTCTGTGAATATATCAGAACCACACGACTTTGTATGAATATACTTATATATATCACTCAGTTGAGACTTACCCAACCATTTTGGAATATATGGTCCTAACACTTCCCCGTACTTGTGGACTGAGTTATATATATCACTTGGTTGAGACTTACCCAACCATTGTGGGATATATAGTCTTAACACTTTTCCGTACTTATGGGTTGAGTTATGTCCAGACTCAACAAATGGAGTAGAGACTACGTCCAATAAGGCCAAAATATTGCCCACTTTAGGTTATCCGATTCCTGTGAATACATGACGTCCGCACGACTTTGTTCATCCTGAGCTCAGCTACTACAAGCCGAAGTCCAATTCACTGAGCAAGCTCAACAATACAGGCCGAAATCCAACTCAATAGGTTCAAAAAATGCCTTGATAACATGTACGGATAGGGTTACCCATATCGACCACTCGATTGGGACTTATCCAACCGATGTGGGATATGTAGTCTTAACATGTTATTTCCTTGTAATTTGCTTCAGATTAGTTACCATCAATAAAAATTCAATAGCACAAATTTTAAAAAATGAAATAATACTGTTTTTCCTTGTGGTGTCTGTACATAAAACACAACACAGAAATATACAGCTTTTCACTATTTCTTGCTTTCTATGTAACTATGTTAACTCGCAATTGTTTATACCTATGACGCCCTCTTCATTTTCTCCACCATTTACTACACTCATTCAAAAGAATGTATGTATATCTATAGACGTGTATTTATGCAATTCAATATCTTGTAGAACAAAGAATATCCCCACCTTTTGGTACTCCCTCAAGAAGGAATCCAAGTGTCTCATACTTTTATTTTCCATTATCACCAAGGAGAACTAGTTCATCACCATCTCTAATGAGCTCTATATCATCAATTTCAGCTCCTACCTTACTTAAAATTTTCGTAGGAGTTACTCCAAATTTTTTGGCACCGATATCAAGTAATTCTTGAATTGACTTGGGTAATAGAACAAGCTTTCTTGCAGCTTCATCTTTTTCAGGGCAAGTGAGAATCACTCTAGCTGAATAGCCACTCAAACTCGGAAAACCGGCAAAGCCACAAGCAGATGCAGCGGATTCCTTTCCATCTGCACAATTATAGCTTCAACTTCTAAATAAAATTCTAATACCATAGAAGGGAAAAAAAAAATGTTAGAGAAGCATGCTCACCGGCATTGGCAGCTGACATGATCCCAAAGAGAGAATTGCTGAAACAATTAGCTGGTTGTCTCTGGTGTGCATCAGACCAAGTCACTTCACGAACAGCTGGCATGAAGTCGTGGGAATATGGCGGTATCGTGGGCTCGCTACTGTACTTGGCAAGGCGCTTTCCAAGATATGGCACTCCATGCTGGTTGGGGATTGTGACAGCTGGAGGTTCTTTTCTCTCTTGTCCAGTTCCGAACATATTTTGAATGTCTTCATGGCCCTGATGATCTGCCAAAGCCCTTGGTGTCCATCCATGGATATCTGGTTTATCAATGTCAGCGCCTTGGTCTAAAAGGAACTTAACTATTTCAGGGTTTCCATCACTAATTGCCGTATGAAGTGCTGTAGTTCCACTTGTCGTAGGCAGTGTTACATCCCCTCCATAATTGACAATGTCCTTGAGCAAATCTAAGTTGTTTTGCTCAACAGCAGTTGTCGCAAAGTGACCCACATCACCCGAAGTAATTGTTGCCCCATTGTTTAGAAGAAGTTTAATGGCAGATTCATGCCTCCCCATTATTGCCTCCCATAAAGGAACATTACCTTCTGAATCTGCAGACATAATTAAAGCAATGATCTACATCTATTCTTTACAGTTGATGACTTCTGATCACTAATTTAGGGCTAAGAAATTATAGCAACAAATGCACAGGATAATCATGTTGACATAGCAGAATTTGTTCCTAGAAATCCTGTTTCTCAATTAAAATGATAGCATATTCCTAAACTAGTATAAGACATGTGTACACATCGGCATGCTCTATGTGGAAGGGTAGCCTGAAATTTTAACACAAAATGATAGGACATGAGATCTTTTAGACGTTTGCGCCAAATTCAGTAATATAGATGGAATGAAATCATGAATAGTTTAACTAAATTGTCGACCTATGACAAAACACAGTTTTGAGATTTTGTCACAGGAAAAAAAAATGTGCCATTGCTCACTTCAGAAAGAAAAGCAAGTACTCAACGATTTCATGAATTTTGTCACAGGAAAAAAAAATGTGCCATTGCTCACTTCAGAAAGAAAAGCAAGTACTCAACGATTTCATGAATTTTCTCAGCAGTGTCCCTCTTCTCTTTTAAAAATCTCCCGCCTGAATTTTCTGACCTTTCCACATCAGGGCATTCACACGCTATGTTTTACATATCCAAATCATCTTACAGGATTTTCCTCATCTAATCTTCAACTGGTGTTACCCTGACCTTAAGATCAAATATCTTCATTTTGTCTTCAATGTTTGGTAGTATAGTCCCATACTTATTTCAAAATTTCAACATTCTGATATCTACTTACAATTTTCAAAGGCAAAATAATTAGAGTTTAATATCACAACTGTAGAAGGGGCATTGAATTTACTAGTAATTGAGGGAATACCTCTGCTGTTTGGATCTGTTCCATATTCCAGAAGTAGAACAATACAATGTTCACTTCCTCTGGAGGCCGCAATATGCTGTTTCAATAACAAGTATTAACTCCCAGTTGTCTATCAAAGAAAACTTTTTTGAGACAAAAATGACCCCTTCCCTCCGGCCAATCTTTTATGTGTGTGTATGTATGTCTCATATGTCTATATATAATGAATAAACATGCATTACCAGTGCTGTTCTCCCGTTTTTATCCAATTCATTTGGATCTGAACCCCGTCTAAGCAACTGATGCAACAATAAATCGTCGCCTCTCATAGCTGCAAAGCACAAACTGAGAGGCACGTCCATTCTGCCATGAGCCAGCATGTACTCTGTGTGCGCCAAAATTCCTTCCATCACGGGATCATTTGATTGTTTCAGATGCTGCATTGATAACAACACCAGTGGGTGATTTTACATATGCATCTCTTTATTTAGTCAATAAGGCTGTTTTTATTAAATTTTAAACAAATAACAGGAATAAAAAACCAATAATATCAGCAAAGAAGGTATTCATAATTCTGATTTTAACGTGCTATTCTGCTGTAGAAAACTGGCAAAACAAACATAGAGCATCAAGTAGAATATAACAGAGGAACCTGCCTCCATTTCAGTTAAGTACGTTAATCTTTACATCAAAGAGGCAAAGTTTCTGCAGAGAACAATGGTTTTTGTTTCAAGTCATGTTGTTTTTATATCATTATTAGCGTGAGAGGAGAACAATGCTATATGATATATATTAGATGCATAGTGCCTATAGTATTCGTCTTTAGATACACTCAAAGAAGTAAGATTCAAGGTCCGTCAATGCCTACATGTAAAACTGATCAAACATAAGCATAAGATACAGCTCTAATAAATGTAGTAAGCCTGATCAAATAGTAATGATAAATGAACTAATAGACGTAAACTTATAAATGTCGATTAGCTACAACAAATTCTACCAAGCTTCTTTTTTTTAACAGAGATCCAACAATTAAAGAACTGAAAGAGAGCATTTCCCTACTCTATTATGATAATCGTTGGCTGATTGTGACAGGACCATCCATAGATGAAAGTAACTAAATTTATAAATACTTTCCATTATAAGGAAATTTCGAAAAGGGTAATACTTCCACTTTCTAAACTACAATAACTAGGATAGCCAACCAATTGTTGAATACACACAAACTTGACAATTCAAAAAGAGAAAAACAAATAAAAATCTCACAGTAATATTAAACCTGTAGAATGAAGAAAGCTGAAGACAATAAAACAGCATTTATGCGCACATGCACTCACACCTGAAGGAAGTCCACTAGTTCGAATGATGAGTCATTAATTACTTAATTTTACTTGAATTAGTGCAAGCGAAGATGAGAAAAAGGGTCATTAGTTTAGCAATGTGTCAGAAATTTAAAGACCTGAAGTAGATTGTTCATGATTATTGTCCCATCTCCAACATTTGACCGAACAATGTTGAGAAAAGCAGTACGGCTCAGACGCAGCAGCTGACTTAATCTTTTGGTCCGAACCGTGAATAACCGTGGCGTGTAACACAGAACCCCTACCTCACCCACAACATCTCCAGTCTTTGCCTCACAAACAACCTGCAAGAATCCATTGCAAATAGCATGCTTAAATTTCATGGTAAAGAAGCTTTCCACATCCCGAGAAAGTCAACCACTGCAAAGGAACAAACTATGAAAATGTCTATAAGGCCAAACTTACTTCTTCCATGCCATTCTTCTGCACAATAAGTTCCTGTCAAGAAAATTTAAAATAAGACACTGCCCACTGTGGGATGACGGTGCAATTAAAACATAAAATGACAAGCAAACACATTTTCTAGAGATCGGATGGAAAAAAAATTCTCCAAGCAACCCTTAGTTCTCTTTTCATTTATAGTGAGAGATTAACTTCTGACATTCTCAGGACTGTATACCCAAACAAACACATTGTAGAAGTGGGAGTCAAGTTCTTACCACAGCACCAGTAACCAATATGTACAAGTCCGAGGGTGTTTCATTCTGCAAAATCACATCTTCTTTTGGAGGAAAATATTCAGCCTTCATCTCTGAGACCTTCAAGAATTTTTAAAACATTTCAAAAGTACATAACAAGGGGGAAAAAGGTGGTCTAAATAGATACAAGATGGCCTGGCACATCACTATTGTCTTGTGGAAGGACAATACTTCTAAGCATGAACATATACAGTAATGTTCTTTCTTTACATTGTTGTTTATTGGCCAAGAAGAACTTTTTTGACGAGGATAGAATAGTTATAGTGGCATTACCATTTGGAACAGCAAGTCATTTGACACTCCACGAAACAAGTACACCTTATCAACGAGGGAATAGAAGAGATAATGTGAAATGCTTGAGCGGATAGCTTTAGGAAGAGTATCAACGGTCTCTTGCTGCTGTAGACCCTCTGAGTCAGTTCTGTACTTTAAACACAAATGAGCAATCATTTGATCTTGCAGACGCACAGGTAGTTGGTTCCTTTGTGCGAAACTGGAAGCAGCTTGGATAGTGTCTCTCTGCAATTTCAAATAAAGGAGTTCACAATACAACAAATGGAGTTGAAAGCCAAAAAAGAGCGTGAAAACAGCCATATAGATGTAAGTTTATGGCACAGTATTTCATGATAATATTTCTGAAGTGTAACAGTGATTTGGGACCATGCATATAAAGTTTGAATAGCTCTTAACTACTGGATAGTGTCTGCTATGGGTGTTGTATGCCAAAGTGACAATATGTCTTGGCAGGAAAAAGGACAAAAAAAAAAAAAAAAGAGTTAATGGACGGTGATTTAAAAAAATATATAATATTTAAGGGCTTAAGTTAGGTAAAGACCTCAAGGGTAAACTTTTTAGTGAAAAAACTTAGAACAATAGCTCTTTTTCCTTGTAGCTTAAAGCAAGCAGTAAAAAAAATAGTAATTCACAAAGTTATTCTTCAACATAAAGGAGAAAAAGAAAAGCTGCTACACAGGCAATAATCTTTTGGCATTTGATAAAATTACTAGCTGATTTGAGATGCAAAATTAATCTTTTGCAATTTCAACTCCAGGCTAAAAGTCAAATCATCTAAATTGGTGTCCTAACTTCCATGTTGGAAAAAAACTGCTTCTAAAAAAATATACTTTCCAAAGACAAATAGACAATCTTGCAAACATTGTGAAGTTGCCACCCAATGGCTTGTAGACCAAAATAGTCATGCTTGTTCAGACTTCAGAAAAATGAAGATCATCAAAATAGAAGGACAGACATTTACTCACAAATTTCCTCGTTCGACTAGTAGCATGAACTACCAGGTTTGTCATATTTCCAATCAAATACGCTGTCAGTCCAAGATTGAACAACATAAAGACGGTGACAAACGCCATCTCCCTAGTATTTACAGGATGGAGATCACCATATCCAGTGGTTGTGAGCGTGCTTATAGACCAGTAAATAGATGTCACATAGCGGGCCCACAAACTCTGATCTTCAAAGTTTTCCTTGGAAAGCGCCATAAATGTGCTTTTTGGGTCATGATAATTATCGGCAAGAAAGTAGCAGAAGCAGGCAGCAAAATGAACAGTAAAAAGAGTAACCTGTATGGACAATATTGGTTGGATACACTGAAGAGGAACTATGTTCAGAAAAAGACCAAATATTTGTAATGAAACTCACACATATAAGCTTTGAACATCGAACCCAAAAGTAGCTGTAGTTCCTATCCTTTTCCAATCTGAAATAACAAAGAAAAAGTATACCATAATGCCAGCGGAATATGGGAGAATGAACATAGCAAAGAAAGAAAACCAAACATAAGCCCATTCATTTTCCATAGCCAAAGAAAGTAGCACCAAGAAAATGATATCCGGTGCTTTACTGACAACGCCAAGTGACAAATAGAATAGGGTTTATTAATTTCTATAAAACATTATTATGTGAGAGGAAAGGAAATAATCACAAAGTGTAATTGTGTAAAACACTTTATGATCAATTAATGGACTGAACAACAGTTTATTACATTATTGAGGATACTAAACATAAGTACCATGGTTGTAATTTCTTAATAAATAGAAGTAGCCGGAAAAATAATGAAACTCCCATTATACCTGGAGAAAAATTTGCTGACTCGCCGAAGACGCCAGAGACGAAGCATATTGAAATATCCATAAGGCTGAAGAAAATGGGGCAGTATTCTTCGAGCAAGTTCAGATGGGATAGTGGAGATAACATCAAAAGCCAACCAGGTTCTGGCATACCTTAAAGCAATTTTTTTATGATCCTCGACCAAGAGATAACTAGTTTTATCGAGGTATGCAACAAAGAAGGTCAAAACAATGTCAATGGCAAAAAATCCATTGACCACATTATCAGTTATGGACAAAGGTCCCTTTGGTGCTTTGAGGAATCCAAATTCAAACGGACACACCCATGCTGTGTAGAAAACTAAAAGGACCAAAAATGTATCCCAAATTCTGCAATAACAGTGTAAGTTCAGTTACATGGATTAAACTTCGAGACTTCGAGTTAATGCAGTATATATACATAAAATTGGACGACTAAAAAAGTACAAGCCAAAAAAAAAACAGAACTTCATTAACACTATTATCTAATCAATTCAGAGACCAATTCGGTATGAAAAATATTATTTATCAAAAAAAAAAAAAAATGGGAATGCTAGCTATTAAGTGGAAACAGAATTGTGTGATGATCATTCTATCACCCCTAAGTAGAAACAAAATTGTGCAATAATCATCATATAACATTTATATTTTTCTATAAGCATTTGAGACTGCGTTTGGAACAGATTATTAAGGGAAACATGTAAAAATCAACCAAAGGGGAAAAGGGGGGTCAAAATAAGCAATAGATGCTGCCACTGATGAAATTAGTTGGTTCCCCTGAAATCACATAAAGATACATTTGTCAAATTAGGAAAGAAACATATGATATGACTAACATTTTCCCAGTTTTTTCTCCAAAAATCTAGTGAGTTTTCTGGGCTTAAAATTCAGCGGGAAGACCCAATCAGGAATAGAACACCAAGCCAACGAAGTGGGAGGTATATGAAAACCTAGGTTTTCCCATTATTATCCAAATCAACAACAGTAACTCCTCCTCAATCAAATCATTAAATCCAAATTGTATTAAAACAAGTCCACATAACAAAGTAACATTCATCCCAAAACAGAAATTACATTCGCAGTTAATGTTACAAAAACTTAACGAACCATGGAATTAAGAACCTGTAACGGGGATCGAAGGGGGAGACAATGTAGGGGCGAGAAAGGACTGTACGATTACTACGAGCGGTGGCGCCAAGAGAGGGTAAAATCCCGGCGCTGAGGCTGTACTGACTGCCATCGTCCCTAGACATAACTTCTACATCAACCACACCGCCTCCGCCACCGTCACTGACTCTTCCACATAGCAACGACGATCTCCTCTTCTTCTGCCCCATTTTGCGCTCTCTCTCTCTAAACATAGTTGTTGTTCCCTGACTCCTCCACGAAGACGCTTGTCCAGGACCGAACCACAAACACCACTCTCTCTCTCCCTCTCCCTCTCCCTCTCCCGTCAATGTATCGATTGATCCATCTTTTGCTGAGCCGGTGATGAGAGAGAGATATTGTTGTTGTGTCCAGTGCGTATGTGAGCGCGTTCTGCCTGTTTATAGTTACGAATTCTGTCTGTCCCTCCAAAAAACAAGGTTCGCCTACTTGAATTACTGTTGTGCCCCCGTTCTATTCTCTTTTTTACTAATTTTATTTTTAAAGTGTCATTTTTTTTAAATGATGGAATAAATCTTTAATTGTGTGAAAGTGAAATATGACTATTTTTTTATTATAGGGAAAGGGATGGGAAGACTCGAACTCGAGATCTCTATAAGATATCACATATATGAGTGTTATCTGAATTACTCATATATGTTACATTTTAAGTAATATTTGGTAAATGTTACGCGGACCAACCATTTCAGGAATATTTAGGATTTTAATCAATAATTTTTAGAAATACCCCTCATTTATGATAAAAAAATTTACCCTCATTTAGGTTTGGATCTTGAGATGCAATCATGCAAATGGATTGAGATTTAATTGACCAATTTGAGTTTTTTATTTGGGCGTTTCTCTAAAAAAAAATTTTGTTTTTAGATGCAAGCTTATGCAAAATAGGGCATTTATGTAATTAAATGTAACCACTGAGGATGTTTTAGTCAAACAAATACTTGCCACGGCTAGATATTTCATATATATGGTATGTTACCAATGTGTTCAAATTTCAAATGTTTATTGCCTTTATGGTTCTATGGTCGAGACTTGTTATCTCATATTGGATTGACAAACCCAACTAAGTAATATATGAGTAAAAATCAAGTATCTCTCACACAACAAACGTGTTTTCTAAGCCTAAGTATTATGGAGACGATTCAGGAAAACAAATCCGTGTGAACCCGTGAAATAGAGCGAACAATATTTGTTAATGTGTTTTGGTTTGGATTTTTAACAATGTGTTCTTTCTCCACTAGGTGACAGAGAGAATATTGAGATATGTTGCAAGGCTGCAATTCAATTATAACGATTACATTCTTACAATTCATTTTTAGGTCAAAAGAATCATAGCAACGAAGACATGAGGTATATATATAGGTTCGAGTTTGACCACTTGTTACATTCCACACATATACATGAGGGATATATATGTACATGCATGTCATGTAGTGAAAAGTATATATTCTTGTGGTCACGTGCTTAGCTTTGGCCTAACTTATCATGTTGTCAGATTGGAAACATCTGTGCCCGCAGGTCTGACGGCTCGAATTTAGACCCATATTGAAAGTTCAAAAGACAGGTTTGTATGGTGTCGTTTTTGGTTAAACAAATTATAGTGAAAGTAATGATCAAGGTATATATATCTGTAGGGGTGGCAAAAAATCGATTCAAGGTCGGTTTCGGATCGGGCAACAACATGTGTTTACGAAATATTTACATGTCTAGACCTAACTCGGATTTAATTTCGGACGTACTTAATTGACAAAATCCATTTTGGTTTAAATCCGGACAAGTAAATTGGACAATAACCTAATCCGGGTTAGGGTTCAGACAAGTAAATTGAACAAGATTTATGTATTTGGACTCATACCCGACTTTAAACTGGATAAATTTTTTGTGTTTGAACTCAAATTTCAAACATATAACGTATGTCCAAACTTAATATAATACGGGTCGGACAAATTCGACCATCCAAACCGGACAAAATTTTACATCCCCATATATATGTTCCAAGGCAACCGCAGGTGTGATGTTCTTCTTTCTTGAGACATTCATGGTTTGCTCTTTATGTTCTTTCTACATGGACGGAGGAAATGTGATTCTTCTACACCATGTGAAATCTCATCTTCTTTTTTGTCTTGGTGTCGTCAAAGGTGTGGTCTTAACCGGGAGATTTGGGTGCTAAATATTTAATGGCCACAATATATTGTTAAAGCCATGTCTCAAGAACACTCATTTTGGACCATACAATAGTTAATTGGAGAATCATAGAGTTTGATGCTTTGAATGACATTTAGCATTATTTAAACAAGAGAACGTTAAAATATTAGCATGCATGAATGTCAATGAGAGGTGGTTCGATTGAAAATCGATTAGGTTATGCATATGTACGTTCAAAGTTCGATTCCAATCAAAATCATATTTCTCAGTGATATTTCAAAAAAAAAGAAATGCATGTGAATGTCACAAAATTTAAACTTTAAATTATGAATGGGTGCTAAAGATGCATTGAATTTTAAGTGAGAGTGTGTTAAGAATTTATCTCATATCGGATTGATATAACTCAAACGAATAGCATGTAAGCAAATGTCCAGTCTCTCTCATGCAACCAACGTATTTTTCGAACATAAGAATCAATGACGATGACTCAAGAACAACAAAATCATATTAATTTGTAGTGTTTGGGTTGAATTTTCTAACAACGTGTATGGAGCCGCGGGCCCGTAGCACCAAATCTGTTGACACCATTCATTTGGTGTAAGTGCGACCCCCATACGTGATGGGACTTGCACGTGAATGATGTTAGATGAATCCGCACTTTAAATAAAATATGGGATACCGCACCTGAAAACCGTTCTTATATAAACGTGTAAAGTTTAAAAAAAAAAATGTCAACAGATTTCCTCTCGTGGGCTCAATTGTGATGGGCTAGCATTGTTGGGCATATCAAAACTACCACCAGAGTTCCAGGCCCAAGACCAATAGTTAGTAGGTTTGCCTCTGAATTCGTCGTTCACGGTTCACCAACCCAAAAATCTCGCATAGATCAGATAAAATAAATTTAAAAAAAAAAAAAACAACAAATAATCGCAATTAATAATCGACACACACTTGAAGAGTATTCCAGGAAAACCGAGAGAAGCCGAGGCAAGACTACCGCAGCCAGAAGTAGATAGTTGCAGAGGGTGAGAGAGAGAAGGATCGACCAAAATGTCGTCGTTTCTGCAGAAAATCGTAGATCCGAAGAAGAATCCTTTGGCAAAAATGCACATGAAGGCCGTATCCACGCGTCTCCGCCACTACGGTTAGCTGTTCGAACCCTAATCTTTTTTTTCTTGTTCTGGTGCACTGTAGGAATATATACGCAGGTTAGTTGTAGGTGTTGATTTGTTATATGTATTGAATCGGCTGTTAGGGCTTAGATACGACGATCTGTACGATCCGTACTACGATCTGGATATTAAGGAGGCGTTGAATCGGCTGCCCAGAGAGATTGTGGATGCTCGTAATCAGCGCCTCAAGCGCGCCATGGACCTCTCCATGAAGCACAAGTACCTTCCAGAGGATCTTCAGGTGCATTTCACTACTCTTTTTCGCGTCGATTCGTTCGTTGGTGTTTTGTGGTTGGTTATTCAGAAAAGGATAGGATATGGAAATAATATGTATTAGTTTGTGTGTCTTTTACCATAATTGTTTTTGTGTGCGAATTGGGATGCTGTGTGGACCGAATTCTGTCAAAATTGTGTTGACTACATTACAGGTAGAACGTGTTTGTTCATATCAAGAAACTTTTGTTTGCAAATATTATTGAACGACATCCCTATTCATACTGTGTTGTCTTAGTTAGTTATGTCATATGAGAATTACGTTGATGTGTTTCTTCTTTCTTGTGCGTATGGATATCAAATGATTTGTCATGGTTCTACCATGGCTTTAGTCTGGATGGGATGAGGAACTCATTGCTCTCTTTTTATTTCCCCTTAAATACGATAAAGCATACTGGGGAAATTTGATTGGTTTTCTGCTGATTTCTGCATTTTTATTCCATGGCTATGATCCAGAAGCTTATTTTTTTTCATTACACCTTTCTCCAGGCGAAACAAACCCCTTTCAGGAGCTACCTTCAGGATATGCTGGCTCTTGTAAGTACTCATTTAAAGGGAAAAGTTCTTTTTAGTTTCCAGTCTCTGATCTATATTCATCTATGTCCCGTGGAACTTCCATTAACACCTTTATTATGTTGTACTTGCTGTAACACCATTTAAAACACTTTGTTTATTGAGTTGATGATGACCTCTGGTTCACTGGGTGGTTCCTCACTGCCTGCTTCAGGGCAGGGGTCCTAGAACCCCTAATCCAGAACAATAAAAAAAATGCTTTGTTTCTTGAATGGTTTTTTTTATTGAGTTGATGATGGCCTCTAGTTCAGTGGGTGGTTCCTCACTACCTGCTTCAGGGCAGGGGTCCTAAAACCCAATCCAGAACAATAAAAGATGTTGTGTTTCATGCATTGTTGGTGCGTAATTATTGAAATTCTGAGAAGTATATATGCATTGCCTGTCTTTTAAACTGCTGAGAATTAGTATCACGCTCTCAAAGATTTTTTGTTGACTGACTTCCATGTTTTGAGAAAGCTCTCTTCCCAAGTTTTGCGAATATCCATGCACAATTAGGACATAGGAGTGACGACTGAAATGTTATTTGTCACATGAAGAAGCTCGGCTTGGGATGCATTTCGTGATTTGTTGGCTGTTTCTTTTTCAGTATGCTGTATAAGTGGTTGCCAAATAGCCTTCCTGTTTTAGTTGAATGCCTGAGTAATGTTATGATGACTGATGAGTGAGTTATGCTTTAGGAATAACGGACTTTTGTTTTCTTTAGGAAAAGAAAGTTGATACATGTGGTCTGAAATCCTTTACAATGTTAAACTTTTGCAGGTGAAGCGGGAAAGAGAAGAACGTGAGGCTTTGGGTGCCTTGCCCCTCTATCAGCGCACCCTTCCCTGAGTATATATGCTTCTCCTGTCGCTTATGCTGGTGGGTGAATCTTAGATCGAATTATATGTTTGTGATTGTTACAGAATTTTTCTGCTGTTGACGGAAGATGGGATATGCCTTTCATAGCACTTCTCTAATAAATATGTGACAATATGTTGCCAATTTGCTGCAATAAGCCAGTTTGTCTCCTACTATATGATAAGGGTTTTCTTTTCGGTGTTTGCTTTTAATATATTTGCCCGGGCGAGGTTATGGATCCCAGAAGATGTCATTTTACATCTTAATATTTTTCTTCCTATTAGTGCTGTAGAACTTGAAGATTTTGTTGGTAATTTTATCTTGTCTCCTTTGACATGGCACACGGTTTCTACATATCGAAAAGGTCACTTGTGTTCTGTGACTGTTTAGTAGATGGTTTTTATGGTGAAGACGCTGATCTGTGTGTGCCATTCCGATGAGGAACTCTTGGCAATTAGATAATGGGCTGTGGTTTTCGATATGTGGGTGCAATGAATTGGAATCCAGTCCATTGGGAAATTCTAAAAAATTATTCTCCGTTGGCAATGAGTTTGTGTATAGTGATCAGTACCTGAAGATGGGATCTTTGTAAGGTCACATACCTGATAGTGCAACTCTTGCGTTTCTGTACTATTCAGGCTATGCAATTATTTGTAGTAGTCTCGAGTTTGCCAAACTGATAATGTTTGACTAGTAGTCTTTCCTGTTTTGTTAAAAAATGATTTGTATATGTTAGTAACAAGTTGAGAGGATCTGTTAAGTGTTAGGTTAAACAAGTAGCAGTCTCTTCAATCTACTGAGTTAGTAGTGTATTGCGCTGGACGTGGCTGCGGCTTGTCTTGCCAATCATGGTAGTGACATGACTCCGTCGTGCATCAAAATTGTGCAATTGGAGCTACAATATATATATATATATATAGACATACAGTTGCAGGTACTAGAAAAATCTACAGGTTGATGTATCTTTACCCCAAGGGGACAATTGATGGCGCATCAATGGCCAAAGCAAGCATTCAACAGATAAAATCAAATGGGTAGTTTCTTTGCAACAATTCTTCTTCCTAGCGTATAAGACTCTTTAGTTTCTCCGTTTCTGCTTGTAGGAAATGAAGCATTCGCAAATCTGTGAAGAAAATTAAATGTGTGCCTATGGATCTGTGTCTTGGTAAATGATGACACTTGTCAAAAATGTGACACTTTTTAGAAGTGATGGGAATCTCAGTCATCACAGTAGTGGATGTGTTATTCTTATTCAATCACTAGGTTTTGTGGGTCCTTATATTTACATCAATTAAGTGATAAGATTCACTATTGAGATGTCATTTATTGGGATTCCTAACGTTTTTGAATACCTTTTCCCCCCAACTAATGCTAGGTCGCCATCACATGAACTGGAACAAAATTTGCGTCCACATATCAATCCATTATGGCATGTCTCTGCATAAATGTATCCACGTGCGGCTGCCTTCTATGTTTAGTTTGTTTCATATACCTAACCAACCTCTAGTTAAGTGACTGCTTACATGGGTGTCTTTACCGTTTTATCTATACTTCTACGCATCAAGGATTCGAACCAGTAGATCTCCTTTTTACTGGACACATGAAAACTTTCTTTTTTAAGAAATTGAGTGAAATGAGAAGAAGAATGTGAGAAGGTTTGACATAATCTAATGCAGTTAAGGTATTGTCTGGTCTGTCTGTGCTCAAAGCTCTCACAGTCTTGTCTTTCAAAAGTGCACTCAAGTGTTGTTTTTTTTTTAAAAAATAGAATAGGGGATTCGAATCTTGATCACCAAGATCACACACATCATTCGAACACTTACGTGTGTTTGTGGTGGAGTTGTATCTTATAAACCAAATTATTTAGAATTTTACCAAAAAATGTGGAACTTTTTGGTCTTAAAAAATGGAAGAAAAATGAGTTCCTTCGTATATACAACCACCCCACCACATCTTATGTCTCTATATTTGTAAAAACTCTCTCATTCATATTTTCATAAACTGGCCATGTGAGAAAGACCCCCGCCAGCTTTAATGGGGAGGCTCATCGTTTGTTGTTGTTTGTTTTATTCTGAAATAAGTTCACTTTTTTTTTTCTTTTCTTTCCACTTGACCCTAGTTGTAGTAGGTCGAATACCGCATAGAAAACATAGATTCGATCTAAGGTGATTGGACTTGGATAAACCAAATTGGGATAACTCAGTTGGTTCTCCGCTTCCGACAAAAGTGTATCCCTAATAGTACTTATCTCCGTTCGATTTCGGGTCGAGTCTGGACCAAATTTATCTGTTGATAGGTTGCGCACGTGGCTTGTTCTACCCGAGTTTAGGTCTAGTTCAAGTCGTTTGACTATCTAAAATAGATAAACCCGATGATATCGTTGTCGTTTAACGACACAGAGGTTAGACTTGGATTGACGAGCTTCCATTTCTTTCATAATTCAATGTAAACATGTGCATTTCAGCTGGTGCGTAGATTCATGTGTCTTGATATGGATTTCTGTACGTGTTCCATAAAATCTTAGATCTGGGACAACCTGCAATGAATGCTAGCCACGTTGAGACATTTGTGGAAGGGAGATTGGTTCTTGCCGTTTTCCATTTCACCCCGAGCGAAAGAGCTAATTCGTAATTGACTCTCACTAGACAACTGCTTTTCTCAAGTTGCAACTTTTTTTTTTTTTTATATTCAAGTCGAAATTGAGATTTCACGCAAGTGACACGTTTTCTAAACCTATAAATTAATGATAATGACCCATGAAGAAGAATAAATTCACGTAGGCCCATGGTCTATAACTGATAATATTCTTGGTGTATTTGGATTTGGATTTCCAGCATAACTGACTAGTGTTTTAAGAGAACAGATATATGTGTTTTTGGTATTTTGACATCATAAATAAATATACTTCTTTTTTATATTCAAGTCATGGCAATGTCCACTTTATATTGTGATGGTAAAGATCAGTGTACGTGCACCTCTTGCTTGGCTTCCTAAAGGTGACAAAATCTTGTATATATGCACTAACATGCGATCGATCGAATTGTTCTATTCCAACAACAATAAAATAATTTGTGTTGTTTTCTTGTTAAAGAGCTTGAATGAATGAATTGAATTGAATCATCCGATGAGATTCACATGGGTGCCATTTGATTCCTACTTCTGATGAGAAGATCGAGGTGGTGCCTGTTTCCTTCTCATCCACCAAGCCCCAATATTATGTCACATGATTTCATATACAAAAACAAAAACAAATATTGTATTTTATGATATAGAATTTTGATAAGGAAATTAAAGAAAACATTAGATATTCTCATAAATCTACACCACCATACACATCCATTTCCGATGATGAATATTATTTACATCCCCTTTTTAACTAAGTACACTCTAATAACCCTTTAAAAACACACTAAAGTGGGGTGTTCTTAGTAAAAAATATGGTGTAAATAATGTTCATCATTTCGGATTCAAATTCTCGTCGATACATCGGATTATTCTTACGAATTTGCTCCTCATGGCCCAACCGATCGATGTGGTATCTTTTGGTCTTTTAACAAATATATAATAGTCTTATAGAAGAAGGAGAGTAGGGCATAAGAGTGAATTGAGGATAACTATTGGTGAATATTGGGCCAGATAAAAAACTTGGAAGATACAAAACGGATCATGACTCGATCGGGTTCCCCCTGGAAACCCGGCCTGAGCTCGGTCGTCCACATGCAGATGTGGCTGATATCAAAGTCGGCCCACTTTCATGGCTTAAAAGCCTGTAGGCCCACATGCCTTGTTCTTTGTTGGAAGCCCAGAAACAGGCCACGATTTAACAGTACATTTGGCATTAGGTCACTTTGTGGGGCCCGTTTTTTAGTCCGGCCAGGCCCAGGCCCCCCTCGTGATATGTTTCTTCCCCCTCTGACATCACGATTTCCTCCTTCCCCGCTACATTATGCAGGGCTAGTTTAGTAATTTAGATGCAATCCCATAATTTGGCTTCTACAAATCATAGCATTGTTGTTTTACCAATTTAATGTTAAGACTTGTAATCTCACACCCGATTCGCATAACTCAAACAATTATGAATGTCATATAAGCAAAGTCCAAGTATCTCTCACCGAACAAATGCGTTTTTGGGCCTAACTACAAGGGAGACGACGCAAGAGAATAAATATGTGTGAATCATTGACCTAGAGTGGACAATATTTATTAATGTGTTTGTATTTCTAACATAATACATATAGTCAAAAAAAAATTATTCTTGAGTCACGTATAGGTTTGAGAAAGTTTTATTTTGATTGTCGACCTAACGCAACCCTCATCCTTTATTCAAATTTGAGACCTACTGCAAGAGTAGGCGAAATTTTATGTTGATTGCCGATCTATTTATCGTAACTTTTATCCTCTATCCGAGTTTGGGACCGGTGCAAGCGCATAGGAAATCTTTTACGGTCATTCATTATTAAAAATAAAGGTCAAATTCGTCAATCAACCCCCACGTGAAGACACAAAATGGCATATTCGTCATTCTCTCGAAATCCAAGGTCCTTCTCGCACTGCATCATGGATATAAACCTCGATCTCCTCTCTCACTTCTACGGCCTTCCCATCCCACTCCGCTCCACCACCTTATTTTCTCTCTCTAACCCTCCTTCCCTCCCCCCCTCTCTCTCTAGAAAACCGCACAGAGCTTCCACAATGCGAGGGACCATCATATTGCTGTGTGCGCTCCTGTTCACTTCCTTCCACATCGCCTTCTCTAGAATAGACGGTAAGCCTTTGCATACTTGCACAGTTGCACATTTTGAATTTTGAATTTTGAATTTCATTATCTTCTCCGGTGTCTGGAGAACTACGTCGTACTTGAAGTTGTTTCGTCTACCTAGCTAGTCTGTTTCCGACAACCTTGCTTGACTAGTCATTTCCATAGTGTTGAAGATAATTCAATGTGATCAGAGGGTAGATAGGGAGATAGATAGATTCTGCTCATTTTGGTACGATTGTGCAGAGGAAGTAACATGGTCTGTCATGGGCCTTTGGGTTTGCGATTGGTCCTTTAATGGGCCCAACAGGAACGTGACCAAACCAAACCGCCAATCTCAATAAATACAACCGTAAATCTCAGTAAAACCCTTACCATATATAGTAGCCTGCCCACTTTGTAACCACAGCTAAAATTTGCCCAAAATTACTTGCCATTTATTGTCTTGTTAGACAATTCCGACAAATTATTCAGTGGTCCTGATACACCACGTGACATATTGAATTGTCGATATAGTGTAAAATTGGCACATTTTTTAAATTTGTATTGTAAATTATGTATCTTCATTCTCAACTATTCATGCATTGTCAACAACTGTTAGTGAATTAGCACACCATCCTATTGGTTTTTGTATATGACATAGTGTGCGAGAACCATTGAATAATTTCTCGGCAATTCGCCAATATTTTATTGTATCTAGAATTCTATTAGGTAATCAAAATACGACATATTTGAATTCCTCATGGTAGAGAAAATGAGATTCATAATTTCATTTTTTTTTCCCTTTTCTTTGTCAACAAACAATACAGGGTTGCTGCCAAATGGGAACTTTGAGTTGGGTCCAAAGCCGTCGGATATGAAAGGGACGGTGGTGATCGGCCGGAACGCAATCCCAGAGTGGGAGATAGCAGGGTTTGTAGAGTACATAAAGTCAGGGCAAAAGCAAGGAGACATGTTGCTAGTAGTACCAGAAGGAGCCTTTGCAATAAGGCTTGGGAATGAAGCATCAATCAAGCAAAGAATGAAAGTAATCAAAGGAATGTATTATTCCATCACATTCTGTGCTGCTAGGACTTGTGCACAAGAGGAGAAACTGAATGTCTCAGTCTCCCCTGATTGGGGTGTTCTTCCTATGCAAACTTTGTATAGCAGTAATGGCTGGGATTGCTATGCTTGGGCCTTTCAAGCTGAATCAGATGATGTTGAGCTTGTTTTACACAATCCTGGTGTGGAAGAGGATCCGGCTTGTGGACCCTTGATTGACTCTGTTGCATCCAGAGCTCTCTACCCTCCTAGAGCCTCAAACAGTAAGTACTGGAAAACCCAATTCAAGTTTTTAGTAATTGTCGCTTAGAGCTGAAATCGAGGGCTAATATAATTTTTGGTCACTAAAAATAGGGGTGTAAATGGTCGGTTTTTAGTCGGTTCTCACTATTCTTTTTTGAAAATAACCACCGTTTGATACGGGTTTTTTGGGTAATTTTCATATAGCCATAACTTAAAGAGTTGCCAATTTCTAACTTAGTCACGGAATGTTCAAACTTTGAATCCAAAATTGAAAATTGTTCCAATATGACAATATGCACATGGATAGATTTTTCATTGTTGGAATAGATTCTGCCTAATAGTCTAAAATATACCTGGGTGTGCATATTAGAACAATTTTTAACTTTTGGGTTATCGAGTTTGAATGTTTGACCTGATTAATTCTTTAAATGACCGAAAATTGTATTACCCCATTGAAATTGATTGTTGGGTATGTGAAATTGTGCAGAGAACATATTGAAAAACGGTGGATTTGAAGAGGGACCCTACATGCTACCCAACACAACATGGGGTGTACTAATTCCTCCAAACATTGAAGATGATCACTCTCCGCTCCCCGGTTGGATGGTTGAATCACTCAAGGCAGTGAAGTACATTGATTCCGAACACTTCAACGTTCCGCAAGGACGACGAGCAGTGGAGCTTGTAGCAGGAAAAGAAAGTGCAATAGCCCAGATTGCGCGAACCGTCGTTGGCCGGACTTATATTCTGTCATTTACAGTTGGCGATGCCAGTAATGCTTGTGCAGGGTCCTTGATGGTTGAGGCATTTGCAGGGAAAGACACACTTAAGGTCCCTTATGAGTCCAAAGGCAAAGGAGGGTTCAAGCGAGCTTCGCTTAGATTTGTTGCGAATTCTGTGAGAACAAGGATTATTTTCTACAGCAGGTTTTACACTATGAGAAGTGACGACTTCTCTTCCCTGTGTGGTCCTGTTATTGATGATGTGAAGCTCTTGAGTGTTCGTAAACCATGACTCATGTCATGTGAAGCTGGTCTACATTGATTGCATACCGTACTAAGAGATTCAAAGTTGAAGTCGGTTCCTGTATTAGTATTTTTTTTCTTTTTTTTTTATGGTGATTTTGAAAATAAAAAATATTATTTATCTACGGTTGTTTTTATTTTTGGCAAGCCTTTTGTGTTTTGAGAATCTCTCCAAAGTAGGGTATTTTGGATCCATCCCGATGGAGTAAACCCTCGGGTTCGTACCCCGTATGTTTAGAAAATTCTCTACATGTTTCAGGGTAAGTTGGTTAGTATACTAATATATGGATGATGGAGTAGTAGAGTGATTTGATAAAGTGATCATGTTGTGTATTTTTGGATTTTAGCTGAATAAAATAATGAGGGAAAAAAAAAGTTATTTATTTACGAAATGTAGTTTTATTCAAGTTTACATGCTTCAAGCTGATTAGCTTGTTTGGTGAGCGGGGATCCACAACAAAGCCGCTTTGCGGTCCCGCTCCGCCAAATAAGTGGCGGATGCTAGCGATTCTGTTGACATTATTAATATTTTATTAATAAATGTTTTTATACAAAATTTATTAACGTTGTATTAATAAATCATTGATATTTAATTAATAAAATATTTAGAATTTATACTTAAAATTAATTTTAAGTATAAATTAAATTAAATTTAATTATAAAAATCATAAAATATAATATTATAAAGTTTAAGATATTATAACCCGAGTTTAAGATATATTGAATGTTCAAAGATATTACAACCCAAGTTTAACATATATTGAATATTCAAAAAATAAGCATATAAAAAATAGTTCTCAGTTATAAAAAAAAATGATTGCAGCATTCATAGACCCAATAATAATGCTTTAAAAAACTAGTGTTATCAGACCGCCCCGCCGGTGGCCGGTTCTAATAACACTGAAAACAACACACGGCGAACAACTAGGCCAAAGCCCATTAGTTGGGTTTGTTTATTTTCTTGGTCGGTTTTCCTTAAATGGGTTGGATTTGTTTGGATTATTGCAATTCAGATTCTCAGACATAAGTAACGTTGGGCAGGGGTGGCTTGGTCACTTCATGCGCTAGCAGAAGGAGCTCAGAGACTAACTTGAGCGTGTTCTTCCGTCTCATTTCTCAACCTTATTTTCTGTGGCTCTGCGTCTCTCAGGTGAACCCTAGGGTTTCTCGTCTGCACACACAATCACAATCACACTCATTTTACTCTTAGTTTCAATTTTTGCTAATTTTCTTTCATCTTCTCTCCTTGTTTACGCTCCTGATCCGAAATATGTAGTATCGTATTTGTTGTTTATAATTTCTGTTAAATTTTGCAATATGCGCTTTCAGTTTACATGTAGCTAGCGTTAGTTTGATTTCGCATATTATAGCTCGCCAAGATGATTTGATGAAGGGTCTGTTCTTGTGAGTTGGTGCTGGCGTCACGTAGGGTTTGGGGTTTTGAATTCGTTGTGAGATGTTTATTGTATTCTAAATACTTTGTTATCAACAATCGATTTAGAACTTTGATTCCTCTTGCAAGTGCCCTTCACAGCATTGTTGTGGTTATAGAAATTATACGCAAAAGAACTGTGCTCGTGATCTTGATTTGATCCATAGCAGCTATTACTGTTTTTGTGCATTTGTTTCCTGACATAATTAGTCAGAGAAAGGCTTAGATCTGTAAGAGTTTTTGATGGTTTTTCAAGTGCTTTAAAGGAGCTTGATATATTGTTCCTCGTTAGTTATTGAAATTTTACTGGGATGTTGAATTAGGTTTAAGGTAGTGCTAAGAATATATCCGTTATTGTTTGTCTTGGTGATACTGCTTTGAGCTCTGATTGTTAGTTTTGTCATTATAGTTAGAATATTGAGGAGTTTATTTATCAGCTTGTATAAGCATACATTTCTTTTGCGTTTTATTTGTGGTCACCAATAGCTTGAGCTCTAATAGTGAGACTGGAAAACACAGAGGATGGCAAAGAAGAAGAACACGCTGGTTTTTATGGATATTTCTATCGATGGTGATCCTATTGAAAGAATGGTTTTTGAGGTATATTGTGTGCCTGTGTGGAGATTTGCAATGCTCTAGTCCTGTATTCTTTTTTCTTCACTAATGCTGTCAATGTCTGATTTTTCTTCTCTTTGATTAAAGAGAAATATTTAGTTCATTTATGGGCAATCTTTGATTCTGCAGCTGTTCTACGATGTTGCACCCAAGACTGCTGAAAATTTTCGTTCCCTCTGTACAGGTGACACATGATTGCATAATTAATATTCTGGATTTGTTGTTTTTCCTTACAATAAGTACCTTTTGCGTCAACAATTTGGTCTTTTTTTCCTGATATTTGATATCAGACATCGGCAAATTTAACCCTTCAACTATTTATTGAGAATTTCAATCTCAGGTGAAAAGGGAATTGGACCTAAAACAGGACGACCACTGCATTTCAAAGGGACCTTCTTTCACCGCATCATTAGGGGTTCCATGGCAGAGGTTTGTCACTTAGTATTGCATGCATGAAGATGGTTTTGGCTTTTGTTCTTAGAATTTTGTTAGTGTGGCTTAGAAGTGGTCTCTCTTTTGGTCGGTTACCCTTGTTTGGTGTAGGATACAGGGCTGACGCTCACGACTGCTTTTCTTGTGATGTAGTTTTAAGGTTGTACTTACTAAGTTGTCCAATCAATTTAAAATTTGATAATCTTTGTCGTGTGTAACAGTCTTTTAAACGACGTCTTTCTTGGTATGTGTATTTACAGCTTATGCTTTATCTTGCAGGGTGGCGATTTATTGAGACAAGATGGTATGTATTCTTTTTGCTTTTTTCATTTTATAATTCCATTATTACTTTTGAAGGTACTAGTTGTGGCAAGATCCAAGTCATGACTCAAATTTAGGGTGGGAAATGTCTGAATATATTATTATACGTCTTGTCCTAATGCATTTGCATCTATAATGTAATCCTATCCACTTGAAGGATAATTTATGAGCTATCTATATCTCTTTAATAAAAGTTTGTATCTATAATGTTAGAGACTTGAAATACATTTATCGATGTATGGCTCAGTAAACTTCTTTTTTGGACCCTGATGGCTTGTGATTCTTCATTTTTTGGACCGAGAGCTGTTTTACTTCTGATATTTGCTCTGTTATACCCCTTCAATTTAAACTAGAGGTTGTGATTCTTTCGATTGGGTACCCTATTGGAGTTTAAAAGGTAAAAACATAAACAACTTTTTTAGGCAGGGTTGGGGAACGAGTATAGTTTAGCAGTACCTTCACTTAAGATTCAGTAAAAATACTTCTCTATCTTTTTACACCTATTGAATATGAGCTTCAGTGTTGGTTATTATGTGATTTTGCAGTAGTTGTTGTCATCATTCATCAAAGCTTTAATCTTAATGCTTTAGGGTCAGCTACATAGGTTTATCAGGAAAATAATTTGGGTCCGTTCATCTTGATTCTCTCAGCTTATATTATAGTATCATATTTTGGTACTTCAATTTAATCCCCAGCCTTCCTTTTTTCTTTTTAGCACTTCCTACTTCGGAGTTTTCAAATTTTTGCATTGGAGCTCTAACATTTTATGTTGTACATGCCTAAAGCCATCTGGGATGAACCTCTCATCTTATGTCTTGAGCAGATTTGTTTTATGGATAAGCATTTTTAGAGAGGGAGTAATTTAAACCTGCACCTAACACAAGCTATGAGGAGTAGGGCACCATCAGTGCGACAAGGGCTCCTCATCTCTCAGTGGTCCACTACATCTACCTTAGATTGAGTTTTTGTTTTTAATCCAATCATAATCTTGCTAAATATAATGATTATGAATTTATGATATGTGATCATGCTATATTAATTAATTTATATCATTTTCAAATTGACTAATTGAATTTCATTATTAATTATAAAGATCGAGTTTGTTTTGGTCGATATTTCAGCAACACGAGAGTCTTTAGCTACCATTTATAGAATTAACAGGAGTAATTTTTATTGCTGGTTATGATCAATTAGATTTTAATTTCCTTTTGTAGGTGCTGGTGGAGAAAGCATATATGGGGGGAAGTTTCCAGGTGAGGATATTTGTTTCTGTTCTTTATGAACTGGCAATAGAGTTTTTTTTTTTACTGTTTTCCTTGAAGTAAATCTTAATAAATGACTCTCGGATTTTTTCAATTCTTGATTTGGTTAATGGGTAATATTGTTTTTTTTATAAGCAATATTGTTATTCTATTTCATTATTCTCATTAAGTATATGTGTGTCCTTATGGCTACTGCATCTGGAGGAGCTGAATGAAAACTTGAGAAAATGTATGGCAGGGTGTTTTTACTTGCCCTTCATGTTAGGATAATGCATTAATGTGTCATAGAGTACCTGACTTTTGTTTGCTTCTTCTCTTTGTCCTCTTGGAGGGGTACATCTTTGTAACTTCCTCTTTTTAAAAATAAGTTTCTTTGTGGAATTAGTTATAAAGGTATTTTTTGGTTTCTTTATAAGAAATATTTGCCTTAATTGCCTTTTTGGGCTAATGAACTGTCTGGATACGGGTTGAAAGTTTGCTGATGAAAAAGTGGAAAATTCTATTATTAGTTTGCAGCATATGTTTATTAAACTGCATCTTTATTTCTAGTCTGGAATGGCCATACTAATTTATTGTATTATAAATCATCATATGGTTTTATTCTGCCATTAAAATATTGCAAATTGATCTTTCTGTGCTTAAAATGGTGGAACTGGTGAAGGCATTTAAACGTCTTCCAAGTTTTTGTGTGGTACAGTAATTTTTTTTCATGAATGTAATTAATTCTTCCCATCAATACTTACATTCACCTATTGTTTTTAACTATGTATAAATATTGTAATGATGATGTTTCAGACGAGTCACCCCAGCTAAAGCATGATGGACCTGGTCTACTTTCTATGTCAATTTCTGATCGTGACATTTCTGGTTCTATTTTCGTCGTCACTTTTAAGGCCAGCCATCATCTTGACAGGTTTGTTTAGTTACTCTTCTGTTATTGTTTTTTGTTGATAAGAACTTTCATTTCATATACCGCCTTGTATTCATTTTGATTGCTGTGTGCTAAACATATTCTATATGGCGGTGTCCTTTTAACAGGAAGTATGTAGTTTTTGGTAAGCTTGTGAAAGGAGATGAAGTACTGAAAAAAATTGAAGATGCTGGCGATGAAGAAGGAAGACCAGTTGTAACAGTGAAAGTGATCAAGTGTGGGGAATTCAATGAGGGTAAGGATCCTTAACTATCGACTTTTCTTTGACTTTGAGTGCTTATATTGGTTTAAGTGCTCTTTGAGCATTTATTTTGAATTTCCATTGCCCATTTTGGATGTAGGCTTGAGTTTGAGGAGTTATATTCACCTTTACTTTTTATAATGAGTAACAATCTGTTTTTTTGTATATGTTCTATTTGTAACTTTGTACCAAACTATCAATGTATCCCATTGGTTTGATTATTTATGTGCAGACGTGAAAAAATTAAGTAAACTGAAGGCAGGAAAGGATGCTTCCCCTGATGCCTATAGTCGTGAAATACGGAAGAGGGGAAAACACAAGAAATCTTCAAGAGACAGAAGGAAGAAGAGGAGAAGATACTATTCATCTGATACGGAGAGTTCCTCTGATTTTGAAACAGATGAATCTGAATCTGATAGTGATTCCGATTCATCTTTATCATCATCAACTGATGCAACCTCTTCGAGTGATGACAGGCGCAAAAAGAGGAAGAGGTCTTCTAAAAGAGACAAATATAAGCGTCTCAAAAGAAGAGATAGGAAGCGTGATAAGAAGCGAAAGCGGCATGATAAGAGATTGAAGCACCGATCAAGAAGGTTGGTTTGATTCAATTGGTGGTCCTTTTCGCTTCTGCGAGATTAAAATTGTACATGCTTTGTCCTTTTCTGTTGAGGCGAGGGTTTTGTGATTTGGTTGAAGATAGATTTTTTTGTGCTTGCACCATTATAAGTGGGTTATTTGTGTCATATTGCATACTTGGCATGTATCTGTAAAACATGGCCTTTATTCTACTGTATTTCAATATGTGCTTGGTCAATGTTTCTAACAAACATTTTGTTAGTCTGATCAGTTCCTAGGTAAAAAAGGCCATAATCTGGATAGTTGATGGAGTACTTGGTGTAGTAGACACCATTGTGCATATTACTTTCTGAGCCATTTCAATTCTGTATATATTTTTTTTATCCCTGTTGTGGTATGTTACTCCTTGTGATCTGATATCTTTTCAATGTACTGAAACCTGTGTTTTTCGTTAGGGCCTTGGATGGTCTTTCCAATTCTGAGAGTGAGAGCAAAAGTGGAAGTAGCTCTGATGATGGTCTTGATGCTCAAGGACAGGGTAAAACATGTAAAGAACTTTCACAGAAAGCTGGTATGTCATGTGGTTGGCATTTCTTAGCATATTCCTATTGCTCCTTGTAACTTGGGTCCCAGAAGCTGGTTTATGTTGCTGTTGATTTGTTTGATTTTGCATGTCGTTATCAATCGACTTCTTGTCCTTGATATCGGTTCTTGTTAGTGCTGATACTATTTAGAGACTCATGCTCTGTGTTCTGACATCAACATGAGGTATTTGGTTCAATAGCACTCTGTTGATGCAGGACAGTGTTGGGTCCAAATGTACAGCTTTATTGCCACATTAAATTTGTTTTTAAGTTCCAACTTTTTCGAGGCATTGTGTCTGTTATGTTGAAAGATTGTGTCTGATCTGTGTATTTTTGTGTAACTTTTTTTTTTCGGCACTTTTGTGTTTGTATGCTGTTCTGCAGCTGCGCATCTATCTCTTATGACAGGAGATGAAAAAACTGTTTCTGTACGATGTAAATGGAGAGAGGAAGCAGGTGTTATTGAGAAGGAAAGCAGTCGGTCCCCCAAAGAAAATGGTGAACAACATAGCAATGGCATCGAAGCATATGCTAAGTCTAATGGGAGTACTGATAGACAGCCTGATGTGGTCGATGATCACCCAGGCAAATCTAGGTCTACTCTTCATTCTTGTCACTCCTTAGTTATTCTTTATGTTAACCGATTCTTCCAGATCTGGTATTTTATTAAAAGTTGATGAGCAGGAGCAGAAGCATGAGTCCGAAGAGGACCATGAGTAAGAGTATGAGTATTAGTCCCAGGAAGAGAATGAGCAGGAGCCCAAGTGCTAGCCCTAAGAGGAGCATGAGCAGAATAGCAAGAGTCAGTAGAAGCCCTCCTCCTGTCACACGGAGGAGTATCAGCAGAAGTCCTGTCAGAAGTGTTAGCAGTCGGAGCCCATCTGTAAGCAGAAGCCCAGTGAGGGGCAGAAAGGGTCGTAGCATCAGCAGAAGCCCGGTGAGGGTCCAGTCTCGAAGAAGCATTAGTAGGAGCCCCGTGAAATCCTTGTCTCGGAGAAGCCTTACTAGAAGTCCAGCCAGAACATCTTCTCGGAGGTCTTTTAGCAGAAGCCCGGTGAGATCTTCTCGAAGAAGCATAAGCCGGAGTTCAGGCCGGGCTCCTTCTAGGAGAAGTATTAGCAGAAGTCCGATTAAGCCCCCAAGCAGGAATACTCGTCGCAGATATTCACGGAGCCCTTCCCCTGTACGTAGGACCAGGTCACCTCCTTCTGCTCGAGGAAGAAGTTTGTCTAGAAGTGATTCTCTTGATGGCTCCTCCAAGCGAATTAGAAGGGGACGAGGTTTTAGTCAGCGTTACTCTTTTGCTCGGCAATACCGAACCCCCTCTCCAGATCGTTCTCCTGTTCGATCTTATCGTTACGGTGGCAGAGTTGACCGTGACAGGTAGGAAACACATTTGTGGGAATACTTAGAACTTTGTTTTCTTTCGGAGAACTAAATTGAGAGTTCATCTTCGTATTTCCAGATATTCGAGTTACAGAAGGTATTCTCCTAGGCGTTATAGAAGTCCACCAAGAGGAAGAACTCCTCCAAGGTTTGTCCTGCCTCTCAATTTTCTTAGTGTTTCATTAATTTCTTCAATTCTTTTCTTTTTTTTGGGTTTTGTGAGAGTTAGATGTTGAGTATTAGAGTGTAGCGTACCAGGGGAAAGAGAGGTCTTCAGTACAGAATTTTGGTAAAATAAGGCTGTGTTCTTGCAAAATTTTCTTTCCTCCTTTCCCCTCAAAATCCCTGGTTTTGTTTGTTTGGGTGTTCTGAATCTCCTGAAAGGTGTCTTGAGGAACCCTGGCAATCTGACATCAGAATGCATATTTTCTTTTTGTGGAAAGTTATTCCTATGGGACGTGTCTACAGGTACAGGAGGAGCAGGAGAAGCAGAACAAGGAGCCCCTCTGTATCACGCAGGAGAGGCACCTCTGTATCACGCAGTCCAAACTATCGCAGTCGTCGTTCTAGTCATAGTCATAGTCCCATTCGGAGTCGATCCCCAGTTGAAGTATCTAGATCTCGGGTATCACTACGGGCCGAGAGGCGTAGGTCACCTTTGAGGAGCAGGAGCCCATCAGAGTCTCACTCATCATTGGAATCCCGTTCTCCTAGGCGACTAAGCAAAGATAGGTCAAGGTCGACTTCTGGAAGCCCTGCAAATAAGAAGGTCCAGGCATCGTACGATGATGGTTCTCCTGACTCGGGTCAACTGTAAAATGAGCGAAAATCAGAGCATCGATTGTGCTTTTGGTTTGGATGAGCACTAGTTTCTCTGCATGCTATCCCATCTGGACTTACATTGATCTCCTTCTCGTCAGAGTCTATGATCAGTTGTTAAATGTCCGTTTTATAGTATGTTCTAGATTGATTGATCCGTGGTCTGCTGTTAAGGCTTTATTTTCAATAATGGATTTAAAGAGTCATATGAGGTTGGTGTGTTTAAGAAAGCATGTCTTTACTTTTATTGTGCTGCAGTGATTAGCTCATTTTTTACTGTCGTGTGCAATTTGAAACACGGGCTGTAGGTACTTCAAATGTGTTATTAACCCGCATTGTAATTGTTTGGCCCATCAAATCATGATGGGAAAGGATATGAGAATCGGAAACAAATGTTACATAATGATAAAACAATTCCATCGAGGACGCATGTTAATGGTTTTACAGATTCTTAAAATTATGAATAAAATGAGAATATAAGTGGATATAGATTTTTTATTCAATGAATGTTACATAAAATTATTTATCATATTCTTTATTTTATTAATTTTTATGATAAAGAGTATAAGACACTAACTTTTGGAGAGAGTTGCGAGTTCTTTAATTTATTTTTATTTTATGTAATAAATATCCAAACGTGGAAATCAGTATCACTATAGTTGTTATGCAAAATAGGTAATCTGATAAAAAATATTTTTTTTTACTAATTTTCTATATTTATTCTCTAAAATAAGGAAATAACTATATTTAGTTAATCTGACATTCACATGCCTAGAACATTGAAAAATACATGGACAGAGTTTCAAATATTTTTTGAAAAAGAAAAAATAAAACAATTTTAGAAGCAGAGTTCCTCCCTTTTTCATCTTTGTTCACTTCTCTAAAATAGAAAAATAACCATATTTAGTTAATCTACATGGCCAGAACATTGAGGAATATCTAAATAATTTAAGAAATATATGGACAGAGTTTCAATTTTTTTTTAAAAGAAAAAGAAAACAATTTTGGAAGCAGAGTTCCTCCATTTTCCATCTTCAGTCTGAATTGCAAGGAAATGCTTTAATCAATTCAATTTTTATTTATAGCCAAAATAAATAAAATAAAACAATTAATTAATAGAATTGATTTTTAGCAAAATCCAAATGGCAAATTCTCATTGGTTTTACCATTATATTAATATACATAGCCTCTCTCTCTACAATTTGTAATTTATATTTTCCAAAGTGTTATTTCTTCTCGCGTACGGAGCAAAACAAAATGTGGAGAAGAGTGGTGACGTCATCAGCAGCCTCATGGCGGCGACCATCAAAATCGACGGCGAGTACTCTTACCCGGAGATTTCTTTCCTCCACGGCGCCATCGTCTCAGTCACCATCGAAGACGCCGCCGTTTCACACTATCTCCTCACAGTCTTCTCCCAGTGCCGCCTCCGCCTCAGGTAGCTTATTTTTATTCTTTTCTTGAATTACTTAATCTAATCTCTATTTGATCGCAGATCACTTTCCAGATTACGATTTTCTATGCCTTCATTTTTTTGCTTTAGTTTCTTGGCTTTTTTCCCCTTTGGTGTGGGAGATATGATTAGCTTGTGAATTACGGTAGGTATGGAATTGAAGAAGAAGTTTGAAGAGATGATACCCGCTGCTACTGGCCATGAGCGTGAAGAACTTGAAGCTGAGCTCCAGGTAACTTATACACTTTTTATTAATTTTAAAACGTAAATTTTTCGGATTTGATAATTTTCATGTTTCGTTGATGTAAATGCAGGGGAAGAGGGTTCTGGAAATCAATTATCCCGTTGGTCCTTTTGGTACCAAGGTCAGTATCTATTGGAGCTCATACTTCGCTGTCCATTTTCTTCTACTTAACTAGTCGTGAGGGATTCTCAAGGAATTCCAAGAAATTCTTGGTCATGATGTTCATATCTCCCATGTTTAGAATTGCCTGCTTACTCAAATTAAATGTATGTAATTAGAATTTTAGGCACGATAGGAAAGGTAATTCCCAGGCATCTGCGGTCATACGAACGAATTATCTTCAGTCACACTAATGAATTATCTTTGTGCGGAGAACATATGTTTAATATTCATATCTTGGTGGACTTGGGTGTTGTAGGAATACAATTGATTGTCTTTCCAGTCCCCTCCTAGCAAAGGGAGATAGACCACACCTACAAGGCTACAACTTCTTGGTTAGAAGATAAATTGAGAAAAGGGATGGTCCCTTTACAAGTACAAGTTATCAACAGGGACAAGGAACATCGATTTTGAGATTCATGACCGTTTTATGAATGAATTGATTGTCCGCAATATGCCTTGTAGGTGTGTTTTTTTTCCTTTCTCAGGGCCTTGTAGGTGCATTTGAAATAACATATTTGATGCTAAGGCCAATACATCACTACCCTCACTTCATAGGACTGGTTAAGAAGGCAGTGGGCTTGTAAATCACAAAAATCATACATTATGATATGATCCTGCTATTGTCATTGTCATGGTGCAATCTTCTGCTTGGGTGCTATATCTTGACATAATTGAGTGTTTCTTCTCCCTTTAGAAAACAGAATGAGGTCTTAGAAAAACTTCAAAGCTCTTGGCCATTGTCCATATAACCGAAGGCACTAGGAAAAGCATGTTTCAAAAGCGTAAAGATTCTTGCAACTGTTGCTTAGTGATAGTAAAGGTAAACAACTCCTATGCAGTGGCCGGAGTCGGAGATAGTCATGAAGTATGTAGACCTTACCCCCAAATAATATGTGGAGATTTTGTATTTGCAAAGCTTTTCTCCAGCATGTTTCAAAAGCCTAAAGAATGAGTTGCATTTTACAAGCATTTAGGGGGCTCAGAGAATCGGATGATGAAGAAACTTTTTTCATGTGAAGAAAAACATGAAGAAAAATCTCTGTATTTCTCAAATTGATGTGTGAAACTTTTTTGCGACTTGGTTTCATGGAGGGTATTTGATTGTTCTTTCAACTAGAGTATATTTCCTTCTACTTTATGCCAATTTCTTGACTTTCTCTCTGTTGTTTCTCATCCAATTTCCTTCTTCAACTTCATTATTGGTACTTAAATCAATACTCTACAATTGATGCTGATTCTTCTCACTAGAGTTATTCTACTCAACATCTTTTAAAAAATCTTAGTCTTAATGGTAAATCCCACCACTCTGCATGTTGCCACAGTGACTAGAATTCACACATTGAAGGAGGAAACGAACTGACTTCTTTCATCATGCAGCTTTTAGTGGTAGTAATATAAAAAGCAGATATGAAGACATGTGAATGATAAGTTTTAATTCCCAGCTTTGTGATGCCACCAAATAATTGTGTTTTCTGCACCAGTTCTTTTTCATGCCCACTTTTTACATGCTGGTTTGAGTTTTAGAGGTGATTGAAGGGTGGTGGTGATAACTTAGTTGAGGGACTATGACTGCATGAAGACTAAAGTGATGCCAGTTCATTGACTATATCTCTCTGTTATGTTTTTTTTTTTTTTTGGTTGCAGGAAGAACCTGCTATAGTTAAATCTATCTATGACAAAAGGATAGTTGGATGTCCTGGTGGTGAGGGAGGTAATCCCCTGTTATCAATTTGGATTTGTGTTTCTTCAATTTTTGACGATGTTGGATTTGCCTGTTTCCATCAATGACTGTGACCTCATTTATAAGTTTTGGTGATCTACCATGTTTCTGAATTACCTACATTTGCAGAAGACGAGCATGATGTTGTATGGTTTTGGCTAGAGAAAGGCAAGCCTCACGAATGCCCCGTCTGTACCCAGTATTTCAAGGTAAACTATCGCGAGTGTTTTTTTTCCAATGAATTGTAGTAATTATTTTTGGGTAACTCAATTTAATGAGAATTATCTTATTGAATACATGCTCTGCAGCTGGAAGTGGTAGGTCCTGGAGGTCCCCCACATGGCCATGAAGATGATCATCATCACTGAGCTTGCCTGCAATTTATAGCCGGAATAAATTTGATCAAGTGATTATGAGAAAATTGACAATATTTTGTAGCCACATCAATCTTTCTGTCCTTACATACTTTGGCTTCTTGAGATTATCATGTTCAGTAGCCTTTTTGTCATTGATAAATGGGATTTTTTTTTTCTTGGTTTCCTGGTGCCTGGTTGGGCATTGGATTACTGGAAACTTCACGGTTTAGACATCATGCTATCAAATAATTGATTGATGACTGCATTGATTGTTTGTTAAATATCTTTACAGTCAACATTCTTTTCTGTATGTTCTTTCTGCACTGCATTACCCCTCTTTCATAGGGAGGCCTGATAGGGTAAGTTAGGAGCCCTTCTATATTTTATCTTTTGTCCGATTATAACGAGGAATTATTTCTTATTTATAAGATATTGGACGTATGCGTGCTAGTCCATGGTAGTCTACTCCTGATGATCAGATGCTTGCGAGATAATACTGCTAGTTAATGACAGAAAACTTCTTTGGTTTTTTGTTTTGTCATTTATTATGTCTATGATATCACTGAAACATTCTCCAAATCTCCCAATTTAAGGGAGACTTGACAACTGCAGATAGATTTTCCTAATGTTGGTTATCCTAGCACATACTCTTTGAGCTATGTCATGATTGATGCCGTGAAGTATATTCTCTATCTGTTTTATCTATTTCTGCGTATATGCTGCTCTGGTTTGTAGGATTATGGTCAACTCTCAAAAGATGGCGTCTTCTGCTAATGCTTCCTGAAACAATCAGTGTCTTTCTGGAGCTCAATCAGACTCCCCTGAACAGCAACAGAAAGCTCTGCAGCACTGACTACTATCACCAAGGTCAGTCCCCAAAACAGAAACCTACTGGAGAGGATGTGGCTGGAACTTCACTCACTGTTCTGGGATGAACACATTGTGAAATTGAGGGTTGCCTGAGAGAAGCTCTGACGCTGCCAGAGTTTGTCACTGCCCTAGCTTATCTTTCAGTTAGAGGTTGTTCAGCAAGAGCTCGAGAGAGAACTTCTAATCTGATGAAGAAGAAGATAAGAGTTGGATTTTTTCAGCATTGATGGTAGAATGAATTTTTTTTTTTTGGAATAACCACTTTCTCCATATTTTCTGCTTTAAAATCATATACTAAAGATTCTGGTTATTCTATTATTGAATAGGTTATTGAGTTTGATATATATATATATTTTTTTTGTTTTTATAATTGAGGAACCCCCTAGCCCAATATACCCTTTGGACAGTTGAGGGAGTCTAAACTCTGGGTTGACAGACTCATGCGCACGGAAGTTTTTTCACCTGTCAACAAGATAAGTTACGGGCCAAGGCCAGTGCAGTAAGACCCGCTAGCAAACCAAAGCCCATGTGTAGGCGATCACAAAGAAATTACTAACAGCTGGATTGTAATTCTGGGCGCACACTCAATTGGAGCGCCTAGTCAGGCCAAAAACCAACAGCGCCTAATCAGGCCAAAAACCAACAGAGCCACCTCTTTGTGATTTTATGATTTTATTGAGTTTGATACAATACATGTTGAAATTAGTGATTGATTTATGGAGATTTTTTTCTCTTCTATGTATTTTGGACTCTACATATTTCTTCCAAAAGTCATAAACCATGACTAATGTATCAAAAAACTGATGATATATCTGCTTTTTACTGTATTAAAGCAGAAAGTCCTCTCTTGGCTTTAGCATCAGTTGAAAGTGAGTTTAGTTCCACTAATCTTGTATTAAACAAAATTTAGGATGGAATAATGATGTTGGGATGCTGTTTTTTTTAGTTCACTGATTAATGACATTGTTTTGTTGATGGGAATAACTGATTTATATTATATGGCAACTTGTTTTGTCATTTAGTGATGCTTTGATGGGACTAATTTCAAATATGTTATAATTAACATCATAATAATCCTAGTTACGAGAGTTGGCTTGGTTGACAATTGATTTGAGTTAGGTATATGTATGTCCAAAGTTCAATTCCAACCATAAACGTAATTCTCTGTGGTATTTAAAAAAAAAATATCATAATAATCTTTAAAAAAAATATCATAATAATCTTTGTTTACTATCTAAAGCTGATCCAAATACTTCTTTCTCGGAAGGCTTACAATTTTTAGTTACAACTCTCCCTCCAAAATCATGTCAAATTATGATTTTTTTTGTAAGTGTCATATTAGAATTTAGTGTTTCAGATTCTCAGTACTTTTGGTTACCAAAAAAGTTTAATATTTCGGGTTTAGGGTTTGGACTTTATAATTTTTTTATTTCAAAATTCACTATATTCTAAAATTATTTACACCAAAATACTTAATAAAATATTTTAATTCATGATTTAACATAATTTTTGAAAAAATTATAGCTAAATTTTTCGGTAAGAATTGTAGCCCCGAATCTCCGCCTTTCTAATTCAAAATCATTACACTAATGATCTCCCAAATCCTAAAATTATCATTAGTTTGATTACAATTAGAATCATGATGATGGAGAACATGTGGAATCCAATAATCATTTAAAATTGGCATAAACTATTTTGGGAGTTAATTCTCTCCACTTTTGCATCATATAGTACAAAAGAAGAGGCATCAGCATACTGTCTTTTTGTTATTATTATTTTTTTTTGAAAAAAAAATTAATTAATTTAGTGAAGGATGAAATCTGATCTTGTCCTATCTTATTAATCACGATTATTCCAAAAGGCAATACCACTACTTTAAACCTTTGAAGACAGGACATTTGTCTATACTATGATTCTCTTATTTTTTTTCTAGCCGTGTGGGGCCTGGTAAGGGTTGACAACTTAAAAGTGATGCCCTAAAAGATTCATTTCTCAATTAAATTCTCATAATATAATTTTTCTGCTCACTCACGTATCTGCGGATCTTACTATCCCATAACCGAACTGTATTAGAAGTTTCAATCCATATACATTAACAATATTATATGATTTGGGTTATTCGATTACTGTAGATATATCAGGCCCGCAAGACTTTGCATTCTTAGGGAGGTCACTCATCCCAATAATACTCTCACAGAAGCACGGTTAAATGCATAGTTATTATGGGATGTGATTCATCTCCTCGAAGAAAACACATCAATGATGCTAATGAACTGGATTTATCTATATATGTTAACAAATCTACTGGTCAATTATTCCCAAAATTTTTAACTTAGAACCGACTATTAACCAATTGAAATAATCATCGATAACCGATCAATTGATCGGTTAAATTCACTACGAAAAATTGAAAGAAAAAAAATGACCGTAACGGATCGTATACACCCCAACTTATACCCTTATAACTTTTGGTTGAAGATGAATTTTTCGAATTCAAAAGACAAATTCAGCGCAGCACAATTACATTATAACAATTTGCAACTTCTGACGTATTGCAGGAGATGATGAAATTACGCTTTCACATGGTATTCGCTACTAAGTGGCCTCCAGCATATATATATATATTTATTGGAATTGTAACGTCATAATATGAATTGGTGCAAGACAAGTGTCATAATATATTTCCATAAATTGTCAATTTTCAGACCAACCTCATGACAAATTAAAAGGTTGTATTCGAATATTTGTGGATGTGAATATGTTTGTTTGGAATGTGACTTCATATTATTGAAGTCGCAATCGTGATTATTGACCGTCAGAATGTTATTGGTCCCTTCCTCCAAGTTTCTTCCAATTACACGCAAAAAGCTCCTACGAGATTGAAAGTTTAATTTTAAACTTAAATTAATGTAGCTATTTCAAAATGGTTTGTCTTAAATTTCAACTCAACTAACATATCGGACATATTTGCGAGTGTCTAGATTGAGTTCGATTTTTGTGAGCGGTCCAAAAGATACGATTGTTGAGTTGTTATCGATAATAAAATAAAAATAAAAATAAAAATACAAAAGAGAAATTAAATTAAATTAAAAACTCGCAAATTGAAATGCAAGTTTATATGATATCCTTCGAAAATGATGTCCAGATTAAATGTCTCCTTTTTTTTTTCTTCCACAAAATTAGTTTATCATCGTTGCATTGTCATTTCTATCAAGAAACAGTACAAATTAGGTTTTTATTTGGTAATTTAACACTAGCAGTCTTCCAGTGATGAAGATGGAAATGTTGAAATGTTTGAAGGGTATTTGCGTCACGTAAAAGTTGATAGCGACCCAGTTTTGGACTATGGTGGGGGGATTCTACTTTCGTTCTTGGGGTTTCTTTTAAAAAAGTATATGAAGAAACAAATAACAAAGGGAGGAGGAAAAGGAGAGAAAGTTGTGGGAAATCAAAGCAAAGGTTTATCAAGAGAGAAAAGATAGAAAGCCCTTACGCTTTTGGGTCTCTTCTTCCACAATCCCCATATCAGGTTTGGTGGTTTGTTGCCATGTTAAAAAAGCTTAAACGCCATCTCTCTTTCTCACCATATATTATTCAATGTCATTAGATCTTTTTTATGCCTGTAAGTTCAATACCTCATTAAGCTAGTGCTTGGCATTTCAACTTCCAGTTTTGTAGTTAGTGGGTGTTCATCAGTATGAATCATTAAAAAAAATTACAAATGGGAACATGGGTTTTTTTTTTCAATTTTTCAACCATTAATTGCACATGGAATATGGGTTTTCATGTTTGGGAAATTTTGGGATCAAAATGTGGTTTCTTTTTATATGTGACAGTATTCTACCGGCTGCCTGCCATAGTTGAAGTGCTTTACTTTTCCCCCACCGTCGCAAGCATAGATTCTCTAAAGGGTTTGGTGAGCTTATTTTTCTAAATATATGTGCTTTGGTTTGTTTTGAGTGTTCTTGTAATAAAGACTAAATGCTTTTCAGGGCCCTTTCTCAATCTCTCCCTTTCTCCTTTTTTGATGCCTTATTCTTTCTTAGATAGTCTTTTACTATTTAGAAGGTTTTAGGTACTGTTTAACTGCCGTAAGCAAGGAGTAGATGATGTTGATTGAAGGGATTATATTCCCTTGCACCTTCCTAAATGAGTATAAATAGAGAGAGCCACTTCTGGTTTTCATCATTGCAGGATCTCATCTCCCTAACACCGACAACAAGGGTTTTGCACTGTGTACTTATTTGGGCAAATATAATGAGCCATAGCAGATCCACTACTGGTTCTGGTATGTCTTCTTCTTCTTCTCCCTCTGTAATGACTGCCTCCCTTAGCTTGTTGTATTTGTATATACAATTTTTAATCTTGTTTGCATCCTGAAATGGTTTATTGAAATATTTCAGGAAGTAGAACTGCTAGAAGCACATTTGAGTTTGGAAGGACACATGTTGTCAGGCCCAAAGGGAAGCACCAAGCCACTATAGTTTGGCTACATGGCTTGGGAGATAAGGGTTCAAGGTAATCTCTATTGATTTTCTATTATTCCTTTTTAAACTGCATTAGCATTTACAGGTTTTTAGATGATTATTTCAGTTGTTATTTTGCTTCAACATTTTTTTTTTCTGGAAAATTCTCGACTTTCGTAAGTAGGTTGATAGGAATTGTGCATAACGGTTCCTTATGGTGCATAATGGTTCCTTTGCATGTGCATGAATTCAAAGTACGCAAATATAGGAACTTGAGTTGCATTTAATTTTCATCATTGATGTAGTTCTTCCAGTTTTTCAAGAAATATTTGGTGAAATTCGATTCCTTTCTTTTTATATTGAGAATATGCTCATAATAAAAGGTCAACTTGCTTTGCTCAGAAAGAAACAAAATGGAGGGACTTGCAGAATGTCAATCTCTTGTCCTCTTTTGGTGGAAAAGTTAGGAGATTGATTTTTTGTGAACTCTGTGCCTCTTTGTGGAATATTCTTGTTATCGTTGATTGGATTGGACAAAGAAAAATGCGTAAAGCATGATTAATTTTTGTTCTCATCCTTCCTATAGTGATTAATGCTCCACTGAGATGGTCTCTAAATATCTGTATGCCTAAAGATAGAATAGGGGACAACTTTTTCACAAGCTTAACAATCCTTTATTTTGGCAAAAAAAAAAAAAAAAAAAGAAGAGAAGGAAAGATTTATGTTATTACTAATGTATTCATGTGTATGATTCCGAAGCTGAGAGCTCATGACATCACAATTGTTATATCGGATGATTTACAACACCTATGCTAACATTGAATGTGGTCCCAAATTGAGAAGGGTCAAGTGGGTGTTTAAAAACAATATCATCACACCTTCAAGCTTCCTAAAGTTTTTCATCAACCCTCTAAGGATTTTTTATTTTTTTAATGTCTTGTCTTGTCATCACCTGGTTAAACAATTTCAAAGAGGCCCTACAGTGACTAAGATAGATTCCATTTTCTTTTTTGCAGCTGGTCCCAGCTTCTGGAGACCCTTCCTCTTTCAAATGTGAGTATAAGTGGTTTATACACTGTAGTTTCTATGTGTGCACATTCAATATATTATATATGTCATTGATTTTCTTGATTCTCAATGATTGAAGAACATATAGTCACTTATATATAACTTTATTGGGGTAAGTTTGCTAACTCCTGATTTTGCAGATTAAGTGGATTTGCCCAACTGCACCTACTAGACCAGTAGCATTATTTGGTGGTTTTCCCTGCACTGCTTGTAAGACGCTATCACTTTGAATTTTGATCAACTGCTTAAGTGACTTCTAGCTCAGAAATCAAAATTGTGATCAATAATAAAGTTTTCTTCAATTCTTGAGCCACATATCCTGCCAATGAGAATTGATGTCATTATTCATATTCTTCTGTTGAACTGAAAAAATGATCTAATAATTTTCGCTTACATATTTTAATTTCAGGGTTTGATGTGGGGGAAATTTCAGAAGATGCTCCTGATGATATGGAGGTTTTGGATGCTACTGCTGCACATGTTGCGAATCTATTGTCAACAGAGCCTGCTGACAGTAAGTTTATATCTTGGCAGCATCCAGAGCTTTGGAGCCTCTTCTATAGAACCTTTTAGAACCATGCTACAATCTTCTCCATTTTGCCTACTTTGTTGCATAATGGAGTAAATCATGCTTTTGCAGTCAAACTGGGTGTTGGTGGCTTCAGTATGGGAGCTGCAACTGCCCTCTACTCTGCCACTTGCCGCGTTTTAGGAAAATATGGCAATGGGAACCTGTATCCAGTTAACCTAAGTGCAATTGTTGGTTTAAGCGGATGGCTACCATGTTCAAGGTTTGGCTTCTGATTTAAACACAGCCGCTCACAGATTTGCTTTTCGGTTGATCAATTCATTCATCTAAGAAACTGTTGTTTTGCAGGACCTTGAGGACCAGGATGGAAGGATCATACGAGGCTGCAAGGAGAGCAGCATCCTTGCCAATTTTGGTTTGCCATGGCTTAGGTATTCATGCTCTTAGATCATTATATAAAGCTTATGTTAATTCTTAACAGCAGCGTTTAGGACAATATGATAAGCTCATGCAGATGTGAGTTTTCCTTCTCCGTTCTTCCTCTCAAAAGCTACACTCTCACCTAATCTTTTGGAGTCCATGTCGTTTCTTATCACTCCCACAATCCCATCCATGTCTTTTTTGGTTCCCCCCTCTATTTTTAGCGTCTCCTACTACTACTCTATGCACTGCTGATGATGTTTGGTGAAGATTGAAATTTTGCAATGTCCTTTTACACGATGTGTGATACTTCTCTGGTTGGACATGATCTCAAGGACTTCAATGAGTGTTGAACAGAAGTTCTCAGTTAAATGGCACCATGGAAAAGCATTGTGTAAGCTGACAAGATCTTTGATCATTAGCAGAGAGGCTGACAGTCAAGTTCTGGAACCTGGAATCGGATCATGCTAGTGCTTTAACCTACTATGAAGCAAGAGCTTTGTAGTACCACCTAGTAATAGCATAGAAGTCAGTTTGTGTTTGTTCCTGATGCCATTTAACGACATGTTGTGGACGTCATAGGCTCATAGCACATGGTCCACATCTGCATGGTAAAGAAATTACTTAGTGGTGAACAGTAACACGCTCTATATTTCCTGCTGCAGCTGATGACGTGATCGCATATAAACATGGACAGAAATCAGCAGAGGCCTTAACTTCAGCTGGATTTCGAAATCTTACATTTAGAACCTATAATGGGTACATATTCTCGCTTGCTTCTTTCATCAAGGAGTACTATCGTCTTCCGGTTCTTCCATATGTAATATTCTCAAACTGTTTCTTTGTATTCAAAATGCAGGCTGGGTCACTATACAGTACCTGAAGAGATGGATGAAGTTTGTAATTGGCTAACTGCATGGTTAGGCCTTGAAGGGTCTCGATCGCGCTAGTGAAAGTAAGTGAAGAATATGGACTGCTACTTGCAACTTTTATAGGAGATTCGAGGCGGCGGAACCTTAGAATAGATGCATAGTTTGGGGTTATATGGTATAGCTCATGGTTTGGAGTTATTATTTACTAAATTTACCTTTAGGGTAATCTTCTATTTGGTGTCTGGCAGACAGGGAAGTATGATTAGTTTTTGTAATTTTGTCTTTCTGGTTCATGTGAAGCTGTCTGGCAGTTATGCTCAGTCCAGGAAAATTTTGTTTGCTTATATGTAACTCAAATAAGGAGTATGTGTTATATAACTGTTGCCAGTGATAATGTATTATTCTGGGATGGATAATAAGAGCTGGATATGGATGGGCTCATTTCTCATCACCTTCTTCTCTCTACATATTGATATGGGCTTTTTGCCCCGTGTACTTGGATCGCCCCACTGTCTACTTATGGGCTTTTAGCCCCCGTTGGCCTGGTGTCCTTGGATCACCCATGACCCAACTCTCTACTTTCTAATCCAAAATCCTACAGAGGAAACTGCTCATTGCTCAATGCTGACAATGCAAATAGCTAAATATACGACTCTGCAAGTTGGGCTTAGGGGCCTCCAAATGACAAGATAGGCCCGCCCAGGAAGACAAACTTGGGCTTAGCTTTGCACGACCAGGTAACAATATAGAAATATGAACGGAACAAGCTCAGCTAAGGATGGATGTCATTGTCCGCATGCCGCGAAGATTGGGAGTTCGAACCAGCTATTATTTGGTAAGCAGCCCAAATTAACTGAAGTGGAGTTAAGAGGGTACACCTATGAACCACTTTAAAATGAAAAAAGAAAAATTATTTTTGCCCTTTTGGAACAAGCTAAAACTTCCATCATTATTTCTTCCCTCTAACCATGAGGAATAACTACCAAAATAAACATCCAGTTCAGGAAGGAAGCAATACTAACATAAGATAATAAAATAAAACTAGAAGAGAAAACTGATGATTCCGTGGCCATATCTCCTTGACTACAAAGTTACAGAGCATTTTTTTATGGTGGAAACTTGGAACATTTTTACCTCAGAAAGTCATGATGGAGATCAGGCAAATAGATGGCACAAAGGATCGTCGTATCGAGCCTGATACAAATATCTGAATCCTTGCAAAGGTGCTGCACCAACCAAATACAGCAGCCTGCTGTTATACGTTCTGAAGAAGTATTACTGAGTGCAATGACCAAAACCTGTAGATCAATCATTAAGATTAAGAAACAAAATTTGAGGATATAATGTGTAAACATTACAAATTGTTTACCTCAAACTGCAGTACAGTTGAATATCTGTTTCGACATTTGCTCAAACATCACTTTCTTTCTGATTAGTGCTGCCCTTTGAATCAATACAAGGAGTAAGAGGTGGAAAAGAAGGCACAGCCTGCAATATGAACTTGCGTCTACTTTTTAAGCCTCCTCCTGATGAGCTTGATCCAAGTTCTTGCATATGAGTGTGAGGCAGAGAAACTCGCTTCTGGTTGGGGGAGCTTACTTTCACAGATTTATTCAGGGTAGAAGCATCTTTCAGTATCTCAGGTGTGTCATCTTCAAGAATGTCATAGTACCTGCTATCAGTGTTAACCCTCTCATGGTCTTTGGTCCCACATAACTGTGTCATAGGTGAAATTGGTGAACAATGCCAGCGAAGGGAACCATCAGAGGAATAGCAACTACTTCCAGTGCCAGGTTGAAGTCGAGAAGCATTTGTCCAATCCATTGTTTTAGATGAAGCAGAAGACATGACCATTGAGGGATTGGGCAGAGGTGTGAGGTTGGACATATCTACTAGTGAATCACATCTGAGTGAGAATCTGTCCCCCATTAGAGAACTATTGTAATCTGTTTCCTGACCATAAGGGTTTACATCAAAAGTCCCTTTACTTGTTTCGAGAAATATGTCATTGCTATCCGAATTTTGCAGAGACCTCACAGGTCTTGCATAAGATGATAAGATGGTAAGGTCTGACTCAGATGATGGGAGGTATCTGCAATAAGCAAAAACATAGAAGTTGAATGTAAACATCTGATCCCTTTTAAGGTAAACGGAGATGTCAAACTATAAGAAAGCTTACTTGGAGCCCCGGAATGATGGTGTGAGAGGCGTGAGATAGTGTGAATCATACAACTCAGCAAGTAAGAAATCTTGCTCCGTCGCCACCACTTCCAGTCTGTCATCAAATGTCTCAGCCAACCTTTCCTCAGTGCCTTTATTGCTCATCATTTCTTCAGATAGGCCATATTCTGAGAGAGAATGACAGTTCTAAAATCACTATTTTACTAGCATTAGTCTCTCTGTCTGTAATTTAGCTTTGGAGCAGCTTGAATTAAGCTATTTTGTAATGTTCCAAGGTTAATATGACGTTTATGAAAAAAGTGACCATGGCTTAAGAGAATTTGTTCAATCTCTCACCGTCTTTCTTGCCATAGACATTTTTGCATCCCTCACATCGACATCCACTTGAGCATCCAACATTGGCCTTTAGAACATAAATATTAAGGACATAATTAGTGCAGACAGATATGGTGACAGTAAAGGTGAAATCATTCAGGGCACAGGACGGCAACATTCTTGTAGTATCATTACCTGATAGCATTCACAATATTTTTTCAGACACATTGATTTTTTGCAGTTGCATCCTTTTTTGTGCCTAGCTGAGGATGGTGTCGACCCATTTCCCTCTTCCTATGAATGTTTAAAATGATTACAGAATGTATATACAAATATTTGACTGAGAAGTTCATTGAGATTGTTACATACCGCATTGTTGGATGGAAATTCAGTGACAAACTGCACAATCTTGGGGGCAAAAGCAAGTCGATTTCGGGATTCAATTTGTTGCCTTGTCTCAAGGACTGTTTCTTCATACTCGGGTCTGTTAAAGCAGCCTTGGCAAGAACAAGGCTCAGCACAATAGATTCCAGCAGCAAAGCAGTCACAATAACTGCGGATTTTTTTCCCATTGAAAAATGAAATAAGAAAAGAAGACATTATACAAATATATGACTGACTTGTACGCAATAATAGGATTCCATACACTTACAGTTTCAAGCATTTGGTTTTCTTACAATTGCAACGTTTGCAATCGTCACCATCAAGAGTGCTTGAAGATTTCTTCCTGAAACATCATACACAATTTCAAGTATAAGAAAAGTAAACACACAAAAGAATAAAAGTATCTGAGATTATGAGAAAGCACATTTGCCTTTTCTTGCTGGGGCTAGGTTGTTTGATTTCCTCAAAATTGTGAGCATGCGCTACATTAACCTTTATTTTACTGAGTGGAGTTGCATAATGCTCTATTGGAGGCAATGTATTAAAGGGTTTCATGGGTTGGAGAGCTTCAGCAGGGGTAGAACCTGCAGCTATTGAAGCTTCACTTTGAAACATCATGACTTCATTGATGTCCGAAACCTTCTCAACTAAACTTGATGATCCCGAGCGGCTCTTGATGTTCTCCGGGGAAAAACAGGAAGTACCAGATGCTGACCATATCCCAGGTCCACCCATACTGTTATCTGCTAACTTCATCATGACAGTTGCACTGCAACCCACTGGCACATTGTTCACAAAGCTGTTTAGGTGCAAGCCAATACCTGATGGCTTGGAAATAATGTAGGGAACATTTCCACAATGGCAAGGAGGAACCATGGTTGACATGGGTTGGGACAAGCCAACCAGGAGCTTCTTGCTAGACGTTGTACTTGAATCCAAATAAGATGCCTCTGAACTCTCCAATTGCATAGCGGAAAGAGGTTGCCTTGTACTGGTTATATTATTCCGTGGATTGGAAGAACTGGTGCTGCTCAAAGTGCTCTTTGGTTGAGCTTCTCCAAATTGAAGGCAGCGCCTGCTTATGCTTTGCTGGTTTTGACTAGCCTACATGGACTGTTATAGTTATTCTAATGCCAAAGAAAAACATGAAAAAAAAAACTACTCCAAGCATTAGGTAACAAAATGTATTTACAGATAAAGAAACTCATGTTTGTTTGCTAAGCAAGGACTGGCAATGTGTACCTTCAAGCCACTCCTATTTCAGGAGAACCTTGATCATGACCTCGGGTGCCTAACTAAACAAAGAAGGATCCATCCAGCGACTACCATGACCATGAGATTTGACTAAACACAGACACATGCTTAACTAGCTTCCTTCCAAGGCTACAAGGGTCAAATAATTTCCTTAAGGGAAACAAAAATAACATTTTGATACATAATTAAAAAAAAAATTCCTCTTAAATCTTTATCCTACTATCAAACATTTAGCATTTGCAACACGCTGCTACTTATTCGGTATGTAGCCACAAGCACCTTCTAACATCAATTTACCAGTTTTGTTTCATAAGACTTTATGAAACAAAACTGGTAAATTAATGAAATATAACTAGTAGATTGTGGTTACCTGCAGACCTGAAATTTCAAATTGTTGTTCCTTGGAGATGTTATCCACAGATAGGGCAGACTCAATATCTGGATGGTCAATAGAAAGCGATTCACCAAATTTCTGTCCCTCTACAATTTTCACTGGCTCAACACCAAACTTTGACTTCCCCGGAAAATCGTCTCCAAATTGTTCCCTAAAGGGAAGAGCTGCATCCACTTCCCTCCATGCATCATTACCATCTAACATCAAGTCATTCTTAGATTCAGCTGAAGGAAGCAAACCATCAGACTGTTCCAATTTTGAACTGACTGAATATGCAGAATTTGCATGGTCCACCTCAACAGGATCAACCAAGTACTGGTCAACATCTCCAGAGGAACTGTAAGAGTGGCCTGGGACTGGGAGTGAATTTGTTGTATCCATGTCCTTCTGATTGATTGACCCACTAAACAAACAGCCAGTAGTTTTGGTGGAATCATCTAAACTATCATCATATTTCTTGCTTTCATAGTCATAGTGAGTTGTTTCTACAAGCAATAATGAGGAGCACTGAGGCCTAAGAAGAATTGCAAATTATATTCAATCAATGAACAGCCCAGAATTCATGTATGTCAAAGTGAAAATATAATGTACCTAAAGGATCTCAGACCTTTGTGGAAAACTTGTTTCACGGTGTGAACTTGTATGTGGTGATGTGAATACCTGAGGAGGGGAGATTAGACTGAGGTATACTTGTGCAAAAATGTGCACACCTGATATTCTTTATTGGAGAGAGATTGCTTATGAAGTTAGTGACAGGAGATTCCTGAAATCAGATAAACAAAGGATAAACAGGATATCTGCGTCTGCATTTCAGATTGATGGGAACGAAAATCAATTCCAATGGATTTACAAGTTTTTTTTTACTAGAACAGCCCTCCAATTTCCATTTAGAAACCTAACGGAAGGTCATAAATCAATCCTAAACAGTTTTTGTAAGAATGTAACTTGGGATCACTAAATTTATGCACATTTATGTCTACTTGTGTCATATACTTCATCCAGAATATATATGCATCAGAAAAACATGACTACATCAAAAAAAATTCCTCCGAGAGTCCACATCCACGAAATTGTAGACAAATCCAGAATTCAGCAAAGAAACAGAGAAAATAAATTAGGGCAAAAACCGCTATACATGACAATAATACCAAACAAACACACACCAAATTCAACAGTTGTATAGAGAATCAAACTAATCAAAGGAAATAGAATACTTAATTTCGAAATTAAAGCGAATTGGGTGCAAATGTAGTTACCGAACAAACTTCAGTTGTGGAGGCAGCAGTAGTGGTGGCTGCAGTGGTGGTGGTGAATTTAGTGACCTCCATAGGAGAATCCATGGAGTGAAAACCTAACCCTAGACGTCACTACTCTCTGCATCTTTGCCCTTTTCTTCTTCTTCTATATGCATGAGAAGAAGAAAATGCGTCTGCATGCTACGTGTTTTTTTTATTCTCCTCCATTTTTTAAGAGAGGGAAATTGAGATAAGAAAAGAGACGTACGCTAATCGGCGGGATTTTAAAAACCGAGCGGGAACATAAAGATCACCGGCCTTTTTGAAATTGGGCTAGCCCGTAAGTATCGCTCAAAAGCTAATCGTTTTAGTGTTACTTTAGTTGGGCCTAAGCCTGCTGTCATGGGCCCAAGCTAAGAGACCATAACGAGCCAATTATGGGCCTGATTTCCTTGAGCTAAAAGGCCCAAAACTACTTCTTATGGGCTTGACGATACGTTTCACTTCACGATCACCATCTACGGCATCTTTTGTCAACACCAGCAGTGGCTGCGCAATCTTCTGCAGCAGCAGCAGCAGCAGCTACGGCAAAGTTCGGAGCGGAGAACCAGACATGCACAGTTCCCATTCGTAATGGTTTTGAGAAGGGTTTCCAATTTCCGGTAACGCTGTGTAAGCTCCTTTAGTCCTTTAGTATTCTCTTCTGCAACTGCTATTGTTATTTCGGCAATAGGTATTCGTTGAATGTGAATATGGACTGTGGAGTCGTAAAAGGGGATTTCGTGGGATATTGATTGGCATGAATGCGTGAGAATTGATTAGTGTTTTATTCATTTGCGCTATTTTCAATGTGTTTTTTTTCTCTAAAGATGGATGCTATTGACTCAATAAAGTATTAAAGCAAATTCTATGGATTTTATGAGCTAGTGCTTTTGAGAATTGTTCAGGTTTGGGTTCTCTTTACATTTTCTTTTTTAGGTTTTTCTTTTTAATACAATACTGAAGATTATATATTTCAAATTGATATAGAATTGTGCAATTATTGGAAGGTTGTTTTGAACTATTGTGAGAAATTGTGTTGCGCACAGCCTTATAGGGTAGAATGGATTTTCAGGTGTTGGACGGGTAGCAGAGATTTTTCTTTAGTTAATTCATAATCACTGTATTTCATTTATGATTTATCAGCCATATATAATCATCAGATGACCTATTCACTGCATGTCAGTTTCGACAAATGTTTTTAAGATCTTAATATTTTATGCTAAAATGTATTTCATTTTTCAGATGTTTCACCGGTTTGATATTGAAGCTAATGTCGGGAAAATGATTGCAGAAGCATAAGATTTAGCTGTGTCATGAACTGTATTGCATGTAGCAGGGTCGAATAGGGTTTTATGCTATTGTAATAGAAAGTAATACCCAGTAATGGCATACAAGCATGTGCAAAAGTTTATTTCCTTGGCAAATTGTGCTAGCACGAGAAAGGGTATGATCCATTTGAATGTGATGTTGTATCACTGTAGAAGCGAACCCAGTGAAGAGAAACTGTCATATGAATGGTATGAAAAGGCATTTCCTAAGATGAAAAAATTGAGCTATTTGTTGAAAGACGTGGATTTGATTGATGGATGCCTGGTTAACATAAAGGATGATTCAATGATTTTTGATCCTCATATTCAGCAGAAAATGCATACTTTCAAATCAATTGTCAGGGTGTTTATCGGGTCTCCATTACTCCAGCAAATACTACAGAAGGATGCTGTGGTATTTTCAGATGGTGCAAAAAACAACATTATTTCTTCCTTCAGTAAACCTTGTGAAAGAGAGCCCATGGTTGTTAATTCTCTAAACAAGGTGGCAGACTTCCTTAACATTTCTTCTCAAAAAAGAAAATTGGTGCGGGCAACAGTATCTCCACAGGTCACGCAGCATCGCATATGGTCAGGAGCGCTTATGGAGATTTTAAATGGGTTGAAAGCAGAGATGGATTGTTTAAATTACGGATATTCAGATGAGGGGTCAAATATGGCTCAGCAGATTGTTTCTGGTTGTCTGAAATTCTTAGCTGAAAATGACATTGGCCATGATCCTGACTCAACTTCATGGATGCGGCTAACACCTAGTAAAGTTTTTGACTATTCTGCTTCATCTAAATGGGAAGATGTTCTTGATATGTTCAATGATCTTATTGTCTGCTTAGAGGGTGAAATGGGACTGTTCTATCATGTAGCCAAACTTAAGGTCATGAAAGAAGGGCTGTCTCAAATTAAGGGCATTATGGTTGAGAAAGGTATTGGATACAAGGATGCTCGGTATCAAGGGATCCTGGTACGAAAGAAGCTCTCCAAGACATTGGGTCACTCATCCCGATGCTTATTCACCCTTCTGCTGTATTACCTCTATGGATGTGTGAGAGATATCGAAGTGGATGTATGTGGCAGTATTTATGGGTGTGGCAACGAGGATAGGTTTTCATTGTGCATGGGAAGAATTTTGACGTCAGAAGATGATAAGATGCTCTGGGGTGGGGTGAAGCAGTTGAGCAGGGCTCTACAACTATTCAAGTTCGTGTGGGAAACAGCTGAAATGAAAGGGGCTCTGGACTTGCAAGGCCACTTATGGTGCGTGGGGGCTGAAGAACGATCTGTCACCTACAGAGGAACTACTTTCTTTGTGCATGGAATCAATATTTGAACTTGGTTTCCCATGATATGAGCTTGACATTTGGATGCTGTACAATGGCGTGATATCATGCAGTGGTCACTGCAGAAGGGTCCTATTTCAACTTTCAAGTAAGTACTTATATTTACTTTATAAATTCAATTATGTAGGATATTGTTTTCAAGAGAAATTCCTTGGTCTATCATTTGATGTCATAAAGCCTTTTGTTATGTGGTATTGGTATGATAATTTTTTACCCTTGACAATCGTTTATAGGAATCAAGGCTGCATCTTTGCTGTCATGCACGTGTGAAACTTTTCAGTTGATTCTTAAAACAAAGCTGTAATGGAAGTAATTTGTTTGACATGTCGCATTTTAGTGAGACTTATTGGAGTAAATATGTCAAGGGCATGAAAAGTTATATGAGGCTTGTCTGCTGCTCTTTGTGAAAGATTTATGGGTTTGAAGAGTATCTAATACATTTGTTGGCTTACTTTAATGCAAATTAAGTGACTCTCTTGTGAACCCCTAAGTGCATCAAGCGTTGTGAATAAGCTATAGAAGGTTTCACCACAGTGCGTAATGCATTTGGATGTTGGATGCGGACACCCTACCCTAATATATAAACTCTTAACTCTTGGCATAGGAATTCATATATGTCTCTCTTTTCTAGTGGATACAATCATCACAAAATGAAATTTGTGGATTGGTTTCTTTCTGGTCAACCTATGTTTTCTTGGGAGACGGGGATGCAACTCCAGTTGATACAAGGGTGCAAGCACTAAATTTACAACATTTACAAGCTGTTCTTTGGATTTTTCATTCATTACAAACAAATGGTGCTGCAGAAATACAAGCAGTATGAAATGAAGTGCATTTACCAAAGGTCCATGAATAATCATTTTTCTTCTTTGATGTTAAGAAGTGAAAGAAATGGATTAATTGAAAGATGTGAGGTGTTATTGGAATTAAAAAAAAAAACTTAATAACAAAATCGGGAAAAAAGGTGCACTTGAGGGATGGAAAATTGAATTTCTCCATTTAAGTTCGGTAGATATCGAAGATGTCGGTTTTTTCAACCCCACATTTATTTATTGTTTGTGAGAAACCCCACATTTATTTTCATATACTTGCCTTTATGTTAATTTTTATGGGTCCTATCATTGCTATATTATGACAGGTTTTATATGCCTCTTCCTGTTCTCTAGCTCTTTTTTTTTAATCTCCTACTTCACTTTGAGTCTCCAGAGGATAAAAAAAAACAATACAATAATGTTTGTACTAATTTTTGTTTTTGTGATCAATTGAAATGAAATGAATGTTTCTGCCACAGATGATGAAGAAAATCCGTATATTCCCAAGGGAAGCGATTTTGTTGTATCGTCTTGAGAAACAAGTCGGATAAAGTTATCATCATTTCCAGGGAGCATTGTTGGACTTGGTAAGAACTAGTTATCTGCCATCAAAGCATCCGCCAAGGATGAGATTGCAGCGTTTGGGAAGACGGAATTTGACGGGTCGGAAAAAAGGCTGGGGGGAGGTTTCAACCGGCTGCGTCGAAGAATATGTTTTTAACATCAAATTCCAGAGTTTGATATAGATGACAAATCAGAAATCCTTCTTCGGAATCTCGCGGCCTATGAGTGGGCTCACGATTGTGAGGAGACTTGCTTAAATCATCATTTTTGCCGCCATTGATTCCCTGTCGATACTGACAATGATGTACCTTGGAAGAGACCATTGCAGAACCAAAAGTCCTCTCCCCAACCCTTCACCAACAACTAGTTAACTACTCCCCTTACCATTGACTGCGATATCCGGACATGGGAGCCCCTTCCAGCTCACAACAGCTTTCAATAAGTGGTCCAACTTATTACCCCATTCAGCTTTGTAATGTAGATATTGAAGAACACTACTCCGAGCAGGAGAGGAGGAACTAGTGGTTCCAATGCTGATGGATCTTTATGAGTAAATAAAGCATTGACAAGAAGAATGTGTAAAAATTGAGGAGTGTTGATTGATTGAAAAATCAGTCAAATATCGGAGAGAAAAATGTCAGCATGTCGTTCAACTTACTCCGTGTCGTTAAATTTCTGTACTTGTGGACCTCGCGACCCGAATTTATACTCATATCCCGAATTTATATTCATATTAGAGGTGTAAAGGGCAAAAATCACCGTATGTTTACTTTCTTATGATATATTGGATAATCCATTATATTGTTAATGGGCCTGTGTTGAAATTAGGGGTGGCAAAAATTGAGTTTTGAGTTAGACAATATCATGTGTTTATGAAATATTTATATGTCCGAACTCTAACCCGGATTGGATTTCGAACGTATTTAATTTATCAAATCTAAAAAAGTAAATAGGATAATAATCTAATCCAAGTTAGGGTCTTGACAAATAAAATATTATGTTTGGACTCATACCAGGTTTCAAAACAGACAAAAATTTTATGTTTGTATCAAGATTTCGAATATATAATTCATGTACAAACTTTAGGTCGGACAAATTCAAATCATTTGAACCGGCTAGAGTTTTGCCATTTCTAAGTTAAATTGTCCGGTGGACGAAATGGTGAGCTTGTAATTTAAAGCAAAAAAAATTATATGCAAAGTTAATTAGTTAAAAGTCGAGTCCACCGACACCAATTTTTTTTTTTTATATTTATTACAAATAAAATAGAACGTATTATTCAGCAACTCTTGAATAAGAAGCGTAAGGCTACCGACAATATCCGGTAACTCCAAGTACAGGCTGTAGAACAGCAAAGACAAATTTCGGTCTTCTGCAATAAACTATGACTCCTCCACCCACCAACCGTGCAACCTAATGCGTGTCGGTATCTCATTGGCTGTTTGATAGTCTAAAACATAAACCTGGGCTCGTCTTTAACCAGTCATTTTCTTACACGGCATCATCTGGCGATGTGGTAGTACGTAGTGTGTCATTCAGTTTCGTTGAATATGACAGTGATGTAGTAGCTGTTGCAGCCATGGAGTTTCATTGAGTCGTTGCAAATTTGTGAAATGTCAGAAATTAGTTTATTTTTCCATTTTATAAAAAAATTCTAAATCTAATCATGCAAAGAATAAAGTTGGAGGACAATTATTGATGATATTAAAAGGGATTTGGTAGTTGAAGTGTTATTTTCATTTTTTTTTCCCAATTTAACTTTTCACATATTAATTGTTTAAGTTTATATTATTATAATAAGGAGATAATTATGAAGACTATAATCACACATCGATCTAAACAAAACCTATTCATTTTCATGTAAACATTGTTTTTTTTTGGACTCAAGTACTGTTAACTGTGACAGTTAAGAGAAATAAAGCATTGTAGGCTCAGACTCATATTATTAGTTAGGGGTGTTCACGGTTGGTTTCGGTCCATTTTTTTGTTATAAAAATAACTGATCAATCAGTTGATTATTGATGGTTTGGTCGGTCTTTTGGGATTTCGATCTGTCCTTATTGACATATCATTGATGATAACCGATCAATCAGTTCGGGCGGTTGAGAGATTCGATCCGAACTGTTAATTTGGACAACTCTATTATTAGTGTATTTGGGATGAAAATTTCAACAATAATATATCAAAACAAATGAATCAAATTCTCTATTCAAAAATATCGCTTGTATCAATTAATCTTAATTATTTGTGAATATAATAAAAACTAAGGAAAAAAATGAAAAATAGAAGCCAAGGCGGACTCACATCAAGCCGAGCTGGGTTTAGTTATCCTACTACCGAACTAACCGGTAAAAACATTACATCCTGAGAATACCAAAAGACAATAAAATAACACAAAAAAAGGATAAAAAGACAAGCCATCAGCGGATGATAGCTTGATAGATTGGTAATAGCTGGAAGGAGAAACAGAGTGTGAGAGATGGCGTATTGAATGGGCGACGATTTCAGTCTTAATCGTTGATATCCTATTCTCTCACAGCAGATCTGCTCTCTTTAGTTCTTAGTCTTGTGAAAACAGTGAATTCAGCAACACCATGCAGGCAAATGCGGGTATGGTGGCCGGGTCGCACCGGACGAACGAGCTTGTCCGGATTCGTCACGATTCCGATAGTGGGGTTCGTCCGTCCTTTCTAGCACTGCCCATTTTGATTTTGATCTCAAGCTTGATGCTATCTGTTTCTATGTTCTCATTGTGTTCTTTGCTTTTTTATTTGTGCCGTTTTGCTGTATAGATCTGAGTGTAAATTGAGTGACAGTGAACTTTCATAGCCAAAATTTTGTCTCTTTATTTCGATTTGGGAATTGGGTTGTCGGTGTTAGTTGATCTTGGCTCGTTTAGTAATTTATATTAGTGTTATCGGTTATATCAACAGCTTACCTTATCTGGTTATGTCAAAGTGATTTCTCAGAAGTTTGTTACTTTTAGTGGATTCAATCGACTGTCATGCCCCATACTTCGATCTTCCTTCTTTAGGAATGTGTATAAAAGTATTTATAATGGAACTTATATTTTTTCTTCTGTATGGATCGCTGGTATTTGTAACTGAGCGACAGTGACCTCTTACTCGACTCTCGAGAGTGTGTACAATTTTTCTGTGGGTATGTTATGCAAGTTTTAGGTCTTTATTAGTGGGTTTAAGTGCTTAGATCCTCTAATCTCTGATCTCGTTATTCTTATTGTTGGAAACTTTCTTGTGTGGATGACGGTTGGATTTTTGTTTATAGTTTTAAGTATAAGAATAATGACAAAAAGTTTGATAGCTGAACTAGTGATAGTTGAATGCCTCACCTATTCTCTTTTTGTTTGGTGAGGTGAGTTTGTAATTAGCTTATTGTTGCTTTCGATCAAGTGTATTAGTATTACAACAGAGATCACAGTTGTCATTGTGATTCAACTTCTGTTTCATGGGGGATGAGGTCTACTTTACGTTAAACATACATAGTTATCCAAGTTCATTTGAAAATTACATACTGTGGTTTGTTGAATTGGCACTATATTTGTTAGTATATGTCACTAATTAGGTTCTTGTTGTAAAATACTTTTGAGAATGAGCTCACTTGAGCTATAGGTTGACAACTTAGATTAGCTAGCTGACTATTTGTGCACTGTCGCTTAAGATTCTTCCTCTCTTTGGATTTAAAGTAAACAATCTATTTCTTAACCTGTTTCATTCATCGTCATGGTTAGTTTTGCTTGTTGCTGTAATTTAGTTTTGATGCCAAGCTTTATGGAAAATATCTATTACTTATATCTATTTTTTCTGCTCATCATTGATCTGTCTAATTAAATAGGGAGTTTACTGGCTGAGAACAATACGTTAGACTAACATCTTTGTGCATTGGAAGAATTTTATAATTCGAGTGCCTAGACTTTTGACAATACATCCATTATGTTCGAGTCTGAAGCTTATTTTTCATGAGCATTTGGAGTGCAATAATGAGCCCTGAAATATGCTCTAATATTTGCTGTTAGAGTTCTGATTCTTTTGTGGTCTGTGTTAAATGCAGCCCAAACCTCTCAAGAATTTGAATGGCCAGATATGCCAGATCTGTGGTGATAATGTTGGACTTACAGCAGCTGATGACATCTTTGTTGCTTGCAATGAGTGTGCCTTCCCAGTTTGCCGGCCTTGTTACGAGTATGAGAGGAAGGATGGAACACAGTGTTGTCCTCAATGCAAGACCAGATATAAACGGCAAAAAGGTTACATTTTTACTGGTTTATTTTACTCATTTGTGTATCCAGAAAATGAAGTTTAAACATCTGCTATTTCAGGGAGTCCTCGTGTGGAAGGGGATGATGAAGAGGAGGACATCGATGACCTAGAGAATGAGTTCAATTATACCCATGATAATAGCAAGGCTAGACGCCACTGGCAGGGTGAAGATCTTGCTTCTTCCTCTAGACATGAATCTCAGCAGCCAATTCCTCTTCTCACCAATGGGCAAGTGGTAAGGAAAGTATAATGGTTTTCTGTACATATTCATGCGTATTACTCTGTTTATGGAGATTTTTTTAACTTGCTGACATGCATTTGTCCTGATTCATGTTGAGGCACTATCCTGGATGATATCGGGAAATGATAACCTCTTTGTGTAGTTGGTTGAGACTTCAAATTAGTCTGATCATGTCTCAATGTATATGCAAGCAATGCAGGCTTAAAGCACTTAATATTTGTTTTTCGAAAAATATACTTAAAACTTATTGGTTACAGTATAGGTTGGATAAAACGTATAAAAGGCATTATTATTCACCTTGTGGGTGGTGGTTAAATTTGAGGATATACTTGGTTAAAGAACTACAATGTGCCCTTTTAGCACTTAGGAGAGATGAGCTGTGGGTTGTAGCTTAAATGATGTTGCATTTCCCTTTCAACACTTTGCGAGTTCATTTATGCAGTTTGTAGTGTTTGTTTTAGTAACTCTCTTCTTACTACTATTTCCGTTGTTTTAGATTTCTGGAGAAATTCCCACCCATGATAACCAGTCTGTGCGAACTACATCGGGTCCTTTGGGTACTGCTGAGAGGAATGGTCAGTCATCTCCTTATATTGACCCAAGGCAGCCAGGTAGTAATTCCTTTTTCCCCCTTTCTGTTTACTTAGAGTTCTCAAGCTAGGTTTTGTATGCTCGAGATCTCGTTCGAATTATCATTTGGTTGTTCCATTTCTCACTACAGTTCCTGTGCGTATTGTGGACCCATCAAAGGACTTAAATTCTTATGGTCTTGGGAATGTTGATTGGAAAGAAAGAGTTGAAGGTTGGAAACTCAAACAGGAGAAGAATATGTTGCAGATGACCAATAAGTATTCTGAAGGAAAGGGTGATATAGAAGGCACTGGTTCAAATGGAGAAGAACTCCAAATGTGAGATTTTTCTATGAAAGCTTTTATTTTTTGGTTGTTTCAAAGTTAGTTGTTAGATGTTATACGTGCGTAAAGTTATGTCATTTTGCTTGCGAGTCGGTCATGGGATTCTTTGGTCCTCTGCCCAAAATTTGTTTTGCATTTCTTAAGATCTGTTTGTGCATAGGGACCTAATTTTGATTCACAGAATGATGGGTTCTGTGTGTAATGATTTCTTCCCCAGGCTGCCAACTAAGCACTTCTGACATGGGCTTCTCTGGTTTGTATGTTTCAGGGCTGATGACCCCCGGTTACCCTTGAGCCGTGTGGTGCCTATTCCTTCATCTCACTTGACCCCCTATCGTGTTGTCATCATTCTCCGGCTTATCATTTTGGGTTTCTTCATGCAATATCGTATAACTCACCCCGTGAATGATGCGTATCCTTTGTGGCTAATCTCTGTTATCTGTGAGATTTGGTTTGCCATATCCTGGCTTCTGGATCAGTTTCCAAAATGGTCTCCTATTAATCGTGAGACCTACCTCGACAGACTTGCATTACGGTTAGTTTAATTTATTTTTTTTTCCTTATGGCTGATGGTGTAATGCACCTATGAGGAATTTGAACATGAGCTGGATGGAGGCTACTACTATTATGATTTAACCGTAGTTCTTATCATGCAGGTATGATCGAGAAGGGGAGCCGTCACAGTTATCCCCTGTGGATATCTTTGTTAGTACAGTGGATCCCCTCAAGGAGCCTCCTCTTGTGACAGCCAATACTGTTTTATCTATACTTTCTGTGGATTATCCTGTGGACAAAGTTTCGTGCTATGTTTCAGACGATGGGTCGGCTATGTTAACTTTTGAAGCCCTTTCTGAGACTGCAGAATTTGCAAGAAAATGGGTTCCTTTCTGCAAGAAACATAACATTGAGCCTAGAGCCCCTGAATTTTATTTTGCCCAAAAGATTGATTACTTAAAGGATAAGATACAACCCTCTTTTGTTAAAGAGCGCCGTGCGATGAAGGTGATATGATATATTTGATGCTAACCTTGCTCCTCTAATGGCTCAAGTCGGTATCTGTGATATTCTCTATCGTTCTTACTTTTCTTTTATTTTTTGTCTCACAGAGAGAGTACGAAGAATTTAAGGTGCGGATCAATGCCCTTGTCGCCAAAGCTCAGAAGATGCCTGAAGAAGGCTGGACAATGCAGGATGGCACTCCTTGGCCTGGGAATAATCCAAGGGATCATCCGGGAATGATACAGGTAAATCATCATTCGTCAGTACTATCAGGATTTTCTGTGTGTTTTAATAGAAGTTTAATTCCTCTTTGTTTTACGATTTGGTCTAAACAGGTGTTCTTAGGTCATAGTGGGGGACTTGACACCGATGGTAATGAGCTACCTCGACTTGTATATGTTTCTCGTGAAAAGAGACCTGGTTTCCAACATCACAAAAAAGCCGGAGCAATGAATGCATTGGTTTGTTATCCTTATAACTTTTTCCTATTTAAATTCTTCTTCTTGACAGGCTTGGCAATGTTAATTGCATCAACCATTGTTAGTAATGTAGTTGGTGCTTTGCTTCTTGTCCTCGTGCATAAATTTTGGTTTGACGGATTGATTACCAGCTGAAGTACTTGTATGCATGAAGTTCAATATATTGCTGATTCGTTGAATTATTATCTAACTCGGGTTTATTGTGATACAGATTCGAGTTTCAGCTGTCTTGACAAATGGTGCATATCTTTTGAATGTCGATTGTGATCACTACTTCAATAACAGTAAAGCTCTTAAAGAAGCTATGTGTTTTATGATGGATCCTGCATATGGAAAGAAAACCTGCTATGTACAGTTCCCTCAGCGTTTTGATGGCATTGACTTGCATGATCGATATGCTAATCGCAATATAGTTTTCTTTGATGTAAGTCTCAGTTTATTTATCATAACTCTGAAAATATTCCATTATCCATTTGATGGTTTAGAAACCTGTGGTGTTGTTTTCTTTTGCAGATCAACTTGAAGGGGCTGGATGGCATACAAGGTCCAGTCTATGTGGGAACTGGTTGCTGTTTCAACAGGCAAGCTCTTTATGGGTATGATCCAGTCTTAACAGAGGAGGATTTGGAACCAAATATTATAGTCAAGAGTTGTTGTGGTTCAAGAAAGAAGGGAAGAAATGGCAATAAGAAGTACATTGATAAGAAGAGGGCAATGAAAAGAACTGAATCAACCGTTCCCATTTTCAATATGGAAGAAATTGAGGATGGCATTGAAGGTTTGTGCGAATTTTAAGTTCTTCTTCCTTGTCTCTCTTCCAGTTTACAGGCCTCTTTACTGTAAAATTTGGAGAAGGCCCATTGTGCTTCTGCATGTGCTCTAGGAATTTAATAGCGTGTTAGTTTTTACGTTTTTGTCAATTAACATCAGTCCAATAGCTGCAATTCATGATTTACGCATTTAATTAAGAAGTTAAAATTGGGGTTTGTCATGTTTCCACGCAAGATTTGAGGTGAAACCAGATAATGTTGACAGAAAAGTTTTTTTTTTGTTTGTGTTAGTAAATGCATTTCATATGCTATGCAGGATACGATGATGATAGGTCTCTTCTTATGTCCCAGAAAAGCTTAGAGAAGCGTTTTGGTCAGTCTCCAGTTTTCATTGCAGCGACATTCATGGAACAGGGAGGCATTCCACCTACAACCAATTCTGCTACCCTCTTAAAAGAAGCAATCCATGTTATTAGCTGCGGATATGAAGATAAGACTGAATGGGGAAAAGAGGTTAGTTAACTGCTTTGTGGCATTAACTATTTAGCAGTACCTGTTTAGGCCAATTGTGTTTTGTGTATATGTTAAATAAACTTTTTTTCTACCAACCAGATTGGATGGATTTATGGCTCCGTGACTGAAGATATCTTAACTGGGTTTAAAATGCATGCTCGTGGTTGGATCTCAATCTATTGCATGCCTCCACGCCCTGCATTTAAGGGATCTGCTCCTATCAATCTTTCTGATCGGTTGAACCAGGTGCTTCGATGGGCCCTTGGATCGATTGAGATTTTTCTGAGTAGGCATTGTCCCATATGGTATGGCTACAATGGGAAATTGAAGCCCTTGGAGAGGCTAGCCTACATCAATACCATTGTCTATCCCCTCACCTCTATGCCATTGCTCGCTTACTGTATCCTTCCTGCTTTCTGCCTTCTCACTGGAAAATTCATTATTCCTGAGGTATGTGAATATTTTTTTCCTCTTCACTTGAAATTTTTGAGCACATTTGTATGTGTGACCCTTGCCTAAAAGTTTTCTGCTATCACAGATAATTCTAATTTTTATTATGATTCTGCAGATAAGCAACTATGCCAGCATGTGGTTCATTCTTCTCTTCGTGTCCATTTTTGCTACCGGTATTCTTGAGCTTAGGTGGAGTGGAGTCAGTATTGATGACTGGTGGAGGAATGAACAATTTTGGGTCATTGGTGGTACATCTGCTCATCTCTTTGCCGTATTCCAAGGGCTGCTGAAAGTTCTTGCCGGCATTGACACCAACTTCACTGTCACCTCTAAGGCATCTGATGAGGATGGGGATTTCGCAGAGCTTTATGTGTTCAAATGGACATCGCTTCTCATCCCTCCTACCACAGTCCTCATCGTGAACCTGGTGGGTATTGTGGCCGGTATTTCGTATGCAGTCAACAGTGGATACCAGTCATGGGGACCTCTATTTGGCAGGCTATTCTTTGCATTGTGGGTCGTCGTCCATCTCTACCCCTTCCTGAAAGGTTTAGTGGGCCGTCAAAACCGTACTCCTACAATTGTCATTGTGTGGTCTATTCTTCTTGCTTCGATTTTCTCCTTGCTCTGGGTTCGGATTGATCCTTTTACTTCCGATGCCACGAAAAGTGCAGCAAATGGCCAATGCGGAATAAATTGCTAGATCACTTTTGGGATCAGTCTGGTTTGTTTTAGTACATGTCATATATATCTCGTCCTCCAAGGTGCCCGTTGTGTATATAGGAAGGACATTTAAATGCTGAAGTCACATGAATTATTTACAGTTACGGACATTTTTTGGAAAGAAGTAACCTTACCATCACTGAAACATTCGGAAGACATTTATATTCAGGCATCATTGTTGTCGTGTGGTGTGTCATGAGGTGTTTTCTGTTTGGACAATCGCAATAGATGTTCTTCTGAGTTGAAGTGTGATCGTTTGCTGATTCTGTTTTGTGATTGTCATTTGTATCTTATAGAAAAATCTGGTTACTCATCCAGTTAAGTTATTTCAAAGAGGAAGAAAGAAAGATGAACCCATGGCATTGCTTAGTTTATTATACCAAGGATTTTTATTTGGATTATTGTCACTTTCTTGAACTGAAATTTTTGTAGCCGAGAACAATTTAGTAGACGTGTTTTTTTTGGACATTCCATTGAGTTCAAATTCAGGTTGGACGGTATGCGCAAATTTGTTGTTTGATAAGTTAGTTGGGTCAAGTTTTAGCGTAAATTATTTAAAAATAGCCATGTTAGTTTATAATCGAACTCTCAATCTCGGAGGATTGGTTTACTGGTTCTGTTCATGTGTGAAAAAATTTAAGCTTTCATTTCAAGGGGAGATCAAGACTCAAGAGGTTCGGCTGACAGCTGACCAAAGGCAGCAGCCAATGCTCATTGTTTACATGGGTTTGACGAACTGGGCTCGGATGGGCTTTCGGCCCAAAATAAAGGTCCTGAAATTGGGCGGAGCCCAAAACTACTGGGTTCGTCAAAACGACGCCGTTAAATATTGATAGGAGCAGATAACGACTCTTTAATTCTCAGGGCCGAACTGGAGACGGAGGGACGGGTTTGGTGTTTCAGATACAGGAGAAAGAAAAGGTCGAAGAGCGAGAGATTAGGGTTTTGCTATATCTAGAGAGTAGAAAATGGAAGGGATCACAGAAGGAATTAACAACTTGAATGTGAATGGGAAGAAGAACCGAATCCAAGTCTCAAACACCAAGAAACCCCTCTTCTTCTACGTCAATCTCGCCAAGGTTCTCTCTTCGAGCCCCTCTCTTTACTCTTCAATTTAGCGTAACTAGAAACTTACGTTTGTAATCTTACGACTGAACTTAACGCTTTTTGACTGCTGAGAAAACTGAAAATTTTTGTTTATTTTTCTATATAAAGGCTTAGGAACATTCTGAATAGCAGACACTGGATTTGTAGTTTTTTTGTCATAAATATTTGATGATTTGCTTTGGATGTTTGTCATGTTTGATATTGATTAGTAGAAGTATTGTTCCCTGGCAGTGGAAACTGAACTTTCCATGTTTTTGGGCCTACAGTGTACTTTTGTGCTATCTGGTATAATGCTGAAATGTTGTATACACGCTCACACGAGCACAATCTCTTGTAATGTAGAGAAATTCATAGTTTCTAATGGGAGACATTTATTCATTTCATGGATGTTTTATGGCTGTTCATGCAGAGATACATGCAGCAACACAAAGAAGTGGAACTTTCTGCCCTTGGAATGGGTATTGTTTCTTTTGCCACCCCTTGGTTTACCGATACATCTCTAGTTTCTCTAAACATGAATTCATGGATCCCTTTTCTATCTGTTGATACTTACTGCTTTTTTGTGTGCTGAAATATCCTAAGAAGTAAGAACTGATTTGGGTACTGCTTCAATTCCAAGAGGAGCGCTAGAGATATAATTTAATCTTGTCATTCTATTGTTGTTGTTGATAAAAAGTTACTGAGCTAATTGTGTGTCAGAAAATTAATGATGCAGTTTAATTGCTTTTTCCGTGCTTGCACTAGATTTATGAGTAAAGTAGTGATATTAAAATATGGATGATATAGTAGAATCTTCAAAGAATCAAAATCCTATTTTGATAGATTTCTTGTTAGTTGTTAATTGCTTGATATTGCACTCTTTTTAGTTCTTACTAACTGGCTGGAGGTCATATCCTCAGCTTCCTTCGTAACCTTTCTTTGTGCTTTTCCTGGTTGCCTTAGTAAAGTTTGGTTCCATTCTCAAAATATTTAGTAATTCGTGGTCCATGGTTGGTGTTGCAGAAGATCATAACATGTTTATTGTTCCGTGTAGACATTTCATCTTGTAGTGCTTCATTGTTTTTTTAGTTTTTATTAGAAAAATTACATTTATGTTGTCCTTACAGCTATTGCTACGGTAGTTACAATTGCTGAGATCTTGAAGAATAATGGGTTGGCACTTGAGAAGAGTGAGGCCTAATTTTCCCTGTGATTTTTGTTTTTGATTTATTATTTTTGTTCTAGAAGCTATTGGGAACTTTTCTTTATAGATTAAATATACAGGGATCATGACATCGACGGTTGACATGAGGGAGGAATCAGGGGGACGCCCTGTTGAGAAAGCTAAGGTAAACCTTCATTACAGCATGTAAAACACAACTGTACTTCAGTGCAGCATTTATTTCTTCATGCATCGTGTATATCTTTGGCTGTGGTAACCTTACACCTTATTGGTTTTCCATGCATTAACTTAAGTTTGATCTGGGTTATTATGATCTAAAATCTCTGTAAGCATTTAGCTTAGAAACATGGAATTTGTGGCTTATGCATTGGAAATGCTTGGAACTGAAATGTGCTGGTGTCGATTTTACTTGTGTGCTCTAATATATATTAACCAGCTGATGATGCTTGCCCTTCGTTAAAGATTCTACCATCAAAACACATGTTTCTTAGATGCTAGGTGGACTCAATTTTGTTGGTCATGATTTCTTTTTTGGAGTAGTATTGCCCAAGGATTCACTTCTAGATTATGGCAGGCAGTCATAGGCGTATTATTTGGAGTAGCTGTTGTCTTGATTTTATCTAGAAGCAGCTGAATTATTTTCTTTTGCCCCTTTTATAGATAGAAATACTGCTGGGTAAGACCGAGAAGTTTGATGAGTTGATGGCAGCTGCTGCTGAGGAAGCTGCGTACAACGAGGAGCAAAACTGAGATGTTCTCCAGAATATTAGTCTGTTCTCTTTAGTTTTGTCTTCCGAACATCTTTTAACATTTATTGATCGGAGTTTTATGCTTGTTAGTGATGATATTTTTAGAAATTTTGTAAAAAACAATGCATTCTTAGTCTATTCAAATTTGTTTACCAAGTTTTTGGCTTTTGGAAGTAAAGCAATGATGTGTACAATTATCTTGTTTACATCTCCATGGAATGGGGTTGCTACCATGTCAAGTAGGATGGTTACAACAACGGGTCATTGGTTGAAATGGTGAACTTGATTGCGGTAATTGTTGTGAGTTCAACTCCTAATGGTGTTCATTATTGCAATTTGCGAGATGAGCCATTGTTCAACCCAGTATATGCGAATGTTATTCTACGTTATCTACCTGCACTGGCCTTTGGACCATGGGGTTGCGGGAATTGGTCCATGAGGTTGTGGGGTCTTCGGCCAGTTACCAGTGGACAGCTGGGGGGAACTCCTTATTGTTATCAAGAAAGTAGGATGGTTACACCAGCTGAATTGGTCAATCAGGCAAATCTGATTGTGTACATTGTCAATTGGTGATTTTGCAGAAATCAGAAGGAAATGGATGATAATATACCCCTTTTTGTAATCAATTAGAGCAAGAAGCAGGGGATAACATAAGAGTTAAAACATGAAACCCCATCAGCGAAAACAGGGCATGATGAAGCAAAATAATGCACAATTCTGCATTCCCAAAATTCTTCAGTGTCAATGCCTTATCAGTTGTAACCTCAAAAAAAAAAAAAAAAAAAAAACTATCTTTAATTGAGTCCCCAGTAAATTATTAAGATGAAGAAAAAATAAATAAATATCCCATTCTCATCAGAGAAGCATTATTTTGTCCATTCTCTTCTATGCTTCCTCATCCTCCTCTACAAGTATCCTCTTGCAAGCTTCATAGCACATAAAGGAAATCCCAGCAGCAGGTACCAACTTCAAGCAGCTAGGACCTAACCCCTTGTATAAACCCGGAATCCCTTCATGTTCGAGTATGCTGGCGAGTGCATGCATCACATTCTTGTATACCTGCCTCCCACTAACAGCTCCTACCTGCATATGTTTCCGAGCCACCTCGAGAGGAAAAGTTGCACTACTTGATATCGCACCAGCAGCTGATCCGATCAACAGGGTTTCAATGTTTCCAATCTTTTCTTGCTTAAAAGCCTTCCTGTAGGCTTTTCGTAATGTGTCGTAAGCAAAGTAGTTTGTGGCAGCATAAGGAATCACTCCAATTAGACTTGGGGCAAGGCCTCTGTAGAGTTCTCCAGGGCCCTCTTCTCGCAATATTTTGACGAATGCATCTACTATACCCTTATAAACCCCTCGCTGAATAAATTTGCAAGACAACAGTTGTGAGTAATGTAAACACTTTTACATTTCAGCTAAGCAGTCAAATCATAGTCGAGCAATGGCTTTACCTGTATGGTTAGTCGAGTCTTGATCAACTCCAGAGGATACGTGCACAAAGTCGAGCTCACTCCAGCACAGGCCCCAGCAACTAATGAGGCAGGCACGGGAAGTTTTGCTTGTTCCCCAGGTTTTGGTGACAAGTTCTTGTTAACTGTGTCGTAAACAAACAACTGCAGAGAGATTAAGAAACATTTAGACAGAGGCTAACAAATGTGACAGAATAAAACTTCTGAAACAAGACATTTCCTTTGTATAGCAAAATTAAGTTCCATGGCTTTATTTTCAATACCAATTAGACAAATATCATTACCATAACTACTGCATCACACATTCCAACAGCATTCCATAAAATAAAAATAATATCCTCCTCTTCGCATCTCCAAGGGAGGCTGAAGAATAGGTTTAGCTTTTACAAAGCCAAACACAAAAAACCTTGGCATCTGAAATTTGAGGCCAACCATGTCCAACTATGAACATATCATCATCTGAGCCTTTATGCCAATAGTTTGGGGTCGGCTACTTGAGTCTATGAGAAAAATCAAAAGGAATCCGCTATGTATATTCATTTCCACGATTTATTTCATTTAGGATCATGATGTCCAACAATGAACATGAGTCAAAATGAGAAAATGCCAGGGTGTTCTTCTCACTAGTTTCTCATAAGGATTCACATAACTGAGCCCCAACATGGTTTAAGATAAAGGCTTTGACACTAATGATGAGGAAGGAAACATGGATGAGTAAGGTCAGCAAACACGCTGAACACAGCAGAACTTCAGACTTAATTGACAAGAAAAAAATGTCATCACTAGAGCACTTGAGCATGGCTCACAAACTCCCAAGCACAAGATTATAACATAAAAATCCAGAAACCCAAGCAGGAACATTTGGATTTTGCAACCCAAGAGCCTGCCGTCATATTTCAATACCGTTTTCAGCAAAGTACAATTCGTTGTCACTGACACAAGTTAGTTAAGCATGCATCAAGGCTGGATCAGCGAGTATGAAAGACTTAACAAAGGTTCTTGTTTTCCCAAGAAATGAGTTTGAGATATCGGAGGCAGGAAGGGAAGGAAGGTCGCCATAAGGTCACTCTCCCCTTGCAATGTTTTTAACAAGAAAAATAATGGGAAAAAAGAGTTGCACAGTTCTATGGCTTTATCAACTTACCTCTCAGCTACAACAAAAGTTTTAACTTTTAAGAAACCCTCCTATGCCCAAGTTTGGGTGAGTTAAGGAGTGAGGGTGTGATCTTCTTTTATAGTTGACACCAATATTTTGAACTAAGTTTATTGGGCAAAAGAGGTAATTCTCAGGCTTCAACTTAAAAGTTACTCACAAAATTGTCTTGTATTTGTAAGGTAAAATGTAAACAACTCTCGTGCACAATGCTCTCGCAATGGGCGGGGTCAAGGACAAACAAGATGTACACAGACTTTATCTCCACATAATATGTGGAGAGACTGTTTTCAGGAATTTATCTATGACTTCTAGGTTGCACTTCAACTTGAAAGTTACTCATAAAGGTGTCTTGTATTTGTAAGTAAATAAATAAGTGTTGGTACTATCAAATAATTATGGGAGGGAAGAAGCAAATGAAAATTTAGGTAAAGACATGTTTGAAATCATTCACAATTAGACGAAGTAAGCACTACAAGAGTAAATATCACTACTCCTATATAACTATTCAATATAAGAGTTGAGCTCTTCAACAGTAAAAACTAAAAACAACATATACAATTAACAAAAAGTATTAGATTTACACAAGAATTTTTACATTTATGATTTTCATATCCCGTTTACTCACAAACTTCTATTTTTTTACTAAATTTTAATTTCAAGGCATTGGCAAAGGTTAGCCATGCTTATCAATTTATCATGAGATCACTATGTTGTTTCGAAAACTGAGAGTCAGATCACTATAATACAAATTTAGCTGATAATGAGATAATGAAACAAATTTGTAACAATACCAGACACCAGGAACTACCAAGGCAATAAATCTTCACAAAACTACACCAAGAAAACAAAGTGTTCAGTTTAATTTATCACCATCAATTTCCTGGATTTTCGCAGCTCCGTGGCTTGAATTTCCGCATTCCCAAACAAACAAACAAATGTTCATAAACAATAGAAAAGAGATGACATAAGTGAAACAGAACCAACAAAAGGAGTGAAACCTGAGCACATATCTACTCTCATGTGCTTAGCTACAGGCAATGGGAACTCATAGTTGGATTGTTAGTCATTGACAGGCATTTAATGACAAAGCTTTTTTTTTATCCTTCGTCATACTTTTGAACAGCGAATTAAGAATCCAAACAATTCGTAAATGTTGAATATAAAAGCTGAATGCATCTAACATAAAATCATGAGAAACCATTACCTCAATGGCCTTGCTAGGCGCGACTCGAATGACATTAACTAGATTGCCCCTAAACAACCCCTTCCACCCATCAGTCTTCATTATATTATGGAACACCTCAGTTGAAGAATTCCCACTACTCCCCACCATCAAATGAGTCCTTATAGTCTCCAAAGGAGCCACTGCCGTCCTAGATATTGCCCCCGCAACGCCGCCACTTATTAAGCGCCTCAAGGACATATTCTTTACCTTAATCTTCAATTTGAGGCCACCCTTTTTCTTCTTCAGAGCCCCTTCCTCCTCTGGGACCCCCACAATGCCAACTCCCTCGGCCGAAGATACATACTTGACATACAAATTGGAATATAGAGATTTCAGGCTGTTATTATCACGAGAATCTGGAGAATTTGATGAAATACCAAACCCTGAACCTATCTGATTGATGCTCGCAAATAAACCTCCAGGGGGATGACAGCTCCCATCTGGGACACCCCATTGAGACCCCAAATTACAAATTGAGAAAAACCCATCTTGTTTATCATCGAACAACTCAATTTGTCTCCTACCCATAAATCAAAATCCTTGAAGTTGAACTTTTTCTTCAGGGTTTATTGGAGGGAAAAGGCTGTGAACAGAGATGGGTTGCTGGTAGAGATTTGGGTTTTAGACGAGGAATACGATAAAGGAGGCGATGAAAAAGAGAGATAAACAAAAATTGCAAAACCTAGAAAGAGAAGAGAAGAGAAGCGCGGTAGGTGAATCTCCCTTCGCTTCTCTTTCTCTTTTTAGATTGTGTTTGGTGGATAGTATATATATGTGTGCAGCACGGTGCTCTCTGCTATGTGTTGGAGAACCTTTGAAAGGGCAGCCGGGGACGGAAGCATATATTAGTATTAGAATTCAAATCGTCTTTAGGAGGTTAAAATTGTAAATTTCTAACATTATTTTTATAGTGTTTTTTTTTATTGGCTCTAGGATTTTATTTTATTTTTTTGGGTTAAAATTATTAATTCTATTTATAATTATTAGAAAATGTGAGACAAATAAAGTTCTTTTTGAAAGGCCATCACCACCCTAATACCTCCATTAGTAGGGAAAAAATTATTTCAGACTTACAAACAGGACGAGTATTTTTTCCATATAGAATGCCTCCTAAAGAGCATCTCCAAAGAGAAGAAAAAACTCCTCATGCTCAAATCTGATTCCCTCGACCTCTCAGCTCCTCATGCAGCCCCGCGGGGGGTGGTTAGTCATTGGCTGGAGTAGACGCAGCATGGTTCTCTTCCCTGGCCTATGCTGGAGTAGGGTAGGGATTTATGCGGCTGGATTTTAGCCTCAAGCTTCAAGAACATCTCTCTGGCGGGAAGAAACTTATTTGCTGATTGAACTGGCAATTGCTATGAATTGTCATTATTTTAGCCTAGAATGGGATGCTCTGATATTTGAAGGCACAAAAGGATTGTTCTGACTCCTTATGGTTGTGTGTGGAAATCATGTTTCTCCTTTAACAGGATATTCAGTGTGATATGGTTCATACTCCAATGGTCAACAATCAAGTTCAACTACCTGGTTCGCTGGCACAACAAGGAATGAATTCTACTGGCTCGGTCACTCTTGTAGAACAAGTCCCTATTGCTTGTAATGCCTTGGCTGTATTTTACTCTTTGATCTAATGAATTTCCCTTTTTCTCAAGAAAGAAAAGAAAAGAAAAAACTACAGGTTTCAAACACGTCAAAGAAAGACAAACCAAACCATAACAATCCACACCCAGTTTGAAGTTGCACTATGCACCAGTATATACTTAGATAAACAAAAAAATTTCATTCTATTTAAAAAATTTCATAGATGTGTAGTTTATGGTCTAACGAAACCCACATTTATTATAATCCACTTTCACAATTCAAAACGAAAATTTCTATCTCCCAATGAAATTGGTAACTCTAACTGGTAAAATGCAATTCCTATACCTTGATTGCTCTCAAGCTCTAGGTTAAGGCTAATAAGAAATCAAGTAGCATGAATAGCCTCTTCACAATGATGAATGATGCTTAAGATGGTGAGATACTGGCACAATTATCTGCATATTCCCGACGTTGGAAATAAGGATGAAGGGTATGAACACCGTCCAAGTATAAAGTTGTCTGCATCTCAATTAAGCGAGAGACCTACAAAGAAAGTTTTCTCTGTCAAGCATGAGATCTGCACCAATTCACTTATTCCTCCTATACAAAAACAGATAGATATATGCACTTAATCATCATTCATCGGTCTATAACCAGTAACATTGCCCAAATCATGAACGTGAGAGATAATAAGAAGTTTTAGATGCAATGTTGGTCTAAATAAAGTCAGCTCCTCAGATAACATGCAGCTCTCCCCAAGTTTCTATTGTAAATGTAAGCAAATATGTAAATAGCTGTCAATGAGAAGTGCCAGATATCATGCCCTCAAGGTCTCAAGTACTCGACAAATATTATCTCTTAAGCTATTCTGGTAAGGAATACAGTCACATCACTGAGGACGGTAGCAATAAGGAGTTGGAATAATTTTCCCTACCCATGCTAAGTTTATCAGATTATCTTAAAAATACACATGCACTATCCAGTTAGATCATGATCCAATGTCATATACGAAATCAATGCCATGTCTTTCTTAGAAAGTCGTGGAATATACATTGTGCTGGCAGGCGTTAATGTTCTAAACCAATAAAATCAATTACAAAAAATACCAGTAAGTTGTCACCGATGAGACTTATTGAATAAAAACTCAATGTAAGCAAGGGTTGATAAAAAAGCTAATCCTTACCATGTTTAATCAATTGATCTGTATTCAAAATATGCTTGCATATAAAGTTTATTTTAAACAAAAACAAACGTGTGTTCATGAAAGGCAGAATACTTACTGCTCGACGGAAGGAAAACATCTCTTCTTGACCAGATAGCATGGAAACTATGCCAGCTGGAGCACCTCCAGAACCAACATTTCCTTCTGCTAAAACATTTCGGCGAAGTTTCCCACCTTCTATTTCCGTTTCAAATTGGAAACTGGAAACAAAAAGACAAAGTTGCTCATTAGGCGATTGACACATCATTCTACATCAAATAACTAGAGTATCAAAACATGGCATCGAAAGCATGCATTAGTTTATGCTTGATATTATTAGCAAATTGGTTATGTTTGAAAATGGTAAAAGCAAAATCATTGCAAATCCAAGTTTCTACACGGGTAATTTTGTAAAATTAGTCCGTCCAGTTTTAGGGACCATGATAATAATACATAAGAAACACATTTGTCAATCAATTAAAAGAAAAATAGATCAGGAAACTTGATTGTATTCAATGGCTATCATGATGTTATCAAAAATAAAAATTATAAAATCAAGGAGACACTCCCTGAGGAACCCATTAAGTATCAACCTAAATCCTTCTTCTACAAGTAACCAAAGTCCGTCTGCAAAGGAAACCAAAAGAATAAGCTTGCTCATCATGATTCCCCTTGAATGCAACAAGAAAAGTTCCCACAATTACATCAAAATCTTTTCTGATGAAGGAGCCAAATCCCCCTTTTTAGCTATGCAGAGGAAGAAAAGCAACTAATTTGAAAATACAACAGCTAGGAATCAAACAGCAGGATCGAGAGCCGACTTTAGAATACAGAAATATCAACATATCTATGTGCTTTGACGGTAGACATCTCAGAACAAAATACCTTTCCAAATCAAAAAGAGTTCCCTCTTCGGTTCCTTGAAATAGATCTTCAACAGACGAAGCAGCGGAACAAATTAGGAGGCAGTGGTGGTTGTACAACTCATCAATGAGGGTAATAAACCTACGTGCCTGAGAAGTGAACCCAAAAAACTGTTATTGATGTGTAAGAACGTGGAACTCCAAAATCTTAGTTGGTAATCTTTACAGGAAAAAAAAAAAAAGAGTAATCATATGTAACAGAAAATACGAGGGCAATTTGTAATTCAACAGAGGTCAGGGAGATTAGCTTAGGTTGTAACGGACTTCTATTTAATGTTCAACTTGGGGAGGTGGGGAGAAAAACAAAATGGGATTCATAAATAATAGATACTATATACACACAATGCAAACAGAGGTCTGGAAGATTATATGTAGGCTGGAAGGGATTTGTTTTGACTGTTCAACTTTGGGGAATGAGGGATTCAGACCTGCAACTAACTGGTTGATTGTAAACTCCTCGCTAGAAGTTAGAAGGGGAATTGAATCCTCTTTAACTGTGGGTTTAGAGTGATTGTCAAATGTCAACTAATAGTGTCTACATCTCTTCTTTGCAGCCCCTTCCATTGTACATTTGGGATCACTGTTATCTGTGATACTAATGGTTAGGGTTTGCAAGCAGCTTTATTGAAATATTAAGAAGTCCGATGTTGTGATTTATCAAGAACTTTCCATTGGTCTTGTTGCATGTATTGCCCAAGAATATGTTTGGCATCAAAGTGATATGTCATTGCATAATACTGAAGTTAGAATAGATTCGTAGACCAGGTCGACTTATTCGTTTTAAATTATAATCCAGTTAGTGTTAAAAGCAGGGTGATACCTTGTCACGTATCTGCATACTCATTACTGGAATATCAGAGATGAAGACAGTGTGAAAATGTTGTGCTACTGCAATATAATCGGCTGCCCCTACCTGCAGAAAAATGATTGAAAGTTAAGAGAGTACTAAAGGACTAAAGGAGAGACCTCACTACTTAGTGCGAAGGAATTCCCCAAAAAGATGCATCTGAGTAACAAAAAAGCTCAACTACCTGGCTGAGAGCGAGAGTGTGTTATGGTGTAGAAAACAGGTTTGAATATTACCTATCTCACCATGGCCATGACTACTTAACTAAGGGATTTACTCACCTAAGCCTTCCTAAGTCACTAGGATATAGTCAGTAGACAGTAATTCAATTAAAGGGAGAAATGAGCTCCTCCAAAAGAAAGAGACAAAATAGATCCTAACAATAACTTGAATTTAGAAGCAGTGAAGGATAGAAATGTGGACTTTCAGGAATAATTATTAGTAGTAGCAAAAAACTGATATTCACACATAAAGCAAACTGCAATACCGGCTGCCCACATAGATACTCAAATGTGAATCGCGCCACTCCAATGCAGCTTTCAGGAACCACCAATGTTCTGTTTTTAAACAGAAACATGTCACTAAACAAGACCAAAATAAATCAAGTTGATTTATATCATTGAAGTGGCTTATTACCTCCCAAACATCACTGGAATAGTGGTAGATGTGATTTTTCCTCCCAACTCACCTGTTGCCTCACGCCACATATTCTCAAACTCCTTCACAGCAGTGGTATCTAAAGGCCAGAAATAATGAACCTGCAGAAACGCGAAAAATACATTCAGAGTTCAGACATTAGGTAGAATGGTGGATACATATATGCAGACATGTTTTAAATCATTTTCACTTCATGAGGATTCTTTGCACAGCAGTGACCATGCTCCAGTACCTCATCGTCATCCGTTCAACTCATGGACACTCTGCAATGTAGAGATACTGGGGACCTCTGACACTTACAATAAGGCATTGAGCTGCCCTTGAAATTAATTTTCTACTTAAATGTACTGTCTACAGGCTGAACTGTGATCGGGTAAAACCCATTCAAATATTGAAGGAGTATCTCATGGGAATTTCAGCTTTCCTAACCCCAAGGAATGTCTTCTCAGCCTTTTGAGGTCAAGATACCCATCAAATGAAGATAACAGGTGGGTTAAAACGGTTATGAAGAAAATAAAAGGGCATCAACAAATTCAGCTCGAAGTGCTTAATAGTTTACCTGGTCTTCAGATGTTTGTGCTATTAAACGGCGATAATCAGTCTCACTTTCAATTGGAACGATCTCACAGCGCTCCTCTAACTTAGCAACAAGTTTTAGAAAGATCTCACGTTGCATGCCATCCTGTGACAATATTTGCAGGCACCAAATTAGCACAGCCTATCCCCACTTTGAATCCTTTCACAAACACTACGCATCATATTCACATGTAACTAATGCAAATAGACTGAGAAATATGCATAGCAAACAAGGATAATCATAGTCCATGTAATCCACATGCATTTGAAGTCCACTCACATCAAGGCCCTTTGCATGCTTTGGTAAAAAACACACCTGATTTAAGTCCTTTGGCGCTCGGTTACTGGTGGCCACAAGAACAGTTCCGGTATTTAACAATCTGCTTAAAATTCCAGATAAGGCCACAACAGCAAATACATCAACAGTCTGTAAAGTAAAACAAGACATTATAAGTCATAAACAAGCTGTAAAATGAATAAGCTTCAATTTATCAGTAACAGGATTTATATCAAACAAGGCAGTTATTTAATGCAATCACAAACTGATGAAAATCCAAAAGCAACAAAATGGTTTCTAAGCTATCAACATATGATTCATTTCAATCAATCTAGGCTTTCTGAGAGCAGTTTCAATTGTATCACAGCAGTTTTGATAAATCTATCAATCTACATTTGATTCTATCTTACAACATGGCACCATCTTTTACAAATACTGGTAATTTTCCATCATGATCAGCCTTACAACAACTAAAAGTTGTTACATTCAGCATATTGCTTCCAGTACAAGGAACTATTGCTCGTAAATTGAGATTGATAAGTGTTAGAATATATGGGGGTAATTGAGTCATTGTACATGTATTTTAGAATATACTAGATTGTATTTAGTGCTGTAAAAGATATTGAAAAAAAGTAAGATGGAAAAGATGAAAGCTTTCAAGACAGAGCTTCTCTCGTAACATGGTATCGGAGCCGATTGCGTCGATCGCGATTGTGCCTTGGTGGTTGCAAGTAAGTTTCTGTTTGGTTTTGGTTTTCTATCTGGAAGTGTTGAAGCAATCACCTTCTCTCTTCTTGGTTCTGTTTCTGGAGTCTGGTTTCTGTTTCCAGTGGTGGATTCGACTCAGATTCAGTGCCTAGTGCGACTGATCTGGTTGTGCATTTTTTCTGCGCAGTTGCACAAACTTATTGTGCGAATCTTCGTGTGTTCTGTTTCTCGGCTTTATTCGGGTGTGTGAGCAGATATTTGTGCTGGTGATCTATTTCTGTGGGTTAGTGAGAGTGTTTGCAAGTCCAAATCAGTGCTGGTGATTTCTGTGTGTATTTCTGCTGGTGATTTCTGTGGGTGTGTGTATTTCTGTGGGTGCTGGTGATTTCTGTGGGTGCTGGTGATTTATTTCTGTGGGATAGTGAGAGTGTTTGCAAGTCCAAATCAGTGCTGGTGAATTCTGTGTGTATTTCTGTGGGTGCTGGTGATTTCTGTGTGTTAGTGACAGTGTTTGCAACTCAAAATCAAAGCTGGTGATTTCTGTGGGTTAGTGACAGTGTTTGCAAGTTAGTGACAGTGTTTGCAACTCAAAATCAAAGCTGGTGATTTCTGTGGGTTAGTGACAGTGTTTGCAAGTTAGTGACAGTGTTTGCAACTCAAAATCAAAGCTGGTGAATTGATTTCTGGTTGTTCTGGTTGTTTTTTTTTATTACACAGACTGATTTCTTTGATCTGTTTGTCATGGCTGGTTCTAGTGAGACGAAGACATTTACTGAGATTATCACCACTGGGCATCGTATTACTGATAGGAAACTAAATGGTGTCAATTATAGTCAATGGAAAAGGGTGATTAGAAGATATCTTTCAAGCATTGATGTGGAGAACCACTTGACTGAAAACCCACCAACAGAGCCTCGAGCAAGGACTCAATGGCAGAAAGAAGATGATAAATTGTTTACCATGATTCAGCACACTATGGAACATTCTGTTGACGACATGGTCGGGCATTGTGATACTGTCTGTGAGTTATGGCAATATTTGGAGTCCCTATATTCCAGCAAGCAGAACTTGTCCCATGTTCATGATTTGTTATCTGGTTTGTATCGTGCTGATCAGAAGGGGCGAACCTTAGTTGAATATTATGCTGATTTTAAGCGAATGTTTGAGGAGAAGAGGACCTTATATCCCATAATAGCTGATGTGAAGAAAATGCAAGAACAAGAGGAGGAGATCATGGTTCAGTGCTTCCTTGCAGGGTTGGAATCCGAGTATGATGTGGCTCGGTCTCAAATCCTTACAGGCTCCACTCTTCCGTCACTAGCTGAGGTGTTCTCTCGGCTGCGCAAAGTCTGTAAGGATGGTAAAGAATCTGGAGTCTCTGCTGGTTCTGGTGATACTTCTGCTTTATTGGGCTGGACACCACCAGTTGGTGGTAATAGAGGTGGTCGTAGTAGTGGTCGAGGAGTACGTGGAGGGGGTCGTGACAATGGAGGACGTGGAGGTCCCAGGACATGCTATTATTGTGGAGAGCAGGGTCATTTGAAGAAAAATTGTTGGAAATTGAATGGTAAACCATCACCGCGGTTTGCCAATGCTGTTACTCAGGAGGGTCTTTTGCCTACTCCTACTGGGGCTGTGCCTTCTTCCATAGCACCTAGACCTGATGGTCATATCATGATTTCAGCTGATGAGTATGCTCGGTTTGCTCAGTTTCAAGCTACCTAGTCTACTGCCAACCTTGTTCAGTTAGGTAATCCAACTGCATGTCTTTCTTCGTCCTCCGGTGCTTGGGTCATTGACTCTGGAGCCACCGATCACATGACTAGCAATACAGGTATTCTTTCTTCATTTCAATCCTCTCCCACTCTACCAAATGTTACTCTAGCTGATGGTTCTAATGTTCCTGTACTTGGTAGTGGTACAGCCTCACCTACTTCCACCTTATCTCTATCTTCTGTTTTGTGCTTGCCTCATTTTCCTTTTAATCTATTATCAGTGAGTAGAATCACTCATGCTTTACATTGTTCTGTTCATTTTTTTCCTGATCATTGTGTGTTCCAGGATCTGGTGACGAAGAAGATTATTGGTAGAGGTCGTGTGTCTAATGGTCTATACGTTCTTGCTGCTGATTGTTCACCAGTGCCACGACCAATTGCTTCCATTAGTGCTACCTCAGTCTATCAGTTGCATTGTCAGTTTGGGCATCCTTCGTTAAATGTTTTAAAGTGTCTTTGTCCGTCTTTACTCTTTAGGTTCAGTGTCTCCATTAGAGTGTGAGGCGTGTCAGTTTGCTAAACATCATAGGGCGTCTTACATTCCTCGAGTCAATAAACGGGCTGCGTCCCCCTTTGAACTAGTTCATTCAGATATTTGGGGTCCTTGTCCAGTTGTGTCTCAATCTGGATTTCGTTATTTTGTTACTTTTGTTGATGACTTTTCCCGAGTAACTTGGTTATATTTAATGAAAAAACGTTCTGAGTTATATTCTATATTTTGTGCCTTTCATGCTGAAATTAAAACTCAAAATAATGGTTCTCTTCGCATTCTACGTAGTGACAATGCCAAAGAGTATTTCTCTGACCCTCTTTCTTCTTATCTTGTTCAGAATGGTATTGTTCATCAGTCATCATGTGTTGTCACTCCACAACAAAATGGAGTAGCTGAAAGAAAAAATCGTCATTTGATGGAAGTTGCCAGAGCCTTATTATTTCATATGAAAGTTTCTAAGATTTTTTGGGCTGATGCTGTCCATACTGCATGTTATTTAATCAATCGTATGCCCTCTTCGATTCTAGATGGTCATATACCTTATTCTGTTCTGGTTCCCTCTCAGCCTCTCTTTTGTCTTCCCCCACGTATATTTGGTTGTGTGTGTTTTGTGCAGGATATCCGACCTAAGGTTACTAAACTTGACCCGCGTTCTCTGAAATGTATTTTCTTGGGATACTCTCGTCATCAAAAAGGGTATCGTTGTTTCTCTCCCGATCTAGGTCGATATTTAATCTCAGCTGATGTTACCTTCTTTGAATCTACCCCTTATGTCAGTGGTGCTTCTGCTTCCTTTTTTGCTCCCGAAGATGATTTTCTTGTCTACCGTGTATCTGGACAACCTTTTCTTCCTGAGTCTTCTCGTCCTCCTATTACTCAGACATATTCTCGACATAGCTGGCATCGTCCTGCGGCACCATCTATAGTGAATTCTCCAGTGGCACCTACGGACGACCTTGACACTCAGCCTTCACCTACATCTTCATCTCCAGATCCGAATCCTCCTGCTCCTGATGCTAGTCTTGATTTACCTATTACTCTTCGTAAAGGTAAACGTTCTTGTACCTATCCTATCTCTTCATTTGTTTCTTATAACAGTCTATCTCTTGTCTCCCAATCTACTATTTCTTCTCTCGATTCTACTCCTGTTCCTAAGTCTGTTTCAGAGGCTCTTGATCATTCTGGGTGGCGGCAAGCAATGGAGGATGAGATGTTTGCTCTTAAGGAGAATGGTACATGGGAACTTGTTTCTCTCCTCAAAGACAAACATGCTATTGGTTGTAAGTGGGTTTTCACTATTAAAGTGAATCCCGATGGTTCTGTGGCCCGTTTGAAGGCTCGGTTAGTGGCAAAAGGCTATGCTCAGACATATGGCGTTGCTTATTTGGACACTTTTTCTCCAGTTGCCAAGATTGCTTCTATTCGCTTATTTATTTCTCTTGCTGCTATCTATCACTGGCCTTTACATCAGTTAGATGTTAAGAATGCCTTTCTGAATGGTGATTTGCTTGAAGAGGTCTACATGGTTGCGTTTTCTTCGGAAATCATTATATGGGTTGAAACAGTCTCCCCGTGCTTGGTTTGGTAGATTCAGTGAAGTGGTCATTGAGTTTGGGATGTGCCGAAGTGCTCTTGATCACTCTGTCTTCTACAGACAATCTGAGTTCGGTTGTATTCGTCTAGTGGTTTATGTTGATGATATTGTGATTACTGGGAGTGATAGTATGGGTATTAGTGCTCTTAAGTCCTTTCTTCACACTAAATTTCAAACAAAGGATCTTGGACCTCTCAGATACTTCTTGGGCATTGAAGTGTCACGTAGCAAGCAAGGTATCTTCATATCTCAGAGGAAATATGTCCTTGATATACTTAGTGAGACAGGTTTGACTGATGTTAAACCTTGTGAGGCACCTATGGTGCCTAATGTGAAACTGGCTGCTGAAGATGGTGTTCTACTTGCTGATCCAGAACAATATAGGCGATTAGTTGGGAAACTTAATTACCTTACAGTGACGCGTCCAGATATTGCTTTCCCAGTAAGTGTGGTTAGTCGGTTTATGTCATCTCCTCGAGCATCTCACTGGGATGCAGTTATTCATATCTTGAAGTATCTTAAGGGTGCTCCAGGTCGAGGTATTGTTTATAGGAATCGTGGTCACAGTAGAGTAGAAGGAACAGGTTGTGGTTTTCTTTATAAAGATCATGATAATCTTGGAGTAGAAGGATTCTCTGATGCTGATTGGGCGGGATGTCCTATAGACAGACGGTCTACTACAGGTTATTGTGTCTTTATTGGAGGAAATTTGATATCATGGAAAAGTAAGAAACAAAATGTAATTGCACGGTCGAGTGCTGAGTCTGAATATAGAGCCATGGCTCAATCTATTTGTGAACTTATGTGGGTGCGTCACTTGCTTGAGGAAATTGGTATGAAAGACTCGACTCCCATGCGATTGTGGTGTGATAATCAAGCAGCTATTCATATTGCTTCTAACTCAGTGTTTCATGAGCGTACGAAACATATCGAGGTTGATTGTCACTTTATTCGAGAGAAACTCCAACAAGGAATGGTTCGTCTTAACCATGTTAGAACTGGGGATCAAATAGCCGACATATTTACTAAAGCTCTACCAGGGAGCCGAATAACTGATATTTGTAACAAGTTGGGCATGATTGATATCTATGCTCCAACTTGAAGGGGGTGTTAGAATATATGGGGGTAATTGAGTCATTGTACATGTATTTTAGAATATACTAGATTGTATTTAGTGCTGTAAAAGATATTGAAAAAAAGTAAGATGGAAAAGATGAAAGCTTTCAAGACAGAGCTTCTCTCGTAACAATAAGAAACACAAGTAATAAGGAGGTGCCAACACAAATACAGAACTAAGAGATTATCTACAGGAAATCAAGTCGAGTACATGAAAGTAAGATCCACAACCACAAATAATGATCAGCAGCACAGAACAAGATCATGAACGGTGAAAAACTGTCTAGATCATCTAAGCTTTAACAATGTACCACTTAAGAAGGTCAGGCTGTAGTCAAGTGGAGGAATTGTTACTTGCTGTTAAAGTTAATCTAAATTGTTAATAATTCAAAAGGTAAATACCAAAGATGATTCCCCAACTAGCACCAATAATGAACCATGTCATTATCTGTAATAGATCTAAGCACAAAATATCAACTAAACAAGATGTTTCAACACATGTTTCGTCTTACTTGTATCTCATCAAAGCAAAGAACACTAGCTCCTCTTCGATCTGCTTGCTGGTCCACTAGAAACTTATCTGCTACAGCAGGAAGAATGTTTTTCATCTGTACTTCTTTTTTGTATCGTTCTTCTGCAGCTAGCCATTCCTTAACTTTTACATCAAACGGCAGATTCATAATCCAGCTTGATATGCTTGATTGTAATGACTTTTCCTCCACTTGATTTTTCCAAGTCCTATGCATATGTTCATTTATTTTCAGCATAGCCTGTAATTGTGAGTGAAAAACATAACTGATTTTTCCCAAAAGTCGTATCTAGCTGAAAAGTGCATATTTGAGGGTGGGTGAGGGGTGTGACTTGTGAGTGTAGTTAAGGGAGAACGAGACAAAACCTGTATCATCAATAATGTAGCATACTTTAATACATTTATAGAAAGTAAAATCACAATGAATGTTAGTATGAACTTATCACCATATTAAATTGTATTGGAGAGCACATCGATGTTTTTTGATAATGGAAAAGAAGAACTAGAGGATGGTGGACATAAGGAAGATCTTATCGAAAATCAGAATTAGAATTTACCTCATGAAAGTGAAGCCTCCTCCGTTGTTTAACAGTTCCGTCAGTGGCAGCAAAAAACATGTCCATAAGCATTGTCTTTCCTGTACCCAGAAAAATTCTTCATCAAATGATATTAATATAAGCAATATACTTGGATGAATTTACATAGTAAGGATTTAGATGAATTTGTGTCCCTATTGGCAGGTCACAGATAATTCTTTCAGGGACCAGGGAGTGGGCATATATCCATCATAGATACAACAAAAACTTTTTGAGTGGGACGGTGCCTTCTAGTGTGGAAGGAGTTCAAACGAAAGAAGAACTCTCTGTATTGCAATTTATATAATCTCTGAAAGAATAATAGAATTGATTCCTGGAGAGATGAACTCGGATGGCAAAACAAAATTTCTAATTATGGCTCAATCAGATACCAATTACTTATATTCCAACTGTCTCTTGAGACATAGAGATGAGAAATATACCACTACCAACGTTGCCATATATATACAATCCTTTTGGAGATGGAGGTAGAGTTGGGCGGCGACCAACTACTGAATCCAATTTCCTCTCTCGGTTGAGATATGAAACCCATTTACCCACTCCAGGTTCTACATTCTCAGGTTTTCTTCTGAGTCAAGAAAAATCAAATTGACACAAAATATGACTACCGTAAGTTTTGCAGAGAAGAAAGCAACATATGATTTCAAACTAATGTATCATGTATGCACCCATGAATTTCAGATGTAATTGAGGAGACTGGGACAGACAATCTACCAACAATTTTTTAACAGTGTTCAAATATACCTGGAAAGATAAAAGGAAAAGTAAATACTTATCTTTTAGTCAAGCTTCATGGAACGTGTTTCTGAACTTTGAATAAAGTGGATGACATTTATATTATTCTTTATGGATTAAATTCTATCTGCAAACGACTGTGGGACCTTTCTTAATTCCTTTCCTTCCTTTTCTTGATATATTATAGTTGTCTGTTACTCCTAACGATAATTTAGGCTATTTAGCATCAGCAATGCTGTAGGGGTATGCAGTTTCTACAGTGAGACTCACAAAAAACTGTAAAAACTAAATAGTTATCGATTTACTTAAAATGCATGCACTGGCATAGAAAATTTTATTGAAGAATTAGTATTATTGTGTGTAAACTAAATTTATTGAAACACGTTTAAAATATCAAGTATGCTTCAAATTTATCTCCTTTCCCCAAAAATGGATGTTCTCATAGACTCGTGTTGCCGACCCCAAACTTTTGGGATAAAGGCTCAGATGATGATGATGATGACGACATATGCAGCCTAATCATGTGATCCGAAAGTATCTATATGCTATTATCCTGGTGAATGCCTCAAAGTGGCATTATCGGAAAATTAGCAAAAGGAAGAAAAGCAATAATCATGGAGGTAAAAGGATAACGGTATGGTGGCGACAGTAAAGATGGTGTGGTCATAGAAATGCCAAAGTATACCATGTGTAGCAGCAACCATTGGCCGCAACTTCCAAGATATATCATATACTTGTGCTATATGCATAACTATAGTAAGAATGCCACATGACATAAACAACTGATCCTAAAAGATGTATACCAGAGTGCCTTACTGGAACATCCATCTTTCTAGAAGACCATTGCGCTTCTTATTAACCGATGTCCACAAGCCTCCCTCTTGCTTTTGTTCAGCTTCCTCCATCAAAAGTCTGCGTCGCTCAAGCTCCCTCTTCTCCTCCCACATTGCTAGCTTTGCCTACAATATTTTAAGACTGTAAACAAACATAGAGGCACTGAAGCATCATCAGAAATATAAATATTTAGCATCATAGAATGTGGAATCTAAACTTTACATGATATTCCTCCATGTCTTGCTCATATTTTTCCAACCTTCCACATAATTTTTCCAATTCTGATGCAACTCTTTCCTGGTAAGGATCATGCTGTAGCTTCCCTTGATCAACTAAATTCCTATAGTGCATTAATGGACCTGAAGGAAAATTACGTATTCCGAATCACAATTACGGAAAAGGCATTGAGAAATTTCAAGATGAAAGAAAGTGCTAGGGCAATACTGAAACACAAACCAAATGAGACAAAAACATAATTCCATGGCTGACATAGCCAAATAGATATGTGTGCAAGATTTTACAAAATGCAACCAAAAAAAAACAGAGCAGCCAAGATAAGGACAATTTCCCTTCATCTAATATCAATTCCGATAAAATACACTCAAAAGATAGATTGGATGAGTATCAATCAGGTACGTTAGAGAAAATCTATCCCTGATTGATAGATCATGAGGAGTCATGACTTCCCTTCTAGAAAATCTTAGCACTCCTGCCGGACCAAGACTAAATTAAATCAAATTCGCCCTAAATTACAAGCGAGACAACGTTCACCGCTATACCAAACAGTAAATCATCCATATATGAAATCGAATTGTTCAATAATCACACATGAATGTTCGCAATAAATAAATAATTCAATAAACAGAATATGAACGAACAAGATAATATGCAACTGAATGACGAAAACGGGAACCGAACAGAAATGCATGCATATAAATACTCGTCTATGTATTGTATATGTCAGAGAGATTACCCGAGGCCTTATGGAATGACGGATCGGAGTAGAACCGAGCCGGATTGACACGAGACTTACAGGAATATCTTCCATGGACCAACCCTGGACTAAGAAGCCAAGATAACCTTCTCATTTTCCCCCTCTCTGCGATCGCGCGAGATTGAAATTCTTCTGATGTTAATGGTCCAGAAACAAAAGGTCGAAGACAAGAAACGAGATTTGGAGAAAGACGTAAACGTGAGTGACGTGGCCGATTTTGAACCTCCCAGGTGGATTTTTTGTTTTCGTTTGATGGACCAAAACGTCGTCGTTGGGTATCCGTCAAACCCGGAGGGCCGGTCCGGTTCCTGCAGAAATGTGGCCGTTGAGAGACCTTGGGGAATGAAAATGCAGTCCCAAACGAGCCTGGTCCGAACATTCGGGAAAAGAGAAGCAGAGCAGAGCTGCCTAGCTCTTCTTCAAGCCTGCAACACCTTCGAGAAGCTAACCCAAGTCCACGCCCACCTCCTCAAATCGGGACTCCAGAACAATCTTCTGGTCCTCACAAAGTTCGCCTCCACATCGTCTGATTTAAATGCAATCAATTACGCTTCACGGATATTGCTCTCACCGGAGGTGGATACTCCCTTATATGATACGTTTCTGTACAATACAATCGTCAGAGCTTATGCTCAGACGGGTGATTATAAAGGAAGGGCTGTATTGGTGTATAATTTTATGAGAGAATGTGGTGTTTTGCCAAATAAATTCACTTACCCTTTTGTGCTGAAGGCCTGTGCGGGTATTGGGGACTTGAATTTGGGCAAGTCGGTTCATGGGTCTGTGTTGAAGTTCGGTTTTGACAATGATGTTCACGTGCAGAACACGATGGTTCACATGTATTGCTGCTGTGAAGGAAACGTTGAGATGGCAAGAAAGGTGTTTGATGAAATGCCAAAAGACGATTCGGTGACTTGGAGTGCGATGATTGGCGGGTATGCGCGTTTAGGGTTGTCCGCAGATGCAATTGGTTTGTTCAGGAAGATGCAAACTGTGGGTGTAAGACCTGATGAGATTACCATGATTTCAGTTCTGAGTGCATGTACTGATTTGGGGGCGCTTGAGCTTGGCAAGTGGGTGGAGTCTTATATCCAGAAAGAGAAGGTTCAGAAAAGTGTTGAGCTTTGTAATGCGCTGATTGATATGTTTGCAAAGTGTGGTGATATTGATAGGGCTTTGAACTTGTTTACAAATATGAATGAAAGAACAATTGTTTCATGGACTTCTGTGATTGTTGGTTTGGCAATGCACGGTCGTGGCTTAGAGACTATCTCTTTGTTCGAGGAGATGATAGAAGCCGGGATGGTGCCTGATTATGTTGTATTTATCGGGTTGCTCTCAGCTTGTAGTCATTCTGGGCTAGTTGACAAAGGAAAACGGTACTTTGATTCAATGGCAGAGAAGTATGGCATTTTACCTAAAATAAAACATTATGGATGCATGGTTGATCTGTTATGCAGGGCTGGACTTGTTAAAGAAGCATTGGAATTTGTTCAGAATATGCCCATGGAGCCAAATCAAATCATTCTGCGAACTCTAATAAATGCTTGCCGTGCTCATGGGGAGCTTAAGCTTGGAGAGAGCATCACGGAACAACTAATTAGAAATGAGCCAATGGATGAGTCCAGCTATGTATTACTTTCCAACATTTATGCAAAAATGCTCCAATGGGAAAAGAAAACCAAGATTAGAGAGGAAATGGATGAGCAAGGGATGAGAAAGATCCCAGGGAGCACAATGATCGAAATAGATAATGAAATGTATGAATTTGTGGCTGGAGATAAATCGCATAAAGAGCACAAAGAAATTTTTGAGATGATGGATGAGATGGGGAGGGAGATGAAGAGGGCTGGATATGCTGCTTCTACATCAGAGGTGATGCTTGATATAAATGAAGAAGATAAGGAAGACGCTTTGAATCGGCATAGTGAAAAGATCGCTATTGCTTTTGCCCTTCTTAAGACACCACCTGGAACTCCAATTCGGCTTGTGAAGAATTTGCGAGTTTGTGCTGATTGCCATTCTGCTACTAAATTCATATCCAAAATTTATAATCGAGAAATAGTGGTGAGGGACAGAAACCGGTTTCACTACTTCAAGGATGGTCTATGCTCATGTAAAGATTTTTGGTGATGAACTATGGATATTTTTGGTGACCAAGTACAGTTTCTGATATGGTTACTGGAAGATACTATGACTGCATTAACCGAATGGAACTACATGATGAATCCCTGGAAGGTTGTTTGCATGGAGAATTTTGTATTCGTGATGGTTCACTGAAAGATAGTTCTGGATCCCAAGCTTGATACTCTAGACTGTTCGACATTTCAGCTGGTTAGCTCTCTGAATTCTTTCCACCAAACTTCAAATCTATCTAGCATTTAAGAAGGTAGATGAGGAACCATATGCTGGAAGAATTATCATGACAGGCAGCAATGAGGGTCGACACTGCAGCTGAATTTATCATCTGGAAAATTGGTGAAGCTTCTTCTTTAACTGGATTCTTTATGGATGTTCACTCTTTTTGTTTCAGATGGGGTTTGCTAATGGATAACTAACCAAAAAAAAAGATGTTTCGGAAACCATCAGTCTGAGAATGCCTTCATTGAGAATCTAATCAATAACCTTGTTTTGTTGGAATTACTTGTGCTTTTTGATATACAATTTTTTAATAAACTTATGAAGTAATCAATATATTTCATTCTTGATTGAATACGAAATGATTCTTGACTTTGAGCTTATAACAAAAAATCTGATCTTTATCGATCACGCGACTGTTGATCACCGAAAGGCCATGTTCATTTGTTTTCTCTGCTCAACGATAATGGTTGAAGAAGCTTTTTTTCTCAGCATGATTCATGCATAACTCTCGAAAAGAGCATGCTTTCTTGACGATCCTACCTTCTCAGTCCTCAACAAAAGAGAGAGAAGTTAGTTGAACCCGCATAGCAAAAAGGGGATTTCCTTACACGTGAAATCCTGTCTACCAGCTAATGTGTGTTAGGGTGATATCAGGATTTTAGTACGTGATGCCCTTTGCATGATGTCATTGAGTGACTGTACTACAGGCATCGATGGTATTTTTCGCTAATTTTCTTGCCATTTTAATTGTCTAAGCTTTGGCTCTGTATATGTCTTCTTTTGATTGTTCACGAGGAAATTGGATTCCAACCCCTGCCTTTAGGCTGGGTGGTGAGTGGTTCGACCATTTGAACTAGTGATGCAGCCTTTGGGACTCTATATCAGGGGAAATATTTGATGTACTCCAATGGCACAGCCCTTCTTACTCGGATACATTCGAAAATCCTCTTGTCTAAGCTGTAGATATATATATTTATACGATCTAGTGCTACCCTTCTTGTTCTATTCCTTCATATTTCAGGTTCAAGGTACTGTAGGCTCACCTTGGTGGATTCAGCAAGCTTCTTTTTTCTTTTTTTTTGTTCTTTCACAGGAGATTTTTTTAGAGTTGACAATGACAACATAGGAATATGTAAAGTTGTGAGACTCCCCGGTCCCCATCTCCCAAATACTGGAACTTCTATTGCATTGGTCCATAGAGAATCTTGCTTTACAAATAAGTGCTCTGTACTGTATATTCGAATACTAACCAATTTTCTTGCCTCCATATATTGATGTATACTGAGGCATTTTCAGCAACCAATGGAACTTTTAACAAAGCAATGAGAGGGCTTTCACCACTTCAAGGAAAAAAGAGACTGTATGCCATCTATACATAAATGAAGAAGAAAGAGAGAGTTGAAATAAATTCCCACACTGAGTTTGTTTCCCTAACTAAACTCCAATTTGCATTAGTAAGTAATTTTTCTCTAAAAGCTATATACTTATCCCCTTTTAGATTTCACCACCTAATTTTAGGCTCTCGTGTTATTTTACTTCTAGAACCTTTCTTAAAACAAATGTCAACCACTACCATCCTATGTTTTAAGAAAGTTTCTAAAAGTAAAGTAACACAAGAGCCTAAAATTAGGTGGTGGAATCTAAAAGGGGATAAGTAAATAGCTTTTAGGGAAAAATTCCTTACTAATGCAAATTGGAGTTTAGTTAGGGAACCAAACTCAATGTGTGGAGAGATGGCGAATTGTATCAAACAAGTAGCAAAAGAGGTGTCTGATTATGTATAGATGGCATAATCAGCCCTGCATAACAGATCAACCATGCATCCATAATGTTTTATTTTAGGTAAAATGCCATACTTCTCTGCCATGGAATCAAAGTACTGTTTTCCTTTGTCAACTAGCCCAGAATGACTACAAGTTGAGAGCAACCCAATAAATACAACATAATCAGGCATCAAGCCCAGATGAAGGAGGAGGATTGCGGTAGGTTGGCGGCCAATGTAAAAATTTACCAAACACATGAACATGAGTCTAAATGAGACTATCGTTAGGGCATTCCCTACTTGCGAGGCGTTGCATCGAAACCTGGGTGCATCGAAAAATGAGCAAGGGCTGGCACCGGCGTGCCTCCATACTCTTGCTCTACATCGAACCCTGGATGTAGTGATAAATGAGCAAGGGCATGCTAGGGTGTTCCCCGTAAGCAACGAGCCGCATTGGCGTCCGGATGTGGTGAGAAATGGGCAAGGGTTCCCCCGCTTTGGACGGTCGAGGGTAAAGAAGCTAGTCCATAATCATAATCATAGGATTAGGATAGGCACGTGGAACATAGGGTCGCTTACAGGGAGATTAACTGAATTAGTTGACACCATGACTAGACGTAAGGTTAACATAATGTGTCTACAGGAGACTAAATGGGTTGGAGAGAAATCTAGAGAGATTGAAAACGCAAGTTATAAGTTATGGTACACTGGAATTGATATGATAGAAATAGAAATGGTGTAGGTATAGTAATAGATAGCGAACTAAAAGACAATGTTGTGGAGATAAAACAAACAAGCGATATGATCTTATTAGCCAAACTATTGCTAGGGGAGGAGATAGTTAATGTCATTAGTGCTTACACCCCACAAATAGGGTTAGATGAAAACATTAAGAAACAATTTTGGGAGAACCTTGATGCGATTATCCAGGGCATTCCAATTAGAGAGAAAATATTCCTAGGAGGAGACCTGAATGGACATATAGGGAGAGATAGTGAAAACTTTGATAGTGTGCACGGGGGGTATGGGTTTGGGGATAGAAATGAGGTTGGATAAACTATTTTAGAATTTGCCATGTCATATGACTTGTGTCTGGTAAACACTTGGTTTAAGAAAAGAGTCACATTTGATTACATTTAAGAGTGGTTATAATGCTAGTCAGATAGATTTCATTCTTATGCGAAAGTTAGATAGGAGACTATGTAAGGACTGTAAAGTGATCCCAGGGGAGAGTCTAACCTCTCAACATAGGATGGTAGTGGCTGACATTTGTTTTAAGAAAGGTTCTAGAAGTAAAGTAACACGAGAGCCTAAAATTAGGTGGTGGAATCTAAAATTAGGGAAAAATTACTTACTAATGCAAATTGGAGTTTAGTTAGGGAAACAAAGTCAATGTGGGGAGAGATGGCGAATTGTATCAAACAAGTAGCAAAAGAGATGCTTGGTGAGTCAAAGGGTCCAATACCTAAAGGCAAAGAAACATGGTGGTGGAATGAGGATGTTAAAAAGCAATTAGGACTAAGAGAGAATGTTATAGGAAGTTAAAAACTAGTATGGATGGGAATAGTTATGAAACTTACAAAGTGGCCAAACAAGAAGCCAAGAAGATTATAGGGGAGGCACGTCATAAGGCATGTATTGAGTTGTATAACAAGTTAGATACAAGAGAGGGAGAAAAAGATATTTATAGGTTAGCTAAAACACGCGAAAGGAAAACCAAGGACTTAAATCACGTAAAATGCATCAAAGATATAGATGATAGAGTTTTAGTGAAAGATGTAGAAATTAATGAGAGGTGAAGACATTACTTCAATGAATTGCTTAATGGCGGGCACGCAGGAAGCATTGAAAATCTCCATAGCTCTCGAGAAAATAGGAATCCGTGGTATGTAAGACGTATTAGGGAGACTGAAGTGAAGGAAGCCTTAAGGAAAATGAAAAGGGGTAAAGCCATGGGACCGAATGGAATTCCAATTGAAGTATGGAAGTGCTTAGGTGATGTAGGCATAGTATGGCTCACTAGGTTATTTAATCAAATTATTAAGACTCGTAGGATGCCTAATGAGTGGAGGAGAAGCACCATAGTACCCATATACAAGAACAAAGGGTGATATTCAAAGTTGTAATAAGTATAGGACCATCAAACTTATGATCCACACATTAAAAGTTTGGGAGAGAGTTGTGGAACAGACAATGAGATCGGTATCCACGATATCCGAAAATCAATTTGGTTTTTTGCCAGGACGGTCCACAATTGCCAGGACGGTCCACAACGGATGCAATATTTCTACTAGTGTAGAAAAATATAGACAAAAGGAAAAAGACCTCCCTTTAGTATTTGTAGATTTGGAGAAGGCATATGATAGGGTGCCTAGGGAAGTAATGTGGTGGATTTTAGAGAAAAGAGGAGTCCCGACTAGCTATATTACTATGATTAAAGATATGTATGAAGGAGTCGTAGCTTGTGTTAGGGCTATTGGAGGAGTTACAGGGGAGTTTCCCATCACGATAGGATTACATCAGGGGTCGGCACTAAGTCCGTTCCTGTTCGTTATAGTGATGGATGAACTCACACGGCATATCCAAGGTGAGATATATAGCTTGGTGTATTTTGTTTGCGGATGATATAGTTCTAGTGGATGAGACAATATCAGGAGTTAACTCAAAACTTGAAATATGGAGGCAAGCATTAGAGTCTAAAGGATTTAAACTAAGTAGGACTAAAACAGAATATATGAAATGTAAGTTTAGTAAGAGTAGGCAAAGGAACGAACAAGTAATTAAACTAGATGGGAAAGAAGTAACAAAAAGTAAGGTTTTTAAATATCTTGGATCTATTTTCCAAGAAGATGGTGACATAGGTGATGATATAGTTAATAGGATTAAACACGGGTGGAATAAGTGGAAGAGTGCATCTAGGGTGTTATGCGACCGGAGAATTCCCTTAAAGTTGAAGGGAAAATTCTATAGGTCAGCTATTCGCCCTGCAATGATGTATGATTGTGAGTGTTGGGCTATCAAGAGATAACATATCCAAAAAATGCATGTAGCATAAATGCAAATGCTTCGTTTGAATGTGTGGTCACACTAGGAAAGATATGATAAGAAATGAGATCATTAGATCTAAAGTAGGAGTGGCACCTATTGAAGATAAGTTACGAGAAAATCGATCAAGATGGTATGGACATGTCCAACGTAGAGATAGCAGTGCAACAGTGAGGAGGAATGAGAGTAGGAGGCAGCAAGGTAGATTAAAAAGACATGGCTTGAAGTTATAAGAAATTATATGAATTTAATAGGAGTGGATGAATGTATGATCCATAATAGAAATGAATGGCGAAAACAAATACATATGGTGGATTTCTAATGATGTTCTCATAGAGACTCGTGTAGCCAACCCTAAACTTTTGAAATAAAGGCTCAGATGATGATGATGATGAAAGAGAGAGCTGAAATAGTTGGGGTTGAAAGGAAACGTCAGATGTCAATTTTAGTGCACTCCATTCAAAAGGTATGTAAACTGATCCGTTGGTTGCATGTAGTGGAGGGGCCAAGGAAGATTGTGGCTATACTTTCTACCATTGGTTTAAAATTTTCCTTCTCTTTATTTTGTACCTCTTGCAATTATTGAACCACATGCATTGTCTGTGTATTTCCCTAGTACAAGTAACATGAAGACATATTTGTACTAGATTGGCAATACGTTGCAGCCTTTAGTCTTCTCGCCATTTTCATTTTCCTTGAAGGCATGATCTAGAGATCATGAGCGATGGAAAAGGTTTTGATAAGAACTGGCAATTGTTCCCTCTTGCGAAAACAACTTCAGCTTTTTCCATGTTAGTATGTTACTCATTCTGACATATGAATACATTGTCGACTGAAAATGATCCATTTGAACTGTAGATATATTCCTTCTCAAAATTTTATCCATATAACCTTTGCTCTTTGCAGTGCATTGTTTGAGTTGCTGATGAGATCTTAAACAGAATTGCAATACCAGATCTTGTCAATGCACCCCATTTACTCACCAAGCCAGGTTGGTTTTTCTTTTCTCTTGATTCCATTACAATCCAATTTCAATAGTTCAAATCATTGCTTCACGCGTAGAAGATTGAAATGACTATGACAGTTCCCGGATGAAAACGATTTGTGAGAGAAAATACATAGTGTTGTGTCAATTGTGCACAGTGGTTGATATGTCATTATATAGAAAAGGCCTTATGGCATTATTGTATACAATGAATTTACTTGTATGTAGTGTCAAGAAAATAAAAAAGGGTAGATGTTTGATTTCTCTTTTCTTCTACAGTGGGGAAGAGAACAAAACAACATATATGGAGCCCTGCTGTGGGGCAGCAAAGGCACCTAAATAGAAAGCTTGTTTTTGTGGTGCATGTTCCAGATTCTATTTTCCTTAGTTTTGCCCTCCAATGATCTTTGTCTCCTTAAATTTGCAAAAATTATATTGAAATTTGAAGAAGAGAAACTATAAAACGATGTATCCTTCACAACTTTCCTATACTACAGTCTTATAAACCTGATCCCTCGCAATGCCATAACAAAGAGAGAAGTATCATAGTGAAGGTGACTGTAAGATGATTAGGTGAACTGAGACTGCCTAGTAGTAACTTGAACATTCTAGCTTCTGTTCTAGCTCGATTGAAGTAAACTTTGAAAACATGGTTTGTTTCTTTGGCTTTAATAAGGAATGTCTAAAAGTTTCAGTATGAACTTTTTTCATATGGTATTTATGTTACCTTTCAATTCTGCTGGCAGGAAGAGAAGATGAGTTGGTCTGCTGTTGATGCTGTAGACTACAAGGGATTCCCTGCTGACAAGTCTAAAACTGGTGGTTGGGTACCTGCTGCTCTGAGCCTAGGTTTACTACTAACTGCAAGTTTTCCTTTTGTTCTTTTCCTTCTAGTATCAATAATCCCATTTTTTGATCATGCATCCAAGTTCTACAATAAAGAAAATGATTGTAAGCAGTGCCAGATAGAAAGTGTGAGGCTATATTGGGTTGGCTCAAATGGAAGTAACTTTGTGGCTAACGAATTTCCCTTTGAATATACTAAACTAAGGAGATTTTCTCCAGGGATTGAAATATGCGAGAGGCTCTCAACAATGGGAATAGCAGTTAACCTCGTGACATATTTGGGTGGAACGATGCATTTGCCCAGTGCAACTTCTGCCAATATTGTGACTAATTTCATGGGTACAGCTTTTCTGCTCTGTTTACTGGGCGGATTCCTTGCTGATTCTTTCTTAGGAAGATATAAGACAATTGCAATCTTTGCTGTCATCCAAACTCTTGTAAGTTCTGAAGTTCTCAAACTTCCTCATCAATCAGTTTATAGCTATGCCTTTCTCCTTTCATTTTTTTCTTTCTTATTCTCTTCATCAATATCTTACATGGCTAGGGAACCAGCATGTTAGCGATATCATCTAAACTTCCTCAGCTGCGTCCACCTCCGTGCCATGGCCGTGAAGATGCTACCTGCAAACAAGCAAGTGGATTCCAAAAGGGAGTCCTTTTTCTGTCATTGTATTTGATTGCACTCGGAACTGGTGGCCTAAAATCAAGTGTGTCAGGATTTGGAACTGACCAGTTTGACGAGAAAGACGAGAAGGAAAATACCCAAATGGCCTACTTCTTCAATAGGTTCTTCTTCATAATTAGCACAGGGACTTTGATGGCAGTCACAGTGCTTGTTTACATTCAAGATGAAGTGGGTCGAAGCTGGGGATATGGGATTTGTTCCATTTCAATGTTTGTTGCTATTTTGATATTCTTATCTGGAACCAAGAGATACAGGTACAAAAAGTGTTTGGGAAGTCCTATCGTCCATATTTCCCAAGTTGTCATGGCAGCTAGAAGAAAGAGGCATCATCAAGTGCCTTCTGATATCACCTTATTATATGAGAGTTACCCTGAGGAATTGAGAATCCGTCACACAGATCATTTACAGTGAGTCGCTCTTGTCTCTGCTCTCCATTATTTCACTCATGAAGTTTTCTCAATTATGATTCATATTTCATTGTGTCCGTAGTTTCTTGGACAAAGCCTCTGTTATCGCGGAAGGAGATTATGGAAATGATGGATCTTTAGCTCCAAACCCTTGGGAACTATGTGAGGTCACAAGGGTAGAGGAAGTGAAAATGATGGTCAGACTGATTCCCATTTGGGCAACAACAATTATCTTTTGGACAACATATGCACAGATGATCACTTTCTCAGTGGAACAAGCATCAACTATGAAGAGATGGATCGGAGGCTTCCAAATCCCCGCTGGCTCACTTACTGTCTTCTTTGTAGGAGCCATATTGATCACTTTGGCAGTTTACGACCGCCTGATAATGCCACTTTGGAAAACCTGGAAAGGGAAACCCGGTATGATGTTTTGCTCCTTGTGAAGCCTTACTAATCATTTTCTTTGTCCACTCCTGAATGCCCTTACCATTACCAATACTGAATAATTGATTATGAGCTTTTAGAGAAATCATATTTTGTTTTATATATCGCAGGCTTCACCAACTTACAAAGAATAACCATAGGTCTCTTCCTATCCACAGTTGGAATGGCAGCTGCAGCACTCGCTGAGGTGAAACGTCTATCAGTGGCGAAATCAGCTGGTCAGACCACGAAAGTTCTGCCAATAAGCGTCTTCCTACTGATCCCACAATTTTTCCTTGTGGGCAGTGGGGAAGCATTCATATACACAGGCCAGCTAGATTTCTTCATTACTCAGTCACCGAAAGGGATGAAAACAATGAGCACAGGCATCTTCCTTACAACTCTTTCACTTGGATTCTTCTTTAGTAGCTTGTTGGTTTCCATCGTGGAGAGCGTTACTGGAATTAGAGGTAGACAAGGCTGGGTAGGTGAGAACATCAACAAAGGGAGACTTGATTGCTTCTATGGACTTCTAGCTATATTAAGCTTCATTAACTTCGGATTATTCCTTGTTAGCGCCATGTGGTACAGGCGTAGAGCATATAAGCATGTTTCGGAGATGGAAATTGTGGGGAAGAAGAGCCCCTCGGCTGTCGAGAAGTGCTAGTTTTGAGTCATAAGATCACTTACCAGTTTATGTGTGTCATTTCTTTTTTGTACCTGTGAGTTTTTGCTTATTATTGGAATTGGATAAGGTAATTACACTTTGAAAAAGCACAAGATTGTAAGATCATAAATGATTGTTGTATATATGTTGATGCTATGATGTTCAGAAAAGATTTACATACCCTTTTGTTCTTAGAGATTAGACAGTGATGTCTTGTTAATTTTCATGAATTTATGCTCCCTTGGCACTAAGATCACTACTAGGATTAGGCGAATCAGTGATGGGCAAAGTGGTGCATGATCAATAGAAATGCAGTCACTACTGTCGATGGCTACAAAACACTTGGTTTAGAACTCATTAAGTTCTCTTTAGAGGGTCTAGACAGTGACTCTCTACCAATGAAAGTTTATCTGGAATTTCAGACAAGGGACCTTTTTTAACCGAGGAAGACAAAGAACATGAGTATGAATTATTCCTAAGACCAACCAATTTCTTGGATTTATTACCCTCCATGTCTGGTTTCTTCCTTTCACTTCCAGATAAAAGTTTTTTTGCTCAATCCAGTGACAAGTATGAGAGAGCACTACAAATGTGATTTTTTGGAAAGACACTCTGAAACGGGCTCTGTCCCATGAACTTTGTACCTACATGCAATAACTGCTGGTTGTTCTACCAGACTCCAAAAATAGTAAAATACAACCGCCCAACTTCAGTCCTTCAAGAGGGTCCCTAGATTGGTAAAGAAGGGTTCTAAGCCCTAAATACATAATCTAATCAATTTGGCCATTGGAGTGGCTTCAACATAGAATGAAAATGAAAAGCAAGATGCAACAGTCTACCAGCCTTACTTAGTGGAACTGGCCTGAGAGCAGCCTACTCGTTACCAGCTCAAATCGCGAATAAAGGTAGTTGAGATATATAGTGTGTTTGGATTGAGGGATTTAGGGGGAAGGGAATGGAAGAGAAGGGAATCTTCTCTCTAATTCTCTCCAAATCCCTCCCTTTAATGAAATCTTTATCTCAATCCCTTTCAAAACTCTCTCCTTAATTTTTTATAAACCATCCAAACAAGGGAATTGGAAGAAACTCTATTTCCCTTCCATTCCCTTCCCCTCAAATCCCTCAATCCAAACACACTACTAAAGTCAATCTCTAGCTACTTCATTCAAAAGTCAGAAAGGGCAAAGATGTTCTTCATATGAAGGTACTACCTGCGTTACTTTATGGAGTGGACATTCAACTTACTCAACAATGAAAGCATGCAACATTGCAACTATAATTCATCTCTCCCCATCTGAATTTTAAAAACTTGTACAAAGATCAATCCTTTGTTACCACCACAACTACACATTCATCAGCACCATCCCAAAAAATCCACAAAAGACAGTATAATTCAACATCACACAGCAAAATAAACCCAGGAATGAAAGAAATAAGCATTGATTAAAAAGGTTACTACATATGAAGCAAAAACAAAGCGAACTTGGACTCGAGATCTAATGACATACAATGGGGCAACCATAACCAGTAAGCACAATAAACTTAAATCTAAAACAACATCGTGAGTTCAAAACCATCCCAATGAGGAAACAATGCTATCAGGCTATCAATTTCCTCTTGCTCCAAACCCTTCCTCCTCCTCATTTGCTCTTATTGCTCATACTCTCCTCCTTTTCAAGTCTATTTTAACTAAAATCAATTCTCAGATAAATTATGCCAAAAAAATTATTAGTTCTCGGATTCACTTCTCTTGGCATCTGTTTCCTCTAAAAGCCTCCCAGCTTCCTCATCAGTCTGTGCTGCCTTCTTCTGCGCTTCTTTGGCCTTTAAAGCCTGCAATTTGGAGTGATTGTAGTATCCAACTCCCAAGAAGGCCAATCCATACCCAAACAAATTGATGGGCGTCACAGTGTCCTTAATCACCGACCAAGAGAATGCGATCAAAAGCCAATCCTTGACCACGCCGGCCACATTCATGGTCAACGCCGAGGTCTTGCCCACAAGCAAGAACACGGCAAGATTCAAGGCAAACGCACACAATGAATTGGTACCAAAGATCACAAAATCGAAATGGAAACTCGATGTCTCCCTCAGAATAGGGTATTCGACAAAGATCCATGGCAGAAACAAGAAAGCCAAGCAACATGGAGCAACGTAATACAGAGATGTAATCGGATTCAAAGTGATCCCTTTAGATGTAAGTAAGATTTGGATCATAACCAATCTAGTGGCCTCAAAAGCGACGGCACCCAGTTGCAGAATCACACCCCAAGTATCAAATCTGGCCTCACCGTAAGCAGCAATGCCGACTCCGAGCGAGATCGAAACCATGTTCATCATGGTGTCACTCTTGAAACCCTCTTTCTTGAAGAGCACTCCGATAGAGTACACGGCGACCGGCATCAAGGCTTTCAACATCTGAATGAATGAGACAGACAGATATATATAAGCCGAATTAGAGAGCCAGAGAGAAAGAGAATACAGAGCTCCGATGGGGACGACGGAGGAGAAGTAGAGATCCCACGACATCGTGACCGGCTCCACCAATTTGAAGACCTTGATCACGAGAACAGCTAGGGTTGCACAGAACGACATGTGGATCATGGTCAGCGAGATCGGGAAAGGCCAATTGTACATCTTCTTGTCCAAGATGTACTTGTTGTAGACGATAACCGTGAAGGAGAGGAAGATCCAGATCGCGACATAGGTGTAGGAGAGCAAGATCTTCTTCAAAACGCCGTCGCTTAATGACCCACCCTTCCCCATTGCGGCAGAAGACGGAGAAGCTCCGATGAGAGAGGGAGAGACGAAAAGATCTGAACTTTATGGTGTATTTCAGTCACGGCGAGATATATAGAGAGAGAGAGAGACAGATCTTGGAGGGAGTGGATGGATTTTGTCTGTACGTGGGGTAGTTAAATGGACGGACGGATTGGACCTTAAATGGGCTTTTGATTTTATTTAAGGGATTTTTAAAAATTAATTTCATAATTTATGATTTTTTTTGCCAATAATGGAGTTGACTAGAAATGGGTAAGTCATATTGGCAATTTGAGATTTGGTTGATAACTAACATGATAAGTAATACAATGAAGACCTTAAATACTTTCTTTTAGTGTTCTCAAAGGAATCAATTACACTTTATCAATCTAGTTAGGGTTGATCTACTAATATTACTATATTAGGATTTATTATGTATTAGTGTATTTTACCGACGAGAGGTGGCTTAATTGATAATTGATTGAATTAGGCATATGTGTTCAAGATTTGATTATAATATGAAACTAGTTGCATGCCCGCGCTTCGCGCGGCACATATTTTGATAGGAAAATAGAGATGTGTAAGAATTTTTTAATACTTTGTTAACATGAAGAGCAGTAGAGTAGAGTTTTAATTGTAGAAAATAGAGATGTTTGTGAGATGAATATAAAGATAAAATATGTACAATACCTTTTTTTTAGTTTGCTAATAAAAAAAATTTTCTAATAGGGTGTAAAAAATTTGATTCATAAGAAATAAGTATGTTAAGAGTTTATCAATTTTTATTTGTGTCGTTAGTATCTACAAAGTGTTATAGGTCACCAAAGCATGTTTATGAGACGATATTGTATGGTTGGTACAACATTCTCTATAAAGTGGCATTCAATATCGAGAAATGCAATGTAGCATAAGTAATATTTTTGAAATTATATTTTTAGAATAAGATTTTTGAATTTATATTTTTGAAATGTTATGTATGACTGGTAGATTTATGCCCATAATCACTCTGACCTTCAACAACTCACTGAATTCTATCATGCTTTCATGTCACCACTTACATGTTCCAATACCAAAGGGGCTGAATTTACTTACACATTAAAACAATATAACGTGAGAAAAACCTCTCTTGTTGTGTATATTGCAATCCAAACAGACTACTAAACCTGACCAAACTCTAAACATGCACAATACATCAATTAAATACTACAAAAACACACAAAATACATAAAAACACACATAAAATGATAAAAACACACAAAAATAATGATAAAAACACGAAAAAAATTCTCACAAAAATGATGATAATTAATGCCAAAAACATACAAAATGTTTTCAAACTAAATACTACAAAGGAATTTCATTAATTGAGTAATATCAAAAGCCTCTCATAATTAATAATACATGACCTTAGTAAAGCTGAAACAACATCAAACCACTTCCATGAAACATTAAATCCCCATTATGGGTCTTAAAGTTTTTCAATATATTTTAATTTTTTCTTTTGTCCTTTACATTTTTGTTTTTTTAAATTAATTCTCATCACTCAAGTTGTCAATCATTCTTTTTTATCAAGTTTAATTAGAATGTGTAAGCTTTTTTGTAGAGGCGTCCACGTGGCACCAAGAATTAAGGAGAAGCCTTGTGGATCCTCAGTTATATATATATAAATTGATATATTTCTCAGTAATATTTCAAAAAAAAAAACTTAAGCTAAATACATTTTGTTCCCACCACTCGGAGATAACCGAATTGGTTTGGGGCGTTTCTTTTAGTTAGAGTACCCAAGTTCAACTATCCACATTAATACGATTTGGAAAATGACATGTACCTCATCAGTTTGGTAGTCGATGAGAGCCCAACAAGTTTATTCAATTCTTTTATTCCAGAATTCATTGTCCAAAATTTATTGTTTTAATATAAATTTCATTATATTTTAAAGCACAATCTAGAATTCATTGTTTTAGTTCTGAACCATTGTGTTTTCGAATTCCATTGAAAAAAATAATGTAATTAAGATTTATCGGATACAACTCATCAACAATGGATTTTGTTAGAAAGAGTTTTATGCGCTGATTCCAAATATGTAATTTTTTCAAAAAATCTAACATGTATTTTGAGAGTTAAAAGGTTTTAAAATTTCATTTAAGATATTTGGGCTTCCATGTGCTACCACTAAATGGGTTATCTAGCACTATTGATATGATTTCTCTTGTAGAGTGGAGCAATCTAAATATTCAGAATTTACATCAACCAAAAACTCATAGTTTCTCCTTGTAAAAAAAATATACAAGTTTTTGCTCCAAATACTAGTTTTACACTTTGATTAAAACACTTCACTTTTGTATATGGGCTTCGTTTAAAGGCCCATGTATGTGAATTTTAGTTATTTTCACCATTTACAAGAGATAGAGATGTGAAACCCCCTATTGTGGGATTGTGTCGGAGCATAAATCACGGAAGCAGCAAAAGACTATTTCACAAAGAACAGTGTCACGTGGGGACTTTTTGTTTAACGTGACCGACACGTGTTAAACACCCACTAAGCACGCAAACTTTACTCAAACCATATATGTTAACATAATACTTGGAACTCTTAAACTAATACTCTCTCTTTTTTCAAGCATTTTATGCCCTTTTTTTTTTCCCTACACGTCTAAAGACACTTAATCTCATTCAACCTTTTTTGTTAATCTTGTTTGGAATGATTAGGGTTTGATTGAGACTCAACTTGGGTTGATTGAGTTCAACTAGACGTTCTCTATTGGAAAACCATTGAAACTCCCAATTGCGAAGAATCTCAACTCTATCATGTGTTTACTTGGTTAATTTTGTTGAAATTGGTTAAAGTTTATTCAAATGAACATAAATAGTTAGTTCATTTGAGTTTTTTTTTTTTTTTTTTATTGGATTTAGGGTTTAGGGTATCTCACCTGGCAACAACTTGGTATTAGCCTAATGATTATATCTTCGGATTTAGAGGTGAAAGATCCTTCAGGTCACGTACGAATCAGTGGGAGGTAATTCCTTGGAGTTTTTTGGGTTCCGTGGACCGAGGACTTATTTCATAGGAGAGTCAGTTCGACCTTACTTGCGCACTGAGCTTCGACTCATAGCTAAATTGGTGGCCCACTGTGTGCATGTGGTACTCATCTTAAGTTTAAAACTAGCTCAGGGGATTACAAAGTGGTTATTGGGTTGGGGCCTTTCCGATAAAAAAAAGAAAAGAAAAAGAAAAAGTCCCACCTCGCCTAAATTAAGCTCCTATAAGATTTTTTTTTTTGGAGTCTATACACAAAAAAAAAAAAAAAACCCTAAATTAGGAAGCAAAGTATAAGAAATTAAATTGATGGGTTTTGCCGTGTTGGCTAGTGAGGCTGCGTTGAATGTTAAAAATAAGAAAATGAAATTAAGAGATAGAAGCACAATACCTAACCTATAGTATAAATTCATACATAAAGCCACCACACCAAACCTTCTATTAATATGGTCCATGTATAGAATAATAGATCATAGTCCACATTTTTTTGGTCATAATCCCATTGACTATTCTATTCAATGTACAAAGATGGAGACTTCATGGTTTGCACATTAAATTTGGAGTATTTTATGGTTTTATTGACTAGCTCCACTTGCTTCCCAACTCTCAATTCCCCAATTTCGTTATTAAGGGTTGAAAAATCTTGATATGTAATTGACATCCAAACCAACATTTGAGATATTGGTGTAAACCTAATTTTTGCATTATAAGAGCAATAATTGTGAGATTACTTTTCAACATCACCTAATTAAGCAAACAATCAATAGACAAAAATTATTTCCTCCAAATTATTATAAAATTGTTTTTTATTTTTTATTTTTACATTATCTTATTAAAACATGTGTATTTGAATAGATGAAATGGGGATTGGGGATTAGTGGAAGTGAAGGTTGCTTGAGAGAGCAAGGCAAAAGGGATAGAAAATGTGTGAAGTTGCTAATTGATGATGACTTCGAGAAAACTCAGCTTCTCAAACTAAATCACCATTTGCTAGTTGTGTCCATGAATTGATGTCCCAAGTCTTGGAAGTCAAAACTTTCAAGAATCTAATAATCTTAGCTGGGACCACTGGTTGCTTCAAAGAAGGGGCAACGTAACTTTTGGTCTAAAAATTATCTATTTACAACTCAGTTATCGAAAGATCAAATATTCCATTTTAAAAACCTAAAACTAAAAAATTGTTCGAATATGATACAATGACAGATTTTTCACTCTTCAGGTAAGTTTTTTTTTTTTTTTATACCACATCAATAGTTTGATTGGCCAAATAGTCGAAAATATGTTAGAGTGTGCATATTGAAATAATTTTCAATTTTGGATTCTCATGTTAGAACGTTTGAATGTTCGGTGACTGAGTTGAACGTGATAAACTCTTTCAATAACTAAAAGTGACATTACCCTATTCAAAAAAGCCCAAATTAAAAAAAAAAAACAGTATAGTCCAATCAAATAAGTCCCATTAATATTATTATAGACAAAGGCCCAATGATAAATACAAAGGCCCAAACCAAGATCATTAGATCCAACGGGCTTAATCTTAACAGCGATTAATCGATTATAGCCTTATAGGCTCGCAGGCTACACCCAAAGCCCATTATAATCACATATACTAATATTAGCCCACTAGCAAGGGCAGTAGCCCAATATGTTCATCGACTTAACCCACTCAATTTCTAATACCCAAAAATAATAGTTACAATTTACAAATCCACCTTTGGTTGAATCAGGCAATTGGCTACTTATTGTTTTCCTTCCTTTATAACTGCATTATATGCTTGATGGTTCTGGTGTTCTTATCTATATATATAGTTTTTCATGGTAGCATTGGATCGAGGGAGGAAACATAATCTTAATTAGTACTCCATTAACATTGTAGATAGATTCAAAGGCATTGTAACAACGTATTATACGTTCATATGAAATGATGAAAAAAGTGCTAAAACAAGTTGACAACCAGACAGACATCTTGGTCATGGGGGTTGGAGTGCGACCATCTCAACTGGGGTTCTTACCTCAGTCGACATCGCTTATTTGTACATTATTCTGTTCCAACTCAAAAGAAGAAAGAAAGAAAAGAAAAGAAACACAATGAAAATTGAAATATTTCTGTGATTGGATAAGTTGGTTGCTGACTTGATCATTCTTCATTAATTTGACTGATCTGTCGAAGAACTAAACTCCCAGTTTTGTCGTAGATTTGAACTTCCAGCTGAGAAGTTGATGGCTCTCTGTGAAATACCCAGTGGCAGCTGTGAAGCCAACATAGACGAAGTTTGGAATCGTAGCTGCGATGTCAATTTGCAGGGAAAGAATCTTCACAAGTGGGTTTGAATCATATGCTGCATGTACTTCAAGCCATTTCGTCCAGCTGTTATAATCGATTTTAAATGTGATGTCCTTCCCACTTTTAAGGTCAATTCCACTGCCGTTGAGAGTCGCAGCTATTAGTGGTTTGTCTACTCTTGTTGTCTCGACGGCGATGTGATTCCCATCCATGTCAAAATCGTTCTTGTAAGTATCCAGCTCCACTACTAATTGACGAATATCGCTAGCTCCATCTGCACATAAGCTTAATTTGGTTAGCTAGGTAGCTCTAAGAAGTGCAAGGAATGGTGAAATACAACCCAATCCCAATCCTATTGTAAGATATATATTTGTTAAATTAACAAATAACCTAGAAGAGAAACACTAGAATTTCTTCAAAACCCTCAAAGTTTTGATTAATTTCTTCAAAACAAAAGATAATGAGCCTTAGAGAGGGCTACAACCCTTCCTGAAAAACATAAAAACACAAAATTAAAAAATGTCCAGTGAAATTTGACCACCACGTCAAAACGAGTCTCCCAACCAAGTATCGCACAATTTTGATGATATGAAAAATTTTCGATCCTACTGGTCAGAGCCGACCCTTACCCAAAGCAATCAAAGTTAGGGCTTTGAACACTAGGCCAACCTAGGCATCACAATTTTTTTAAAAATTTTTACACCTAGCCCAATTGATTAGTCCAATCCAAAAATAAATTTTAAAAGAACTTAAATTAATTCCCTAGCTCCTTCCTCTCCTCTCCCTCATGTCTCAACACTCACGCACACGATACATGAGTATCGTCTCATTTTACGGGAATTTTTTTTCCGGCCGGCCACCATTTTACGATGCTGATTTGTTCACCAAAATATCTAGGACGGGCCCTACTACTAGTCAATTTGTTTATAATTAACTTGCCACTAGTCCTCCATCATAAGTATTGTCCGGCCTGTGCCACAACCATGAATAAAAATTGAGATACAGGGTGTGTGTGCGTGTATATATTACCTGAATCTGGAACGATTCCAAGATTGAAGCCAGCTGGTGAAGAACTATTATCTGGAGCAAAAATAAATGTCATTCCATCTCCTGCAGGTGAATTGGGGGCTCCGACAATTCTGACTGTGAAGGTGGTAGAGACAAATGCTGGCCAAGCAGCCACCGGTTCACGGTATAGAACCCTTCCAACCAGGTTCCTAGTTGAGCCTTCAGGTAATAGCGTAGGCTCCGGCGTAAGCATTAAGAAACCATCAGCGGCCCTAACAGAGCCGGTGCATATTAGGTTGCTGGAGGAGCTGCAACTTTGATAGTTGAAAGCTCCAAAAGCAAAGTTAGTCGCGGGGACTTGTGCGTCAAGCTCCGGACCAAGCCTTGCTGCATAAGCTTGGTTGAGAAAGGCAGCTGAAAGAAGCAGAACAAGAAGATGCATTGTTGTTGTATGTACGTACTTGATTCATTACCAGCTTCGCCATTTGTATATAGTGGCTATGATGCTTAATTAACTCCGTCAGATTAATGGGTTGTTTTGTTACGAACACTAAGAGACAATTCAGACAACTAATATCGTTGTTCAAATATCTATGGAAGATGACATCTGGATCCAGTTATTAACCATGAGAAATATCAATCTTCTTGTCATCCTCTATATCAAACTGGAAGAGTTATTAATTCTCAACTCAATCACCGAATGTTCAAACATTTCAATTTAGAAACTTAAATTGAAAATTATTCCAATATGCACACATGGATAAATTTCTCACTATTCAATCTAATTTCTTATATTGATTGTTTATGCCACATCAATGATTTAACTGCTTGAATAGTCAAAATAATTTTTCAACTTTGAGTTCTTTGAACGTTCGATGACCAATTTGAACCTGATCAACTCTTTCAATGACAAAAAGTTACAATACCCTGTTCAAAGAAACTGACATCATTTTTTTCCTCAAAAAAAGCCCAAATAAAAAAATCTAGGCCTTCTACAAAAATTCACAACAGTCCATTAAAATTTGCACTACTTTAACAAATTTCACTGGGTACCAACCCCCAGTGAAAATACTAGTCCATCCGCTCCTGAGAAGATGAGGCCGGTGACATGAAGGGTGGTTGGCGAGAGACTTGAATGTTTTTTTTTTGCTATGTTCCAGATATTTTTCAATTTTTATGAGGTGTAGATGTCAGATATAATGGGGTATAGTTTAAAAATAATGGGGTGCAAATAAAACTTATTTAAGAGGACCCCAATAAAATTTTCTTGTGCCCCCATTAAGTTTTTTAAAGGCCCAATTTAATAAAGCAAATTCATATTTAAGTCGTCTGGCACTCTGGCCCATCAATATTCAAGGTTAGGTTTTTTTCCTCCTCTTTTTTAGGCTTTAGCAGTTTTGCTGCCACTTCCTCTCTCTTTAGCAATTTCTCTCTTTATTTGCTGAAAACAGCCAGCACCGAAGGAAACTCTGTCACTCGATATGTGGTTCTTTCTCCATTTTTGGGTGCAAATTTTTTGATTTTTCCCCCTATATATTAAAAAATTTACATGACATATTGTTTGTTTGGCCTTCTCTGTCAATGCTATTTTGTCTTGGCCAACAAATATGTATGGAGTTTTGTGTTTTGCTGATGTGGCTGTATTGGAAGATATGTTTTGCTAATGTGGTTGTATTGAAAGATTATATTTTGGTGTAGTTTTATTGTGGACAATATGGAAGACATGAGAATTTGTTGACCTCCATGTTGGGTGAGAATGAAAAATGTATAGGAATTTGTGTTTTGTTGATGTGACTATATTGAGAGATGTGTTTTGTTGATGTGGCTATATTGAGAAACGTGTTTGACTTAACTTTTTATGTAATAGAAGTGAGACTCAGTACTGATTTTTATTGACCCGACACATTAGAAGTGCTCTTACATATTATATTTTATCGTACTTGGATGCTTCAATGCTTTCTTTGAAATTTTTGTTAGTTGAATTTAACATATTAGTGAGGATTATATAAATAAATTGGTGTTATATAATTAATTTTAAAAAATATTTCGGGGCGCTGCCTGCATAACCCTACCATTTAATTGTGTCCCAGTGAAGTGAAATTGGATTTTGGATCTGCCACTGCATCTTCTCCACTCCAATTGAAAGATTTACTCTGGCAGAAAGAAACACTGTCTCTGAGATTCATTACAGACCAAAACTCATTCTTGGATCATATAAAAACCTCAGAACCAGAGTACTACCGATTAACCCATAATACAAATTAAAACATGATAAGACAGTTAAATTACATTGCAAAAAACATCAAGGGTGTTCATCAGTAGATGATAATCAACACAAAAATAGTGGTTGATCAATATGAACAAAAACCCAATCACTGGTATCGAAATCTGCAAGTATTCTTCGCTAATCTTCGAACCCAATTTTCTGCTAAATCGCATTTCTTATGCGACGAAGGTCTCTCCCCCTCCCCATCCCTTCGTGAACCCAAAGTGAAGCTCCTTTAACACTCGCCAAGTACTCATGAGGTGGGATCCTGTCATCGTGATCACTGTTGTCATCGTAGCTACCTCTGTTTTGTTTATTACATTAACATTGTAGATAAATTTTATGTCTTAAACTATCAAAATTGTATTATATCAAAGGCATTGTAACAACGTACATACGTGCATATGAAATGATGAAAAAGTGCCAAAACAAGTTGACAACCAGACAGACATCTTGGTCATGGGGTTGGAGTGCGAGGCCATCTCAACTGGGATCAAACCTCAGTTGACATGATCGCTTATTTGTACATTATTCTGTTTCAACTCAAAAAAAAAAGGAAAAAAATTGAAATGCAATGCCATGTTATTTCTGTGATTGGATAGGTTGGTAGCTGACTCGATCATTCTTCATTAATTCGACTTTGTGTTGGATTTAAACTCCCAGCCGAGAAGTTGATGGCTCTCTGCCAAAGAACCAGTGGCAGCTGTGAAGCCAACGTACACAGAGTTTGGAATCGTAGCAGCGATGTCAATTTGTAGGGCAAGAATCTTCGCAGGTGGGTCTGATACATATGATGCATATACTTCAAGCCATTTCGTCCAGCTATTATAATTGATTTGAACTACGATATCCTTCCCACTTTTAAGATCAACTCCACTGCTGTTGAGACTCGCAGTTATTAGTGGTTTATCTACACTTATTGTGTCGACAGAGATGTGATTCCCATCAATGTCAAAACCGTTCTTGTAAGTATCCAACTCCAGTACTAATTGACGAACATTACTAGCTCCATCTGCACATAAGCTTTGGTTAGCTAACTAAGAATGTGCAAGGAATTGTGAAATACAATCCCTACTAAGGATATCCTATTGTGGGAGAGAGCTTTCATGTCCAAACGAGTCTCCCGCTCAAGTATTGAATAATTCTGACAAACTATGAATAAAAATTGGGATAGAGGGGAGAGGGTGTATAAAACTATATATTACCTGAATCTGGTACGATTCCAAGATTGAAGCCAGTGCTGCCAGGTGGTGAAGGACTATTATCTGGAGCAAAAATAAATGTCATTCCATCTCCGGCAGGTGAATTGGGGGCTCCCATAATTTTGAATTTGAAGGTGGTAGAGATAAATGCTGGCCAAGCAACCACCGGTTGACGGTATAAAACCCTTCCAACCTGGTTTTTTGGATAACCAGATAATAGCGAAGGCTCTGGCGTAAGGCTTAAGAAACCATTACCGGCTGTAACAGAGCCAGTGCAGAGTAGGTTGCTGGAGGAGCTGCAACTTTGAGCGTCGAAAGTACCGAAAGCAAAGTTAGTAGCGGGGACTTGTGCGTCAAGCTCCCTTGCTGTATAAGCTTGGTTGAGAAAGGCAGCTGCAAGAAACAGAACAAGAAGATGCATTGTTGTTGTATTTACTTGATTCATTACCAGCTTCGCATTCATATATAGTGGCTCTGATGTTTAATTAACTCCGTCGGCTTAATGGGTTGTTTTGTTAAGAACAATATGAGACAATTCACACAACTAATCTTCATTCAAATATCTGTGGACGATGAAATCTGTATCCAGTTATTAACCATGAGAAACATCAAACTTCTTTGTCATCTTCTATATTGCCATATTCCAGGAAGAAGAAGAGAAAATGTGATTAATATGACCATTCTTCATCGACGAGGAATTACAGGAATCTTCGTCAGCTATGTGTAATTGCATACACCGCCGCCTGTGATTGTCTTTGTGATTAATACAAGTCTCGTCATTGCTGTCTGATAAAAACAACTAGAAGACATGACCACCTTAACCTCGTGTTCTTTGGCCCACTATTTTACTGGTGGGACCCATTCACGTACTGTCAAGCCCAAAGAAACAAGTTTCAATTAGCCCACTTCAGTCCGCTTCTCATATATCCCATATCGCTCAAGTGTGGTGAAATAGAGTGTTTTATAAGATTGGGCAATCCTATCACTAGTAAACCAGTTTTCTAGCCTATAGTTAGGCTCATGACAATTGGTATCGAAGCCAAACCACACTTGGGCCGCGTTATGTGGACACTTGGGCCGCGTTATGTGGGCCGGGCCCTGTAAAGGGCTACCACCAAACCACACTTGGGCCGCGTTATGTGGACACTTGGGCCGCGTTATGTGGGCCGGGCCCTGTAAAGGGCTACCAGTTGACCCCGTACCCTGTTGAGGGTGGCTCACGGAAGCGTGGTGTTGAGGGTGCTAGTCGGCAAGTATGGTGAAGTGGAGTGTTTTATAAGATTGGGCAATCCTATCACTAGAGTGCATAGTTAGGCTCATGACACCGCTACAGTAAGCAATATCACTAGTAAGCCGGTTTCGGTTTTCTAGTGCATAGTTAGGCCCATGACACCGCTATAGTCAGCAATGACATATGGCTTGGGGTTGTAAGTTGTAACGAAAAGGAATCTGTTTGTCGTTCCTTAGCAATTCCCTGTTGATTTCATAGAGGTGGGTGGTTTCAATGAGATTTTTTGGTTTGTTTGGTTTGTTGAAATGTAATCTCTGTTTTAAGAATTCATTCTCATTTGGGCTTCGTCACATTATGTAGTCTGAGTGGCGATTGCCCTTGCTCTGTGATCTTCTGCTTCATCATAATTGCTTATCCATGTTGCTTCTTTTGTAAATGGGATTCATTTGTTTGTAATAATTAAGGATTCGTTGAAGTGTTATGCAGATTCAGGTATTGACTGTGCTGTAATTTATTTATTTGGACAGGGATTTGTGTGCTTGATGTATATGTGTACTTGGGTCATGCTAGGTCATTGCCTATCAAGTGTTTGATAAAATGCCAGCCGGTTGGGCTATCAAGTTTTCGGGAATGCTTCTGTCTTGTTCCATATTTGTTTAGATTGATCTATATTCATTCATGTTGGGATAGGGCTCAAGAAAAAAAATGCTGCTGTTGGCTATAGATGTGGAGACTGAGAAATAGAAGATTAGTTGGTGCAAATATCTTGGTTTGAGGAGGGTAGGGTATTAGAAGAAGGACCTAACTATGGAAAGCTTAATCTACTGCTGTTGGAGGTTTCTGTCTTGTTTTAGTCTGCTGTGTAAGCTGCTTTGCCTTTATCTCCTCTATGCCTCTACCATGACGTTTTTTAGGTCTTGTGGTAGGTTAGTTTCTGTTCTGCTGCTTAATGAAATTCTGTCTTACTGCAGAGCTTTGCATTTCCTATGCTCTGGTGTGAAGGAGAAGGACTGATGTCAATAGTTTTACTGGACAAATATTTCATGTCCCTTGTATCTATATAGTTTTTCATAGTGGCATTGGATGGGGGGAGGAAACATAAGTATACACAATCGTACATTAACATTGTAGATAGATTTTACGTCTTAAACTATCAAAATTTATCCAAGACTTTGTAACAACGTGCACATGAAATGATGAAAGTGCTAAAACAAGTCGACCACAAGACATCTTGGTCATGGGGTTGGAGTCCTACCATGGCAACTGGGGTCTTACCTCAGTTGACATCACTTATTTATACATTATTCTGTTTCAACTCAAAAAAGAAAAAAGAAAAGAAACACGACGAAAACTGAAATGCAATGCCATTTTATTTCTATGATTGGATTGGTTGGTTGCTGACTTGATCATTCTTTAATGGTTCCACTTTGTTGTAGATTTAAACTCCCAGCTGAGAAGTTGATGGCTCTCTGTGAAATACCCAGTGGCAGCTGTGAAGCCAACATAGACGGAGTTTGGAATCGTAGCTGCGATGTCAATTTGCAGGGAAAGAATCTTCACAAGTGGGTTTGAATCATATGCTGCATGTACTTCCAGCCCTTTCGTCCAGCTGTTATAATCGATTTTAAATGTGATGTCCTTCCCACTTTTAAGGTCAATTCCACTGCTGTTGAGACTCGCAGCTATTAGTGGATTATCTACACTTCTTGTGTCGACAGCAATGTGATTCGCATCAATGTCAAAATCGTTCTTGTAAGTATCCAGCTCCACTGCTAATTGACGAATATCACTGCTAGCTGCATCTGCACATAAATGGTTAAATACAATCCACTTATCATAAGATATTTGTAGGGCACAGATATGTTTGCAGTCTTATCCCAATATTGCAGAGAGCTTTCATATATAAATGTTGTCCGGCCTGTCATGAATTTTTTTAAAGAAAAGCCTGTGCAACAAACTATGAATAGAAATTGGGACACAGGGGCATGTGTATATATTACCTGTATTTGCTTGTCCGACAATTCCAAGATTGAAGCCAGTGCTCTCAGCTGGTGAAGAACTATTATCTGGAGCGAAAATAAATGTCATTCCATCTCCGGTAGGTGAATTGGAGGCTCCGACAATTCTGACTGTGAAGGTGGTAGAGACAAATGCTGGCCAAGCAGCCACCGGTTCACGGTATAGAACCCTTCCAACCTGGTCTCTATTTGGGCCTTGAAAACCAGGGAATAGTGAAGGGTCCTGCGTAAGGCTTAAGAAACCATCAGCGGCTGTAACAGAGCCGGTGCAGAGTAGGTTACTGGAGGGGCTGCAACTTTGACTGTTAAAAGCCTTGAAAGCAAAGTTAGTCGCGGGCACTTGTGCGGCGTCAAGCTCCGGAGCAAGCCTTGCTGCATAAGCGTGGTTGAGAAAGGCAGCTGCAAGAAGCAGAAGAATAGGAAGAAGATGCATTGTTGTTGGTATTTGGTTGATTCATTACCAGCTTCACCTTCATATATAGTGGCTATGATGTTTAATTAGCTCCGTCAGATTAATGGGCTATGTTGTCAAGAACACTAAGAGACGATTCACACAGCTAATCTTTATTAAAATATCTGTGGAAGATGAAATCTGTATCCAGTTATTAAGCATGAGAAATATCAAACTTCTTGTCATCTTCTATATGTTGCACTATTCCAGGAAGAAGAAGAAGAAAAAACGTGATAAATAGGCCAATTCTTCATCGGCCGGAATCTTCAGCAATGCATAGCCGCCTGTTATTGTCTCTGTGATTAATACAAGTCTCACCATTACTATCTAATAAAAACAACAAAAAGACTGCTGTAATTTTTATTTTATTTGGGCAGGGATTTGGGTGCTTGATATATGTATGTGTACTTGGGCCATGCTAGTTCATTGCCTATCAAGTGTTTGATAAAATGCCAGCCCGTTCTGCTATCAAGTGTTCTGTAATGCTACTGTATTTTTCCATATCAAGTCTGGTATTGATCAAGATCTTGGGTCATGCTAGTTCATTGCCTATCAAGTGTTTGATAAAATGCCAGCCCGTTCTGCTATCAAGTGTTCTGTAATGCTACTGTATTTTTCCATGTCAAGTCTGGTATTGATCAAGATCGCAGATTGCTGCAAGTAACAAGTTCAGATATGATCTGTGGAAGAGAAGGAAAAAAATGTGATAAATATGGCGACTGTTATTGTCTTTGTGATAAATACAAATATCGCCATTACTGTCTAATCAAAATAACAAGAAGTCAAAAAGACATGGCCAAAGTATAAGCTCGTGTTGTGTTTCTTGTTGATGAATTCTCTGTGACAGGAATATTCGGGGCAGCAGCTGCAAACCCAAAGACAGGAGGGAACGATAAGAAAGAATAAAAGAAAGCCTGTCCTTCATTCTAGATGCCCCGTTGACACTATGAAACAAACCATGGCTACAAACTCACATCGTTTAGGTGTGAGAGTGAAGTACTAGATATAAGGGAGGCTCAACTCCCTAACTAATAACAATCGATTTTTCTGATGTATGAATCTCAAGGGGATCGGTTGTTGGACTAGGCCTTCCGGGCTCAATATGAACTGGGCTTAAGGGAACAAATCCATGCGGGTCTTAGGCCCTCCTAAGCAAACAAACTGTTGTTATTGAAGGAGAGCGATCTTTCTATACCAAGCTGCTTTTGCGAGACAACTTGAGAAGAGTGATTATACCAATGGGGAGAACCATTCCAATTTCATCGAAGCTGAATTTTGAAGGGGTCGAAAGGCTTTGATTGTATTATGATCCAAAGAGGAAGGCAAAAAATTATGATTTTGAAATAAATATCAAAATATTTTAGATTCTTAAAAGGGAGATGAGATATGTGCACGGAGAAGATGGTAGTTAGGATATTAAATATTATATAATTAATAGGTATGAAAGTGTAATTGGAGAAACTTAACGTGTGTATTAGGAAAAAAATTAATGTATTAGCCAAGCATATACATTAACTCATTAAGTCCAAATTCTAAAATTCGTGTAGAAATAACGATTCCTTTATTAGTTTGCTGTTAATTTGGGCCACTATTTTTCGGGTCTGGCCCATTCGGTTGTTGTCAAGCCCAAAGAAACAAGTGTCCATTAGCCCACTCCAGTCCAATCCGATATATACGTAAGCAGTGTCTGTCGTTTCTTAGCAATAAGCCAATAATTCTGGGTTATTATTATTCCCTGCTGGTTTCACAAAGTCGTTTGCTCCACGCAGACTCGCAATGCTTTGAATCTGTCAAGAAGGTGGAGATTTTTTTTGTTGCATTTGTTTGGTAAAATAATTTGGAAACTTTGATTGTCTTGCAGGTAACAGATCAAAGAGTAAGCATGAAGATAAAGAAGAAGAGGAAGAAGAAGAAGAGATAGAGAGATAAGCCAATGAACTTGTAATGTTATTCAATTGACTTATCTCTCTATCTCTTCTTCTTCTTCTTCTTCTTCTTTATCTTCGTGCTTACTCTTTGATCTGTTACCTGCAATACAATCAAAGTTTCTAAATTATTTTATGGTATCGGAGCATTATGGATCCAGAAAATTCAAACAAAGTTTCTAAATTATTTTATGGTATCGGAGCATTATGGATCCAGAAAATTCAAACACTGTTACGGTCTCACAAGCATTGGCTAATGGCAATGATTACATGAGGAACACTTCACAAGCATTGGCTAATGGCACAAGCATTGGCTAATGGCAATGATTACATGAGGAACACTTCACAAGCATTGGCTAATGGCAGTGATTACATGAGGAACATTGCAGTGGCAGATATAACAAGCATTGGCTAATGGCAGTGATTACATGAGGAACACTGCAGTGACAGATATCAACAATGGAGTTAATCTCCACACAGTGACTACAAATGGTAATCCTCTTTTTTTTTCTAACCCACCCATCACCACTACATCTATTTTATCCACACCCCCATACACACCAACAATATTGTCCGCTTTGGGTTATCCGGTTCCCGTGGATACATCGGGCCCACACGGCTTTGTTTCTCCTTAGGTCCAAGCATGTGGGCTAGGCCAACCCACTCAAGCCTAGGAAAAGGCCTTGTATAGTGTTAAGGGTGGTCTTTTAGCCTTATAAATAAGACTTTAAGTCCCACATCTTTCGATGTGGGACAACACTCCCCGCATTTGTGGGTTCTCAAGCCTAGGAAAAGGCTTTGTATAGTGTTAAGGGTGGGGGGAAGGGTGGGCTTTTAGCCTTATAAATAATACTTTAAGTCTCACATCTTTCGATGTGGGGAAGGGTGGGCTTTTAGTCTTATAAATAAGACTTTAAGTCCCACATGGGACAACACTCCCCACACTTGTGGGTTGAGTTATGTCAGACCCAACAAGTGGAGTAGAACATCTATTTTATCCACACCCCCATACACACCAACAATATTGTCCGCTTTGGGTTGTCCGGTTCCCGTGGATACATCGGACCCGCGCGGCTTTGTTTCTCCTTAAGTCCAAGCAGGTGGGTTAAGCCCAACCCACTCAAGCCTAAGAAAAGGCCTTGTATAGTGTTAAGGGTGGGCTTTTAGCCTTATAAATAAGACTTTAAGTCCCACATATTTCGATGTGGGACGACACTCCCCTCACTTGTGGGTTCTCAAGCCTAGGAAAATGCCTTGTATAGTGTTAAGGGTGGCTTTTAGTCTTATAAATAAGACTTTAAGTCCCACATCTTTCGATGTGAGGCAACACTCCCCACACTTGTGGGTTGAGTTATGTCAGACCCAACAAGTGGAGTAGAGGTCATGTCCCACAGGAACGAATTGTTCCGATACCATGTTGGAAATCCACACCCCCATACACACCAACAATATTGTCCGCTTTGGGTTGTCCGATTCCTGTGGATACATCAGGCCAGCACGGCTTTGTTTCTCCTAGGTCCAAGGAGGTGGGCTAGGCCCAACCCACTCAAGCCTAGGAAAAGGTCTTGCATAGTGTTAAGGGTGGGCTTTTAGTCTTATAAATAAGACTTTAAGTTCGATATGGGACAACATTTGGTTAATTGACGTATAATCTCTGTTTCAAGAATTCACTGTCAGGCCAGCACGGCTTTGTTTCTCCTTGGTTCAAGGAGGTGGGCTAGGCCCAACCCACTCAAGCCTAGGCAAAGGCCTTGCATAGTGTTACGGGTGGGGTTTTAGCCTTATAAATAAGACTTTAAGTTCGATATGGGACAACATTTGGTTAATTGACGTATAATCTCTGTTTCAAGAATTCACTGTCATATGGGCTTCGTCTCATTGTGCAGTCTGAGTGGCGATTGCCCTTGCTCTGTGATCTTCTGCTGCATCATAAGTGCTCATCCATGTTGTTTCTTTGCTTGAAGTGTTATGCAGATTCAGGCATTGACTGTGCTTTAATTTGATTTATTCCGAAACAGATTTGTGTGCTTGATATATATGGCTACTTGGGTGGGTCATGCTAGCTCATTGCCTATCAAGTGTTTGATAAAATGCCAGCCAGTTCTGCTATCAAGTGCTCTGGAATGCTACTGTTTGTTTTTTCCACATCTTTTTTTATTGAATCCACATTCATTGATTTTGGGATAGGGCTCAAAATAAAATGATGCTGTTGGCTATAGATGTGGAGACTGAGAAATAGAAGATTAGTTGGTGTAAATATCTTTCCTTGGAAGCTGCTACTAGTATGTTGGTCTGAGGGAGGTAGGATATTAGAAGGAGGACCTGACTATTGGAAAGCTTTAATCAACTGCTGGTGGAGGTTTCTGTCATGTTTAGTGTGCTATAAGCTGCTTTGCCTTTATCTGCTCTATGCCTCTACCTTGACTCTTTTATGTCTTGTGGTAGGTTAGTTTCTGTTCTGCTGCTTAATGAAATATTGTCTTACTGCAGCGCTTTGTAATTCCTATGTTCTGGTGTGAAGGAGAAGGACTGATGTCAATGAAAACTTTGATAACCCAAAACTAAATGGCGAGTCAGTATGGTATTGATCAAGATTGCAGATTGCTAAATGATATTAAGTCTGGTATGTGAATTATATTTCCTGCCATTTAGTTTGTTGTAGTGGCTTAGTTGTTGGTAGACCTACAAGTCCTGTTGTATAAGCATAGTGTTGTAGTATATCATTCCCTCACCATCTGAACTGGGTTCTTACCTCATTTGTCATCACTTATTTATACATTTTTTCTGTTTCACCTTGAGGGAAAAAAAAACACGATGAAACTTTAAATTCAAGCCATTTTATTTTTGTGATTAGATTGGTTGGTTGCTGACTTGATCATTCTTTATTGGTTTGGTTCCACTTTGTTGAAGATTTAAACTCCCAGCTGAGAAGTTGATAGCTCTCTGTGAAATACCCAGTGGCAGCTGTGAAGCCAACATACATGGAGTTTGGAAAAGTAGCTGCGATGTCAATTTGTGTGGAAAAGACCTTGTCAAGTGGGTCAGATTCAAATGCTGCATATACTTCAAGCCATTTCCTCCAGCTATTATAATCGATTCGAACTTTGATAACCTTCCCACTTTTAAGGTCAATTCCAAAGACATTTGTCCTGAGAGTGATGTAATTCCCATCAATGTCAAAGTCGTTCTTCTGAGTATACAGCTCCACTGTGATGAGGCGAATATCACTAGCTGCATCTACACATAAGCTTTGGTTAGCTAACTATGAACAAAAATTGGGACACAGGGGCCTGTATGTGTGTGTATATATTACCTGTATTTACTTGTCCCACGGTTCCAAGATTGACACCAGTCCTGTCATCTGGAGCCATAATGAATGTGATTCCATCAAAGGAAAGGATGGAAGGTGAATTGGAGACTCCGACAATTCTGTATGTGAAGGTGGTAGAGAAAAATGCTAGCCAAGCCCCCACCGGATGACGGTATTGAACCCTTCCACCCTTGTTTAGGACTTGAAAACCAGCATATGGCGAAGGCTCCGGCTCAAGGCTTAAGAAACCATCATGGGCTGTAACAGCGCCGAGGCAGAGTAGGTTGCTGGAGGAGCTGCAACTTTGGGTGTCGAAAGCAGGGAAAGCAAAGTTAGTAGCGGAGAGTTGTGGTGCAGGCTCTGGAGCAAGCCTTTCTGCATAAGCTTGGTTGAGAAAGGCAACAGCTGCAAGAAACAGAACAAGAAGAATATGCATAGTTGTTGGTATTTTTGCTTGATTCATTACCAGCTTGGCATTCATATGTAGTGGCTATGATGTTTAATTTTTGTTCAAATCTATGTAGAAGAGTGAGAAACATCAAACTTCTTGCTCTATTCTATATTGCAATATTCCTGAAAGAAAAAACATGTGATAAATGGGCCAATTCTTCATCGTCGAGTAATTACTGGAATCTTCGTAAGCTATGCATATAGCATATAGCATACACCGCCTCGCCCGTTAACTAACCTCGTGTTCTTTTCTTGGTATTGAATCCGCTGTGAAAGGAATAACTCTGCTGATTGATTTACTGGTTCGTTGTTGCTTTGGGCTACTATTTTCTGGTCGGGCCCATTAACTTGTTGTCAAGCCCAAAGAAACAAGTGTCCATTAGCCCAGTCCAGTCCGCTATATGTGTGATTGTTTATTCTCTGCTGGTTTCATAGAGGTGGGTGAGTGACTGGCGATTGCCCTCTCTGTAAGTGCTCGTGTTCTTTCTTTTTGTTTGTGGGAGTCATTTGTTTGTAGTGTCTTTGTCTAATAATTAAGGATTCGTTGAATTTTTTTGCAGAGATTTGTGTTCTTGATATATATGTATACTCGGGTCGTGCTAGTTCATTGCCTACCAAGTGTTCGATAAAATGCCAGCCCGTTCTGCTATCAAGATTAGTTGGTGCAAATATCTTCCTTGGAAGCTGGTTCTAGTATGTTGGTCTGAGAGAGGTAGGGTGTTAGAAGGAGGACCTAACTAATGGAAAGCTTAATCTACTGCTGCTGGAGGTTTCTGTCATGTTTTAGTGTTCTATAAGCTGCTTTGCCTTTATCTGCTCGATGCCTCTACCATAATTTTTTTTTTCTTTTATTTCTTGTGGTAGGTTAGTTTCTGTTCTGCTGCTAAATGAAATTCTGTCTTACTGCAGCTCTTTGCAATTTCTATGCTCTGGTGTGATGGACCAATGTCGATGAAAATTCTTGACGAGTCAGTCTGGTACTAATCAAGATTGCAGATTGCAAGGAGATATTAAGCCTGGTACGGTTATGTTTCATGCCATTTAGTTTGTCGCCATGGCTAAGTTGTTGGTAGACCTACAATTTCTGTTGTATAAGCATAGTCTTGTATAATGAAGCCAAACCAGCTCCATTTGCTTGAATTGTGAAATTTGATTTTTTTTTTGGGAGTTTGGAAGAACCTCTCATGGATGATTGATTGTTTCTTTTGATTATGAGAAATTATCTTGGGTTTTTTGCTTAGTTGTTAATTCATTTCTGAAGCATTTCCATACAAGTGAAACATTAAGGGCTTGCCCGTTTGAGGTGTTCAGGGATATTGGGTTGGGAGGTGTTCAAGAACCCTTGACCGTTTCAGGTGTTCGAGACTGTTAGGACAAAATCTCTCTATAAGGTTATATATAAAAATCCCAACACCTCCCAACCCCTCCCAACCAACAACCTTGAACACCTCAAATGGGCAAGCCCTAAAAATTGCAAACCTTGAGGAAATTTTGTCTCAACTTGACATTTATAAACAAGAAGATAAGCTTTATTTCATGTGAAAATATGATCCAATGATTGACAGACTACTTATTGTTTTCCTGCCAATACAACTGCATTATACTTGATGCTTCTGGTGTTCTTCTGCTTTGTCAACCACTTACTCCATCTCAAGAGTAATAATTCTATAAGAAATTATTTCATCCCTGTTCTGTTTATTGTCTGTTGATTTGTTTTAGATTTTATGTACTGCTCAATTTAGTTGGCTTTACTGGACAAATATTTCCTGTCCCTCATGTCTATATAGTTTTTTGTGGTGGCATTGCATCGATGGAGGAAAGATAAGTATACACAATCATACATTAACATTGTAGATAGATTTTATGTCTTAAACCATCAAATTTATCAAAGACTTTGTAACAACGTGCATATGAAATGATGAAAGTGCTGAAACAAGTTGACAACAAGACATGGAGTGCTACCCTTCTCAGCTGGGGTCTTACCGCAGTTGACATCACTTATTTATACATTATTCTGTTTCAACTCAAAAAAGAAAAAAGAAAAGAAACACGATGAAAACTGAAATGCAATGCCATTTTATTTTTGTGATTGGATAATTTGGTTGCAGACTTGATCATTCTTTAATGGTTCCACTTTGTTGTAGATTTAAATTCCCAGCTGAGAAGTTGATGGCTCTCTGCGAAATTCTGAGTGACAGCTGCGAAGCCAACATACATGGAGTTTGGAATCCTACCTGTGACGTCAATTTGTCGGGAAACAATCTTCTCAAGTGGGTTTGATTCATATCCTGCATGTACTTCAAGCCATTTAGTCCAGCTATTATAATCGATTTGAACTTTGATAACCTTGCCACTTTTAAGGTCAATTCCGCTACCATTGGGACTCGCAGCTATTAGTGGTCTTTCTACGCTTGCTGTGTCAACAGTGATATGATTCCCATCAATGTCAAAGTTGTTCTTGTAAGTATCCAGCCGCACTGTTAATTGACGAATATCACTACCTGGTTCTGCACATAAGCAATGGTTAGCTAACTAAGAAGTGCATGGAATGGTTAAATACAGTCCACTACAAATGATATCCTATCACAAGATATTTGTAAAGGACAGATATACTACTTGTATTTGGTTGTCCTACGATTCCAAGATCATCTAGTGAAGGTCTATTAACTGGAAGCATAAGAAATGACACTCCATCTCCAGCCGATGAATTGGAGGCTACGACAATTCTGAATTTGAAGACGGTAGATAAAAATGCTGGCCAAACAACCACTGGTTGACGGTATAGAACCCATCCAACCTTGTGTTTATTTGAGTTTCGAAAGCCAGGGAATAGCGAAGGCTCTGGCGTAAGGCTTAGGAAACCATCATGGGCTGTAACAGCGCCGAGGCAGAGTAGGTTGCTGGAGGAGCTGCAACTTTGAGTGTCGAAAGAAGGGAAAGCAAAGTTAGTTGCGGAGAGTTGTGGTGCAGGCTCCGGAGCAAGACTTTCTGCATAAGCTTGGTTGAGAAAGGCCGCAGCTGCAAGAAGCAGAACAAGAATAATATGCATATTGTTGTTGTATTTTCTTGATTATCCCACTTCTTGTTGTGAAGATTCATTACCAGCTTCGCATTCATATATAGTGGCTAGAAGAGTGAGATTTTTACCCAGCTATTAAGCATGAAAAATATCAAACTTGTTGTCCTCTTATGTATTGCACTATTCCTGAAAGAAAAAAAAAAAAACATGTGATAAATAGGCCAATTCTTCATCGATGAGGAATTATTGAAATTTTCATCGACTATGCATTTGGCATTTTGGCCTGTTGCTAACCTCTTGTTCTTTTCTGGGTAATGAATCCGCTGCGAAAGGAATAACCCTGCCGTTTTCCTAATTGATTTTCTGGTTCCTTGATGCTTTGGGCTGCGATTTCCTGGTCGGGCACAGTAGCTAGTTGTCAAGCCCAAAGAAACAAGCGTCAATTAGCCCAGCCCAGTCCGCTATATGCGTATGATTTTAGGGCTTTTTACCTATAAGAACAAAAATTAAAATTTGTACTTCAATCAGGACAATTCAAAAAAAACTTTAGAAAAAACGACAAATCCTAACAACTTATTATAAGTACCCTAAGATCCATCATACTTTCAAGTGCGTGTTGTGATTCTTCTTCTTCCTTTTTTTTTTCCCTCTCTCTTCTTATTTCATGCCGACCACAGGAAGTTGGCTGTCTGACAATCGTTTTTGACGAACGAACTACCGAAATGAAGCTCTATGTCAATCCGATCAAAGCTTAATCATCACCGGTCGTCAATTATCACTTGATTTGCAGAAAAAGTTTTTGAAATCACGACATTGTTTGGAAAAGAGCTAGATCCGGCTAACGCCGGTGACCATCAACACTACCAATCAACTCCACGAACCAAGACTCATCACCTTTGAAGTTTTATTGTCTTTTCGAACTCTTTTTTTTTCCTTCTGAAATTGGATCTAAATATACAGATAATATATCTATTTCGAATATGTTCTTATAGGTTTTCTGTTTTGGAACTTCTTTTTTGATAATTTAATAATTAACTTCAAATTGATAACATTTCATTAAAGACATAATAGTTTAACAAAGACATATAACATTATGACAAATATCAAATTAATCGAAACAGATAACATATCATCTGTAGATCCAAAATCAGAACCAAAAAATCACGAAAATCACCATAGAAACTACCAAAAATAATGATGTGATGACAGATTGAAGGAATACTACAAGTCCCATGATGATTATGATTAGATCTAGAAATTCAAATACCGAAAACATCCAAAACCAAGAGGATCGCAAGGTAAATCATTATAGGAATTCAAAATCAATGCAAGATTTAGATTAGAAAATCAATTTCACGAAGAAAACTGGAAAGAAAAATATTCCCTGCAACCATAGTAGCCAAAGAGGAGCTTCCGCAAGCCAAGGAGGAGTTTTTGTAAACTCATGATTTATTTATTTTAAAAATCTAAATAATTAAAATGAGGTTATTTTAGTTATTTGAAAAGATTAGGGTAACAATTTGTCTTTTTTGAAGAGTGTCATTATTGGAATAAAACTCACTTATCTCTCATTTTCCCATGATTTTATTGGGTGATTATTATTCTCTTTTGGTTTCATAGAGGTGGGTGTTTGCTCCCGTCGCAATGCTTCGACTCTGTCAAGAAGGTGGGGATTTTTTTTGGTTGCATTTGTTTGGTTAATTGACGTATAATCTCTATTTTAAGAATTCATTGTCATTTTGGCTTCGTCTCATTGTGCAGTCTAAGTGGCGATTGCCCTTGCCCTGTGATCTTCTGCTGCATCCTAACTTCCTCAGTGCTTATCCATGTTGTTTTTTTTTTTGGGGATTCATTTGTTTGTAATAATTAAGGATTCGTTGAAGTGTTATGCAGATTCAGGCATTGACTGTGCTGTAATTTTATTTATTTGGAAAGAAATTTGTTTGCTTGATATATATGTGTACTTGGGTCATGCTAGTTCATTGCCTATCAAGTGTTTGATAAAATGCCAGCCCGTTCTGCTATCAAGTGTTCTGGATTGCTAATGTCTTTTTCCCTGGCTTTTTTGATTAATCTGCATTCACTGAAGCTCTTAATCTACTACTGGTGGAGGTTCCTGTCATGTTTAGTGTGCTATAAGCCGCTTTGCCTTTATCTGCTCTATGCCTCTACCGTGATTTTTTTTTTCATGTCTTGTGGTTGGTTAGTTTCTCTTCTGCTGCTAAATGAAATTCCGTCTTACTGCAGTGTTTTGCAATTCCTATGCTCTGGTTTAAGGACTGATGTCAATGAAAACTTCTTGGCGAGTCAGTCTGGCGTTGATCAAGATTGCAGATTGATAGAAGATATTAAGCCTGGTACGTGAATTATGTTTCCTGCCGTTTAGTTTGTTGTAGTGGCTTAGTTGTTGGTAGACCTACAAGTCCTGTTGTATAAGCATAGTCTTGTAGTATAATGAAGCCAAACGTGTTCCATTTGCTTGGATTCTCAAATTGGCTTTGTTGTTGGAGTTTGGAAGAACCTCTCATGGATGATTGATTGTTTCTTTTGATTATAAGAATATTATCTACGGTTTTCTGCATAGTTGTTAGTTCATTTCTGAAGCATTTCCATACAAGTGAAACATTAAAAATGGCAAACCGTGAGGAAATTTGTCTCAACTTGACATTTAGAGATAAGAAAATAAGCTTTATTTCATGTGAAAATAAGATCGAATGATTGACAGAATTCGCGTAACATTTACGTCTTTTTCAAGTAAGCAGTTACAAAATACGAAGTTAAGAGATGTTATCAGCTAGAACTAGCTGACACCATTCATTTATTTATTAATTAAAGACAAATACTCAAAGCATAAAACACAAAGGAAAATTGGCGTGCAATGGATATAATTCATAATAGGATTATCCAGAATATTTGATCATTCTCTATGACTTCACTGTGTAGATGATATGAAATCCCAACTGAGAAGTTGATAGCTCTCAGTGAAAGCCCCTGTGGAGGCTCTGAAGCCCACGTGAATATACTGCAGAACTCTGGTAGAAAACTCCACTAGTAATTCTGATGCATGCCCTATAGGAATTTGGAGCAATTTCTTCCAGCCATTATTATCAATTCAGACCTTGAAATCTTTTCAACTTTTGAGGTCTATGCTAGTGTCGTTAAGACTACTAAATATAATAGATGTTCTACACTTGTTGTGTCAGCAGCAATGTGATTCCCGTCAACATCAAAATCATTCTTGTAAGTATCAAACTCCACCGCTAGTTGACAACAATTCATTCTAACTGCAGTTGCACACAAATCATTGAATTTCTCATACACTTGTTCTGTTTATGTTCATCAAAAAAGGGGGGGGGGTGTGGTGGAGGAGAACTTTCTTCTTTTTATTGCTGGAAAAATATAAACCATAAGCTGCTGATAATGTATATATATTACCTTCAGGTTGTGATTCCATGAGTCCAAGATAGGAGCCAGAGCTGTCATCTGGAGCCATAGCAAATGTTATTCCATCCCCATTACCTGGTGAATTGGGAAAGGGACTTATTCTAAACGTGAAGATGGTAGAGATAATTGGTTACTTAATTGTTTTCCTGCCAATATAACTGCATTATACTTCATGGTTCTGGTGTTCTTCTGCTTTGTCAACCACTTACTCCATCTCAAGAGTAATAATTCTCTAAGAAATTACTTCATCTCTGTTCTTTTTATTGTCTGTTGATTTGTTTTAGACTTTATGTACTGCTCAATTTTGTTGGTTTTACTGGACAAATATTTCCTGTCCCCTGTATCTATATAGTTTTTCATGGTGGCATTGGATCAAGGGAGGAAACATAAGTATACACAATCATACATTAACATTGTAGATAGATTTTATGTCTTAAACTATCAAATTTATCAAAGACTTTGTAATAATGTGCACATGAAAGTGATGAAAGTGCTAAAACAAGTTGACAACAAGACATGGAGTGCTACCATCTCAACTGGGGTCTTACCTCAGGTTGACATGATCACTTATTTATACATTATTCTGTTTCAACTCAAAAAAGAAAAAAGAAAAGAAACACGATGAAAACTGAAATGCAATGCCAAGTTATTTTTTGTGATTGGATAGGTTGGTTGCAGACTTGATCATTCTTTAATGGTTCCACTTTGCTGTAGATTTAAATTCCCAGCTGAGAAGTTGATGGCTCTCTGTGGAATTCTGAGTGGAAGCTGCGAAGCCAACATACATGGAGTTTGGAAACATACCTGTGACGTCAATTTGTCGGGAAGAAATCTTCACAAGTGGGTTTGATTCATATCCTGCATGTACTTCAAGCCATTTAGTCCAGCTATTATAATCGATTTGAACTTTGATATCCTTGCCACTTTCAAGGTCAATTCCGCTACCATTGGGACTCACAGCTATTAAGTGGTCTTGCTACACTTGCTGTGTCGTCAGTGATATGATTCCCATCAATGTCAAAGTTGTTCTTGTAAGTATCCAGCCGCACTGTTAATTGACGAATATCACTATCTGGTTCTGCACATAAGCTATGGTTAGTTAACTAAGAAGTGCAAGGAATGGTTAATACAGGCCACTACAAATGATATCCTATCATAAGATATTTGTAAAGGACAGATCTCCTACTTGTATTTGGTTCTCCTACGATTCCAAGATCATCTTGTGCAGGACTATTAACTGGAATCATAAGAAATGACACTCGATCTCCAGCAGATGAATTGGAGGCTACGACAATTCTGAATGTGAAGACGGTAGAGAAAAATGCTGGCCAAAGAACCACTGGTTGACGGTATATAACCCATCCAACATTGTGTTTATTTGAGTTTAGAAAACCAGGGAATAGCGAAGGCTCCGGCGTAAGGCTTAGGAAACCATCATGGGCTGTAACAGCGCCGAGGCAGAGTAGGTTGCTGGAGGAGCTGCAACTTTGAGTGTCGAAAGCAGGGAAAGCAAAGTTAGTAGCGGAGAGTTATGGTGCAGGCTCTGGAGCAAGACTTTCTGCATAAGCTTGGTTGAGAAAGGCCACAGCTGCTAGAAGCAGAACAAGAAGACTATGCATGGTTGTTGGTATTTGCTTGATTCATTACCAGCTTGGCATTCATATGTAGTGGCTATGGTCAAATCTATGTAGAAGATAAAAAATATCAAACTACTTGTTCTATTCTATATTGAAATATTCCTGAAAGAAAAAACATGTGATAAATTTTCCAATTCTTCATCGACGAGGAATTACTGGAATCATCATAAGCTATGCATATAGGCACAGCATACACATCTTCGCCTGTTTTCCTGATTGATTTACTGGTTCGTTGTTGCTTTGGGCTATGATTTTCTCGTCGGGCCCATTAGCTTGTTGTCAAGCCCGAAGAAACAAGTGTCCATTAGCCCAGCCCATTAGTCCGCTATATGCGTACGGAGTGCATGACTATAATCTCTGTTTAGCCCAAAGAAACAAGTGTCCATTAGCCCAGCTCATTGCATTTGCCATTTTGTTTGGTTAATTGACGTATAATCTCTAATTTAAGAATTCATTGTCATTTGGGCTTCGTCTGATTGTGCAGTCTGAGTGGAGATTGCCCTTGCTCTGTGATCTTCTGCTGCATCCCAAATGCTTATACATGTTGCTTCTTTTGTTTTTGGGATTCATTTGTTTGTAATAATTAAGGATTCGTTGAAGTGTTTTGAAGATTCAGGCATTGAATGTGCTGTAATTTTATTTATTTGGAAAGAAACTTGTTTGATTGATATATATGTGTACTTGGGTCATGCTGGTTCATTGCCTATCAAGTGTTTGATAAAATGCCAGCCCGTTCTGCTATCAAGTGTTCTGGATTGCTAGTCTTTTTCCCTATCTTTTTTGATTAATCTACCTTCACTGAAGCTCTTAATCTACTGCTGGTGGAGGTTCCTGTCATATTTAGTGTGCTATAAGCTGCTTTGCCTTTATCTGCTCTATGCCTCTACCATGACTTTTTTTTTTTAATGTCTTGTGGTAGGTTAGTTTCTGCTCTGCTACTAAATGAAATTCCGTCTTACTGCAGTGTTTTGCAATTCCTGTGCTCTGGTGTGAAGGAAAAGACCTGATGTCAATGAAAACTTCTTGGCGAGTCAGTCTGGTATTGATCAAGACTGCAGATTGCTAGAAGATCTTAAGCCTGGTACGTGAATTATGTTTCCTGCCATTTAGTTTGTTGTCGTGGCTTAGTTGTTCGCATAACATTTACGTCTTTTTGAAGTAAGCAGTTACAAAATACGAAGTTAAGAGATGTTATCAGCTAGAACTAGCTGACACCATTCATTTACTTATTAACTAAAAATAAATACTCAAAGCATAAAACACAAAGGAAAATTAGCGTGCAACGGATATAATTCATAATAGGATTATCCAGAATACTTGATCATTCTCTATGACTTCACTGTGTAGATGATATGAAGTCCCAATTGAGAAGTTGATGGCTCTCAGTGAAAGCCCCTGTGGAGGCTGCAAAGCCCACGTAAATATACTGCGGAACTATGGTTGAGATGTCAATAGAGTAGGGAGGAAACTCCACTAGTGATTCTGATGCATACCCTATAGAAATTTGGAGCAATTTCGTCCAACCATTATAATCAATTCGAACCTTGATATCTGTTCCACTTTTGAGGTCTATGCTAGTATCGTTAAGACTCCTAAGTATAATCGGCTGTGTATCATGTTTTACACTTGTTGTGTCAACAGCAAAGTGATTCCCGTCAGCGTCAAAATCATTCTTGTAAGTATCAAACTCCACCGCTAGTTGACGACGAGCCAGTCTAACTGCAGTTGCACACAAATATTTGAATTTCTCATATACTTGTTCAGTTTATCTTCTTCAAAACAGAAAAAGAAAAAGAAAAAGAAAACTTTCTTCTGTTTATCGCTAGAAAATTATTAGACATAAGCTACTGAGAATGTATATATATTACCTTCAGGCTGTCGTTCCATGAGTCCAAGATAGGAGCCAAAGCTGTCATCAGGCGAGGGACGGTCATCTGGAGCCATAACAAATGCCATTCCGTCTCCATTACCCGGTGAACCGAGGAAGGTCTTTATTCTAAACGTGAAGGTGGTAGAGATAATTGCCGGCCATGCACGCACAGGGTGTTTGTATAGAACCCTCCCAATCTGGAAGTTTCGAACATTTGGTTGTGGCTCGGGAGTAAGACTTAAGTGGCCATTACCAGCGGTAACTGTACCGGTGCAAATCAGTTTGCCAGTGTAGCAACTTTCACTGTCGAATGAGGGGAAAGAAAAAATAGTTGCGCTGGCTCTCGGTGCTGGCGCAGGAGCAGGGATTGGACCAAAGTCGTCATAAGCTTGGTTTAAAGAAGCTTGGTTGAGAAAGATAGCTATTAGGAGTAGAAGCAGAGACATTGTTGTATGTATATCTGTATATGAGTTTGTATCATTGTATCACACACACACACACACACACACACACACACACACACACACATATATATATATGGTGACTAGGATGTCTATAGTTCGTTAATGTTTAGGTTAATTGTCCAAAATAATCTTCAATAAGAGGCTTCTTGTTGCATTATTTACTTACGTGCTTCAACTTTTGTACCCATCCTGACATCTGTGAACAATTAATAACCTTGATATTATAATTCTTGTATTGTTTGGAGTTCATGGCTTTACTCAGTGCACACCCGAAGGATAGTAGATGCGGCCGGGTCATTAAATGTTAACCGGCCGCATCCCATGTGTTTCCCTGCACAATCACAGCTGTCGAACAAGGGAACATACGTTATTCCGTTGCAAAAAAAACCTTAATTATTTGGGTGTATAGAAAACTCAAAACTGGACTTAGATACCTTCTTTGGGACGGGAGAAAATATAGATGTGCACTTCATCAGCCAATGTCATAGTAATGGTAGCAAGGACAATGTAATTAAGCTTTCAAGAAATTTCATTACTGAGTGATCAGTTATTTTTGTTCTGGGGTTGATTTGGTCAAAACTATTGAGACTTCATATTCAGAAAACTAGACTAACTAGTCATGAATTTTAATACAGGATTTTGAAGTTTGGGTCACACTTTAAGATGGCTCTATTGACATCAATATATACTAGACAAGTACACAGATGTAATCAACTAATCATAGGTCTCCATGATATTTGCTATGGATAGTTCAATAATCTCTTTTTTTTTTTTGGTTAACAGAGACAACAACAACAACATACAAGCTTGTCATGTGAACATTCGATATGAGTATAAACGAGGACCATCAGACTCGCGCACACAGAAAGTTTTAACACCGTTTGTTGTTTAGTATAGACTATTATGGTATCATTCTCGGTTATAAAAAACAAAAAGTTGAGACTAACTACAGAGAGCATAAAATTAATTGAGTATGTGGAGGAACCATTAGTTATAAAAATATTTATTTTCAGATTAAATTTACATTAACGAGATAATTACTTATACCTATATATAGCAAAGTAAAATCTATCAACTTTAGTATAAGGCTTAATTTTATTGAGGCCAATACATACATCAAAGAGCTTCTTATACTATAGCATCGATATACCCACCATTTTATGCATCACAATCTTGTACTCACAAGGATCAAGATTCACAGGATGAGGAGCAACGCTAGGGTCTTGAGCAATGATTTTGAGAAAACCAAAATCGTTTTCAAACCCGGCCTTCAAAGAAGCCACAACAAGCCCTCCCACACATCTCTTGAATGGGTCTTTTGGGCCCTCCCCACCCTTGATAAAAAACTCTACATCTAACATATCCAAATGACCATAATTCCTAGCAACAAAATGGCCACAAGGAGCTTCACATCTTTTGTAGAAATCATCATGGTTAACACCCTCTGGATCACATGATGGCAGAGGCAGATGCAGAGGCAGATGCAGAGGCAGAGGCAGAGGCAGAGGCAGAGTAGAGTCCACACCGGTCCCAATCACCGTCACCGAAATTGGCAAGTTGAAAGACTGATCATCGAGGATTTCAGGAGGGAGTTCTTTGTTTGGAAATTGGCCAGCGACTGGGGCTATTCCAATTAGTGCCTTAAAGGGATTAGAGGAAGTTTTGGCACGGTCAAGTGCAAGTTTAAAGGCTACTTTCCCTCCTCTACTGTGCCCTGCAAGAGCAATCTTGGTTAGGTCTTCACGAACGTTGTCAGGGAGCAAGGGTCGGAGGCTTGAACGTAACAACCAATCTGTCACTTCTCCTCCGAGGCGGACCTCTTCGTCTACATTTGTGACAAGAAATTCCCAATACGTGTATAACTGAAACCAACATTACTATTAGCCAAAAAATGAATTTTAATATATATAATAGCTGGTATCCCAATAATTTCCGCTGCTGAGTTATACTCACAAGTATCATCATGTGAATCCCACAAACTCACTCAAATCATATGCGGACTGATATCTTTTATCATTTTCGGAAGAAGTGTATTTATTTCCAACAAATTATGGTCACTGTATAATTAACGTAAGGAAGAGAGAGACAAATTTATATACCTGGGGTGCAACAACTATATACCCGTGGGAAGCTATATGTGTGAGGAGTTGTGTGTAGAAGATGTTTTGGAGTAGGGTCCCATGGTGAAACTGAAGAAGTGGGTATTCTCCAGGTTCAACTGGTGTGACAATGAACAATGGTTTTGGGGTTGATGTCTCAACCTTAAAGTTTGTCGTCTGATAAGGTCCGTCCACAAAGATGGGAAGTTGTTTAATAAGAGTATCACGGGGCGGGGGCGGGGGCGGGGGCATGGAATCCAACAATGAAGCCATCTCCTACAATTAAAACCTCTTTATGGTTCTTATGGATCTAATTCTTCTCTCAAGGTAAAGGGTACTCTCCTCTAATTTATAACTGATATGCTTTTGTGTGAACATAATTAATTATGCCAATGGAGTTTGGTCATCCTAGGAGCACAATTTTCTCCTAAACCGGATCCTCTAAGCCTGAGGTCATGTTTGATACACAATTGATGTTGTATTGACGGGTGGTGTGGGATCCTAATGTGTCAAAGTTTGTTTTCATATTAGATTGGATAAGATCTACCTAATAAACATATGTTCATACTGTGGAAATATTGGCTCACACCTGCTGTCAAGGGTTACTGAGCAATCTATCCGGATAGGCCAAGGATATTTGCAGACAAATGTCGCAAATTTGCAATCGGGATAGGTTTTTTTTTTTTTTTTAATCAAGCACACCAACACCGATTACACACCACACCATGACAGACCAAAAAAAAAAATGATCTGGCGGATCATGACCACTATGTTAGGTTTTGTTGTTGAGTGTGTTGCTTCGGCAATACCCTTGGAGCGCGAGAGAAGAAGAGATAGAGCACTCCACAAAGGCAAACATTTGAGAGAGAGTGTGAGGGGATTCAAGAGATAGGTGAGAGAGCGACTCTTGGGGTTTCGATTGGCTTGTTTTCATATTAGACTGGATAAGATCTACCTAATAAACCTATGTTCAAAGTGTGGAAATATTGGCTCACACCTGTTGTCAGGTGTTACTGAGCAATCTGTTCGGATAGGCCAAGGATCTGTCCGGACAGATGTCGCAAATTTGCAATCGGGATAGTCATGTAAATAGAACTTTAGGTTTTGTTGTTGAGTGTGTTGCTTCGGCAATACCCTTGAAGCACGAGAGAAGAAGAGATAGAGCACTCCACAAAGGCAAACATTTGAGAGAGAGTGTGAGGGGATTCAAGAGATAGGTGAGAGAGCGACTCTTGCGGTTCCGATTGGCTTGTTTTCATATTAGACTGGATAAGATCTACCTAATAAACCTATGTTCATACTGTGGAAATATTGGTTCACACCTGCTGTCAGGTGTTATGGAGCAATCTGTCCGGATAGGACAAGGATCTATCCAGACATATGTCACAAGTTTTCAATCGAGATAGTCATATAAATAGAACTTCAGGTTTTGTTGTTGAGTGTGTTGCTTCGGCAATACCCTTGGAGCACGAGAGAAGAAGAGATAGAGCACTCCACAAGGGCAAACATTTGAGAGAGAGTGTGAGGGGATTCAAGAGATAGGTGAGAGAGCGACTCTTAGGGTTCTGATTGGCTTGTTTTCATATTAGACTGGATAAGATCTACCATATAAACCTATGTTCATACAGTGAAAATATTGGCTAACATCTGCTACCAGGTGTTACTGAGCAATATGTCTGAATAGGCCAAGGATCTGTTCAGACAAATGTCGTAGATTTGCAATCGGGATAGTCATGTAAATAGAGCTTTAGGTTTTGTTGTTGAGTGTGTTGCTTCAGCAATACCCTTGGAGCACGAGAGAAGAAGAGATAGAGCACTCCACAAGGGCAAACATTTGAGAGAGAGTGCGCGGGGATTCAAGAGATAGGTGAGAGAGCGACTCTTGGGGTTCCAATTGACTTGTTTTCATATTAGACTGGATAAGATCTACCTAATAAACCTATGTTCATACTGTGGAAATTTGGCTCACCTGCTGTCAGGTGTTACTGAGCAATATATCCGGATAGGAAAAGGATCTGTCCAGATAGATGTCGTAAATTTGCAATCGGGATAGTCATGTAAATAGAATTTTAGGTTTTGTTGTAGAGTGTGTTGCTTTGGCAATACCCTTGGAGCACGAGAGAAGAAGAGATAGAGCACTCCACAAGCGCAAACATTTGAGAAAGAGTGTGAGGGGATTCAAGAGATAGGTGAGAGAGCGACTATTGGGGTTCCGATTGGCTTGTGTGGGGTGGGTTCTTGTCTTTATTTAGCTTGAAAGAACACTATAGTATCTAGAGTGAACTTGTTCTCCTTGTATTGATGAGTCTCTCAACTGATAACTTCTAAAAACATAGTGAAATATTGGATCTCTATTGTAGTTGTTTCACACCTTAGGTATTGATTTCCACTTGGGATTGACTGAATTATATTGTTGGGTAGAAGATGAGCGGGGAGAATCCAAAGAGGGATACACCGTCATCATCATCTTCCACATTGGGCCAATCTTATAGGAAGGCTATTTCCAATGCTAGGTTTGAACTAGAGAAATTTGATGGTAAGTGTAATTTTTGTTTGAGGTAGCATGAGGTAATTGGATTTGGATGTTACTCTGGGTGATAAAGCGAGTAATATATCTGACAGTGTTTGGGAGAAGTTGAATAGACAGTCTTGTAGCTTAATTGTTTGTGTTTGGCCAATGATTTGAAATACTTTTTTATATAGTATCCGACAAATAATTCGGTGTCGAATCATTTGAATGAGAATAACAAAATTTTGGCAAACTTGAATGTCACAATGATGAATACTACACTTGTGACTTCTGAGTCTAGGCATGTTTGTTTTGGGCACACTTATTCGGAGGCTTCACAGGGATTGATGGAGCCTTATGTGATGATTGGTGTCATAACGTGGAAGCTTGATTTTGGTAATCATTGTGTACTAGACAAGAAGACTATATTCCGTTTTGAAAATTGTTGAAGTGTATTTATTTCCAACAAATTATAGCTCCCCAGGTGTAGCTTTATGTGTGAGAAGTTATGTGTAAGAGATGTTTTGTTGATTGGTCCCATGGTGAAACTGGAGAAGTGAGTATTCTCCAGGTTCAATTGGTGTGACAATGAAAAATGGTTTTGGAAGTGAGGAAGGGCTTCATGTCTCGACCAACTTTTGATTTATAATTGATATGCTTTGTGTGAACATAATTCATGATGTTAGAACTTCCAATGAAGTTTGGTCATCCTAGGAGCACAACGTTAGGTTTCGATCATAAGTTTGATATTCGGGCCGGATCGAGTGTAGAGTTGAAGTTTGTTGCGGTGTAACGTTGTTCTCACGTGATTACGTGAAGTGGCAGAAGAGGCTTACTGGAGATCTTTCCACGGAGAAGGCTGTCCAGTAAGGACAATTTGGTCAAGCGTGGAAACAAGTGAATGTGGGCCAAAAAGACGGGTGTCAGGGGCCTGCACTATTTTAGTATAAATAGGGGACTTGTTTCTAGGTTTACTTAATCCTAATTCTTATTCTTTGTTTCTCTGGGTTTAGAGAGGCGGCTGAGAGAGAGAGAGTGTGTGAGCAAGGTGGGGTAAATCCTTGTGGTTTATCTCTCAGTGTATCTCTTGGAGGTTTGAATATGGATTCAAGGGTGTGAGACTAAAAGAAGTTCAAGATGTAGAATCTTAGAGGGGATGGGCTGAATTGGGGCTGATGGAAAATCTCCAGGGTTCTTGGGTTTTCTTGGGTAGAGAAAGGTCATTGAGAATATGATTGTAACAATTTCATATAGTGAAAGTTTCTCTGGTTGTCTCTGACAACACCCGTGGTTTTTTCTCCGGTTTTGGAGTTTTCCACGTAAATCTTATGTGTTGTTGATTGTGTTATCTCAAGTTCAATTTTTCTTTGGTTTGTTGATAGTTCTATAGGAAGGATCATGGGGAGTAATTCCCCAACAATTGGGATCGGAGCTTTAGGATTCAATTTCTTGGGCGGTTGAAGTTTTCCTTAAGGAAGAATTGTCAGGTGTTGACATCGAGAAATTTGATGGGGGATGGATCAATTTTGGGCTTGTGGCAAGTTCAAGTCAAAGTTGTGAAAATTCAATCAAGGTTACACAAAAGGCATGTGTGTGAAGCATCAAGGTGAGTCGTGAGGTACAGGACACAATGAGGTTCATCGGTGTTGTGGTGTACCGAAAAATATGTAGGTGTGCCAGATATGGCAAGGAAGTGGAGTTCATGCATGGGTGGAAAAACTCAAGGAGGAGACGTTGGTCGGAGGTGATGCGGATGTTGCCGGGGCAGAGTTTTTGGTGGTGGAGTTATCACCTGAAGAAGCTCTTGAAGGGTAGCTGGAGTGGTCACCAGGGGCATAAGGTGTGGACAATCACCTAAAGAATGAATATTGTCAAGGAGGAGCGGTTCAGCTAAAAGCACCAAATCAATAGATGAAGATGCTGAAATTGTCGCTGACAGTAAATTTCTTTTCTCCATAAGAGGTTGGTTATCTTTTGGCATATTGATTGATTTCTAGGTTGCCATGGAAGAGGATGGGTTACTGAAAACGAGTCCACAAGTTTGCAAGCAAGCATTGGTTTGCCATTAATGCAGGGTGTGTGGTGGAAATGATGTCGGAGGGCTGAGGAAGTCCTGGAAAAGTCAAGCATAAGGGTTGCACCATAAAATTCAGCAGATTTTTTCGACATATGCCTAAAAAAAGAAAATCTTGGAGCGGGAAAGTTTTGCGTGGTATACTCTTTTATGGTGGAGTATGATTGTTGGTAAAGACAATGCATAGCGAAGGCTATGGAGGATGATTCTCGATGTAGAGAGTTGACTGTCGATGAAGACGGTGATCATAGCGAAGGCTATGAAATTTGTGATCAAGGTGGAGATTTGTTAGGTTTTGATCATAAATTTGATATTCGGGTCGGATCGAATGTAGAGTCGAAGTCTGTTGCGGTGTAGCGTTGTTCTCGGATGATTACGTGAAGTGGCAGAGGAGGCTTACTAGAGATCTTTCCTCGAAGAAGGTTGTCTAGTAAAGACAATTTGGTCAAGCGTGAAAACAAGTGAATGTGGTGGGCCAAAAAGACGGGTGTCAAGAGTTTGCACTACTTTAGTATAAATAGGGGACTTGTTTCTAGGTTTACTTAACCCTAATTATTATTCTTTGTTTTTATTGGTTTAGAGAGGCGGCTGAGAGAGAGAGAGAGTGAGCAAGGTAGGGTAAATCATTGTGGTTTATCTCTCAGTGTATCTCTTGGGAGTTCGAATATGGGTTCAAGGGTGTAAGACTGAAAGAAGTTCAATATATAAAATCTTAGAGGGGATAGGCTAAATTGGGGCTTATGGAAATTTTCTAGGGTTCTTGGGTTTTCTTGGGTAGAGAAATATCACTAAGAATATGATTGTAACAAATTCATATAATGAAAGTTTCTATGGTCGTCTCTGAAAACACCCGTGGTTTTTTCTCCGATTTTGGAGTTTTCCTCGTAAATCTTGTGTTGTTGATTATGTTATCTCAAGTTCAATTTATCTTTGGTTTGTTCATAGTTATGTTGGAAGGATCCTAGGGGTAATTCCCCAACACACAATTGTCTCTTAAACAATTAAAACAGGACCTACATTTACTTTAATGCCATACTCAATTGTCTCTTAAACAACTAAAACAGGACCCACTTTTACTCTAATGCCATACTTGAAGACAACGTTGTATTGTGGGGTAGTGTTGGATCCATTTTATGTAATGGTGACAAAATTCTATTCGATTCGGAGACCGAAGGATCCATTTTATGTAGGGATGATAAAACTCTATTCGGTTTGAAGATCAAATTTATCCAACCCATATTAAATTAAGTTTGGACATAAATTATATGTCCAAAATCTAAGTCCAAACACAACATTTTTATCCATTTTAATCCAAGTTAAGATCCAAACCTAGAATATTTTTTCGTTTTACTTGTCCTGCCCATAACCCAAATTAAATTATTATCCGATTTATTTATCGAAATTTGAACCAATCCAGTATGATCAATTAAATACGTTCAAAATCCAATCCGAATTAATATCTAAACATATAAATATTTCAAAAACACGTGATATCATTCAACCCAAAACTTTTTTTTCCCACCCCTAATCCTACGTCAAGTTCTTTTTTTCACATTAGCCTGGATGAGATCTACCTAATAAACGTAAGTTCACAACATGATAAAAATTTTCAAATTTCATGCAAATTTGTAGCATCAACAAAACAATACTCAAGTTTTCTAGTACACTTATTACTTGAAAACCTCCAAATCCGTTTTTCCAAACTAGCTAACTTGAAGGCATAAACCTCCCATGTCTTCCTCATAAAGGTCAATTAAACAACTTTCAAAAAAGAGGTCAAATAGCCCAATGAAGGATAATCCTCTCCATGTGACATAGAAACCATTCAGAAGAATTCATCAACCACCAGGTGTATACCAACCAGGGCAATTCCGCATAATATTCCAATTTCCATCATAATTTAAACATAGCAAAAATACAAGCCATATGAAATCTAGTCCAAGTTTGCTGCAAGTATAACTCCAGAAAATTGATAAGCGATTCAACAACAAAGTTGTCTAAATAAACTACAATAATATGAGATGGCACCGTAAACCACATGGTAAGCATCGGAGCCGTCAATCTAAAGCATTCAACATTAGTTTGAGAAACAAGTACAAGAGAGGCCACACCAACCATATCGGCTATTCTGCTTCCATCTGCGACAGACCCACCATGTCTTGGACCAAAACTCCACTAAGACGGCACTACACATGACAATATTGCCAAAACAATGAAGAATTAGTACATGTAGACAACTTATAACTTGAGTACACTTCCATTCTAGCGATCACAAAAGCCACAACATGCAATTAAAAAAAATTCAATACAGTGAGCTTACGATCCGGTACTAACATTCTAGATCTCACAAGAGATGTGCAACAATCCATGAGCTAAGCGGTTATTATCAAAACCCATAATTGCATGTGTCTATTAAATCAGCAGACATTTCCCAATTCAACTAACCAATGGTATTATTATGCATACTTCAGAAAACCCAAACCCTTTAATCATCACAACAAAATACCTCACAAGCCAACGCCTGCACCCTCAATCATCTCTGACCCGAAATGAAATCAAAGTGTCAAATTTTCCATCAAGCCAAACACTATTAAACCGAAAGATAAGAAAGCCACCAGCACAATATTTAGTCAACTGAGCAATCTAAAAGGCCACACATTTCATGACACGACAGCTCACAAACAAAGGAGAGTGTGCACAAATAGTGCGCATCAATATTCAAACCCAAAAAACACGACAGATACAGAAACGAAAAGCCATCTTGGCAGGCAGATATTGGTTACTCACTGTATGAAGAGGTATCAATTTGCTCAGGAAGCTCCTTTATATCCACCTCAAACCTCTCTTGAACCTATATAATCAATTAGCCGACTATATCAGATCAGAACCTAAAACACATAAAGCAATGCAAATGAAATCAATTAAATAAAAATTATCAACCTGATTAAGAACATCGGAGTCTGAAGCTGAGGAGACAAACGTTATTGCCAGACCCTTTGTGCCAAACCTACCAGCTCTACCAACCTGTCAACAATCCAAACGTCGAGCAAAATCAGCCAGGCATTTCAGAATGAATAATGCTTGAGACACCCAAAATTTGACCCCCAAAAGACCCCCATTTAATGTGGAGGGTTGGATGTGAAGTGGGCCCTACATGTGTGTTTTTAATCAATGGCTCTTTTAATGCCACATAGATTTGGGGAACTTTTGGGGGTCAAATTTTGGGGGTCTCTAGCATTGTCCTTTCAGAATAAAATAACAGGAAAATTAATCGAACATTTCCTTTCACACAAAACTAGTTTAAGTTAACTAACCCTATGCAGGTAAGTATCAGCAGAATCCGGCATGTCATAGTTGATGACGATGTTGACACGTTCAATATCAATTCCTCTACCAACCAAATCAGTAGCCACGAGAATCCTTTTATGACCCTCCTTGAAACCCTTGTACCGCATCAACCTGCATAGAGAGAACAGTAAGCTACCATCATCAACTGCAGCAAGGACAACTTTGAAAAACAGTAGAACTTAGTAACTGCCATCATGGTAAACAAACCTAAATCTGTTGATTAATCATCTACCATTAAGGGCAGGAACTCAAGTAGTAGATACAAAACTTATTTAAATAGAAGCGCCATTAGTTGAGGGTTAGACCCTATTAGAGCATTCACTGAAAATAGAGAACAAAACACACCACACTCCATTGTCAACAGAAAGGTTAAAAAGGTCATAGCATAAGAACATACGGAACCACGAAATGCACCATCAAAAATTAAAATACACATCAATTTACACTGACAAACACCTAAATAGTATTGAAATATACAATATGTAACATGGCCAATTTAAAATAAATGATAAGCCACAAACTAATATATTTTCTAAATCCGTATCTGGCGGCCCAAATTGATCAAAAATGGATGATATATATCACGTATTACACAACTTACAAGTTGCACACACCACAATTTACCAAATGAACTCCTCTCAGCAAAAGCATCAACAGCAGAATGATTTTAGAAAACAGAAAGAAACGCATCCAGTGAAGCATATTGAGAGGAAAATATGAACTCTAATGAATGAGCGGACAAGCCCTAATGCATAAAACAATTAACTAATAAGAAGTTAAGAACAAACCTTTCTTCTTGGGACATGCCTGAATGGATGCATATTGAGGGGAAATTACACTCCACCAGTAACTTGTTCAGCTCGGCCGCTCTGTTCACACTCTTGACAAAGATGACAACCTGATTAAAGTCCAATGCATCAAGAAGGTCGTTCAACTTGCGATTCTTCTCCAGCTCACTCAATTTGATGTAGTGCTGTCATTTCCATTATCAAAGTAAGATAGATGTCAATGGACAAATTAAGATAAGTTCATCTGCCAATCATATATGCCTGAAAAAATGCTTAACAATTAAAAGCATATACCTGTACAAGACCATGAAGGGTTAACTTGGCCTCGTCATCTACATAAATTTCCATTGGCTGAAAGGAACAAATGTCACAGTAAAACATATTAGGTGCCTTCTTCAAGCTAATGGAATCCAGTACCAAATGAATGCGGGCGCACATCCCTCGATTTGAGGTTCTGATCCATCGCATTTGTCCCCTTCCAAATACACAATTTTTACAGCAAGCAAGAGCCACTGCCCCTCAAGACAGATCTACCACGGAAGTAAAACTCAACACCTTCCCACAAAGAATCCTACCCAAACAAAAAAAAAAACTAGAACCAAAAAAGAATAAAAAAACAACCTGCCCCAATTATCTAAACCAACACTAACAACCCTCCAACTCCCAGCCTCAACAAACTAAACGATGACCAAGTAGAAATGGCGACCTGAATTCCTTTCTATAATTATAAAACCCAACTATACAATCAGGCTGGCTACAATTTCCCAATGGAACTGAAAATAGCCACCGCATATGTAGACTGCCAATGACAGCTTAGAGCAACAGAACCACAGCAACCAAAACATCTATGGAACTCTGGGCGAAAGTTGGCATTATGAAAATTATGGACTTCAAAATTCAAGTAGAACTGGCGATGGGAAATTACATCTTGCATGAATTTCTTGCAAACTGGGCGGATTTCTTTGCTAAGCGTCGCAGAGAACATCATAACTTGCTTGTCATGAGGGGTCATTTTGAAAATCTCCTGTACATCTCTCCTCATGTCTGCAGGCCACATCAAAATATTACTCTTGAGGAGCCAAGAAAAACCACCACAGCACAAAGAAAAAATATAACTTTTCTGAGTACCACATCTTCCAAAAAAACAAGAGTAAGAACCTACCAAGTGATTCAAGCATCTTGTCACATTCATCGAGGATGAAATGCCTCACTTCCTTCAAGGAAAGATCTTTGTCTCTAGTCAATGCCAAAATCCTTCCGGGTGTCCCAACAACAATTTGGGGGCATTCATTCTTCAGTAGATCTTTGTGAGTCTTGATATTGACACCACCATAAAAGACAGCAACTTTGATATCAGGCAAGTAAGTACTGAACCTCTCAAACTCATGACAAATCTGAGAACAAAAAGGCATATTGAACAATAAGGAAACACCCAGGATTTCCAAGAAGCCTAATTAAAAATATAACGTTCAAGGTCCTTCAAAACAAAAGATAGGGAGTATGAGCATGCCTGGTAAGCTAACTCTCTCGTGTGACATAAAACAAGAGCATTAACACCAGTTGCACCAGAATCAATTTGCTGCAATGCAGACAGCACAAAAACAGCAGTCTTTCCCATCCCTGATTTAGCTTGGCAGATGACATCCATGCCCAAGATGGCTTGAGGGATACACTCATGTTGCACTGATGGAAGAAGCAAAGAAATTGTAGCGAATGAACCCTTGGGTAAGTAAATATAACCTCCTTGATCCTTTAATTGAAAGGTTTACCAAACCATAATACTGCTCCAAAATCAAGAGTGATATAATTTTATATTACCTGAAAACGAAGCAACTTCATAATTCAGATGAGGAAATGAAAAGCAAAAATTACCAAATAGACTAAATGCTTGCAAACAAATCATAGAGGACATGAATTCATAATTTCATATGATGCAAAAGCACATGAAACTAAACAAATATAGAAGGTATTCTGGCAAAGAGAACTGAGTAACAGACAGGTAAGAGGGGGCTGCTGTAGTTTTTCTACAGCAGCCCATGCTGTAATTTCATTACAGTTTCGAGTGATTTTTTTTAATTTCAAAAAAATTATATTTATATTTTGATCGTTTATACGAATCCAACGATATATCATTTGTCCGAAACAAAAATCAAATCCAACATAAAAATGACATAACAATTCTAAACCGTTGAATATAAACTCAAAACATTTGATGTTTCGATCGCGATGAATTTGATTTTTGTTTCGAACAAAAAATATATCATTGGATTCGTTAGACCGAATACTACACATGTATAATTTTTAAAAAATAAATAAAATTTTTTTACTACCTCAAATGTGCTACAGCGGGGGCTGCTGTAGTAAAAACCCGTAACAGACCTGCAACCTCCTAATGTTCCTAAATAGCTATAAACAGTCAATATTGTCTGTGCGGACAAAATCCACCTTGCCTCGAAGAGTCTAAAAAGCACTTCATTACAAAAGCTTCTGAGTTCTGACCACACGGTGATAAATAGATGACAAAACACATACAGAACATATTTTTGTAAACTTTCTTTACAATATTTCAAAACATATGGCTTGGCGATTGAAAATCATAATCTAGTAAACATAGGGTTTGAGTAAAATCATTGCTATGAACTAACAGCAACAAAAAGAAAGAGTTTCTAGTTTGCCTTCAGAAGGATGCTCAAATCCCGAATCCACAATAGCTCGGAGAAGCTCTGGCTTCAGGAGGAAGTCTCTGAATCCTGAACTGTGTATTCCAACATAGCCCCTTCAAAAAAACAAGAACAACCATTAATTAATATAGAACTTGTGAGGAAAGAGTAGTAAGTCATTCATTAATGGCAAAAATCAATAGAAGTACAACTAAGTCATGATTATATAACAAATAGCCAAATTGAATCCTACTGCAACTTAGATCCAACGACCCAATCAACATGATTTACCAGACTGAACCATTGGACCATAATAATATAGCCAGTAATGGGAAAGCAAACCAAGATCATTCTAATGTTAAACCCAGTTTTCCCCTTATTTTTCGTGTTATACAATCATAATAAAAGGATACAACCTTTTTCTAACTCATTCAAAGCAAAAGGAAAAAAAATACACAGAATCAGCCATAAATCATTTACTAACTTTTTGGCACCTTCGCCATTAACTTTGGCACCGACTGAATCCGGGGCTTTCTCTTCCTCTTCTTCATAGTCGAGAAGCTCCTCTTCGTATGCTTCGTTCTCTCTTGATTCTCCCATGTTCTCTACAAAAGCAAGATTCCGAATTAGAATAATCCTAAATCGAAGCATATTACAGCGTAAAAAAAAAAAACCTAAAGTTAGGGCTTTACAATAACGAAACGGTAAGCAAGCATAGATTAGGGTTTTGAACGAAAGAATACCTGCTAGGCTGCTGTGACTAGAAGGATTTTGGGGTTTTCGTGTTAGGGTTTGGAAAGTCTGCAAAGTAAAAAGGTTAGCTACCTAAATTATCTAAATCGGGAACGAATCGCCGAGAGATTGAAAACCTAGAACAGAAGCTGATACACCTGTGAGAGCGAGGGTTTTCGTGGTTTGGGAACGAGCTTATAAAAACAAGGGAAACGTTTCAATTTCCCTAGATGCCCTTCTAAATGTCTGCAAGTTACGATTATGCCATGCGATATTTGTTTTCTGGGTCTAGGACCCACTTTATCCGTGATGCAGGTCCATCGTTTGCATCCTCTTTTTTCTTGACGATGGAATTCCACCCAATACGGCAATACCATCCATCGGTATTTTAATGGTAAATCTATGAGCCACATACAATTTTCACATACAATTTTTTCCTTCGCATGATATATGATTCTCAGAATTTGAGCACGTAACCTCTAAATTTAACCACTAGATCAGATGACTGAAAAATGAATACATAAAATAAATCATCAACCCATCTTTATATTTGTAGTGGGCATCACCTTTTATATATTATAATTTTTCTAGACACCCACTTGGATTATTAAACAATAATATTGAAGATGCTGATGGTCATTTTCACATTAGATACCCCTTAAATTTACCCAGAAAAATTTGTTGGATTATTAAGAACGGTAATAGATAGGACTGATATCTGTTTGCAATCAATATCACCAATCAGAAAGGTTGTTATAAAGTACAACCACGGTGTATCAAACTTCATACAAAGAAAAAAGTCCCAAACTTGCATGTTTTCTACTTTCCGCAACCTCCTTCCTCCCTCTTTTTGTTCAGAGCATTCAGAGATCGAAAGGTTGATGGAGAGAGAGAGGGGAGGGGAGAGTGAAAGGAAGAAGAAGAAGCACTTTGGTTTGAATCACTGACCAGAGGGCTAATTGTTGCAGGAAGGAGAGGATAACACAAATTCATCAATATTCAAACAATGCCAGTTTTGAGGTCTCTCCATTTCCTTGTATCTCTTTTTTTTTTTTTTCGGAACTGGGAGCCAGACAGATTCTTAATGTTAATTGATTCCTTTGTGGGTTTTCTTCATTCCTGAAAACCCAGAAAGTAAGGTTTTTTAAATCCCTTTTGATGTTTGATCGAAGATGAAACACTTCATTGTTGAAATTAGAATGTTGCGTTGACGTTAGAGAGGCTAAATTGTTCGGAGTCATAGAACGGCTAATTAAAATCTAACGGGATTTTGTGGCTTACTTGAGCTGAGTGTTATGTTTTTTTTTTTGATTAGGGAACCTACAGACACGTCTTGCGGGCTTTGCCCTACGCGACGGCCCAGAGTAAACCCTAACCCAGCCCGCCACCCCACTAGACGGTCTGGGCTTTAAGTCAAGGCCGAGGCCCAGGTGGGATATAACTCCAGTGGACTAGCATGCTAGCGCTTCGTTCCCCGTTGGAATCGAACCCCTTCCCTCCACATGCACGCGCGAGCACGCACAGTTGAGTGTGGAGACCGAGTGATCGACCAACGAGGCTATACCACTTTCGTTCTGAGTGTTATGTTTTCCTAAACCCTGAAAAGGGGGAGAAAAAGTCTCTAGCCATAAGAAGCAGAATTGAAGTCTGATATATCTGTGAGGCATGCACTTCGATATTCCTGTGTTATATTTTGGCTTTGCTTTTATTGTACTTAGGCAGCTTTCCACAGTGATGCAGTTATAGCCATCTTTTTTGCTGCTTTAACATTCAGAAACAGATATGTGAAGAAATTTATGATTTTTTGAATGCAACTTGGTGCTTGTGGAGCAAATTACTGCACACCATGTACGGTTCTACATACTCCGTATGTACGGTTCTAGAATATTGGCAGCTCCCAGACAAAAGAACTTTATCCAGAAGCAGTTTATCCGACAGTTCAGTTATCCGACGGTTATAATTAGGCAAGAGCAGTTACAACAGGAGGTTACCAAAGGCGGTTAAATTGTCTTAGGAACTGACATAGCTGCATCAAATGACAAACCCCAAGGCCTATAAATACATATCGTTTCCACATTTGTAAGGGGATCATTGACACTCAAATTTAATAAAAGATCAGACTCCGTGGACATAGGCAAGTTGCCGAACCATGTAAATTTTGTGTCGTCATTTTTTTAAAGTTTTCTACTTTATGCGTATTTTATACTTCGGTGCAAATTTGGCATCGACACAGCTAATATCATTCTGTATCCGAGTGAAATTCAGACTCTATCTAGCATCACTTGCTGTTCCGTGTGAAATAAGTTCTGAACACAATGTATTCTTGTTTGTTGTGCTGTTCCTTGTCTGAGTTTAAAAGACCCTCTGTCTTTCTTTCCTTGGGTGTGTGTGTTTTTTCTACTTCTTTTCTCCCCCTCTCCTTTGTTTCTGTGTGAGTGCAGTTTTTTGTGGTGCAATGGTGATCTTTGGTTGGTTTCAAAGACTTAGTTGTTTTTTTGTGTGGATTTGGGACTAGAGAGTTTTTAGTAGTGTTTGGTGGGTGGGGGGTTCTTACCGTATATGGTGATGGACTCATTTTGTTACATGGGTTAAATAGGGAGGGTGTTTTTTGTTGGTGTGAGAAATCTAGTCATTAGTGACAGTTTTGTTGGCTCTAATGTTTTACCTTGTTTTGGGGTGGTGTACTGGGAGTCAGGTTTGTTGGGGTTGGGGGGTTGGGTGTTGCCTGGTAATTTCTACCAGTTTTAGAATTATAAGGTACTCTATGTATATATGCTTTGGCATCTGCATATACATATATGTTGAACATGTCTCTGAGGTACTATTTTGATAACAGCAAGAACCAAAGTCTCAGAAGGAATCATCTTGACAGAGGACAGGATATACAACTAGAACAAGGATACAAAATTAGCAAGAGTCTTCATAACACATCAGCATGCTCATCACAGTTCCTACACAATACACAGTAGCGGGGCTTCATGAAGATGTAATCTCAAGTTTGTTTCAACATTTAGAATTCCCAGTGACTCTTCAACACTCACCAAATAATTTCAAGCTGACCTTATCTCAGCAATTTCAGGCCCCGATCCAATACTTTGGTCTTGCATCCATTCACCATCCTTTTCTAGCGAGCACTCCATCACTCCAGTTTCGGTTTTCAACATATCAGAAGTTATTGGACATGATTCAGCCAGCATTCCATTACTCCAGAATCAGCTATCAACATATCAGAAGTATTGGTCATGTTTCAGCATTTCCTTGCCCCTGCTGTCTTTTATGTTTCATTTACCTCACCTATGGCTATTTGTTTTTCATTTCAGAAGTTTTGTTTTTATTTCTCCTGTCCTACTGTACATCTCTTAGGCCATCCCATCTGATGCCTTACTGTTCTTCTTCGTTGGTTCTATCTACTTTGCTGCTCATCAAAAACAAAAAAAGAAGTTCTGAACACAATTTTTCTTCCGGTTTTTTTTTTATGTCAGTACATAAACATTGCTTTACCTACCACTAAATAAGTTTGGAATGCAAACATGTGTTGAGTGATACATTAGATTTTCTAATTACACTTTCTTTTCTTCCCAAAACCAAAGAATATTGATACAATGATTTTCAATTACACGCCATTCAATATCGTTTCTGGGTTCGATGAAAGTTGGGCATGTTGTTTTAGCGGAGAAGTGTGGAAGAAAAACAAGAATAGCTTTTCTTGCCAAAATATTTATTTTTGGTGCTGTTCATTTCACTGCTACTTTTCGTTTCTTAGTTGTTTCACTAGTCTGTTTTATATGTCTGGCTGCTTAGATGAGGACCGAGACCATGGAAGTTGGTGCTAATCATAACGCTTTTTGTAACAGGGCAGAGGTTGTTTTGGATGCTGTACTAAACCCCCGCTGATTATTGTAGTGGATGAACCATCAAAAGGACTACGAATGCGAGGCCGAAAGGTTCAGAAATCCAGCATATCAGAGGATTTCTGGAGCACTAGTGCAGGTGATATGGACAATAGTGCAGTACATTCCCAGCAAAGTATCTCATCAATAAATAAGCACATCAAACCAGCTCCATGATGTTTCTGGCAGCTCCAGCAACCCATCTGAATTTGTAAATCATGGTGAGTTTGAACATCATTAGTACCCGACCACGTTCTTGGTTATAAATTCCATTTTTAGCTCATCCTTATATGATTTTGTGTAGTTTCGTGGTCGAAAATAAATACAGCATGAAGATTATGCTTAAATTAATGATTCTTGTGTTTGATTAGGATTGCTTTTCTGGTCTTAGAATGCTTCCACATTGGAGAATCACTGCCTCCTTGGCTTATTATCCTGCCTTGTTGTTTTCATTTTTGTATCTATCAAATCGAATCATAAAGTAAAAACTCTTTGTTTGATGCAGATCTTCTTCTCTGGAACCAAACAAGGCAGCAATGGCTTGGAAACAAAAAAAACTATGGGGCGGGTGCAATTTCGAGAGCCAACGATAAGGTGATTGTTTTTCCTCTGGTTTTTTGGTATTGAGGTAGGTGAGAAGAACATGCCATATAAGCAATGACTCATCCTTAAGCCACCGTTCCGTGTTTCTCTCCTAGTAAACGCACAAGTGATTATATACGTCTGTTTTTTTTTCTGCAGTTGGAGTGCGACTTATGAGAGTTTGCTGTGAGGTCAATGTTATCTTTCTACCATTGCTGCTCGAGAAAATGCTCTATATGCGGTTCCTGACAGCATATGAAACTTCAATCCGACAGGAAATAGTGGATTTTCTAGTTGAAGTTTGGGTGCAAGAGGGCTTGTATGATTGCACAAAGAGAACCGGCGAAAGCTCTTCTTCTTCTTCTTCATTCTGTTTTTTACCTCATACGAGGCTTTGTTTCTGCGTAGGATTGCAATTGCTTATATCATACGTTGTAGGAATGAAGGGATGTGAAAACCAAAATCTTAACGGGTCGTATAGACTATAGAAAGTTCAAATGGGCCGGGGAAGTGGATGTAATATTCTATATAAACTTGGCCCATGGGCTGATAATGGACCGGAGAAGCGAATGTGATATTCTTTCTAAACCTGGCCCATGGACTGTCAACACTTAACAGTTTCAAGCACATACAGAATGAGAAGGAAAAAAAAGAAGACATTTGGGAAAAGTGAGACGGCCAAGGAGGGAGTCAAAGGTGCATGTTTTCCACGCAAATGCGTGTGAAATAATAATAATAATAATAATAATTAACATGTTTTTAGCGTTTAAATTATAATCTAGGGAGAGTCTGGTCATTGGTGAGTCATCACTGTAATTGATTGTATTTCTTTTTTTATACTCGAGGAATCAGCTAGTCCAATATATCATTTGAATCGTTGAGTCATGAGTGAACGTAAGCTTATGATTGTCAAAACAGTTTGTACCATGTTCACGATTTGTAAGACTAGGTTGAAGCCTGTGGCTAGAGACTCAAAAGTGAGACATGCTCATAGAATCAGGATTTCATAAAAAAAATATTTGGTTAGTTCAAACTCCCGATCTGAGACCCTTTAAATTGTAAGTATGAAGAGATAATCGATTAGGTTATTGGAAAAGTGGTTGCTGTATTTCTTTTCACCTTCCTAGTTGGTGATGAGTCAATCTCAAATGAAAATCTAACTTGTATTGAATTTTTGACAACTTTGTCTCCTAAACCCTCAAACACCAGACAGAAGGTGATTGTGGGCCAGTTTCATATTTGAAAACTCAACACCATAAAGGTTACGCTTGATTAGATGGGACATGGGCCATAATTTATTCAAAAAATAATAATTTCTGTTGGAAATCCCCACATCGGTTAGATATTTAGATGTGACGATTCAATATAATTAATACGGGGAAATTCTGTCCTCATTCTATCAACAAGATCTTTTCTTGATAGAGAGAAGTAACGATTTGGCCCTTGTACTTTTCAAAATGGGTCAAGTAAGCCCCTATACTTATTTTCGTATCAAAGAAGCCCTTCTACTTTGGACAGTGGACTACGTTAACCCTTCTGTCCCATTTTCCGTTAAAACGTGCTGATATGGCAGTTAGTCAATGACATGTCATTTTTGTAATTATTTAATATTTCACGTGTATTTCCAACGTGTCATTGACCAATTAATCGATGACACGTGGCATTAAATTTCTACATGCTTAAATTTTGTTACTTTATGAAATCGATATATTGATGTCCTTATACTTTCATAAATGGGTCAACTAAGCCCTTATAGTTGTAAAAAATGGGTCAATTCAACCCTTTGTTTCAATCAGTTCCAAAATGCCCTGTAATCCAGATCAAAAAAAGTAAACCTATCAAATAACACATAACACACAAAGTCCTTCAATTATAATTCAACATAACATGAAATAACACACATAGGATAGCCTGATACCGATAAGTTTCAATACAAGTTTAACATAACACATCTTAAAAGTTTAAACATGAAATCCATAGTGAAAATATTCAGTCCCTATCTAAGAGCCACCATCGCCTTGTTCTTTGGAAGAATTATTCTTCTATTTCGTATTCTGACTTCCACAATCAATGACCCTTGACATAGATGTTTCAGGGTGCAAAATAAACAAAAAATAGATGTTATTTCATTATTAAAGTTACAGATGCATACTATATACGTTAATTGATGGTTGAACACTTACATTTAGAATTGATCGACCGGTTTCAGGATTGATATAGAGTCCATATCCAGTTAGCAATGTTATTTTCTTTGGTTTTGTCTTAGGCCTGCACTCTTGTTAAAAGGGCTAATGTACATGTTTTTTGTGGCTGCCATTGAGCTGCTGGATTGTCCATCGATTATTTAACCTGCAACAAAGTTTGCAACTGCAGTTGCTGACACAAAATTAATGGCACTTCCTTGATGCACAAGCCTGCTGGCAGTATTGCCACTTCCTTGATGCACAAGCCTGCTGGCAGTAGCCCTTGTAGGAGCTGGATTTGAGCCAAATGCACACTGACTTGGTGTATGTGCCGCAGTTAGGCCACTGACTTGGCTACTTGAAGTACTCCTACCTAGACATGTCTTGCTTCTTGCATTATGGCCCTTACCACCACACACATGACAAGTCATTTTCCTTCCTTCCCTAGTCAATTTGGTTTTTACAATATTCTCATGAAATTCTCTTCTTCTTTTCTTCTTTGGTCTCCCGGGCATTTTCCTCAATTTAGGAGGAACCACACCTTCTTGCTCACTTCTTGGCCACATATCCTCCCCTCTGATTGGCTCAAGTGGTTTAGAATATGCCCTCAAATAAGTAGTCGTCTTGTACCAAAGATTGATGTATTCTTCTACCTTATCACCATTGTCATGAATTGCTCGGGCAGCATGGGCACATGGGATTCCAGAAAGTTCCCATGCCCCACACGAGCATGTCCCCTCATGTAATCGAACCACGTACTGACTTCTCCCACACTTCACTTCATAACTACCTCCTCCATTCCATTCAAACAACATCCTGAGTTCAAAGTTAGGGATACCTATATGCTGTTTGAATCTTGGGAATCTGCTATTCTTTCGGACTGCATCATCTCTTAATTCAATGTCTTCATCAGTGCTATCTCTATAGCTACCAGGATCAGATGAATTGAAATAATCACTGCATGGACCATCTGACTCACCACCAGTATCCAGTTCAGCATCGGCAGCATCCAATTCAACATCACTACCATCCATTTCAACATCACCTGTTTCAGCATCCCCTGTATCTGCAGTAACATCCTCAGTAGCAGCAACTCCTATGGTAATATCATCTTTGTCACTTTCATTTAGTAAAGCCACTGATTTCCATCCTCTACAGTAATTTTTCACCTTCTCTCTCGCTTCTAGAACTTCTTCATCATCCTCTGAAGAATTATCTTCAGGGAGTAATTCTTCATTTTCTGAATCACTGCTACCATCACTACTAGCATTGGGAAAAAATTCTTCATGCGCTGAAATTTGCTTTTTCCTTCTAATAGCTCTGGTTTTTTTCACCATTTCAATCCCTATACAACAAAATCAATTGAAAATCAAAACCCAGAATCAACAAAAAATTGAAATCCCCGAAATCCTTAAAATTAGGGTTCATATTTTTCGATTTTGAATGGGTCTCCCTCATTAAGTGAAATCTAAGCAAGAACAAGCATGGAAAGATAGCTTAAAGGAAGATATCATTCAAACTCATCATCAAATTTCAAAGCAAGATTGAAATTCGAAACACAAAAGTGAGAGATTAGAGAAGAATTATACCTGGAAAAGTGAGAGTTGAGACCTTTGCAATTGGTTGACCGAAGAAGAACGAAGAATAACGAAGAAGAACGAAGAAGAAGCAAGAAGAACGAAGAACGAAGAAGAGGAATGGCGCAATTTGTGTTTCTAGGGTTCTTGTACGAAGAAGAGGAATGGTGCACTCTTTGTTTCTTATTTTGTAAAAAAGGTTTAATTTTACACCTATTTTTTATTTTTACTTAACCTAAAGCCATGTCAACTAATTATATCCATGCCAACACATTTTATGCCATGTCAGCACGTTTTAACGGAAAATGGGACAGAAGGGCTAACGTGGTCCACTGTCCAAAGTAGGAGGGCTTCTTTGACACGAAAATAAGTACAGGGGCTTAGTTGGCCCATTTTCGAAAGTACAGGGGCCAAATCGTTACTTCTCCCTTTCCTGACATAATGACTAAGGCTTGGGCCTTGCTCAGTAAATTGGGCTAAGAAAGAATAAAATCGTGCGGACTCGATATATGTAATAACGGATAATATTATTGATATTTAGATCTCTAATAATTTCTTATTTTCTAATAAACAAATTTAAAATATAAACTATTATTTTTTTGGTTTATAATTTGTTCTTGGTACTTTCGTTCATGGAACTTTTCAAGTTTGACTCAAAAAAGAGCAGGAGTTTTGACTTAATATTAATCAAAATAATGAAAGTAGATAGTGCCAATGTGAAAGAGAGAATATATACATACAGCAATTTTTTATTTATTATTTTTTATGGTAGTAGGGGACAATAAAATTAATAAATCAGTAGACTTGGCCAGCAAAAGACTATTTTATAAATTAAAAGCTAGCGACTGGAAACCTTAAAAATGCAATGTACCTCAAGATATTTAATACTTAATAGTCTCTCTACCCAACAACCTCTCCTCTCTAGTCTCTACCGCATGATAATTTTTTTTTAATTTTTAATTATCAAAAAAATAATTTTTTTTTCTCATGGTTAGACAATAAAAAGGAGATAACATAAGCTTGAGTATAATTGAATAGAAATTTTGAAGTCCAAAATCCAAATTTATTAATACTAAGGAACTTTAAGAAACAAATTTTTTTTTTCCTTTCAAATTTCCCTTTTTTTGCAATAAATGACCAAAAAAAAGGCACTTTTTTTTTTAAAATAATGCCTTTAGTCATATATATAGATCCCTTACTCATCATTACAAAAATTGGCATTAGGCCCCTCAATTTTATTTATTTTTGATAGGTCCATAAAGTTTCTTCTTGTACCATGATTTTTTACTCAAAAAAAAAAAGTTAGCATCATTTTTATTGACTAAATTATCCTCAATTCAAACGCTAGATAAATTTTCACAGATATCCATCTATCAAAAACACATACAAATAGATTAAAAAAAAAGTAATAAAAAAGCGTAAATCTCAACAAATAAATTTAACAGATAAAAAGACAAAAAATAAAAAACCTCACTAGATAAATTTCAACAAATAAGATTCAACAGATCATAACTTCGCCTACACAAAAAAAAAAAAGAAAAAAAAAATTGAAACAAAGTATGGAATGGGGCTTTGTAAGAAGAATATCGAGGATCGACATGAAACTGTTCTTCTTGAATTGAAATCCTTCGAAATTTATGAGAAATGAGTCTCAAATTAGGGATGACAACGGATCGGATACCCTTCCAATTAATGAATACCAAAATGTTTCAAAATCGTTTAAAAAACCATTTAAAATTCCAAAACCATAACTATTCCATAACCATTTATCATCAGGTACCCGTTTATCATTTAACTTTTAAATTTTTAATTTTTCTATAAATGTATAATTCAATTTCTTAAAAAATAATATGACTTATCATGTTTGAATGTACAATTTATAATCTATTATATTATTTTATTTACTATGAATGTATAATTTATAATTCTATTATATTATTTTATTTAATATGCTTGATCATGTTAAAATTTAGCATCATAATAATATACATTTATATAGATGATTTATAATTCACTTTTTTTATTAAACTGTTCAGGTACCCTAAGACCCGATATCAAAAACCAAACCCGACCTTAAGCCGTAACGGATTTGAAAATAAAAATCAAAAACTCTTTCCAAACCCTATAAAATCAGTTTTCGAGATTTGAATGGACCTGATATTGTATGGATAGTGCTCAAATTAGTTTTTTTTTTTTTTTTGCCATCTATATTTTAAACAACTAGGATAATTATTTTCTTTATTTCTAATTTTTTTATTCAATGAACTTATTGAAGCATTCCTTCAATCATTTTGTCTTTTGCTCCAATTTTATTTAAAAAAAAAAAAAAAGAGTAAATGAAAGTAAAGAAACCGCTATCCGGTATCTGGTTTGTGGTTTGTGGTATTCTTGTTTTGGTGACGGGGGAGAATTCCACTTGTATGTGCAAATACATTGCATTTGGGTTTTCCTTGTGTGTATATTCATGTACCGAAACTTCTATGTGCAAATACATTGCATTTGGGCTGGCTTTCCCTGTGCGTATCTTCAATGTACCGAAACAACACGCTATTCACAAATAAAAGGCTCTCAACAGCCTCACCCCCACTCTTCATTCGTTACCTTTGTTCTCTCTCACCACTTCTCTCCTTCCTCCTTTTTTTGCCCTATTGGTAGGGTTTCCGCGTCCTTGTGAGCTTTAGCTTCTCTCATGCATCGGTGTTTTCAAGTATTATACAGTATTGTGCCAGTCTTAGCGTTTGTTGGGTCTCTCTTTTTTGCACTCTTTGGAGGGTTTTTTGGTGGCAAGCGGTGTGAATTTCAGCTCCCCGGGTTTTTTGAGCTGTACCCATGTCTAAGCTCTTTGGATTCAGTGGTAAGCTTCTCGGATTTCTGTTTTTTTATCTGATTTTTTTTATATGATTATTATGTGTTGGGTTCTTTTTGATTCTGCTGTTTTGATGGGGTTTGTTTGATTGAAGATGTAGATCTTATTGAATTGATTGATGCATGAGATCGTAAGGGTTATTAACATATCGATTTGTCGTCTGGGAACTGGGTGATGTATCATTTATTGGTTTATACAAGGGTTATTGTTTGCGGATCGGGGTTTATTTGGGGGGATGGATGGGTCTTTTATTACTGGAGGATGGGTTATGGTTATGCCATGATTTGTTTTCCTAGATATGATGGGGGAGATACAAGATGGTTTGAATTTTTTTTTCCTTAGATGATGAATCAATACAGGGAAGGATTCATCAAGTGGGATTGTGATGGTTTTGACTGGTTACAAAACTCTTGGATAAGCAACTAGGTGGTTTGTTGATAATTGTTACCCGTAATTTGCTTCGTGAAAATTTGTTAATATGGATTCTCTTGTTGTTAAGTTTGAATATGATGTTGGATCTAGATGGTAGGGTTTCACTGCATATTCTAAGTTTCTATGCATCAGCTATTTATGTTTATGATGATCTTGATCTTTACCAGCTTGAAATTGTTGTTGAATGCTCGAACCTTAGCTATAATTGTTAATTTACTTAATTATATGTTGATTGTTCATATGTATTGGCCAATTTTATCAAATTTATTGAAAAGATTGAGCTTGTTTCTCAGGAGATACTGATTTTTGCCCCGGGGGGCCAATATACACCAACCACAAGGAGTCTAGCCTCTTTTTATCACTTGGGGGTCATGTGGATATATATTTTCCTCCTCGCAAGAGGTCCCGCATCAGCGGTCCATTTGTTCTCTGTGGAGAGAGGTTTGAGCAGAAGAAGCGGCCTTCTATAGAAGTTCTACCAGATGAATGTCTTTTTGAAGTCTTGCGACGTTTGCCTGGAGGCCAGGAAAGGTGTGCCAGTGCCTGTGTTTCTAAGCGCTGGCTTTCACTCGTAAGCAACATCCGGCGGGATGAAATTTGCAGCAGCAAAGAAACCCAGTCTTCAAAGGGTGAGGCTGTTGTTAGTGGCAATGAAGTAGAGCATGAGGTTGAAGATCAGGAAGTTGAGGGTGATGGATACCTCACCCGAAGCCTAGAAGGAAAGAAGGCCACAGATGTTAGACTTGCTGCCATTGCCGTTGGAACTGCTTCTCGTGGAGGATTGGGCAAGCTTTTAATTAGGGGAAGCAATTCTACTCGTAAGGTGACAGATGTTGGCCTCAGGGCAATTTCTCGTGGTTGCCCTTCTCTCAGGGTTCTTTCCTTGTGGAATTTGTCTTCTGTAGGGGATGAAGGTCTGTTTGAGATCGCAAACGGTTGTCAAATGCTGGAGAAGCTTGACCTCTGCCATTGCCCTGCCATATCCGACAAGGCCTTACTTGCAATTGCGAAGAGCTGCCCTAATCTTACGGATTTAACAATTGAATCTTGCCCAAACATTGGTAATGAAGGTTTGCAAGCTGTTGGCAAATTTTGCTCCAATCTAAAATCCGTTTCTATTAGAGACTGCCCTCTTGTTGGGGATCAAGGAATTGCCGGTCTGTTATCGTCTGCCACCTTTGTCCTGACAAAGGTGAAGCTCCAGGGTTTGTGCATTTCTGATGTGTCTCTTGCCGTTATTGGTCACTATGGCAAGGCTGTAACTGATCTTTTCCTCACTGGCCTGCCAAATGTGACAGAGAGAGGCTTCTGGGTCTTGGGTAATGGTCAGGGGTTGCAGAAGTTGAAGTCCTTCACTGTTACATCCTGCCAAGGAGTGACAGATATAGGACTCGAAGCCATCGGAAAAGGTTGCCCAAATATGAAACAGTTTTCCCTTCGTAAATGTGCATTCTTATCTGACAATGGACTGGTCTCATTTGCCAAAGCTGCCATGTCCCTTGAGAGCCTTCAATTGGAGGAATGCCACAGGATCACCCAAATTGGGTTTTTTGGTACACTTTTGACCTGTGGTTCCAAAATGAAGGCTCTTTCTCTGGCGAACTGTTTTGGTATTAAGGATCAAAGTCTAGGAATGCCTCAACTGTCCTCTTGCAAATCTCTGCGATCGTTGACCATCAGGAACTGCCCTGGTTTTGGCGATGCCAGCCTGAATGTTTTGGGCAAGATGTGCCCTCAACTGCAGCATGTTGAATTGAGTGGGCTCCAGGGAATAACCGATGCTGGACTGCTCCCCCTTATTGAGAACTCTGATGCTGGTCTAGTGAAAGTTAATGTCTCTGGATGCATGAATTTGACTGACAAAGTGGTTTCATCAATGGCAGAGCTTCATGGTTGGACTCTTGAAGTGCTGAATCTAGATGGATGTAGGAAGATCAGTGATGCAAGCTTGGTGGCAATTGCAGGGAACTGTGGATTGCTTAGTGATCTTGATGTCTCCAAGAGTGCAATTACTGATTTTGGGATTTCGGCCTTGGCTGGTTCAAACCAGCTCAATCTTCAGATCGTTTCCGTTTCAGGTTGTGCATATGTGTCGGACAAGAGCTTGCCTGCCTTCGTTAAAATGGGTCAGACACTTTTGGGGTTGAATCTCCAGAACTGCAAGGCAATCAGCAGCGGCACAATTGACTTCCTTGTGGAGCAGTTGTGGAGGTGTGATATCCTTTCTTAAGCTCGAAAGGGGTTCATTTACCCCGGGTATGAAATGGGGTTCAGCTATTCAGAAAGGATCATAATTTCTAGTCAGTCTATGCGGTTAGCAGCAGTATTTGCAGTTTTTTGGGTCCATTAGCTATGGGTCTCGTCTCCAGTGCTCGGTTCCCTTTTCCAGGAAATATGGCCATTCACGCTCCTTTTTTTTGCGGGTTCCAGTTCACTGGAAACCTGTTCGAAGTCTTTTGTCTCCCGACCAGGGAGTTCCATTTTCTTGGCCGTAAACACCTGAGAATACAGCTACCGAGTTCTGGCTCTAGGTCTTTCTACTATATAACTGTCACTGTTCTTATGTTATTGGGTGTTGGCACCTTGTGTTTTAGCTAGGCCATGGGGCTTAAGCTTTTTCGTTTCGAGTCTGTCTCTGTCGGTTTTACCAAGTCTTCCACGTCCGCGGCGTGCTGGTAGGGTCTCTGATTTCTGCAAAGGGTAGGGGTCTTTGTGGTTTTATGGGTTGCTTTTTGCAGTTTGAATGTTTTGGGGGGCGTGTATTCCTGGGGCTTTGGTTTTGACAGCAGATTTTGTAGTCTGCCATGACAACTCTTGTGAGTTGTTTTTTTTTTTTACCAAGCCCTAGTTTTGCAGGCCTCACTTGTTCATGAACTCTATATTTTGCAACCTATTTATCATCATGTAATGAAAGTGGATGGTCTACCCTTTGTGATATATGGATTTCGTCTTTATATAATGCTTATGCAAAAATAAGCAGTCACCCTTTTGTACTACATGATGCCTGATAATGTTATGGACCCCATAATTCTACTAGTCGGATTATGCGGATTTAAAGTAAAACTTAAAATGCGGATTACACATTGAAGGGTATGGATACGTGAAATGATAAATATGGATCACTTTTTTTGAGAATGTGAATACGTGAAATGATAAATGTGTTATCATTTTTGGAGTGGATACGTTAAATGACATGTGGATTACTTTTTAGCGTGTGGATACGTGAAATAAACTGTTTTGGAGGTCATATGTTTCCAATCAACGGTAAAAGTATAATCTTTTTTAGTGCACATGTATGTATAGATATATATATATTGTGTGTGTGTTTTTTTTTTTGGATTACAAAGAAATGGGATTGGAGAAGCTCAAACTCGAAATCTTTATGAGATATCATATATATTGTGTGTGAGATTTTAGATATTCAAATAAAGAAATAAGCATTAGTATATCACATAATTGAGCATGAATCAAATCAATTGTTAATTATTTAAGAGTCATTTGTCACTTACACAAATAACTAAGATTAATATTAACAACAAATCATGGATTTTGAGGGGACTTGCTAGCATATTTGATATATGGTGATCTTTTTATATGATTAATATATTTAGGTGAGTGTAGTGGTTGGAGGAGAATCCAATCAAAGTGGAATAATATCTTTTTGGTCAAACCTTCTTTCACCAACTCATCAATTATTATTTTGACTATCAACATTCTTACTATTATTGGGTTGGTGTCCTGTCCCCAAACCCAACAAAAGTAATGGAAAAGAAATCCATGTTGTTATCTTCAAGGATTTTTGGTCTCCAATGCCCACCACTACCACCATGTGCCTTGCAGCATTAACACCATTGATCTCCAAATCTAAGCACATGCTGGTGGGCCTCCAAATAGGACCTGGTTCACACTTCAAAGAGCAGACCCCCCTCTGGTCTCCACAAAATTTTGGGATCGGTAAATTCATAATTTTTCTTCTTTCATTCTTGTGGTAAACGGATTTGGAGGCTCCGTAATTTCTTAAAATGTATAATTCACATTTAATGGTGAAGAAAAAATCAGACAAATTTTAAAAATATAAAACAAGAAATGTGATGTGATGTGGTACACATTCCAAACTATTGGATTCAAATTATAGATTTTACAATTTTATGAAAATAATTTTGAAAAAAAACATTTAATTAATCATTTTAGAAAACACGGAAACAGAAAATCACTTGAAAACAAAAAACGAAAAAAAAAAAGAAAGACATTTTCTCCATGATTATAACCAACATTAATGTTCTTTAGAAAATAGAGACAGAAAACAAACTAAACGGACCTTAAACACTTTAAGATATAAAAATATTTTGGATTGATGGATCAAGTCATGAGGATTTAGAAAATTACACTCAACATCCTAAAAATATTAATAACATTAGTTGTTGATTTAAATAAAGAGAAGAATGTCACTGGAGTAGTTAAGAGTCTCCATCACAAACCTACTATTTCTAAAAACCTCCCAAACAGACACCCATTTTCGTGTACTAATCCAATACTTTCTTCACCAATAAATGGCTACATGTTAACAACAAGCTTAGGCTACCAATATTGTATTCAAATATCGAAAATGAAGGGAAAATGAGGGGAAAATGAAAGGAAAATGAGTGGAGAAGAAAAAAGAGCACTTGATCCAGAATGTCGTTGAAATTTTTGAGTAAACAAATGTTGGCTGTCACAAATTGTATTTAACTAAGCCTAATTTGAAGTCGACCTTAAGTGAAAGAAATTGAAAAAAAGAAGAGGAGACCCATTGGGTTGGTGTGGATGGATGTTTACATGTGAGGGGTGATTGTGTTAGCATATATAGATAAATTCAGTTCCTTAATATCAATAACGCATTTTTTTTTGAGGAAAACATCTCGTAATAACTCCGCAATTAAGAGTATTTATATGAGAGCACTAATGGGATGAATGACTTCCTGGGAAGGAAAAGTCGTGTGAGCCCGATGTATCCACGGAAATCGAACAACCCAAAGTAGATGATATTGTTGATGTATATTGGGTTGAAAATTCTAATAGATTGTTGAGAGTGAACCCCCATGCATTATCGTATCATAAGAGTGAGAAAAAAAAAGTATATATGGAACAAACTCGCGTCTCCACACTAGTAACAATTCGTCTTTTTGGATGAAAGCCTGTACGACTTCGTCTACCCAGTTCCAACACCAACACATACTAATTTGAGTATAGAAAAACTAGTCGTTGTTAGTTAGTAGGTTTGAGCTCAACTATATTCATCACTAAGTTCCCACATAGAAGCGATGTGAGATCGAATCAGTATCTAACCAAGAGATGGACTTGTAAATCATGAATTATAGCCCTTGATTATCATATTAGTATCCAACTTTTCTGTTAAGAGACTAGACAAAAAGCCCAATAGAAAAAGGAAAGACAATGATTTGACACAACAAATATCAATTGTAGCCATTTTTTTTTCCTTGTAATCTTGTGCTTGTCCTATCCAACTTTGCAAAACATATATGATAACATCAGAGAACAATTTGATACGGATAGATAATTCCATAAATAAGTGGGTTGGGTCAGGTTGATTTTGATGTGATGGATGCTTTAGAAGTTGCGTACTGGTCTCATACACCCAAGATGGGCCAGGCATTCCAGCATAGGCCCATTTTAACTGGGCCAAGCCGGTTTTGATGTCAAAAACGCGCGTTTGTACGATAAGTGATGTCATCAGACACCTCTTATTTTCTCTATTTGCAGTAGGGCTGTTAAAAAAATTGAGAAAATCGAATTGAGTGGTCGGCTTTTTTTTGAAAAAATTGACACATTTCACTACTAAAAATTGAAGCGAATCGAAAAAAACCAACCGTTTAGTCAATTAAATATATGTAAAAAAAAAACCGACTGAACCGACATCAAAAGCCCAATATATGTAAAAAAAAACCGACTGAACCGACATCAAAAGCCCTTGGTTTGCAAATTTGATTACAAGTCAATTTGACTCATTTCCATGTCTTTCTCCTCAATTAAGAAAACCTCATCAAAGTACGCTTTAGGTTCATCGGTTTTCGTGAATACATTAGGCCGACACGACTTTGTTTCTCCTTGAGCCGTCTCACTTATTGGCGTTTGAGCCCACGGGAAAAAGATCTAGCTGACTTAAGGAGGTGGACTTGCTTTTATAAACCTAATGGGATCCTCACATCTTTTAGAAAAAGATGTGGGATTCCTAACAAGGAACAAGCTCTTACACAATTCTCTTTCAAAGAAGGTGGTTTTCTCCACGGCACCATCAATTGAACCAACCGTCAAAAAGACAGATTGCGCGGTTTTTTTTTAAAAAAAAAATTAGTTACAATTGATTGAAAATTTTACATAGAATTGACCGATTGATCGGTTAAATTCAGGTAAAAAAACCGACCATAACCAACCAAGGAGAAGGCAACTATTCAACAGACAATGGAATAAACAATACCTTTTGATCAATAATTATGTAACAGTAGCCCAAAATTTTACAAGATGATTCCAATAAGCAGGCAACAAGAGATGCTTAAACAACATAAATTAACATAACTTGACAAAATGACAACAGACGATACTGCAAAGTAGGATGCATTGTCCTAATGACAAGAACAGCAACTCTTTGAAAGCAAGCACACACAGACAAAACCATTGTTGCTGACTATAGACAGACGACCACTCACTACCCATAATCCAAAATCCTTTCCTTTGTGCTTCCATTGTCGAATGATTTGAACCTTGCACCTCTTATTCATACAATCTAATTAAGGGTATCATATATGAATATCCATTCAATTACTGACACACTTAATGCTCCAATGCAATGGCTTCTTGTACCAGAATGGGTTGAGTCTGCTCTGCAACAATATTTCCTTCATCTGTTTCGGTATGAGTTTCACTTGCTTCAGCTCTCTCAACTACCCTCTGCTCTAGTGCGGGCGACGTAGTTTCACTTGTCGCATTGGAAAAAAAGGTATTTTCCTCCTTCGAAGCTTCAGATAGTATGGCTTTTTCATTATTTTTTGAACTCGAAGAAACAGTCTTCTCAGAAGGCAGTTTAGGGAGAGACTTTCGCTGTGGCTTCCTCACAATTACAGGGGACATTTTGCTTGTATTGCTCCGAGATGATTTCTCATCCAAGCTTAGACGACCTGGTCGCAAACTGTGGCTGCCATTTTCTTCAGAATCAGGTGTTGAGCTCTTCTTTCTGCCAAGCTTGGGAGATCTAGCTCTTGTTGGTGGTATCTGCACCAGTGTAGCAGAAACATTCAAGAAAAGGCCATAGAAAATACCATTCAAAAACACATAAAACCTACAGAAGGCAACCCAAAGAGTTATGATGCCCAATATAAGGCAATGGGTTTAACAGGACAGTCAGACACAGTGTTACTCCACCCTAGGCAGCCATGCACAACTAGTTAGCTCTCAAGTCAGAGATTTAGCTCATCCAATAATGCAAGAAACTAAAGAGATGAACTAGTCAATAAATTTATATGTAAAAATACTACACCTCCATCCATCAGGACCACGGAGATGAAGCTGGCAAAATGGGAAGATGAAGTTTCAGCTGAGACATAATGGATTACCTAATGCAGTCCTCTGAACAATGATAAATTGGAGGATTGCAGATAAACTCACGGGATCTATGAAAAAAGAATATAACCCCATGACTTAAAAAAATGATCAGAACAAGTCAAACATATTAAAGCCCTTTATATTTTCAATAACATAATAGTTTTAAAACTTTCTGAGGTCTACGTTTGGAAAATATGTTCCATGCAAACTGTAGAGATATGACTTCCACCAACTATTATATATAAGGGGAATATAAAGAAATGAAAGCACAAGAGAATAATAATCCAGTGCTTGATTCAGCAGCCAGCCAACCACTCAACTTTCAAAATGCAATCCCAAAAGATATCATGTGGAAAATATGAATCCCTTAGAATTAGGTAAAAGATCCCCACGACAATGAGAACATATTTACGAATAATCCTTCCCAAGGACGGGACAAGAGCCAACCTTTTATGTCGTATTTTCAGTAACTAAATTTGAACAGCAAATACAAGGTAAGCTCACATCATCAACCAACCATCAGTTCATGAAAATTGAAAAGGAACAAGCCAGTTAAACAACAGAACGAACCCACTGCACCACTTGTTAAGGATAATAAGCATGCATGCAATCAAAAGACTTTGGTTTTATATTTCTTCCACGTGATTACTATGTTTCATGTTAGGTACAGTTTGAAAGATGCTTAGCTATCACTAAGAAAGACAGAGACATGCCTTCTTAAGCTCCGCCTTAGGTGGTGGAGGTTCTTGATAAAAGCTGGGCATGGGAGTTGCTTTGAAGGTCAGACTCTTTCGAAACTGCTTAATCTCGGCTTCTTGAGACTCCTGTAATAGAATATATAGATTTTCAAGACAAGAACAAACTAAAAACTTCATCTAAATTCTACAACTCGAAGGTGAAAACCTACAACAACAAAAAAATCCTACCTTAGACCTCGCTTGCAAAGTAGTCTTTTCTACTTCCTTTGCATGAATCTTTTCCTCAAGTTTAGAGTAGAACTGTCCAATCAAACAGAAGAAGATAATATGTTGTTAACTCGACGAGCCACCAAAGGTCCAAAAGAACCAAGAATGTATAGGTACATAACCAACCTCTTTCCTCTTCTCAGCTCGTTCATCACATTTAAAGCTGAACCCATAATTGGGAAGGGCACCGGCCCTGCATTGTTTGGCCTCTTCTGCCTTTGGACTTCTGCATAATATATAAGGATTAAGTGGCATGCCAACTAGAAAGGTATCCTATAAAAATATAAAAACAAAGCAACCCCAACTCAAATCAGAACAGGTATTATCAATTTATGCAACCTCAAATCACAACAGGTATTATTATCCATTTACCACCTCAACAAATAAAGATTCTGAAATTGGCAGGGAAAGTCATGAATAAAGGCAGAGAGACTATCGGCCAGAGGGACTTACATTTGGCCATCAGATGACGCAGCATCAGACTTTCCAGATTGCTGCTCCATGTAAACAACAAAAAGGAAAACAGTAAAAATATACTCACAAATCAAAAAGACACTAAGCAAAACCCATACCAACTAGAACACTGAAAATTCGAGATACAGCCATGCTACACATGAAAAAACTAAAGATTGCACTATCTTTTACCTTGGATGAATGAATCTGCCTGTCATTAAAGGAATTACTTTTAACAGGCTGTTTAGCGCGTTGATTTGAACCCACAGAACCATTTGAAAAGGTGGATGTTGTTCCCACATCCTTTTCATCTCTGCTTTTCTTCACCCAAGTTGCTGATATGTTTCTGGGGCTTGATGGCTTCTCAGTCTTGCTTTTCCCTGGAACCTTCACTAACTTGGCTTGCTTTGAATGATCTGCATCTTTCACTTTCCCCTCCTATGGAACAGCATAAACAAGGCATAAAAAATCAGCTGGTGACTATCTAGAATGCAGTTGAATTTGATTAGATCACCTACTACCTTAGAAACAGTCAACTTCTTGTTCTTCACACGAGCATTTGATTCCTCCCTTGGCGCTGCAGGAGATGAGTTATTGGTACCACTATTATCCAACACTTCTGCAGTTACAAGATTTCCATTTCCCCCTGTGGTCTCTGAAGTGCCCTCAGAAATCCCATTTACATTATTAGCAACAGCATCATCCTCTCCAGAGCCAGGAAGTTGCTCATGAACACCATTTAGATGGACTACCTCGAGCCCATCGGCAAGCTTCAGATTATCAGAGTCCATGAAACACTGCCTGAAATAATTATTTAAGCAACATATATATCATATAAGAGCCGAAAATAACTCAAGCAAAATGAACTTTACAGGACTTCCTGTCTTCTATATATTACATTACATATAACAACCACGATACAAATAAAGAACTTGGCCAAATATAAACTGTCATCCCCAGAAACATGAATTCTAAAATCTGTAAAATATGCTCATGCACAGCTTTCCGATGCATTGTGTCCTCCTAAACAAAATGGCAACCGTAAGTGATTGTCTCAATTACAAAAAAAAAATCTTAGTAAATGTAAGGAACAGTGGACAGAACCTAATAAATCTCTCACAAACAACTGAGATCATGAAGAAGAACATTCACCCATGAGTTAAAAATGTATGAGCCCTTAGCTGGTAGCATAGAAAACTCGAAACTAAACTAACCATTTTAATTAATCTCACATTTCAAATATATGAGCCCAAATCACGAAGCGACCAAGTACAGAAAGTAAGGCCTAATTCAGCTACCAGTGGGAGCATATTTAGCCAAAACAAGGCTACGCTCCTATGTCAATCAATGATTCACATGAAAGGGGGAAAAAGGAGAGGGAGCGTAAGCATCGAAAGTGATAGAGCGAGCAACACGGAAGCAAAACGAATAAACTGAATTAGGCAATATACAGCAAGATTCCAACAAAAACTAGGATCCCCGCATAAACTGCAAAACGCGCACAAATTTTCGAAGAAAATCAAAGAAAACCAAAAGAACAAAACACTTTCCGTACTTCGCCACATAATGTCCACTTCGAATCTCATTCGGCATAGGGCTTTCACTCTCAAAAGGCCAAAAACAGCTACAACATACTATCAAGATTGAAAATCTCAATCCATTTCCACAGTATTCTCAGGAATCGAAGAAGAAAAGAAAGCAGAAACGAGTTCCGGTTCCTTACCTCGGGAAGCGCGCGAGAACTACAGCTCCATTAAGACGGAAGATTAGATTCGACTTCGACGAACACAACAGAAATTTGCAGAGAGCTTTCAAGGATCTGCGATGTAATTAGCCAAAGAGAAACGAAACAAGGGATTCACAAATCAGTAAATCCAAACACTAATCAAGATCTCTCGGATTCAAAATCAAAATTCAAAATTTTTTCTTCTTTTTTTGAATATACATAAATAGAATGCGCCTGTGGAGGCTCTCTGTCTCTCTCTGTCTCTCTCTCTCTCTCTCTCAGCTGTGTTGGAGTATAAAAACAGGGGGGGTTTTGCCTTTTTAGAAGAGAGAATAATATACGGTTATACGGTTTCCAAGGCAGCAGTTCACTCAAAATACGGACGGTTAAAGTAACTGAGTAACTAACTACAATTAAACACTTCCAACCAAATTTATTTCTTTCGCAAATGCAAATGCAAATTGTTTCTCTTACCAAATGCAAATTTCAAGCAATATATAATTATATATAGTATTTCCAATTTGTTTTTAAAACAAGTATTTGAGCAGCGTTTCAACTTTTTAACCACCAAATACCCAAAATACATCATCTTTGTTAGAAACAAATTTATTAATGGTATTTTATTTTATATATATATATATATATATATATATATATTAGTCATGTCAAATATAATATGCTATAAACCAACAAATATTATATTATATGTATATGTAACAAGTTTAATAATATGCAATTTTAAATTTTTTGTGTGAAATATGTCCTTTAATTAAACATGTCCCTAATTGGCTTGAAATGTGAAACAATTTGATAATTGGTTACTTCTATTATATAATGAACTACAAATGTTATTTGTCGCAGCATTTTGAATGGTATATATATAGTATCAGTGAAAATTGAAACAAATTGTCAAAACATTTGAAATAACATATATATTAACGTTTGAAACAATATTTTAAAATCAACATATATGCTACTTTTCAAATTATTTGCTACTTTTATTTGTTGGGTGAGCATTTGTAAACGTAGTAGTGATATTTAAGAAGCCACCATTCCTGTCTTATTATTTGTCCGATAATATTTGTAAAACATTATTTAATTATAGGAATATTTAAAACATTATTTTAAAGCATTGTTTAATTTTCTGTTGTAATGAAAAATCAAAATCCAAATTTAGGTGGCACGTTAAACTCAGCGGTCCTATATTGATGAAACTAGAACCTGGTAGCAGCTGTTTTCCTTGCCAATTAAACATTAACCAGACAATTATTGATGATTTGAACATAACAACTAACAACCTAAATTTTTATTAGGCCACCGAGTGATACTTGGAGCCGGGTTAAGGATGCCAGCAATAATAGTCAATGTAGTTTTCCTGCAATTTTAATTAGGGGTGACAAAAAATTCAATTTCAAGTTAGTTTCGGGTGGGAAAACATGATGTGTTTATGAAAATTTACATGTGCGAACTCTAATCCGGATTGAATTTCGGACGTACATAATTGACCAGACCTGGATGAGTAAATCGAGCAATAACCTAATATGGGGTAAGGTTTGAATAAGTAAATCGAACAAGATTTATGTATTTAGACTCGAACCCCGTTTTAAATCGGTCAAAGATTTTATGTTTAGATCCGAATTTCGAACATATGATTTATGTTCAATCCAAACTTGGTTTAATCCGAGTCGAACAAATTCAGTCATCCTGACCAGACAGAGTTTTGTCACTTGTAGTTTTAATCATATATGTCCAATCTATTTATCAGTGTGTGTCTAAACAATTTTTAAAATTTGATAAACAAACTGAACATATGTGATGGCCACTATAATAACTTACATTGGTAGGGCTCTCGCCGGATTTTGAACCTCGACATGCCATTGCATGTGTGAGGAACAAGAAGCCAAAATTGGTTTCAACAGAGGAGGGTATGCAAATTGTGGGCAGTCTTAAGACAAGATGTGTGTCAATGCCCTGATCCATCATAACCCTCATTTGTCCTTTGCTGCAAGTATATATCAAGGGCAGACAATCAGACACATCTTGTCTGTGGCGCCATTTGATTGTTTAAAATTCCAGGTGAAGTGTGAATTAATTAGTAGGTGCATAGAACAAGAAAAAAAAACGATAATAAACGAAAAAAATTATATATATATATGTATGTATGATGTATATGCATATGCATAAGCCATGATAACCCGAACAATCAGGCAATGTTGTCGGATGTGCCATGACGGTGTAACCGACATCATATTTCCCGGATCACCACCAGGATCATCCTCTTAACCGTTACTACCCCTACATGCACTCATAATTCAGTTTTGGATTCAAGTTTTTCTTTTTTTAAGCTAGAATCCGTAATTATTTTTTGGGTGTGTATTGGATAAACCCACCGAACCTGTATATTAACCCATAAACCACGTATATCAGACAAACTTGTGAAAAATCTCTTTTAAGTTTTGGATTAAGTTGGAGTGGTAAAAGACATGCATTAATAGTGTGCTACGTGCAGCACACCAACATTTTTTCTTTTATTATTAATTAGAGTGGTGAGAGTGAGAATCCGGCAGGTGGCCACCCCTGCTAGGTACTTGGTTCAATTCTCATGAGGGGCAGGGGTTTGGGTAGTTGAGGGAGTGTGGGGTCTAGAAAAATACCATGTGGGGCTTATAACTTAAAAAATAATTAGTGGTTGTAGTATCTTTCACTTTTGGAGTTTCATATGTATTTCATCATGGTTTAACTGATTCTCTCTTGGAGTTAACGCGTAAAGAATCTCACTCGAAATTGAGAATTCAATTCTAAACTAACTCGAAATTGAGAATTCAATTCTAAACTAAAGTAACTATTTTCAAGTAATTAGCACAAGGCCTAGACCCAATTAACTTATTAAACAAATTTGTGCGTATCTAGTTGAGCAAAGGGTTTGAGCTTAGTGGACTATTAAAAAACATATGTCCTGGGTTATTTTCAATTACCAAAAAAATGAAAGTGATTTAGGTAGTTGAGGGGATGTGGGGTCTGGGAATATAACCTGTGGAGGTTGAACCAAAAAAAATATTGGTGATAGTATGAATCTTTCACTTTAGGGGTTTCGTATGTATTTCATCATGGTTACATCTAGTTTAGGTTTTAGTCAAATTATAAACAGAATGCTTTGCTTAATGGAGATGCCAAACTTGATAAGGCAGAAAAATACTTTTCTAAGTCAAGTTGGTAAAAGACAGGATAAGGTTAATGCTAATTGAGGTTTTTGTCAACCTTGGACATTATTCTTAGGCTTACCAAAGTCCTTATCCAATTCAATTCCTTTTATCATAATACACTCACACAATGAGTCATATCGCATCAACAATATTGTCCGTTTTGAATTATTTGGTTTCTATGGATACATTGAACCCGTACAACTTTACCTTCCCAAGAGATCACACATCCCAATAATATTCTTGTGAAATCACACTTAACTACAAAGGTATTACGAGATGTTTTTCTTCAAGAAAACACGTTGATGGTAAGAAACTGAATTTATTCATATATGTTAACAATATCTCATAAGGAATAAGCGTATTAAACGTGTAAATGACTCTAAGATACATACATAATGATCATAGTCATTACTCGCACTAATTCGATTAAGATTTTTGTCTCTCTTACCACTTTCATTAAATATTCAATTCAATACACTCAATTCTTAGTTGAGAACCTGAGGTAGTTGAGCACGTGACAGTTGGGTCCACTCGGAAGCACCTGCTCGGCGGCTCCTCAAGCGTCTAAAGACATTTTCTAACATCTACACGTGGTATTATTTTGTCCCACTAAGATCAAGTTACGTGCAAACACGTGGCGTGCCTAAACTTTTTTTTTTCAAAAACCTAGAATTACCAGGCGAACATGCATATCGAACAATTATACCAACTCTAAACTCATACCACCAATGCAGCCCGTTCTATACTAATGACAAGTAAGATCGAGTCAAAATCTGTGTATCTTACTTTCTTTCCCCAAGGACCCCCAACAATGGAAGCAACATTGTGGGAGGACCCCCTTGACTTTGTCCATTGTGGGTGTTTTAGATAAGATCAAATAAAGTTAGTTTTGGACATTTGGAGATATATAGTTGTTTACTTGTTTATTAACCTTCTATGGAATTTGTTGCAGGATCTTGATTTAATGTCCTTTTTTTTTTGGGTGTTTCCCTACCTTTTTTTCAAGTCTTAGGGATAACTATTAAAACAGTAGTTGTTTTCATTACTAAATAAATTGACAACAATAAAATGCATGATGATTTCATTGACTTGACTTAATCACTACAGAATTTAAAAAGCTAGGAATACCTTCCATGGTTGAAACCTGAAAGTTGGTTTGGTGCCGGTGGTTGACTGGTTGTAGATTTCTATCCAGTCTTTCTCTGCAACATATGGCAGCAACTAAACATAAGTAATCACAAAATACCAACATCTGAATGAATATATACTGTTTGTTGAAATAAACATGGAGCTTTTACAACTATTAGTTCATAATTTTTTGAGTAAACTTGTTCAAAAAGAATATGATTTTCCATGCATTGAATAAAATAATGCATCAGAACTGAATAAGATTGACATCACAACTATATCTACCCCATCAGCTAATTTCATCTCGTAGATGTTAGTGGAAATAGTGAAACCTAACCAAAAGAAAGTGAAGGAATACCATTCTCAAAAGGCATCAAAAGCTTTTCCACCTTGCACCAGAAATTCACTAGCTTAATATACACAGTCTTAAAAATCCTCAAAGAAGATATATTGATTGTCAGCATACTCTTTTTGATCCATCTGCACGAAAAATGATATCAGTTCTGGCTAAGCAACAAGAATACCATTCATTGTTCATATGACAGAATAAGATCAGTGTGCATTATATGGCATCCATTTGAGCCACGTGAATAGCTGGAATTCGCATGGACTGTACACATCTATGCTAAATTGAAATGTATTCAAAGTGGACAATTGGGTAAGTCATGAGTTAGCTCCTACCTATCAGTTGTATTCCATGAACTAAAAATTGAAATTAATAAGAACTAGTTCTGACCACTGCTTCTATCTGGAATGATTTTGTATGATTCCTTGCTAAAAGACGTGCATCTTAATCTTTCATTGCTTCCCAATCCGATCAAATTCATTCATAAAATTCCCCCTTCCATATAAGTTATAACAGCCCATGAATAGCATATTATTAAACAGCATCGACCAAGAAATAGGAAAGCCGAAAGCGTAAAAGATTTTTCAATAATACTGAACCTCAAATAATCATCATCCTCAACAAGCGCACAGTCTGAAGGAAGCCCAATCCTACTTGACATAGCAGCAGCTGCAAGTCAAAGTAATTCTAAAAAAAAATCAAAAGTAGCTCTACTTCTACATATCAAATCACCAAGAGCGAAAAATTTTCAGACAGGCAAGATAACCACAAAAACAAGCATGCAAACTAGAAAATGTGAAATCCTTCTTGGAAACGAACAAGGAACCCCGATAGAAGCATATCTGGAACAACTAATCTTTACTCCTGTTTTGTTACTCAATGTACATTTCCATATCACAGCAAGGCAGTCCCAAACGTGTAGAGTAAGATACCACATCAAGAAAATTTCATATCAAATACAAAAGATCCCAAGAAATTAGCATAGGAGTTAAAACTTAATAATAATAAGAGAGGAAAAGATTCTTCTCAAGACTTTGATAGAAGTGGGGATTGAAGATAGGAAAACAGCTATACACTATAAAAATGTGATAGAAGATTGATTTTTAAGCATATATTCATGACAAGCCTTTTCTTTAAAAACATTGCTTCAAACCAGAAGCATCCAAAGATTCTTGAGGAATTTTGCCTTCAGCATCAGCCTCCCTATACAGAAACAACTAATCAAAATTGGCATGACTTCCAAACATACTACTCAAACTCAAACATGCCACTTGTTAAAACTCTAGATCAGAGCCACATGGAACATTGATATGCAGTTTTTGAGTTTAAATAAAAATAATACAGGGGTACTGGCCATTAACTAATCTAAAAGTTCAAGGTTGAAATAATTTCCATGGAAACCCTTCATACACTCTGTTCATTTAACAATATGTTTTATACCGTGTTAAATTGCAAGGATAAAAAAGCTAACCTCTTACATTGAATCTAATCTGCTCAACTGGACTGGTATTGTTGGATCGCCACAAACTGAAACTGCCTCTGCTCCAGCCACAGCAATCAAGTTTGCCAGGATACTAATAGACGCAAATTTCTTACACATCAGCAGGCGCCATTCTATCCATGAATAAGAACATTCCTACAGAGACATTTCTGGTTAATGAACTGACAGTAATGAATACATCTCGTTTCTTGCTTTCTCTAGAATCTAAGAAGAATACACCTACTGAGGAGTTATGTGGTGGGATATTGAGAGGAAGATGGGGCGCACATGCAGACACACACACACACAGAGAATGGGCGGAGGTCATGCCTTGAGAGGTTTCCTCAAACCAGCATTTTCAGGTCTACCAAGTTCGTAAGTTATAGAGCCATTCATACCCCTGCAGTGTTGATAACAGTGACTAGTTAAGTTTAGATCGGTAAGAAAAGAGCAAAAAATCAGTTGTAACCAGGTAAGGGCATGGGATCAAAAGAATTAAAGTGGAAAATAGACAATGTAAATTAGCTATTGCTTTCAATATAACATAACAAAACATCATTTCAAAGGTTCCAGCATCGTGAAATGCGGAGAAGGCCAGCAGCCTTGCCTTTCGAGTTTACCTTCTTTATCTCTCTCTTCCCAATCAAATAGTTACTTAATCTGACCTTTAGCACATAAAAAAAGAGAATAAAATTATACAACAATATTCCTATTAAATTCAAAAGTGAAACTAATTCCCCAGCAATTCGTACAAAATTTATAAAACAGATTATATTGAAGAAACCAATATTGACTCCACTTCGTCAGTTCATCTTTGAATCCTCATTCCAACAAAGAAAATAGTAACGCTGATGCTTATTTACGCATAAGATTAGTAATCAGAACTACAGAAAATCCAACATAACAAACAGAAATCAATGTTCAATTCATGATCAGCAATATCAGCTAGACATAAGGAGGCAATAGAAAAGGAAATTGTAAACTCACTCGGCTACCTCAGCTACAATAGCCTCCATAGATTCATGAAAATACGAAAGAAATGGAAGTGTAGAAAGACTAGCACTCTCCTTCTCTTCGAACGATGCACCACATACATGAACCTTAAGAAAAATCTGAACTCAATATTTGAATGAAAAAAAAAAAAAGTCCTTAGAAATCGTGCTGCATTTCAATAAACAAAAGAAGCAGGAGTGGAAGACTTTAATTATAAAACACACAAATTACATTTTCCTACTTCACTTTCTTTTCCTCCGTCTTCTAGCCAACCAAACAGGGTTAAACGGAAACTACATTAAATAAAATTAAAGATCTAGTGATTACCTGATTCATTATCGGTGAAGATTCATTACCGGTGAAGCTCTGACAACGAGCATGTAAGGGCGCGGCGAGAAACCTGACTGAAGAGGGAGCGGAAAATTTGAAAGAAAATGTTGAGTCGAGAAACCAAAAGAGGGTCGCGAAGGAGCCTAAAAGAGCGGGATGAAGGGAAGTAGATGACGAGCTCATCATCCTTTATCGGACGGTTGAGACATGTCACATGAGAGTTCATGCGCCATATTCGGAGAGGTTTACATGCTTTTTGGCCAATGGGATAATGGGAGTGATCAGCTGCGATTGAGTACTGCATTGAAAATAGAGACTCGTTGAGGATTGGTTCCCACCGTAAAAAGTCAAAGACTTGGCTCCTATACTAATGCCTTTTTTTTGGTAAAAATGAACAACCCAACATGGGTGTCGGGCCGGGCAGGGTTAGGCATGCGCAAATTCGTCTAACTCATGTGTTAGTTGGGCATAGGCCCAATACAAATTAAGGATGTAAATGGTCAATTACGGTAGACTTTTTTACTTAAATCTAACTGAAGAATAGGTCGGTAATCGACGATTATTTTGATCAATTATCGATCCGCTCTAAGTAATTTTCAAAAAAAAATAACTGATCAGTTGGTCAGATCGGGTCAATTTGGTTTCTACAATTTTTTTCACGACCCCTAATGCAAACCACTTTAAAATAGTGGCACTAAGATTGCAAGGCTTTAATGTAAGTTACTAGTATTTCAAGAGATTTGCTCCATGAAGATGCCAGGATTGCAAGGTTTTAATGTAAGTTAAATTTCTTGAATTATAATGATGCCATGGTAGTACACCTTCAATTTACAGAACAAACTCACAGATAAGTTATCAAGCTCTAGTAATGGCGCTTAAATATGTTACAAAATTTCAAGCAATTTAAAGGATAGACATGAACAAAAGATATGAAACAAGTGGGGAAAAAAAAGGGCCAAGACATCAGTAAATGTTATCTGGGACCGGAGAGTCTCACAGCAGAAAGGGTCGTATCACTGTTCCACTCTGATGGTCCTGAAGATGCAGTGCCCTCCCCGCTCGTCGACTTGGAGAAGCTCGCAAAAAGGCGAGATCCCATTGGAGAGGACATTGGTGGAAGAGGAACTGGAGATACGGCTTCAAGCATTTGAACAACTTTGTTCATCGATGGCCTCAAATGCATGTCTTCCTGTATACACCATAATGCAACTTTCATACTTCTGGAAACACTCTCTTCGTCGTCTGCAGATACCTTCAGTTTTATGTCAACGATCTCTTTCAGTTTCCCTTCTTCCATCATCTTGAAGGCATAGGATGGGAAGTGGGATTTCCCCGAGGATTCTGTCGGGTCAAAGTTTCTCCGTCCACCGATGATCTCTAGCAATACCATTCCATAGCTATACACGTCGCTCTTTTCAGATATGGCGTAGTTGGTTATCCATTCTGGAGCAAGGTATCCTCTAGTGCCTCTCAGGGTTGTGAAAACATGGCTTTGTTCTCGAGTCATTAGCTTTGCTAACCCAAAATCGGAGACTTTGGCCCGGAAATGGTCGTCAAGAAGCACATTTTCAGGTTTAATGTCGCAGTGAACAATCTTTGCATCACAATCTTCGTGGAGGTAAGCTAATCCTTTTGCCGTTCCCAATGCTATACTGAATCTTGTTTCCCAATCTAACAGGAATTCTTCTTGGTTTTTCTTGAATATCCATTTATCCAAGGACCCATTAGCCATGTACTCGTATGCAAGAAGCCGGTGTCTTCCTTCAGCGCAGAAGCCTTTGAGCCTTACCAAGTGATGATGATGGATGCTCCCAATTATGCTAACTTCAGCTCTAAATTCTTTCTTTCCTTGACCAATGCCTTCTAACTTCTTCACAGCAAGTCTGGTTCCATCTGGGAGAACTCCTTCGTAAACCGAGCCAAACCCTCCTTGCCCCAGCTTCATTGAGAAATTATTTGTTGCAGTTTGAAGATCTCTGTAGGAGAAACGAATAGGCATCCCGGACAAACCCTCCAAGAAATTATCCTCTTCTGAAGTCTCTTGAGGAGATTCTGGCAATCTCTTCTTCCACTTGTAATATCGAAATGCTGCATAAAGTAGACCAGCAATGAGAAGTACTGTGCCAGTAGCTATTATCGCAACGATTGGGAAGCTTTTTTTGCTCCCATCAATTGTGCCACTTCCTCCATCGCTCAAGACTTTAATGTATGAAACAAAGCCAGATCCCCCATCAGAGGACTTGAAACTACCTATGCTATCTAGCAGAAAGCAGTTGCCAGAACTATTTTGGAAAAATAGACCAAGGCAAGAGCAGTTACCAACACAAGAGGCTTTGCAACCATCTAAATCGGTTTTCGAAGATGGTGGAACGAAACCAAGAGCAAAATATCCGAGCCCATCTTCAACATTGACGAGCTGTGTCGAATCATTTGAACGATCACATGGAGAGACAATCCCTGTACTGCAATTTCCACTGGCACTGAGAGCTGAAGTGCACTGGCATTTGTCGTTTGAACAAATATAATATGCACCGCAAGATTCTGGCGCATCACATGGATCTGTCGGAATTTGTGTAGGCGTAGCACCATTTTCCCCGCCGTCTTGGAGATTATTGAAAGAGATGAACCCATCACTTCCTAAATCCGCAATCCAAGTTCCATTGGCATCGTTCGTATCCACAAAAATAAACTGCCACAGTAGTACTCCGCTGCTGTCATAAAACCTCCATGAATTTCCCTCAATAGTTGCCGTGGCAACCACCCCACCATCTTTATTGACAGTTATCCGATTGTCCTTCCGTATTGACCAATAAGGCTGTGGATCTTGATATGCTGCAGAAAGAGTCATATCCCCCGACTTGATTTCAAGAACATAGCTCAAGTTATTGGAGCTGGGATCACTCACAAGTTTCATTCCTTCCTTTAAGACCTGGTTTGTGATGAGGGTATCTGTCGGATGGTCAAAACTCTGCCAAATCACATTGCTATCACTCTCAACCAAAACCAAGTTTCCGTTGTCTCGCAATTCCATTGCAGACACACCTTTCCCACCACTATTCGTCGTCCAAACGACACTCCCTCCCTTCTGTAAGAACACATTGCCTTGCTTGTCAAAGACAAAATTATCAGAATTTGTAACAGGAGAGCCTCTATTAGCAGACCAGATTACTTTCTGTGAACTGCCCATGTGAACCACAACTAGCAGAAACAATGTGACATCAGAGGTCGTGTAGAATCCAAAAGCAAAATCTGAGTTGTTCGATAAAAGAAACAATCCGTCCCGATCAATAAAACTCATTTGAGACCCTTGAAACCCAGGATTAATCATGCCAATACTTTGAATGCTAGCACTGGAGGTTTCAGATTGGAGGCAAATTAACAAAGAAATATAGCCCAACACGCAAATGATTTCCCCAAATTCCATCACCAAAATAGAGCTCAAAATTCAGCCAGATTTGGAAGAATAAGAGGTCACAGGAGGAGATGAGCACAGAATATCAGCGAAAAGGAGGAATCTTACCACAAAGAGAACCAGCAGAGGACAAAAGGGATACAAAAGAACCCATTTAAGACAAGAACAACAGCCAAAAAACCCAAATTGGGAAACCAGAGATGTGCAGAGCACATGGCCCAACCCAGTTTCTCTATGATTCCAACTTGAACACCCTTCGAAGAAATCAAATCCCAAATGCTTTTAAGTCAGGAGGTCAACAAAGATAAACGATAACCTCAGTTTCTGCAACTACAGACAACTCTATATCACAGACAAAAGAAAGGACAAAGACCCACTTGAACAAGCCTGAAAGAGACTCATAAATCACGGATGTTGGGTACTCTGGATTTGGCCATAAATTGACAGAAGCATTGAATGCTTGTGAACTGAACCAGATTCAGAATAAACTTCTTCCCGTAACAAAACCTACTCCTCTAAGACCGATGAAGCAATAAAGTTAAGATAGAAAGAGACACTGCCGCAAAGCAAGATGTTTTACCTCTTTCTTTTTGTTACAGAAACAATTGGATTTGCAGCCATGGGTCTCTCTGTCTTGTTTCTTAAATCAGTCGAGTCAAAGAGATCTGAGGTGGGTTTTAACTTTTAAATTCCCAGCTGCCAAAAGAACTCTTTTTTTTCTCGCGTGGATTGCCGCAGAATGAACGATTTCTTCTTGTTTATGCATTTTCGCTCTGTTATCTCGAACATCTGTGGTCAAATTCATAAGACTACTCCCCCATATGTTTTTTCAGATTCGAACTTTCAACAGTCACGGATTGACGTCACACCGTCACAAAATCAAAGACGCATTTTGCATAAGAAACTCTTTTTTGCAACAATTTTTCTTGGATTTTTATGCGAACGGGATTATAGAAAATTGCTACTGTACATATGTCTGTCGATCGATTATTCAAATGGAGTATTATACTATCGAATTGATTGACGTTGGAGCAGAGAAGGGAAGCCAGGTGGATGGGTGGTGCAGGAATTAAGAGACGGTTGGGATTAATTTAATGCAAAGTTGGATGGGAGTGACGGAAAGGTCAAAAGCCGCGCAACAAACGCATTCCCTTGGCCAGGGTAGTACATGCAACTTCAAATCTGGGGCCCGACCCAGGTCAACGGCTCGAATTCCTATAAATACCCTCCATCTTTACTTCGGGTCAGTTTGGTAAAGCATTTGCAAAGTAGCAGATAAGTCAATAAAAATGATGGTAGCAGAAATGTTAGACAATTTTAGTAGTAGATTTGCTGCCTGAATGTTGAATAGGTGTTTGGTTGAACTTTTACTGTTTACATTTGTGTTGTGTAGCATATTGTAACGGGCAGGGGTATTTTGTATATTAGTTGTATACGTTGTATCCAAACATACTAATTAATTTAAAAAATTAATATAATGAATTTAATTAAATTTAAGATAATAATAAATTATAAATTAATTAATCAATTATCAATTTAAATAAATTTAATTTATTTATTTAATGAGAATGATTTTAATAACAATATTCCTTCATAAGTGGAACAAATTTCAAAATAGTAATTAAATGAAATTAATGGGGACAAATGAGTCATAAACGGTGAAATGCTGGTAAAATGATTCAAAATAGTAGCATTATAAAAGTAGCCTAAAATGCTGCAAAAAACCCCCTCGAATTACGGGCCCGAAATTATTGTTTGGCTACACATAGCATTTATTCTAACAAGTTATATAAATATTGGTAAAAAAACTCATCCAAACGGGCCCTTCATATGACATTCAAGCCAATGAAATACAATTAGGCAGCACAACCTATATGACTGGTCTGTTTGGGGCTTTGGGGTTCCGCAATTTTCTAAGATCTACGATTCTCATTTAATGGTGAAGAAAAAAGTCAGATAAATTCTAAAAATGAAAAAATAAAAATGTGATATAATATGACACATCTCTCAAACTATTAAATTAAAATTGTATATTCTACAATTTTAAATGAATTGCGGAGCTCTCAATTCTCTGTTTGAGAGCGTGTTGTGTTTTGATCTCTAGCAATGATATGAGAAAAGACAACTTCCGACATGCAACTTGAATTGTAGACTCTCAACAAACGCATTCCCTTTGGGCCAGGGCAGTACATGCAACCTGAACCTAGGCCACGACCCAGTCAACGGCTTGAATTCCCACAAATACCCTCATTCTTTATTTCTTAAGACATTCGAGCCAATGAAATGGGTTGATAACTTGATATAACTTGTCTATCATACAAAGATTCACTGTGTTCCAATTTTGAATTTTATTACTAAAAGTGCATATGTTTCAAATCGGTAATCTAAAGTGCAAATTTATTATATTTTGGTAACTCGAGCAGATTTTATCTTACTGACTTGAAACATTCGAACATTCAATGACGAAATTATAACACATCCAATTTTTCGGTGACGACAAATTATATTAACCCTCAATGAAATTAAAGCATGCAGCATTGCCTATGACTTGTCACTTGTAGTATGAAGAAAACAAAAAAAAAAATTTAATAAGGCCAAATTAGGGACTGGAATGGTGAAGAGGGATTTGGGAAGTTGTCACTGAGCCAAGTAATCATCCCCGGAAATCGTGTTAAAGAATTGTTATTTTGTGAATGGACAAATGTTTGGACCTTTCTTCGTGACATTGGGTTGTGTTATTTTATCATTGGATCTCTCTTTGTTACATAATCGAAACCCACTAATCAATGAACAAATGTTTCATATCTCCCGACATCCTTAAATATGTCTGCCCAACCACGTGTATGTGAATAAGCCTACAACCACATGATTTTGTTATTAAAAGGTCCTCTACGATTAAGAAGAGTTAAACTCAAATTTATAAAACACATGATTGAGTATCTTCTAACCAATGTGGAACATTTTGTATTTCTAACAATTTGTTAATCCATATCGATAAACAAGAATCAACTCATAGTTGTTGTTTGGAGGTCGTGACCGAGCCCCATATATAGTACTAGCATGTGCTTGTTTGGCACGTGTGGTTTGCAAAGTATTGTGTGGGCTCATAGATTTACTTATTACATAGTTGAAGGATAATAACGACGGGTTCTCATTTTATAAAAATAAAAATCAATATGGGATAAGAGCATCCACAATGATGCTCTTTTATTGGGGCATGAATGAGTATAAAGTGTGTTTTATTGGACCAAACACGTAAGAATGAGACATGATTGGTATCCATGTTGGCTCCAACACATTGACCCCACTTAACCCACACCATCAACTACACCAAACATCAATATTGGGTTCCACATTTATTACACCTAAAATAAAGTCAATAAATTTATATTATTATATCAATACATTTTGTTGACTCAACAAAATACATCCACCAACATATTTTGTTAGCTGCCCCAATAAATTTACACTATTGTGATTGCTCAACAGCCAATATTTGATGGGTTGTTAAGGCCCTCTTAATAGCTTGGTCCATATTTGATGGGTGGTTCACATGGGTTGGCCCTTAAAATTAATGAAGTAGCAATAATTCATGTGCACCAAACTATTTTATAAAAAGTGGATAGAACTCAGTGTAAGTAATGACTGTACTTTTGTACACAGCCGGTGTGCGTCGTGGAATCAATGTTTTCGAAATTTGCGCTTAAGTGAACATTTATTAATCCGATTTTGTTTATATGTCAATGAACAAGCTGTGCAAATGACTAGCAATCAGAAAAGATCTAGGATACCACATATATTTATATACATCTATATATGTATAGTGTGAAGCAAAATAATTCAGAATCAGAATGAATCGAAACAGAGAGATAAAATGTTTGGTACTGAGAATCTTCTAAAAATATAATTGTTCGAATATAACATGCAATAAACCAATTAATATTTATATTGCATGAACAGTGAAGAGGCTACAAAAATAAAACAGTAACATTAATCAGAAACAGTAACGTTAACACATATGAACTCAATAATTGATGCTTAAAATTAAAATATCAAAAACCGTAAACAACTGGTAGGAATTGTGGGAGCGAGGTACGCCTTTCGCGAATCTCCTTAAAGAGAAATGTCCCAGCCACTGGTGCCAAGCTCTCCGGATAGACTCTTCCCAAGATACAACGCTCCGCAAACCACTAGTAAGCAGCAGTACTTCAATACTAATGGACTTAGACGAACCAATTTAGAATTACACTCTCAAAACAGATGAAGAAAGAGAGACTAAGAAGAGCAGCAGAATGACAGAAGAAGAAGAAGTTTTTTCACTTATGAAGCTGCTGCCAAGGCTCTCCTTATATAGGAGGCTTAGCAACAAAAACCCAGAAAAATCAGTGAGTAATCACTGATTTTCGGATTGGCAATTTCACCAAGCAAGGTTGCAACCACCAGCCCATATATTGGGCTGTTGCAACTGCTCTGGTTGACCAGGTAAAGATGCAACCAGTCATGGGCTGGGCTTGAACAGTCCATATTCAATAAATTTGGGCCTCTCTTATGGACTTGTAACAAAGTGCAAAAATGTAAGAAATTATTGGGCTAAGTCTGCGAAGGGCCTTACCCGCACACAAGCTCACCTCGCCACGCCCGACCGGCCGGCCTTGCCTGGCTCGATGGGCGGGCGCGTGTCTGTTTTAGTCCAAGTTCATAATGTGGAGCCTCTCACTCCTACAAAAGCTTGGGTGCCCTTGGGCCCAAAGTCTTACTACAACACTTGGGCTTATAAACAACACATCCACATGGTATTTTTCCAATGTGGGATTCCCATACACACACTTATTGCACTATATCCACCATGCTCATCATGATCACTTTGGAGTCTTTTTATATTCAACCAATAATGGTCAAACTATAGTTGATACTGAGAATCTTCTAAAAATATAATAATTTGTAAAAGTTATTATTGAGTCAACGATGTGGTTTTGAAGTGTGAGTCCAACCTAAAAATTTGAAACTTTTTTTGAATGACAAAGTCTCACGGCTTGCGAATCTTAAGTTTAGAGTGTGGATAGTACCTTAAGTAAAAATATCTCTCATCTATTTCTTTTATTTCTCACCTTTTTCTTCGCATCCCTCTCAATTTATTCAAACTGAAACACTCCTTTCAACATGATAGAATGGGTGTGTTTGATCAACTTCAACCTTAACTGAATATAATATTTAAGAAAAATAAAAAAAAAAAGTGACAACTTTCTGGTAATTATCCAGCATTGTCACCTAATTTATTAATTATATATATATATAATATCATGCAGTCTCTTTTCCAAGTGGGAGGCCTTGAAAAAAATGTTCATCAACTTTAGGTTATAAAATTTTATTAGGTGATTACTCCTAAGTTTCAATACAGATGATCAGAATTGGTCACCAAAACACAAGAATTCTTAACTGGGGAAGTTTCCAATTGATGCATTGTTAGTCCCACAGGACCATGGGTCTTATCATTTAAAAATAATAATAAATAAAACTACTTTACTGTCATTGCCCACTAAAACCAGTACAAAATGGAAAATAAAATCCTCTAATATAAATTATATATATGCTACCATACAACTATTTTATGAAATGTTTGTGGGGCTTCTATTCAACAACTATAGCTTGTGACCTGAAACCTGCCTCGGCCCAATATATGAGCCCATCATAAGAAGAAGTCCAGATAGAATGTTGGGCTTGGGCTTCAATGGAGGCGATCTCATTCTCATTCACTCTTCCAGCCGGGGCACTGCCGTCTGCCAGGCAAGAGACACAACTCAGAATTCACTGCCAATAGCATCCCGGACTCAAGTCGACGATCTCTTCTTACTCAAGAATGAATCAAGAAACTACCATTGCCACCGGCATCATCTTCAAAATCGAATCCAAGTATATCCGTCTCTCACACATTATCGAATCCAGCTATAGCTTGGGGCCTTGTATAACAAGAGTTTTTTTTTTTCTTCTTTTATTTAATATGTTTTTGATGGATTCCAGGTTTTCATGTGCTGTCATTGTTTCTGAGCCATCTTTATGCAAAAATTTCTTACTGCGAGTGCGTTACAGGGGAAGGTTTGATGTCTACACCATTTGTTTCTCCTGTTATCCTAAAGAAGAAGGTAACTGTGTGCTTTCATGATTCATCTGCAATGTGCTTTGAGCATCGTTAATGAATATCACATGATGTTTTACTATTATTTTTACATATCGCTTGGTTATAAATATGTTACCCAAGCCAATGGCAGATTTATAATGAGCGCAATCCATAGCCCCGGTGGGCTGAGGGTATCAAGGTGAACGGCTTGAGTTTTTTTTTTTTTTTTTTAAAGGTCACAGGCTACACACACATTAAGCCATGCCCGAGAGGCATGAAGGCCACCACAGCGGATGAAAAACTACCCAAATCCCAAACCCCCTTATGAGAATAAAACCCTGGATCTCAAGGTCCTGGACAGACAACCTGACCAATCAGGCTATCTCCATCTGGAATCATAATGGAATGAGTAGGATTGTTTTTCTCGTTGCTTTCATTGTATGTATTCATTTTATTTTTGCAGTAATTTATTATAAGTTTTAAATCCTGATTTTTTTTTCATGGTTTAGAGTTTCTATGAAATGACTTGTAAGCTTGTTGAGAAATATGGTGAAGTGAAAATTTCTTATTTTTAACTAAAGTGAGAATAGATTGCATTACTTGCAAATACACTGACTTAGAGGTTTTATGACTCGAAATTGTTTTGTTTCATGTTTCATTTTGGGCTTCAACAAAATCTTATTTATAGAGGAGTATTAAATTAATATATATTTACATATTAATTGTTCAAGCTGGGGCTCGACCCGTTTAACAAAACTTGTCTAGGCCCAAGCTCGGTTTTTAATGAAACAAGCTGAGCTCGAGCCGGGCCTGTAACATGCTGCCCGCTTTCATCCCTCGGTGAGACTTGCAAACAACTGATGACAGCCCCATCCTCAAATTATGCAGGCCCCACACAGCTAGCAGTTGACCTCTCTATTCATTAAAATTTTTTTCGATAAGCTCTATTTATTAAATCTTAAATAACGTATTATCAGGGTGATCCATGAGTTTGACCATTTGGCTTAAGTTTGACTTCTAATTTACTCTCTTCTCTACTTCTTTTTTCCCCAATAAATTTGATTTACTAATGTACTTCCTTGGCCCCAGTACAAAAGCTTGGTCACCATTTACCATTCATGCCCTGACAGAATCGTAATAACATCCAATTGAATGAACAGGGGAGGGTCTGCGGTGCAATTACGGCACCGTCCAGTCAACGGCGGAGGACACAAATTTGCAAGCAAAGCTAACATGAGAGTGATGCATGAACATAATTTTCATGGAAGTAAAAAGTAATTAAGGATTAAGAGAAATAATAGTAGCACGGTCCACTGTTAGAATTGCGGGATGCAATTTAAATGTTACAAGTTCAATTTTTAAAACAAACTCTCTACGTATTATGTGGGAGAGAAATTTACACAATCCTACTTGTTTTTGATCTCACCTACTGTTGAAGTCTTGTACACGAACATTGTTTCTCTAGAAACCAAAAACCTATATATATCTAACAAAAAACCCCCTATATATGTATCTTTCGAAATTTAGCTTGCTTCTACTTCATGATATATATAGTGTGAGGTCCAAATAGAGCATCTCCAAGGTTCAACTAGCCCAAAAAGGAAAAAAAGTAACAAAAGAAATAGGAGGGTCCAACTTGTAAAGGGGTACATAACGCCACTTTAAAGGTAGAAGAAAAGCAGCATACGGTAAAAGAAAACTTCGTTTTTGTCGACAATAATGCTAAGAAAATGTGGGTCATGGTCTCATGGATACCAAAAGCCAATTACTTAGTCAGTTGGAGTTACACAGTTGACAAATAGACAATGACAATAAAGTTATGACTGGGGATCCATGATAATTATAGAAGCAGGATCCCTCCAAATCCTCTCTTAATCATCAATCCTACTGTGCTACTGGTTATCTTGGCACTCTTTTATCATTCCCAGCAATATCTATGCTAGAATGAAACAAGTGTTGTGTTATAAACTCCATTATCCTCAGGTTTGATATTTGGTAATGTGGGGGGTTTGATGCCAACATCTAGCCAACCAACTAATCTAAGATGAAGGAAACCACAAAGATCAATGCCAGGAAAAAAAAAAAAGGAATCTAATGCCGATCTACACATCAAACATGTTGTCATGTCCTACTCATATATTCTATTCCCGCTATTCCTCAATCTGCAATTATTATCTTAGCTGAAAGGCCAAGAAAGGTATGAAAGGTTCTCTATGCATTCAACCACAATGTAACACTTCAAGTGCTGGTGTAGTAGAAATGTACATCACTTCAATTGCCACAGTCGAAAACCAGAGATCAAGTTATTGTCATCTAATCCCCCTATTGCATACTCTTCTCTTCTACTTACAGTTCTACATGAGATTTATTATCACACACTCTTATGCTGTATTAAAAAGGAATTTCGACAATAAATCAAAAAACTCCATAACTAGAAACAGGAACACAAATTCCACTCTTACGCACCTCAATTACGGGTTCTAACAAAATCAGAAACAGAAACACAAATCACCAATAGGGTAAAGAATAAGATCAATTCATATGGTCTTCTAAACCTATTTATTATCCAATAATAAGCCTAACAGAAAAAAAAAAAAAAAAAAAAGAGCCAAAGAAAGAATAATAACAGAAGAAAAGAAAAGCTGGAGCTTTAACTGACCATTTGCGCTTTACAGAAACAATACAATAGCCAATAGAGGAACTAAGAAACCACAATGACAAGGATAGATTTTCTGCAATTGAATTAGAGATTCCAAATGGTCGCAGCTAAAATCTACAAATCTAGAATGAACCGGTTTTATTTCCAAAACACGGGATCCATAAAGAATAAAAGGCATCAAGATCTACTATCATCACAAAGAACAAATTAAGCTCCCCAGATTTTAGTCATTCGAGTTCCAGTTTTGCCATTTGCCCACATTGTTTTCCAATAAACCGAAGGAACTTCATTATACAATACATCATGAAAAACATTGGCAAAGAGAATATAACATCATGAGACACGTCAACAAATTTCTAATATTACAAGGCACAAAGAGACATCGCCATAAAATACAGATCTCCCAGCATCAAAATTCCCCACAATCCATAATCCTTTTAACTCAGCCTTCCACTCTCCCCACATTTTTGCGCACAAATTGAAGGAACAAGATCATATCATTTGAAGCAACAAGAAGGAAAGAAATAAAAGGAGTGAATGAACATGCACAGAAATCACCTATAGATAAGGAGTGTAGTAATACCCGGCAGCAGGTGCCCCCATCCCATTAACTGGTGGCATCCCATATGTCATCCCCGCTGGCATAGGACCGGTTGTATAGTACCCCGCACCAGTTACTTTGGCCAAAGTAGCTTGGCCTTGCATCCCATTGCTCTGATACTGCTGCCATACCTGTTGCTCCTGCACAAGCAAATGCTGTTTCTTTTCCATATCAGCCATTTGCACATATGAAGGTGGCGGAACTGTCAAAGATGCTGCGAAAGGGTCTTGATTAACGGCCTGCACAGTTCCATCTGGAGCAGGCAGAGCCAAAACAGGTGTAGCACTCTTCCCTGACGCTGGCATTGCAACACTACTCGCACTCCCTCCACTTAATTGAGCAGTGCTGACATGCTGCCTCACAATTCCCTGATCATACATGCCGTTTAACAACAGAGGATCAAACCCACCACCCAATTCGGCCTTTTGCTTGGCCAAATTGCTTGCAGTCTCAACCAACGCCAATTCCCAATCTGCCTTGCCAGGTTCTGCAGCTGGAGTCTGCCAAGCTGAGGTAACATGAGGTTGCCCATCCGAAGGGAATGCCTCCCACGATCCATTTCCATTATTGGTCGGAGGCCCTGCAAACAAAGCCACAGCCAACCTATTCCCTTGATCATCAGCAGTAACTGCCTCATCTCTCAAATTTAACAAGTCCTCCGTCACTTGGGGTTGTTGAGGCTTTGGTGGCTCAGGCTCAGGTGGGGGTGGAGGAGTGTAATTCTCTGGAGGAGGCAACGCCTTTATCTCATTCATATCAGGCACAGGCTCCTCCTGTGCCACTGGAGCCTTCTCCTTTCTATCTGGACTCTTCGGCTGCTTTGATCTATCCCTCACAAACTCCTCCAAAGTCTCCAACAACTTGCTTGTAATCCTCTGAATATCCGGGTACTCAGAGGATCTTGCTACCCCAGTATCCTTGCACCAATTATAAAACCCAATCAACTCATCAATCTGCTTGGCCGCACTTGTATACGCATCAAACGTTTTGACACAGTCAGGATACTCCATATCAAAAAACTTGTCAAGCAACACTGCCAGGACCTCACAAATATCAGCATACAACTTGAAACTCTCCTTCACAATCGGATAAAGAGCAATCAATATCATCCGATTGTTCTTGGCCAACCCCGTAGGCCGGGACGACAAGAACCGGTCCAAAAGCCGCTGCAGATGTCCCATCTTGCCAAAAATCCTCTCCGGCTGCATCTCCCTCAACGGAGTAGCTTCCCTCCTCTCCTCTCTACCTTCCCGACCAACGGCCTCACTCATGTCCCCATAGGATCTAGTTCTTCTAGTCATTCCGTAACCTCCGTGTCCATTTCCGCCCCTAGAATCACCAAAATCGTATTCATAGGGCCTCGGCGGTGGAGATCTGAAATTATCTCTGCCTCCTTCATACACCACAATTGCTCCATTACTACTCCCACCACCGCCTCTTTTTCGCTCAAACAGTATCATCTCAAGCCTTTGGTCCAAATACATCGCATAAGTCCTCACAAATGCAGAGTGGTCCCAAGAACTCGAATGAGCCTCATCTCTGAAATCCGACATGTTCAGGAGCCTGGTACCACGCCTAGTGGCGTACATAATCTCTTCTTGAAGCAAAGGATCTCCATCGTTCAAGAGCCTGTGAACGAGTATAAGCGCCTTGAGAGCCACGATCCAGTCGCGCGTCTTTCCGAGGCGCTTGGAGACCGCAGAAACACAAGCGTGGACGTATCCGCGCGAGTAGGAAATGAGATTCAGGATCTCCCTAACGTACTTCTCGTCCGCGGGGTCGTCGTCGTGGCTGGTCGCCTTCACGATCGCCACTTCCAGATCCGGTGCCATGTTGCTTGCCACTTTGGCTATGCCAATGCTGGTCTGGTCCTTAACGGCTCCGATCGCTTTCCGGATCGTGCTCGGTGCCATCTCGACAGTGAATCCAAATCAAACCCCAAGCTCGACTGATCAATAAACACCGACAGCGATTGAACTCGTAAGTTCAACAATCAATACAGTCTACTTAATTAACTGAAAAAACTGATTTAATTACCGTTGCGAAATTTCCGGTGCTCTAGATCTGCGGAGAAGACGGTCCGATCGGGGGGAAACGGCGTGGATCTGCTGACTCTCGAAGCGGAGAGACGAACACGGCGTCGTATTCCTTTCTGCGGTAGAGTAAGCACGGTATTGACAAAGAAGCGGAAAAAGTGATGGAAGGTTCTGGTACGGATACGTGGAGGGATCAGGACCGTGGAGACCTGGTTAGAGAGTCAGAGATCAGAATAGCTGCCTATACTGGCAGAAATGTCGGAGCATATAAACTATAAAGAAGGCGAAGAACATATATATATAATTGGACGTGCTGAAATGCTGGATTTTAATAGTAATAATGTTTTTCTTTTTCGACATGCTTCAATGAGTACGGCATAAGATAATGATGTTGACAATTTTCTTGCTAGCGTTTTAGCTTGCATGAAAGTGGTTGATTGATTGATACTAATATAGTAATATATCATTTGATTACTCGGTCGTTTGAAGATGGAAATGGGAAGAGGATTCTAAGAATTTTTTTTTTTTGAAATTCACGGTTTTTTTTTAGATAGCCTGGTTGATCTGGTTATCTGTTCAGGACCTTGAGGTCCAGAGTTCTATTCTCACTAGGGAGTTTGGGATTTGGGTAGTTTTCCATCCGCTGTGATGGCCTTCATGCCCCTCGGGCATGGCTTAACGTGTGTGTGACCCGTGAGCCTTTCAAAAAAAAATAAAATTCACGGTTCTTATTAATGTTTGGATCACACATTTATCGACATTATTTATTTTTTTTGGTCATGTTTGTGGTTAGAGTAAAAATAAAAATAAAAATCGTATTTAATGAATGGAAAATAAAATAATATAAAAAAGATATATTTAAAATTCATAATTATTAGATATTATAAAAATTATATGTTTTATAAAATGACATTATAAGTATTTAATTAAAAATAAATGAGATTCCAGTAATTCCTCCTCTTTTTGGGAGGGGTGGCATTTAGTTTTTCTTATAACTAGTTGCATGCCCGCGCTTCGCGCGGCACATATTTTGGTTGGAAAATATAGATGTGTGAGAATTTTTCAATACTTTGTTGACATGAAGAGCAGTAGAGTAGAGTTTTAATTGTAGAAAATAGAGATGATTGTGAGATGATGATGAAGATAAAATATGTACAATACCTTTTTTTTAGTTTGCTAAGAAAAAAAATTTCTAATAGGGTGTAAGAAATTTGATTCATAAGAAATAGGTATGTTAAGAGTTTATCAATTTTTATTTGTGTCGTTAGTATCTACAAAGTGTTATAGGTCACCAAAGCATGTTTATGAGACAATATTGTATGGTTAGTACAACATTCTCTATAGAGTGACATTCAATATCAAGAAATACAATGTAGCATAACTAATATTTGTGAAATTATATTTTTAAAATAAGATTCTTAATATTTTTAGAATAAGATTTTTGAATTTATATTTTTGAAATGTTATGTATGACTGGTAGATTTATGCCTATAATCACTTTGACGTTCAACAACTCATTGAATTCTATTATGCTTTCCTGTCACCACTTACATGTTCCAATACCAAATGGTCTGAATTTACTTACACATTAGAACAATATAGCGTGAGAAAAATCTCTCATGTTATGTATGTTGCAATCCAAATAGACTACTAAACCTGACCAAACTCTAAACATGCACAATACATCAATTAAATACTACAAAAACCCACAAAATACATCAAAAACACACAAAATGATAAAAACACACAAAAATTCTCACAAAATGATGATAATTAATGCCAAAAACATACAAAATGTTTTCAAACTAAATACTACAAAGGAATTTCATTAATTGAGTAATATCAAAAGACTCTCATAATTAACAATACATGACCTTAGTGAAGCTGAAACAACATCAAACCACTTCCATGAAACATTAAATCCCCATTATGGGTCTTAAAGTTTTTCAATATATTTTAATTTTTTCTTTTGTCCATTACATTTTTGTTTTTTTAAATTAATTCTCATCACTCAAGTTGTCAATCATTCCTTTTTATCAAGTTTAATTAGAATGTGTAAGCTTTTTTGTAGAGGCGCCCACGTGGCACCAAGAATTAAGGAGAAGCCTTGTGGATCGTCAGTTATATATATATAAATTGATGATATGGGTTCCAAAGATTTCACGTGCCAAACATAAGAATCTTTGATAAAAAGAAAACTCTTATTCATGGAAAGTTAAATTCCGCGAACCAAATGACACCTAAATTCTTCCTCCTTCCTTGAAATTATTTCTCTTGAAAAATAGAGAGATTTTCCATTGATTGATAGTGTTAGTATTATAGTATATCTATATGATTACTGATTTTATGTGATTAACTTGATTTTAGGTATGTAATTAGCTCGTTCTTTGAAGGAATTGCTTTCTTATACACAGGAACTTGTACTCAATTTACATATAAATATAAAGTTTTCTTAGTTTATCTTTCTTCTTGTTTATTCTAACAAGAGAAATACTTTATAATATTCTAAAACATTAATAAATTTCGAACTATAGAGTACTTTTAGATTTTTTTTTTATCGATTACTATTATGGCTGAGTTCATGCAAATAATTTCATGATATAGTGGTTAAAAAAAATTATTATAAAAATGTGAGTTTTAAGAACAAAACATGTCGGTGGCCTAGTTTAGGCCAATTTGTCCTTAACCATATGTCGTATTGGGTTCAAATCTCACACAGTGTTTTGGCTGAGCCTTAGCCTCCACAGACCCTATTTTAATCAATATTTTGAGCAGGAAAAAATGTTTTTGTAAAAAATTATGAATTAGTTTTAATCGAGTTTATGAGTCCAAACATATATTTTTTTGTCCCAATTGAATATAAAAAATACATAAAAAATTTAAACCATTGAATATAAACCCGAAATATCTACGTTTCTCTTGCAATGAGCTTTTTTTTTAGGACAAAATATATGTATGAATTCATAAACCCGATCAAAAACACGTACAAGATTTTCAAAGGGACTTTTATGATGACCTGGGGCCCTGGGCACAACGGCACCGTTTAAGGAAAAATTGACTCGTTTTGCTACTCTCCGTACTCGCTTGTTCAGATAGCCCAGGTCCATTTTATAATGAACCAACAGGCCCATTACTGCTCCATTGACTCGTTGACCACGATTGCATCTTCTCGAGTTCAGGACTCACCTGGCATGGTTCGTGACAAAAAATTCATTATTATCATGTTTCATTTGGCGGGGAGTACTTAGAGCTCCAAGGTAGCTGAAGAGTTCCACAGCTTGAGCGATGTCTCTCATGGCGTCTAATTCGTCAAAAAATCTGATGTTGCCAATGTCTACTGCTCCAAGGGAGGAGAAAGAGAGACTCCTTAAAGCCAATGAGAAACTCTTCAAAGGATCCGCTATGACTAAACGAGGAGCCTATGCTGCCATCTCCTACATGTCCTGTGCAGGTACTTTCCGCTTGTTTATTCATGCCTATTAAGCGTTCTATATTATCAATTTCCTTATCATTAGTAGATTAATCGCTTTTCAAATCGATATATTACAAGTTTGTTATCGTCGTTGTAAGTATCAGTTAACGCATTCGTTACACTGAATTCTTGATTCGGCTCTGAATAATGCCCTTTTTTGCGATTTACAAAATAGAAATTGAGCTGGTAGATGTATGAACTAAATTCATAATTGCTTCTGCATGCGTGAATCGTGAAAGAAATTGTGTTCTAATGTGCATTTTTTCTTACTGTACAGAATTATCGTGGGAGAGTTTGGGTTTTGTAAAAATTTCTTGATATAGTGACCACTCGTTGTGATGTGTTAATCCTCATTTGGTTTCAATTATACTTTTGAACTGGATTTTAGCTAATATATGTCCTTGGGTTGATTCCGGGGAGAACCTGTCTCATCAAATGTCATATGTTTCAATTTAGAAGATTGAATTCTATACCGTAGTACGAGATGCTGCAATTTCCTCACTCTGTTATCTAAAAGAGGAAAATAAAGGAGAATAATGTCAAGTTATCATATCTGAAAAGATTAGGGGGCAAGCAATTATGATCTTGCATTTTTCACTTTACCTCTGTTATCGCCTGCTATTCCGAAAGAAGCCCATGCCTGATGCCTCAACTTTATAGATTGCAATGAAACAACTCTCTTTAAGTCCCTTCACTGAATAACCATGCCTAATTTTTAAGCCACGCGGAAAATATTTTCCTACGCATGGTTTTGTGAGAATTGACTTCAGGAATATGGCATGGAATTTGCCCATTGTTCCCAAAAGGTTCTTTGGTTTATGTTGAGATTCCTTGAGGGTTACTTTCTTGTTGTTGTTCTTCAGCTATTTTCCCGATTTTGCAGTGCTTTTGATTATGTTCAACAAGGCGGCTCTTACTTCATATAACTTCCCTTGCGCGAATGTTATAACACTCTTTCAGGTAGGTTTCAACCAAGAAAACATATTGCAGTGAGCATCTTTCAATATCTGAGGATTATATTATTTCTGATTGCCATGTCATTTCCTCTATCTCTTATTGGCATGATTTAATGGCCGGAACATTACTTGTTTTCATAAATTTCTAGGAAATATATTTGAGCAACCAATGGTTTCCCGTATTTTTTTCCATTGTGAAAATGGATGAACTGAAAATATTATAAAAGGGAACAAATTCCAAAGTTAGGGTAGTGGCAGAATAGATCACGGGATTCTGGGAATGTACCCCTCCAAATCATAAATGTGGAAAAATGTTAACCATAGTTTCAGTTTGATAATTGGAGCCCATAAACCCTCTGATTTCCTCAGTAATTCTTCTGATTTCTTTCATTCCCTCTGGTTCTGAGAAATGTTATGTAAACTGGTGCAACGTCGAAGTTAAATTGCAGCACACTTCTTAGGAGTTGTTTGTTGTTCATTTTGTTTCCTGTTGGTGCATATTAGTTGTATTGGTTGCTTTTTAGTCTATAAAAAGTAATTCAAAAGCAAGTTTGGTTATTATGTCCAAAATCCATGGTTACTCTCATCTGGTTTTGCTGTAGATGATATGCTCATGTGCTTTCCTTTACGCGCTGAGACGCTGGAAGCTTATTACCTTCACGGCAGGTGAATCTTTCATTGGGTCTGATAGTACTTTTGTGCCATTGAAGACATTGATGCATACTCTTCCTCTAGCAGCGGCCTATTTGCTTTACATGGTATGCATTAAGTTACATCACGCAAACAATCTCTGCATGGATAATTTTCAAGTATTGATCTCTTGGTTTTAACTAATGCATATGTTCTATTTCTCATTGAAAGCTAGCCATCATGGAGTCTGTCCGTGGAGTTAATGTTCCTATGTACACCACTCTTAGGCGGACAACAGTGGTGTTTACGATGATTATGGAGTACTTTCTTACTGGGCAGAAGTATGCGCAACCTGTCATTGGGAGGTAAACGTGCCTCTCCTAATGCTATTTTCGTAGTGTTTACATTACTATTGATTAATAAGAGACTATGATGAGTCAAGGAAACAAATTGAGTTGACATCTCTAAATTTCAACTGAAGGTAGAAAATCGAACATGCATTAAATTAAGTTAGAGTTCTTGGGAGCGTTTGCTTTTGCTGTCAATTCAGGTTTTATCTCTAGAAATGATCATGGATTCTCTTACTTGAGTTGTCATATTGCTGATTGCTAACTGAGAAAATTTAAGGGCAATGCCAGTGTTGGATTGATTGTTGGTGGTGCATTTATTGCGGGAGCTCGAGACTTGTCCTTTGACTTCTATGGGTATGCTGTTGTTCTCATAGCCAACCTCACCACAGCGGTATATCTTGCAACCATAGCCCGTATTGGTAGTGCACTAGTGCTCACTTTTTTCATGTCCCTGGAATTCTTTGGTTGAATTTCTTTTTTCACTATCTTGGTATCATTTTCAAGTAGCTACTGATGTGTTTTTTTTTTCTCAGGAAAATCCAGTGGCCTTAATAGCTTTGGCCTTATGTGGTGCAATGGTAAAGCTAATTTTTTGAAACTTGAACCATGGCCTCCGAACTTGCAGTCATATGACCACGTCTTTTTGCAGATTCCATTTCGGATTCAGATGTTACAAAATTATATTGCTTTTTTCCATAATAGGAGTTTTATGCGGACCAGTTTTGCTAATTTGGACATTTATTCGTGGTGACGTGGAGATGGCGATAAATTTCCCTCATCTGTTTTCACCTGGTTTCTTGGTACTTTCTGCTCACAAGTAAACTTTTCTTTGTAAATGTACATAACACATACACTATGACAGTTGAATTGGATCCCTCAGGACTGTTCTTGTTGGTTTATCAATAGTGTCAATACCTCATTTTCCTTCTCATCTTAAATGTTGATGTTGATGTTGCCACAGTTTAGTAGTCTAAATAATTTTGTCACAATTGATAAACCCCTAACCTGCCCTCTCTCTTTTCTCCGCCATGATCCGAGAAAAAGGCACACCTTAATTGTTTTTCTGAACAATTAAATAGATTGAGGAGAGGGGTGCATTTAGGCCCACATCGCTTTGACGTTTTTCAGTTTTGTTTGGGAATCATAAAATATTAATCTAGCATGAGACTCTCATGTCATAGATTTGCAAATTTTTTTGTGGATTATTGACAGCTATGGTTTCTAACCCAAAGTTGATTTCTCATATCTGTATCTGGTCTTCTATGGAGTTTTGGTCTGCAATTAGATGCTATGATAGCAGTATTTTTGATTAATGGATCCGATTCTCCCCCCAACAATTTTGGCAGGTTGTGATGCTCCTTTCTTGTATGCTGGCTTTTTTCCTGAATTACACTATATTCCTCAACACAACTCTCAATTCAGCCCTCACGCAGACCATTTGTGGCAACCTAAAGGTTTGTTTGGCTGCTACTTTTTATTACCTTGCGCATGCCATATTCATATTTTGCTTCCTCGGCTATGATGATTGTCTGTGTTATCATGGATATTTGGCTTCTCTCCTCTTCTCATTACTAGGTTAGTTGAACTTCTGTTGTGGCAGTAAGTTATTAACTTTTGCGTGGACCAATTTGCGAGACATTCAACTTCATGTGATGGAATGCGTTACTATATCCGAAGCCAGTTCTATTCACTCGCTGCTTCCACTGCGTGTAATGATCTTTCAAACTTTGTATTGTAGGATCTTTTTACCATTGGACTTGGCTGGATGCTTTTCGGCGGCCTTCCATTTGATACTGTAAGTGTACACCCTTCACCTATCTCCACCTTTTTCCAGGCACTTCCACTTTTTTAGATTATTGGTTTCAGCTTCTCATTTCTGGCTTGCGATGCATTCACTTCCTCGCAGTTGAATGTTGTTGGACAATTTCTTGGTTTTCTTGGCTCTGGTTTGTATGCCTACTATAAGGTCGTGGGCAAGTAAAAATCAATGCTATACCTTAGTCGGAAAGTTAACTATATATGATCGACTGTTGGAAGACGTGCATGGAGATCAAAGGACAAGGTTGCCGTGCTCATCAGTTTACTGGACTGGATTGCCACGTTCATCAGTCAGCTGAATTGGGTTGCCGAATTCATCTTTCAAATTGTTATTTTCTCACCATCTTAATCCTTTTTCTTCCTCTTTGACAATTTCCATAAGCATAAATGTTGCAGAATAGTCATTTTTTCTTTTGTCTTGTTTTTGCCTTAAATTTCGCAATTACTATTCTGCGAGCTTGCACAGGCTAAATTTATGGAGTCCGCACAATAACACACAAATAAGGGGGAAATATAGGGGTGGTGGCAAAAATTTATGCGGTTCGAATGATCGTTGTTTGACTTTGATCAAATCAAGTTTGGACGTAAGTTATACGTTCGAAATTTTGGGTTTAAATACAAAATCTTGTTCAGTTTATAATCGGATCAGGATCCAAATACAAAAATCTTGTTCGATTTAAACTTAGACCCGAATTTGGACATGTAATGATGTATCTTCTCATGATTCAAACCATTTAGAAATTGATTGATGGCACATGATAATTGTATAGAGCAAGCTAGTTTGGAATTTGGGGTTATTTGATGTTATTGACTTATTATATTTTTCTTTTATTCTCAATTTGAATATTGTGTCATTATTAACTTGTTTTGTATTTGAAATTATATCATTATTTGTTTTGTATTATACTTTATTTTTAAGTTTCTATGGATTGTTTCAATGGATTGTAATTTCATTTTGAGGAGAAAAAAAATGTACATTGAATTATCCAACATTATATCACAAAAATAAAAATGACATTTGAAGAAATTGAACAAATCATAAAATTTGGATTTAAACAAATCCTCTCGTCAATTAAAAACGTTTCAAATCCAATCCAAATTAAGGTCCGAATGTATAAATATTTTGTAAACCCTTGATGATATTCATCTTGGAACCGACTCAGAACTGATTTTTTTCCCCTATGGAACTACTGAATTAGTCGGCGATTTATGAAGTAATCTCAGGTTAATTAACGTTTATATTTTAACGCCGTTCACAGAAAGGCGCGCGTAACCGTTACCTTCCAAAACTGTCATCCCCTCCAGAACCATTCGGAGACGGAGGGAGAAAGACAGAGAGAGAGAGGAAGAGAGAGATTCCCATCTTTCTCTTTCCATCCCCTCGCGCAAGGAATCTCTAACGACAAAAGCTCCTAAACAGCTCTCCAAAAGAAGGCCAAACCCTAACCTTTAATCGACACGATGCGTGTCGCTCTCTCTTAGGAATTTCTTCATCCTTTTGAACGTAGTCTTCGTCCATGATTGGATTGCAAGTGTCGGCCATGATATTATGTTGAAAATCCAGGTGGAGGATCTTAGCCCTAGGTTTTCGATGGACGGCCACCGAAGCTCCGTATCATTGCCGTTCTCTCCGTTGATGCTCGTCGATGACCGTTCAAGGAAGAGTTCTTCATATTCTAAGCTCCCCGAGGAGCCCATCAAGCTCTCCGTTCTCAAATTAGATGGCTCTAGTTTTGGTAAGTCCTCCCCCTCTCTATTTTTTTTTTGTATGGTATGAGGAGAAAATGGGGGGAAATAAGGGAAATTGAAGTTTGTTGATCAGGGCGAATTGGGATTAATTGAGGGGTTTGAATTTCACAGATGTTGAAGTTATGAAGACGGCTACCCTCGCGGAACTGAGAGAGGCGGTGGAGGATGTCTTCAGTCACATGCCGAAGAAGGGAGTGGGCAAGATTTCATGGTATGACATTCTTCTTTCTTTTTCTTATGATGCACATTTTAATCAAAAAGCTAACTACTCGGTACATTGTAGTTTCCCTAGCCTAGAATTTTCATTACCATTTTGCATATCTAGCTGTGTTGTTGAGGTGAGATGGATTCTATCTCTGTTCTTTGTCTAACAGTCAGTTACTTCTTTAATGTGATTTGGTTCACGGAGGCCACATGTATGGGGACATTTCTGCTTGTGTTTCGATGGTCAAAAGCTACTTACAGAAACCGACTATATCAGTAACTATTGCATCAAGGACGGTGATCAGGTTTGAGCTGTTTGACTCTTTCTGGCGAATATTTGTACCAGATTTTTCCATTCTTGTGCTCGTAAACCGTTGAACAGTGTTGTTCCTACAACTTATTTGTTGAACTGATAAATCGAATGTATACAAACCAAATGTATAATCTCTATAAATTCATGGCTTTATCTGTCTAGTGCTATTTTGCTCTCTAGTTCCATTTTATGAAAATTTAGTAGCAATTCAATCTTTATTATGGATTGTTCCAAGCAAAAGAAAAGAAAGTAGATTGTCAGAATGAGGATTTTCACTCCAATGAGACTGAGTGAACCAATGGATTGTTCATTTATATTCTCTAGAAAAGTAGTCTTCTTCCTCTTTTCATAATCATTGGTTCACTTGGGTACCATTTAGTAATGATTTTCCTAGTTTTACAATATTTTGGATGTTTTTCTTTGTTCTTTGTTCGATTCTTAGAAAAGAAGTTAATCATAGATGTATTTTTATGGTTCTTCAAGCTCTGACTTTAGACTTCGAAATGCTATGGGATATCTCGCTCTATCAAGAAGTACTGGCTGACAAGCGATAATGTTAAGAATCTAGTATTGATGCAGTTCTTTTAAATTGTTTTATTTTGTGGGAATGCACTATGTTTATTCTAAGAGATGCAGATTTGATGCAGTTTCATATTCCTCTTTATACACATTTGTTACTTTATGTATTATTATTGTGTGAAAATCCAATGGTTTGACTATTTTTCTCTCAAGAGGTTTGCTGCTTTAAATTAATTCTCATTGTCTCAATATGCAGCTTTATTTTATTCGGCATCACTCACCCTGCTACAGCATGGTAAAAAAAAGATCCAAGAAAAGGGTTCTTGGCCAGAAACAAAGAAATATGTAAGACAATTCAAATTTCTAGTCTTCTTTTGTGTATTTCTATTATTGCATTGTTAGGTGTTATCATGTTAATAAAGTGGCATGCAAATTTGCTATAACTTTTCTACACAGACAGGACTTTATTGTTAGCCAGAAAATCTGTGATAATATGGCTGTACTGCTAGCATTTTGAAATAGGGGTTTAATGCTGCAACTGGAAATTCTTATAATTTAGGAAGTCGACACTGCAGCATAGTTAACAACACGATTGAATAAAATTTATCCCCTTATTTGTATTAGAGAGGGCTTCTTGAATACCTGACATATGTATAATAGAACTGATGACCTGAGGATCTCATATGGCTTCTGTATATAAGTTACCTACATCCAGATACTCAATGAAGAAAGTTGATGGTGCTTTGCATAGACCCCAGCATCAGTTGCTGAGGTGGTGGCTGCACCCTTGCACTCACTTTTAGCGTCATAAAAGATTTCACAATTCACAGCCAGTAAAGAGTAAACCCCCATATTTAGTTAAAATCACAAAATTCATTTATCTACTTTCCTATTTCGTGGTAGATGATGGACATGTTGCCGTGGCTATACTATAAACCACCCTGTTCCTGGTCACTGTACATTTTAGCCTTGTTGGGTGGGGTGGACATTTTGCACTCTGTGCAGGAAAGTGAACTAGTAAAGATATTCTTGTTTTTCAGAACATAGCTGAGTGCTCCACTACTAGAATAAGTTCTTAAAATTGTATCCATGTTTTTCTTCAGTGATGACTGATGACTGCTGAAATTTTCTTACTGCCCATGCGCTTGTTGTATAATTTATGGGTTTATGTGCTCAGCGTTTGAGATTGTGACATGGAATAAAAACGGAAAAGGAAATAAATGGAAAAACGGCCCACCCTGCTAGGACAGATATGATTGCCTTTGCCATCTTCAAGGCTGTTAAAAATATAATTCAGAGAGGACATGAAACAAAGCGGGAAGAGTAGATTGAAATAAATTTCTTAAACTTGTTTGGATATGTTCACAGTGTTCATTGACTTGATGATAACAAAGTTATTGGAGATGTTTTCTGAAGGAAACTTCCATCGTGTTTTCCAGATGCTGCCTTATTTATTTAAAAATTTTCACATTCACCTTGCAAATTTTCTGTCTTCTATTCTTTTACCAATTGATGATGGGATACTTAATTTTGTGTATGGCAGGTCATGGTTGCTACGAAATAACCTTGATGTTGAAGAACAGAATGACCAGAGAGAGAGACTCGAGGAGCAAAATCACAATGACATGGAAGTTGATGACTCTGATGATATTGAGAGTGGACACTCCCAGGATTATTATGACAAGGATGAAGATTTTGTTGGAAACCAAGAACGAAAGTTAACCCACTTTTTTAGAGGGTGCTTTTCATACTCTAGTTTGCCTAGTGTGCAAATATCAAGACCAGGTAAGATTTCTCCCTCCAGATCTGCCTGTGATTTTTCGTGAAGATCGTAAACATATGTGGTACTAGAGGCTACTCTAGAAGGGATAAATGAAGAGAGGACTAGTGGTCCGCGGAGCTCCATATACAAATTTTCTTAGCCGTGAATTCTAGTCACTGTCATTGGTTTATATGGTTACGGTAGCTGTTTGAACTTCCCAACGCATTTGTGTATGTGCGTGGGAGGTATGTGTGTGGGAGGTTGCAGGTTCTAACACTTACACTATAAGCAATTTGATTTGAGGTTACTTAACCGGTTTATGTGATTTATGGGTATTAAAAGTGGCTCGTGGATTTTCCATTGGGGTGGGATTCGGTGGATTATGCTTTTGATGGGTTCCTTGTCAGTCATTGCAAAAAAAAAAAAAATGGTAAGAGTGTGGACACTGGCCAGCCGGTCAGGTGAGTCCGAAATTGGGTAAATGGGCTGGGCCAGGATGATCCAAATGGAGCCCAAGTTCACAGCCTCATCAATTTGTGTGGCAGAGAATGAGATAGGCCATAGCCATATCCGCTTCGTTCCCACACAAAAACGAACTCACAGAGTTGATTACTTTCGCAGAGTGACCGCCATTGCAGAGCAATCAAGAAAGCCATGGCTAACGTGATCATGGGCTCCTCCAAACCCGTCATCACATCCCTCTCAACCCCTACAAACCCAAAACCGAAACTCCAAATCCCTCAAATTTCACTCCCTCGGAAAAACAATCTCCCTTCCCCTAAACAACTCCTCGGCCTCTCCTCCTCCGCTCTCAAATCCCTCTCTCTCCTCGCAGCCACCTCCCTCACTTTTGCTCCTCCCTCTCTCGCCGAAGAGATGGCAAAGGCCTCTCTCTTCGACTTCAACCTCACTCTCCCCATCATAATGGTCGAGTTCCTCCTCCTCATGGTCACTCTCGACAAGATCTGGTTCACTCCTCTCGGAAAAGTCATGGACGATAGAGACGCCTTAATTAAGGAGAAGTTGAGCAGCGTGAAGGACACTTCGGAGGAGGTGAAGAAGCTAGATGAGCAGGCAGCCGCGGTGTTGAGAGCGGCTAGGGCTGAGATAGCGGCGGCTCTGAACAAGATGAAGAAGGAGACGCAGGCGGAGGTGGATGCGAAGTTGGCCGCAGGGAGGAGTAAGGTGGAGGCAGAGTTGCAGGAGGCGTTGGCGAATTTGGAGACGCAGAAGGAAGAGACAATCAAGGCTCTTGATTCCCAAATTGCTGCCCTTAGTAAAGATATTGTGAAGAAGGTATTACCTGTCAATTAATTACTACTAATTTTCCATGTCTTAATTATTGTTGGATGGAGAGTATCTCATAATTGTGTTCATATGTTGATCAACTCTACCATATTGTATTTGTATATGAAGAATGCAATTCTTAGAACTCTTGTCTTTGTCCAGAGACTCCGTTTTAGTATCCACCAAGTCTCCATACCCTCCCAATTATGCTAAAAAAGAACAACTCTCCAATCATAGCATGTTTACTTCTTGTGGTCATGAATTCTATATTTAGCAAAGATTTTCTGCTGATTATTGTCCAGAAGAAGCTTTGACTTCCAATAATCAAAACATTAACCCTCTGGTTCAGGGTTTAGATTAGGATCATCACTAGCAAGTGCTGTACGAGGGTTGGTCATAGGTGTAGTGTATTACAAATAGTGCCTGATTCCTTAACTAGTGAGTTGGAAGGTTCTTGTTAACAAATCCCTTTCGATTAAAAGATGATGATATTCATGCAAGTGGTAGCTGTAGCTGGAATAAAAAAGGGTTACATTTGATACCTCAATTTGTCCACGACATTTTGAGGTTGGTTGTAGAAATAGTTCTTAAAAAGTAACTAAAAATCTTATGGGATGTCCCTGGATGAGGAAAGTAACTAAATGCCATGCATGATACTTTGGCTCAACTCTCTGTTTATAATCTGTAATGATCCAGCTTCGATAACTTTGGTCTCTGTGAAATCGACAAAGAGAGTACTTTGTCTGGGTGAGGACATACATTCTTAAATTTCCATCCTCTGTCTTCAAGAATAGTGGTAGATAATTATTATTTCAGCTGTGTGAAAGAAACTTAAGGTAGGTAGAACTGTAAAAGGATAGAGTTGCCCATTTCAATATTGAAAAAGAATGGGCGTCCCTTACCTTCCTTGGTGAACTTTAGTTCACTCTCTGGCTTCTTTGTCTGTAACCTAAAGGTATCAGTTGGTTTATCATCCAATAGCTGCATTGAGTCAAGGATCATGTTAAATTGTTCTAATGAATCATTACTTTGATCCTTAGTTGAGACAACCAATTCATTTGTAAGCACCGCGATCCTTTCTACCGCATGTTCAGCTTAAGAGATTCTTAGTTTTGTCTCATGCAACTCATTTTGCATTGTTTGAACATGCTCATAATTTCTCCTTTTGCATTGTGGTGGCATGAACTTGCTACTTTTCTTTAATATTTCTTGGACGCAAAATTCTGACTCTTTAGAATGAAGAAGGCTCTGTGTTCCTCCAAATTCATTATTCCTCTTCTCTAGCGCCTCCTGTAGTCAAGACATCTCTTGTATTGCCTGCTGCAAAGAAGAATTCTCAGACTTCAACTCCTCCTGTAATTCTTCCATTAGCTCCTTTTCCATGGACAAGTCTCTTTCAAGTTCCTTATTACGAGCCTCTGCAACTCGAAAAGCTTCGCTCTTTCAACTTCTATATGTGCATCTTTCAATCTTGTCATGAAACACGAAACACTTTCCTTTTGTTCTTTTGAGTTCCTCGAGCTGCTTTTGGAAAAGCAGATCATGCTCTTTCATCTGTTTTCTAGATAACTCAAAAGTGATTGCTGAGAAGAAATGAGCTGAGACATAACGTCAGCAAGAAGTGTTTTCACTCTCCTGAAATCCTCCAGAGTTCCATTAGTTTCTTCCACATTCTTAGATGCTGTCCTTGCCAGCTTCTTCAGTTCTTCCTGTGCTAATAAGTAATAACCACTCTGTTGCTTGGCTTTTCTACATTGAGCTCTGCAGCCTTGGGCTTCTACTCTTCGAGCGTAAAATCTTGGGTCAGGCCCAATAACTTGTTTGAAGCAGATCGAACTAAACTATGCCCAATTGAACCGGGCCCAGACCAGTGCCTCACGTAAATTACCCAGGCCTGAGGCCACCCACTACTCCCATACCACAGTTAGTAACAATTTATTTAGGCTCTAATTCTTGGGCCAGGCCCAATACCTTCTTAAAGCAAACTAAACTATGCCCACTTGAGTTGGCCCAATTCACTAAGACGAACCACTCTAGTATATCTTTAGTTGATACTCGATAATATAAATAAAAAAAATTATTTAAAAAAATAATAATAATGATGATGACAAGGCTTCTTATCAAGAAAAGGCTATAATCGAATTGATGGGGCATTTGACTGATTATTCCACAGTATTGTCTGTTAATTAACCATAAACATTCCATCAAATCCGTCCAATTAACATCAATAATCTACCAAATTGCCTCCGGTCATCAAAGTCAAGATTAGTAGCTAAACCTAATGAAAACGCTATAAAATGGGACCCCCCCAAAAAATAAAATCACTTTTCGCTTGTTAATGATGAATCGAATCTGATTATTATAAGGATTGGATAGACTCAAAAAGATTCAGCGACAATAACAGCCCAAAATATTTTCTATTGTTTGGTGTATAGATAAGCCTCGTATCAACTTCTTCTGAGTACGAGGTCCATGCCCAATATACCAAACAAGAGGATTGATGATATCTTACGTGGGTCCCAAAATTACCAATATTTTAATTAATTCGGCATTGGTTGAACGAATATTTGTCTGGATAATCGAGAAAGCATCATACAAGTATATTCTTTAGACATATGATATAAGTCTAGATTTGGGTCGTTGAATGACAAAGCAGACCGAACCAAAATCTATAGCGTGGCTGCAAAATATTAATGAAAGAATAGTTTGTTTGTGAATGAATAGAAAATATGAAATTTTTTTTTTTTAAATACCATTAAAAAACATGTTTTTCATTAAAATCAAACCGTGAACACACACCTAACTCAATCGATTATGAACGAAACCGAGCCACATTTTCCTTGGTATGAAAAATTTATTGAGTCACGTTTAAAGTCTCTTTATTCTGCATTGCAATTTCAACTCATTGAATGATTGTAAACAGTAAAAAGTGAAGGGTGTAGCTGGAGTGCACGCGATTGCTACTCTAAACCCCAGCATTTGACTTTGGGGTATACTGTGTATGCTAAATAAGGCAAAGCAAGATCTAGCAGGATCTCTTAAGCAGATCGGAAATAGACGGCCCAGATTTCTGGAACTAGGGAATCTATTAATCTGGACCGTCGGAATGAGAGTGTACGACGTGATATCATGTGTGATCTTGGCTGATGTTGATAGGTCGTGGTGTATACGAGGTGTTAATGATCACGTTATTATGTATCATAGTACCTTCCCTCGCGTGCGCGCCAACAGTGTTTTCTACGTCAGGGATTATGTCTGTGGGCCCCTTCGCATGCCAAAACCAAAATGCGGCTCCACTCCCACCCTTATGGCGCGTCTCGCGTGTTGTAGTGATCCCCATCATTTTTTTAATAACCGAGAACAATATCGTACAAGCATTATCCATTGGTCATAGTTCAGTGTGTGACCACAAAAGAATTGCTTATAATGGGGATCGATCTCAAGACCTTTAATATAATTTTAATTTATTGTTTTAAATCATGCATATGTTTTGATGAGATTTACGATTCCATTAATATATTTTTTTTATCCAAAACAAAAGTCAAATTGAACGTGAAAAGACATAAAATGTTTTTAGTTTATATTTAACGGTCAATATTTTCATATCTTTTTCACATTCAATTAGAATTATGTTTAGGCTTAAAAAAAATATTATTAGATTCGTAGACCTAATCAAAACACATTCATGATTTTAACGGACATCGTTGTAGTTCCCAAAATATGCTCACTAGACACCACTAGCAACTAAAAACTTCACTAGGGATTTACTTGTCACACGCAATATTTGAAAGTGTTGGTGGTTTTGTCGATGATATCATTCGTATCTACCAAAGGGTCCACAATAATCAAGTAACAAAATCTGATTAGTATAGAGAAGACAATTTTGGTCGCTAACAACCCTACACACGTGTCCTCAAATTAAGGTAATTACCATCTTCACTCTAGGGACACAAAATCTAGCTATTTCAATTCATAATCTGGGACACGTGTTCCCTCCCTTTCATATGATCATACTAGTCCATTTGTGGTCCTGCTAGGGACCACCACACTTGATTCTCTGCCAATTGGCCACCTATTTTTGCGAAATGTCCAAATTCATCTGCATCAGTGCAATTTTTCCTAGTTACGTGGTCAGATGGTCATTTGACCGTTCGATTGCGTGTGTGCTCCATTTAAAGATTGCGTTACAATAGTTTGTATTACAGGGAATGTTCCCCGTCTCTCTCTTCTTTTGACCTATTTTTGTTTTTTTTTTTGACGGGACTGTAAAACGTAGGCCTTTTTTTTTTTTTTCAGAAGCTACGCACTCTACACACTGCAAAACCCAGCGACGCACACATATGAGTTTTTTTTTCGTACAGACACTCTGACATTTTTTAATTACTATTATAGCATTTTTTATTTTTTTTACCTAAATGACATTTAACGTTTTTAAAGTAAAATGAGATGGTTAACAACAGTATAATTCAATTTTTTATAATGACGCCACTGTTAAAAGCGTCATTATAGTTAATCGACTGATGACGCTGTTTGTAGAAGCGTTTTCATCTAAAATTATTGAAGACGTTGTTGTAAATAGCGTATTTAGATTGAAAAAATCATTAGCGCTAATGACGCTTCTTGGAGCGGTGTCATTGTGAATGACGCTTTTCCGAAAAAGTGTCAAATGTCATTTTGATAAAAAAAAGAAAAAAGAAAAAAGAGGGTGCTATAGTGGTAATTAAAAAATGTTAGAGTGCCTGTAAAGAAAAAAACTCCACATATATATTGAGTTGAGATTGTACAAAACAAGGGTATTTTGGTATATTCATCAAAATTTTGTGTGTAAACTTAGAAATTATTGGTGTAAACTTATCATATTTTAAAGGTGATGTAAAAATAGTAGATGAGTGGTGTGCAAATAAAATTTATTTAGCAAATCATTACAATAACTGTGAAGAGATAAGGTAAATTTGATTTTTTTTATTAATATCAATTAAATTTTGATGAATTTATTTTTCTAAAAATATAAATAGAATAAAAAAAAAGGATTGAGAGTAAAATTATTTTTTTTTTTTCATGTTTAGAATGCTGTCAATTGCTTTACATCTGGAGTGGAAGCCTAAGCTTTGAACTCATGGTGTGATATTGCACCTTCCACACATTTTTTATGCGTTCAAGTCAAAAGCAATGCATTAGAAAGGTGTAAACACACTGCGAAAAGCACCCTTGAGTTAATTTTGGTGATAAGTAGGGAGTGTATGATTATGCAGCGTGGCATGCGAGTGCGATCCGAGCGCGTGATGAATTGGAGTTGGCGAACATAAATAGACAAAAAATTTAGTATTTAATGCCCCAACCTTTTTCTTTCCATTAGCCACGCAAGGCATGGAGGATCTCGAGAGGATTTGATTTGATATAGCAAGGGAGTTAATACCCTTCTGTAAAATCCAAATCCAAATCCGCTTGCTGAGAATTCCGAGGAAGTATTTTTGTTATTCAAATTCAACCTTCTTTAGATTTCTTCTTCATACGCATTTCAGAGAGAGAGAGAGAATTGAAAGAAAGGGAGAGAGAGTTGTATGCATAGAGATTCTGCAGAAAACAGAATGTATGCAGCAGAGAACGGCCTCAACGGAGACCCAAGACTGGAGGCCATTCATCAAGCCATTCGAGTCGTTCCAGATTTTCCCAAACCAGGTTTTTTTCCTTGCTTCTTCCGTGCTATGCTTTTCTGGTTAGAACTTGGATGTTTCGTCTCTGTGGGGAAATTCGTCGAACACTTGGTTTGTTTTCTTGGTAGGGATAATGTTTCAAGATATAACGACATTGTTGCTGGATCATAAGGTGTTCAAGGCGACGGTGGACATCTTTGTCTATCGATACAAAGACAGGGGGATTTCTGTTGTTGCTGGTCTATTTCGTGCCTCTGCTTTTCTTTTCTTTTTTTATTAGAAAGAAATTTTATTGGACTCCCGGTTTGACAATGTGTGATTGAAATGATAAAAAGAAAAAGATTAGGAGAGGTTGTTCCGTTGCTTTGGTGTGCTGGGTTGGTTACAATGTCAGTGGTCATAATTGGGTGATTTTCCACAGAGGAAGTTTAGAATCGTTCTCTCTTTTTGTTAGTCTTTGAAACTGCAATTTTTCCCCAAAAGAAAATGATTCTGGACGCAGTTGCAGTGTTGCAATTTGTTTCTTCACAGAAGAAAATCCACCATGTGAATGTCTAATCTCATGCTTTTTTTATAAGATTAGCAAGAAGATTTTGTCCCAGTTATCTTTGCGTCATTGGGTTGATTTTTTTTTTCTTGACACTACTTCAAGATTTTGCAATTCCCCCATTAGAGTTGCTTGTGTTTGCATTTTGAGGGGAAAGAAACAAGTGGGCTGTTGCCAATGTGTTGGGATACATGGTTTGATCTTGGCTTAAAATTATATCAGTCCCGTCTTTATGTGGGTGAAGACTGAACTGTTTTTTCCTATATCAAATGTAGGGTTCGGATCATTATTATTACTTAATTGATGTGAGTTACATTGGGAAAAAAGAGAGAGAAATGCATTAGAAATGTTTGAAGCAACAGAACTAGATTTGGAATTTATGATTCTCAGGCATTGTTATTCCAGTGATTTTTTTAATCATTGCTTATGTTAGTTATGTTATCTGCAGGGGTTGAAGCCAGAGGCTTCATGTTTGGTCCTTCAATAGCATTGGCGATTGGTGCAAAGTTTGTTCCTTTAAGAAAACCTAGAAAGCTACCAGGTACGCATTCAGATGGTATTTGTGCTTCTGCTTTACTTTTGTTTGTCTGTTAGGTGAGACAAAGTCCAGAGGTCATAATTTTTGCATTTGATCATCTTACACGACCATTTCAAAAGTCAGCAGAGCAAATCTATTGAAGTAGAGATGTTGGTAGGTTGTGTAGAAAGTTTATCAATGAAAAGTATTTGTGTTTGACTCTCTTGAGGTGTCGCATTTCTTTGATTAGTTGTCTAAAGTGATAGTTTGTTGTTGTCTTTGATTCTTTCCTGTATAGTAGCCAGATTGTGCACTTCTTTGATGCATGGGTTGTTCAGAGGCACAGGTTTTCTTAATGTTGTAATTTTGTAGGGCTATCTTGATTTGATGCAAATTAAACGATGCACTCAACTGCTGATCAACACCTATTCAGTAGTAACTATAGGATCACAAGTTCATATGAACAAATTCTGAATTTCTAATACCTATTTAAATCTTAAATATATGATTCTCTTTTCCTCCCTCGCTAGCAAATCTATTTGTGGTAACTATAGGATCTTCTGAAACTGTCTTCTTTCTTTTTAGTGTTGTTAGTTTGTTTTATTCGTTTAACTGGCATTCTCCATAGTTTAGGTTTCACACGTATCACTATCCAATTGAGACTTGAAATGCAAATGTATAGGTAAAGTAATTTCTGAAGCATATGAGCTGGAATACGGAACTGATTGTCTTGAGATGCACATTGATGCTGTCCAACCCGGGGAACGTGCATTGGTAATTGATGATGTGGTGGCTACTGGTGGTACCCTCTCTGCTGCGATAAGACTTTTAGGTGAGGTAGTTTTAGTGCATTAATTATTTTGGCTTATCTTGTAGTTCTTATATAATTCCAATTTCTCATCACAAAGTGAGTTAACCCTGGGCGTTACGTTTTCTTAGAACGTGTGGGTGCTGACGTGGTTGAATGTGCTTGTGTGATTGGGTTGCGTGAGGTCAAGGTAATACTTGAACTATCTATGTTACTTATTTCCTAAATTATTACAACCTTCTTGTCTTGTTCCTTGTCATGATACTCGGTAATTTGTACATGGTTTATGTTGCGAAGTTGATTTGCCTCTTGATAATTGAACATCTTGCAGGGGCAATGCCGGCTTAACGGAAAGCCAGTTTATATCCTTATAGAGCCACGCCTAGTTGATAATTGTTGCTGAGGTATGAGACCTTCCTCACGAATCGTAGTTAAAATTACCTTCAAGAGTTTTACTGTGATATCAGTAGGTTAATGTAAACACCTCAACGGTTTGGATTAAGGAGGACACTTAAGTGCACTGTTAATAGGAGTATCTTGAATATACGAACTACGATGAGACTACGTTCTTGTAGATTAAGTTAATTGTTACCCTTCTACTTTGATCGAAACCCGACCCCTTCAGCCTTTTATGATCTATAATAACGTACATAGGCGTAGCAACGGATGTCTAGCTTTTGACTGTGTTTTGGTATATATATTTTTTCCATTTCTTGCAGATCTATGTGACCTCAAGAAGCTTAGGCGGAGATGCCAACACAAATGATGCTTAAGCAAATGGTCGTGATAGATTTCTCAACCAAAGTCGAGTGCTAGCGATGCGATGTGATATATGCTTCCCTGATCGCTATGTACAATGTTGTATTCTTTTCCATAGGCAGGCTGTTTTATGACTTTAGAGTTTGAACTTTGAACGAAACATGAATGAAGAAGGCCTCTTTTCGCATACATACAATGCATAATACCATGATTTGGCACTTCTCAAACATAGTGGTCGATTATTTATTGGCAAGTACTCTCTGTACTGTGACTAGTTCTCAATGTTATATTGGCCGTCTCTCGTTAAGGTTTGCTGGAAAAGTGATCAGCGAAGTAATGCAGAGCGTGGTCGAAGAAAGTGAAAATTCATAAAAACAAAAGCGGTTAGTTTCAATTCACTAAGAATTCAATCTACCAAAAATTGAACGACGTAGAAAAAAAGACAACTCTCTGATTTCATTATAATTCTCCAAAACTATGAGCCTATTATTTATATTATGTTTGCATACCCTTGATAATCCTAATTAAATCATAATATTTCCTATAAAAAAATATTGGACTCCTAAAAATACTACTCAGGCTCATACTTTAAAAAAAAAAGAAAGAAAATAAAGTTATGGTCAAATCTCCTTGTTGACAATCTCGCTCCACATGTGACAAAATTGGCCATCAAATTAATCTTCATCATCACAAAGGAATGTTTTAAATTTTGTGTCCAAACTGCTACCACAAAGCTGTGAGATCAACCTGTTGAAAAGAGGGAATGTGTCAATTTACTTTAGTTCCTTTTCTACGATATGTATTCCTGATTCGCCTAATGCGGGTGGTGCAAAATTAGGCGATTCAACTGCTGTTTTATTGTGAACCTTACCAATTGAAATATGCCAGCTGATTCAGAACAGCAGTACTTGACATTTCACTGTAATCTAGAAAATATGACAACCACAATATTTACTCCCCAGTGTTATGTTTCCACAGGCTCCTCTGGTATGCTTATCCTTGGAGCTTCTGTATTACCATTAGAAATGATATCCATTTTGAGGACTCGGCGTAGAGCAGCGTTTACCTGTTTTCTCAACCTTGCATTATCGGTGAAGATTTCCGCTAGCATCTTCCTCAACTCAAGATCTATTGTTCTTGAATCATCATCAATGCCAAAATGTGCATTAGCCCCAGTACTAGTTCCATCTTCGACAACTAATTGTTGTGCCTGATCAAAGGTTTTTTTCAGCAGAGAGAGACTATACAAGTTACATTCAAATGACACATGAATCTGGGATGAAAAAAAACTATTAACCATTTTGATAGTAGCTGAGAAATCAATGCCAGAGATGGAGGCTAGGAGAACCTACAATATGTCAATATCACTCCCACACTCGAGAGAGAACTTCATAATATCCAAAGAAAAAAGGCCCAACCAAGACATCAAAACAGCAGCTTAAGGCTTAAGCAGTCGAGCATTGGATTGGGCAAATTTTTCTTTTCAATTTTTTCTTGTAGGATGGGAAAACACCTCTACCTTTAGCCCTTCTTTCCCATATATGTCAGTTATACAAACAGCAATGATGTTTTCTTTACTCTAATCTCAATAATGCATGATACATAGTGTTGCACCATTAAAAGACAATATCCCAAAAACCGAGTATAACAGAAACAAAATTTCTCTTTGATTGTGTGGCAACCTAAGGTAAGATGAGAAATAAGACTATTCCATCTACAATTTGGTTAGAACAGTCCAAGGTAGATGAGAGAACATTGTTTAACATGGTTTAGGTATGTTAAATGGAGAGAGATTGGTATGGTGGCGTGTAAAGATTAAAATTTTCAAGCAAAAAGAAGTTCAAGGTCGTCAGTACCAAGACAATAAAGTGAGTTGAAAAATACCTCTGCAAGTAGCAGGACAAGCTGGTCATCAGATTTAGTCAACAAATTCAAAGCATCTGTCAAAGAGGCTGGTTCTGCGTTAGGATTATCTTCATCTTCAATGGAAAGTTTAGTACTGCATTCCTGAAGCAGGTTGTGAAGAACCCTGCATTCATCCAGCAGCTTCCTCCGAGCAATTTTCCCATGCTCACCAATTTGTCTTTCCAGTTGAAGACGTTTCTAAAGAAAAAACAACTTGTAAATTTTTTAATCATTTGGCTCAAAAGCAAAATATCAAACTAATGGAGTCAAATTCAGTTATATGAGGCAGACTAGAAAGAACCACTGAAAAGTTATAGATAGTTCTTCTTGTCCTTCTAAATTGATAGTTAACACCAACCAGTCGAGAGGAAATGGATAATCCTAAAATAACCAATTAATAAGAAATAAATTAGATAAAAAAAAAAATTCAAACGATAAACCGTGGACACTTGAACTGGTCCATCAACCCAATATCAGTAAAATCACTTTTTTTTTGGGGTTGTGGAGACTCAAACTAGCTCCCTTGGCTAACTCATGCACACCCTGGGGCATATACTAGATAGACAATAGATCCAGAACAATAGGCGAGAGACAATGCATAACTTAATCGCCAGTTTTCTTGGCTTTGACTTCCCAAAAAATGCTAGGAAACCCAAAGATTACTGCTGCATGTTTAGATAACTCACACCTAAAAACAAAATTTTACATAGAAATTAAGTACTTCAGTAAAGGAACAGATTACCTCAGCTTCAGATTTTTCCTTCAGCGACTGACTAAGCTCCTGCTTTAGTTCTGTCTGGGAACATCTTAGTGATTTAACCTCTCTAACAAGAACTTTAATATCTGCTTTTGATTTTGCTTCTAGCTCTTCATATTGCTTTGACAACTTCTGAAGCTGCTCTTTGGTAGCATTCAACTCATCCAGCAATCCAAGGTTTTCATCAATGGTAGAATCTTTAATCAAAACAGTAGATGACTTTTCATCCTGTAAACATTTCATCTATTATTATCGAAAATATCTCTGTTTCTATCAGAAAAATCAATATATTTTATTCTTTGGTTCACCAATTTTCTTGCAACACATGAACACATGCACATCAGCACATACATCTTTGCGTTTTGCACACAACATAAATGTATTATAGTTAACTGAAACTTGAAATGTTGCAATGTAAGTCATATTTGTTAATTGCTTCTCTCAGAATATCTAACATGATTAATCACGTGTAATGTAAATATGCAATGCTCCAACCTATTAACAACACAAGGATGCAAAAAGAACTTTGTCGGTCTTCTAAAAGACCATAAACCAACTTATGTTCTCTGAGGCAGTTTCAAGGCCCAACAAAAAATGGCACAGAATTTTAGAATAGTCATGCTGCATGTGAATTTTATAACCAAAAAAGGAAGCAAGAAGAAAAAAGGTCAAGGCATAACCTCTTTGAATTTCAATTTCAACTCCATTTCCAAATATTTGCGCCTTAGTTCCTCCATATCCCACTGCATTTGGGTAAATCTATCCTTCTCAATCATAATGGCTTGCTGCAGGTTTTCTTTACTTCTCTGTTTAGTAGCTTCAAGTTCCACCTCCAAATCCCTGACCTGAATAAATGCAATCAGTTATTCCCACATTATCATACAAGTAAAGAAAGTTTTAATATTGAAACTATGACCCTATCACCATTCAACAGTGTAGCAAGATTTGTTAGGATCTGGACTGTGCTAGTGCAATAAAGTCATTGTTCTCAAGTAAGACTCATTAAAATTACAATGCATTAGAACATAAAGAAGTAATAAAACAAAAATTTGCAGTGTTACTCACTTACTCAATACCAACCTCAAAGATGTTTCAGTATTGGAAGATAAAACTTTACAGGACACTTATTAGGAGGTGAAAACACGTCTAATACATTTCACAAGGAGAGAATCAAATCAACAAAATCACTGAAACACAATTACATGAGTCGTCTCAAAGGGTGACCATATGGAGCAGCACTCAAGTTTCCTGAGGCCCTACAGCTGCTACGGGAGAAATAATTGACTATTGCTGACCACATCCTTAAAAAAGCATGTTGGAGTAAACTCCCATGTACAAGAAATTATAGGGCATTTCCTGGGGCTCATGGGACAGCTCAACCATTCACCAATTAGTTGATATGCCCCCGCCAAGTACAATAATCAAATTTTCATTCTTTCGATATCTTTTCAAGAATCTCCATCAAGGTAGCTTAAAGTCAGAGATATATGTTTCTTAGTGGAAGCCCCTACCATTTACGCTTAAGATTTCAACCATTAGCATTTAAAAAAATAGCTTGCCACCATAGTGCATTCTACCTCTCAACACTACCATTCTAGTAACAATGTTGTCATCCATTCTGGTATATTGAGGACACTCCATAAATACTCATTTTGGATCATTGTGAATGCTGCAGGAAAGGGAAACCCATTATCATTCTAAATTTTGAGCCCATAAAAAATACTGTCAACTGGGTATTCTGGGCACCAGACAGAAAGACTCTGGGGACCAGACAGAATGACTCTAGAACCAAAATGCAAACGCTGACAGCGCACCAACCGAACAACGTGCTGCGAATATAGTCCAGTAATCACAAGGCATGGTGCATCATTCATCGTCATCAAAGACCTCAACCCTAAGCCCATATATCATAGGCCTCATTCAAATATCAAAATACAAACTGCTTTCCACCTTGGCTAGTCATAATTTGCCAGAAAAGGAATGATCGACTATCACAAACAATTTCAAAATACAATCAATTTATTCAGCAAAGAATGGGGAAAATCTAAAGATAACACACTAGACCAGGAAAACAATATTTGACTCATATACCTTTGTGTCAAGATAATCTTTAACTGCTATTTCTTGATTTAATCTTGATAAAAGATCCTCCATGTCTGTTTTGGCAGTGACAAGTCTGCGCTGCATGGTCAACAGAACCCTGTTCATCTTATGGCGTTGATCCACTGGAATGACAAGTTGTGAATTAGCAGCAAACTGTAACTCTGTAACAATACAAATATCTGTACTACTTGAGACCTCAGCACCTCCAGGAAGATCCAAAGACCCATCAGCAGATACATTTGGAATGCCAGGGATTGAAAAATCACTGTTTCTCAAAGAACTTACGTCGCTTCCAGCACTTTCTGTTGACAGCTTTCGAGCATGACCGATACTTTTGCCATGCTCAGGCTCGGAGAAAAGTTCCAGCCCATTGGTTGAAAGAAATGAAGCTTGAGAAACATTTCCATTGTAATTATTCATATTTACGACGTTATTCACAAGCTTGGCATGTGGTTTATGCCTTGGAAAACCTTCAAGCTGCTCTAGAATAGTTTGTCCCATAAAGAGTCCTTCATCAATGTTGGACATGCCATATTTTACAAGCTTTTCTATAGGGTTAGCCAAATCTTCACCCATTGTTACATCCTCCACACCAATTTCAAAATTTTCATCATTTCCTAGTCTTGGAGTGCTGAGATCGGATGTATCGTAAGCTGTATCACTGCCATAATCTGATGTAATTGAAGAACTACCACCAACAAGTGATAAGCTTGAGAGGGGAGGCGCATGAGGTGAAGATATTGTGCTATTGCTGGTATTGTTTGCTTCGGAAGCTTGCTGATCCACATCTTGAAATGCTGAAAATAGTACAATGAGCCTTTAACTAAAGAGAGACGAAAAATATAATGTGTTATTTAAAATTAATTATATTTAACAAGTTATCCATTTTCTCTTTAAGAAGACATGTAGGGACTATATATGTTTCCAAATACAATTGAATGACACATACAAGATCTAGCAGCAGCTTCTAATTCGAGAAAGGATGCAACTGCAACACTTCTTGATATATCAATGTCAGATAGTAGCTTTGTCATCCATTCCTCCAATGAGCACCTTCTCTGCAACCACACTAAGCCTTTTTAAGAATATCACGGCATATATATCAGTTCATTTTCTCTCTTTTCTCTAAGACCTACAAGCAGCTTCCAGTTCTACTTGCACACAAACTTGCCAATACCCTATAACATCGTCATGCACAAGAAAAAATAGATATTTGTAGGGTAGCTAACATATTTGAAGATATCGCGAACACCAAAGAAAAACACCTCAATATTTACTCCCTAGAATGCATCAACATTAACTTAGTTGGATGAGGTAAGCATACAACCACATAAGAAGGTAAAATATCAGAGCTCGGAAACAAAAACATTTCAAGGCATTGCCTGTTGTAAATTTTCAAAAATATAGTCATCATGTCCAGTATATTGACAATACATAACTCATAAAGCTCAGTAGCCCCATTAGAGGAGGCCCAAGTTAGCATGTCACTCCTCAACTTGTATTGTTAATTTGAGATAGATAACTTGGGCCTTTATCTTGATAAAAAGGATTACAGTAAACATCGAATCCAAAATTAGAACTGCATTTCAGGAAATATTTCCTTCACATTTAGAACGACGAAGTTCCGCTGACAATGACCATGTACTATTGAAAGTATAGCAACATGTTTTGGGAATTGAAGTGATGCCAACTGCAAACAGAATGAAGCAGAATACATATTGCCTACCTCTTCCAACAGTGCCCTACTTTTCATTCGCAAGATTCCCTTGGGGGGAGCTGGTGGAAGACTTTTCTTGGGAAAGGCCTTTTTAAGCTGACAAAAGGAATGAAACAATACATAGAACAACTTAGATTAATATAACACTAATTTCCTCAAGGTACGATTCTGTAAATATTTTCAACATTGCAGGCCACTATAATTTCCCAATGGATGACAAAGAAATACTCTTTGGTGCACTCAAGAAAACCATAGACTTACGTCACTAAATAACTTCAAGAAACCATTAAATCTTCTCAGTACACCGCGTGTGATTGTAATCCCAGCGGGTGATTGCACACCAACCTGAACCCTGTAAAACTGCCCTTTGAGAATGTTAGCAAAAACGCACAAGCATGTGGAGGTTATCAAAACTTAGATGGCTGACGACACCATCCATATTAATGTATTTGTCATTCCTCTCTTTCTTTCCAAGGATATAATATACGCAAAACAAGAATCTTATAAACCTGTCACATATTTTCCGAATCCACAACACAACAAACTAAGTTTCACACAATGGAAATATGATACAGTTGTTCTAGGATGACCAGAAAATTTCACATGAATGAAACTACACAAGATACTTTAAAAACAAATGCAACTTGTTTGCACATTTTCCAGCAGTCTAGTAAGCCAAAGCATTACGTGACCTAAAAAAAGTAATAATTTCCATCATTCTATCTCCCAAGTGATTCAATACTGTCAAATCCAGTCCCAGAAACTAATATAGAAATAACATCTAACCCTTGGAATAGAATAGCATTGTAGAGTCATTCAATTTGAGTACCACTACAGGATCTGAATCTCTTGACTTTGGAAGAACAACCCACGAGGGTATTGTGACACAATAAGTCCACCCTGTGCGAGGATCATGAGGCCAAACTGTGCCCCGTCCATTCTGCATGAAACAAATGACTTCTGACATAAGAACCAAAGCCAAAACTCAAGAAAATCTTAGAGAGGATATGAAAAGAAAAGTTAAAAGCCTTGTAGTCATAAATGGACAATTTTTTCCATTACTGACGATGTGCCCCTACATGAGTATTAATGAATGAAACCAGGCATTGCCTCAATAGGAGAGCTTTCAGGCTCCTAAAATCTTAAATTGGAAGTACAGCTAAATGTTACAATGCACTTTCAGCTAACAAAAAGCAATCCTCCACATCATTACTGGGATCGACGTACATGAGCTAATATACCCTGTAACCACTGGATGCTTAATATGGTATGAAGCTAACCAACTAAACTTAATCACACATACCACAGTTTTAATAAACTTCAATCTAGAGAATAAAGTGTCTACCAATTAAAACTGATTTATAAGTCAAGAATTGACCAGGAACCAAACTGCCGCCTAATACCAGCACCTGGATGACTGAATTAATTATTGTAATTCCCTAGGCGTTGATTCCTAAAAGAACCGATCATGATCACATAACTCTCAGCTTAATCAGACTTGAATGATTAACAAATTGAATAAAGGTACGACAGTTGGTTCAATTAAAGCCGAATGAGAATCAATTACCACCAACAATTCTCGAAAGTTACGTCGAGTGCCATAACTCACCCATTTCCGAGGCGGCGGGCTCCAGTCCATCCCCAACGGCAGCGGCGAAGTCCCATCGTGCCTGTGCTTCGGTGGACTGAGCCTCGGCATCATCTTACGCACTCTCTCTTTCTACCTAGAAATTGACAATTATCCTCGATCTCCGCAAATTGACCATCCGCTACTCTCTCTATCGAATTGAAGCGCTAGGGTTTTGGTGATCGGATTGGTGGAAGTTTTCCAATCGGAACCGAACAAAAAACGGGTGGCGATCGTAAACTTTCACATCCACAGTCGTCACTTCCGTCAGTGCCAAACGACAGCGCACGATAACAGAGGATAAGGAAACGTGGCTCAACGAAGCCGCGATGAGTAGTGTATCGCCTGCTTCAATTTGAATTCTGTCTCTTCTTCTTCGGTCTGGCTCCGTCCGTCTCTCCGCAGAGAAAGTCTCTATTGAGTCTTCAAACAATGAAGCTTCGATCTCCTGCGCTCTCACTCACCATTCCAATATTCTTTTATTTTTCCCCTCATAAACGACAAGCTGGACCTAACTGTCGTCCCGTACAAGTACAAGTGTACAACTATCACGTGGATCACTAATCCGGGCATCCGGCCCTTTCGGTTTTTAGTATTGGGCTTTGGGAAGCCCCCATATGGGCCGTTGGGCCGAATACTCTATTATGGTCACAACCAGCCTTTTCAAACTGTACCCTTTTATATCCACATCCTTCAAAAATTGACATTTTTCTAACCACACCAAACCAAAAGTAACCAAAAACTCAAACATTTACAAACTACACCCAAAAGCAAAAACCCTAAGCTTCTTCTCGACCCATGTACTCATCATGTAGTCAGCTATGCATTTAAGGTCAAACATGGGAAGGGTCGAGACTCTTTCAACTTTAGTGATCGATTCACTTGTCAATTTCAACTCTTCTTTAGATCCAACATCGTCACCTCTTCGATAATGTTTGTTGACTTGAAATTGAGTCTGGATTGAGTTGGTCGATGTTGAGTAACCAGAAAATAAATGACTTGGCGCAAATCATTGATCCTTGTAAGAAACCATTTGGCTTCCTTTCTATTGTGATTGAAAATAGATATGATTTTGTGAAAGAGGAGGAGTTCAGATTCCATTTGGCCTTGCCGTTGGTCGATGTGATTGGGCGTTGATGACTAACCCACAGATCCAAGTAGCAATGACGTGCAAAAGGAGAATCGGACTCCCTTCCCTTCTCCGCAGCGTGCTCAAGGCAGAGTTTACTCTCTTTTGTTCTTCGATTTCATTGAAGGGGTGGGGTGCGAAGAGCTCACGCCTAAAAAAAAATACATGATCACAACAAAGTCAACATAAATCGAGGGGTGGCTAAAGTTTACCATTTCACTTGATTTAGGCGGAATATAGGCGGCCCAATTGGCAATATTTGATTCTATATCAGAAAAAACATGAATGGGCATAAGAAAAAGCATTGACCATATGTCCCCTGAACTTGAGCCAAAAAGGACACGAACTTGCAATTAAGCTTGTCCTGGTGCATTTACTTGTTGATAAATTCATTGTATTTTCTTCTGGCCAATAGTCTCGTGAATGTAGTTAATTACATTGGATGAACAACGTTAAAATATTTTATGTTTCTCTTGTTTTTGTTCTTTAATTTCCTGCTATTCGCTGCTGTCAGTTGGGAAGGTCGATTCTCAACAGGTTTTACTTTCGTGTGTTGCAAAGAAGTAAGGTGAATGAACAAGTTTGGTTGTACATGTGTGTGGGGTGACACCAAGCATGTGTATTGATTCCGATTCCTTGACAAATGGGACCTTCCACATCTTCCTTCCCCATTAACCCCATCACTGAGCCTCTTGCCATATCCTCTCATTGATCAAGTTCTTCCATGCTAAACTACTTACAGAAGAAGATTCAACACAGCACAACATCCCATTTAAAATCTGAATGTAATGTGTACATGTCAAAGTCATTATCCATGCAAGCAGATCCCCAACAGATTTTCTTATCCTGTATATGAATCTAGCTTCTAAGCTTTGATTCCTTAATTGAATTCCAAAACAAAGGAAAGACATTAATGATTACATCAATTGAACGTTTACGTGAACGTTTGCATGAGAAAGAGATGGAGAGAAAAAAAAAAGTGGCAGTGGCAGAGAGGCAGACGCAGGATTTTTTCTTAGCAAGGGCAAAGCTATGCCGGGATCAGATCCTTCCCGTAATTTTCCACAGCGATCTTGAATTGTCATTTAGGCAATTCCTTAAGCATTGATGTACTCATCTTGCTTAAGAAGAAGTCACCTTGTATATATACACAGTTCAAGAAAGCTGTGGAAGATCACAGAGAGAATCATATATCCGTAAGAAGAAGCTCCACATGCCAAAATTGATAGCTATATAGCCTGAATTTAACCAGGACACAACAAGAGAGAAGGAAGAAGAATGGTACAAAATTGAAAGAGGAAGAAGAGTAGTAGGCAGATTGGTAAAAGGAAATTGTTATATAAGGGGTGATCTTAGGGTGAAATTTATGTCTACAATGTTACCATGACTAGCTAGTTAAACATTACATGTGTCGTCACTTCAAACACGTTGTAAAAAAAATCTACCGCTTCTGGAAGAAGATATAGGTAAAATTATATTCTTTGTCGTTTTAGCCTTTTAGGACACGGTCATTATGCAGATCTGATTTAGCTATCTAGTTGAAAAGTTTCATGGAGATTCTCACCTGGATTTTTGTCTTAATGAGTGATGCGTGTTGAAATGGTTTGTTAAAAATCTTGTTTGTTGGGTGAGATGTGCTTGGATATTGTCCGCTAGGGGATTCTCACTTGGATTTCTGTGTTAATGAGTGTTGTGTGTTAAAATGATTTATTAAAGAAAATACATATTTTTATTGTGTGAGAGGTGTTTGGATATTGTTCGTTCTGGGTTACGGGCCCATACAATTTGTTCTCTTGAGCCGTTTCCGTAGTATTTAGACCCAGAAAATACTTTTGTTGTGTAAAAAGGTTCTTGGACTTTTGTTTATATGTCACTCGGTTGCGTTAATATGGGATTACAAGTCTTGACACGTGTTGAAATGATTTGTTAAAGATCTAACCGCTCCGTGAATGGTGATGTAATCTTTGTTGAAATGTGGCCGATCTCCTAATTATTTATTAGCTCCATAATTACAGCTTTAATTAACGTTCATCCATGGAATCCATATTATGTCTAAATTTTGCAAATTAGAACCCTAGCTATACATTTGTTTACAAGGCATTTCAAATTTCAAAAGAAAATGCATCAAAACAATATACATTACATAAGATACGACACAAGGCAACCTTGAAGTTACCTAATTATTCGAACATACACATCACATATGAAAAAAAAAATATCAGACAAAATAAAACAAGAGAAACAAAAGAACAATTGTTAACAAAGAACAAGCAACATAAGTAGATCTAGGTTCTTATTTGCATTGGAAGCCTGGAGGAACAGTTTTTCCGCAAGCGCTAACGATTGCACTGAGTGAAACCGGCACGTTCAAGTTAATCCCAAGCACATTAGCCTTAATCGCAGTGCAAAGACACAAAGCAGCTTCCAAATCAGCCAACCCTTGAATCAAAGCACAACACTTGCTACTAGCTGGTGTTCCAACAACAACATTAACAGCACCGAGTAGCTCCGCGCACACTCCTAGTTTCAATGTGTCTTTAGGACAAGAAGCAGCCAGTGGAGCGGGAGCTGGAGCTGGAGCTGGCTTCGGCTTGTGCTTGCAGGGATCACAAGCGTCTGAGAATGTGGAGAAGAAGAAGAAGAGATTGATGACAAAAATGGCTGCAGAGAGCTTGTTGTAAGCCATATTGCTAGGTAATAGTGAAATGAAGGATTAGGGACTCTAGGGTTGTGTCCTTTATAAAGGAAATTTGTGAGGTCTGTGTTGAGAGTTTGATTGAGTGGAAGAGAGTGAAAATATAGTGATAATGTAACTATTTTTTGTAATCTTTTCATCCATACGTATGGGTATGCAGGCATTGTACAATTTTGCTGGCTTGGTTGGATATTTTTCACAAAGACAAACATAGCCAGCCTGTGCTCAAAAGCCATTAGGGTAAGCTATGTACCTCATTGGCTTAAGCAAGTTGAACAGTGCAATGTCATTAGACAGGAGAGAGATTGTGAAGAGTGTATATGATAGTGGGACAACATTGGTGTCTGTTGGGTTGTGCTGGATGTTTTGTCCAGTATTGGGTCATTTTGTGACAAAAATTGAAACTTGAAAGACGGGCAATTTGAGGTCCAGGATGTGAGTAGGATCACATGCTGATTGAAATGCACGGTCCGTGTTTTAGAAGGCGACTGGACGACTTCTGGGTCTTGTTTGATGAGATAGCTGTTTCAAGCTCTTTTGGGTACTACTTTCATATGTCCCGCTAAGAATCATCAATTCTGTTTTTAATGCTAAATAGCACTTCAAACCAAGTATTGAAGTTGAGATTCACAACGACATTCAGATATTATCCACTCTAAACAATGGGCCCGCCCGGATTTGTTCTTCAAACGCTATCACCATTGGTTCTTAAGCCCAAAAACGCGTCATTAATGAGAGATGAACTAAATTTTGTTTATAAACTACTCGGTTAGATTATGACAAACAGATGAGGGGTTTTTAGAATTGACAATTGCTAGCAAAAATAAGGCTTGGATTTGAGGGTTGCTCCCATCTAGTTCAAGAATTGACTAAAGCAATTTCGATTCCCCTACAATTCCTAGTCCAATTCTTTACAATTCCACTATAAATGCTTAAAAAACCAATTCCCTCTGCTAAATACCAGCACATTTATAAGAGTAAATTACTACTGCAGTTTCTTAATTTCTACATTACTTCTGCAACACCTACACTGCTATATATTACATATGACTTTGAACAGTTGCACTATACAAATAGGTTAAGCATACAAATAATGCAGAGTGGGAGACCCCACCAACCCCACCAATGTCTGAGTCTCCGATGATGACACCAATGGTCTTCTCTGGCTCAGCGGGTCCTGGAGAGTTTCTTTCACACTCTCCTCTCCTCGCCTTTTCCATCAACAGGTCCCTGAGATGGCCTCTCTTGAGAAGCTCAGCCAGCTCATACTTCAGTGCGGTGCAATCTGGTGTGGTGTGCCCGTGGTCTTGGTGGGTTCTCTCTGGCTTATCTTATGGGGCCAACTTACTCGGTCCCCTATACTCTTCCCCAAGGTTTCTCTTAAGACCAGAAGCTGAGCTCTCCAATCAGTACCAGAAACAAATGGATCAATAATTAAGGCATCTTAATCAAATTGAAATAACCACCTTGTAAGTGCATCTGTGCATGCACAATGAAAACAGACGGACAGATGCCCTAACTCACAAAAGAAAATGAAAGAGGATACCCTTTGCATTTCCTGCTTTTAGCTTACATTGGATTCATAATTTGCAATGAGTTGTCCTCTGCAAGATTGAATTTGCTCAACAACTCCTCCAACTCTTGCAGCGCAATCCTATAATGTTCTTGAGTTTGTGCTCCTTTGTCTACAATGCGAATGACACGTTTATACAAATGATTAAATCCAGTAAACTGGGTTATTCACATCAATATTGCCAGAGCCATTATCCTGCAGGCACCTGCACTTAAATCCTTATTCCACCTTTGCAGAATGTAGCAAGACGAAATTTCATCCACCCCCTTATAATTAAGAACACTTGGCACATGCCGGCACAGATAACCTTTATAGTTGAACAAACTGCAAATGCATCGAATATCAACTTGATTTGTCTCATAGAACTTCAAATTGCCTAACCTTCTTCTGGAGTTACAATTGGGCCATTGACACTCACCTGCCTTGTGTTGATGCAAGAATACAAAATCCCCTCCACCTCAGACTGAAACCTCCTAAAAAATTCTTTTGCATAAACCTTAGAGAGCTGCAGCTCAAAATTACATCTTCTTTTCAATTCAAACCTCGAGTTTCTTGACTGGATATCTGCCATGGTTTCTTTTTGGTGCTTACTGTGCAGGACCAGATCATATTTATCTACAAATTCTTTGCAGGACGTGTGTTTATGTACATAACCATCAAAAAATACATTTAAGCTCTCAATTTCTTGGATAGGGATCATCCCAGCAAAAAACACATCCTTTAAATAAACCGGAACCCACCATTGACGTTCTTCATACAAAGCTCGGAGCCATTTATTATCCCCAAGTCTGTGCCGCTTTATCATATCAGCCCAAGAAATTTCAAACTCAGATATCTTCAAGGAATTATACACTGCTTCGTATAATTGTCGTTTGATTGCTTCATATCCTTTTAGTCCTCCCAACCTCTCTGGAACTCTCTGCATGTTATACCATGGCAGCATGCACAATAACAATGACGAGCTTTGGGGAAAACCTCAGAAATTGCATTTTGCAAGGGGTAAGACTGGTCAGTAACTATAACTTGAGGAGGAGGACCGATCATGCAACTAAGCCATGCCCTAAAAACCCAAATGAAGTAGTCAACTGATTCATGTCCAACAAAAGCACAATCCAGCAACACTGACTGTCCATGGTGGTTCACACCAACAAAGGAAATCAGCGGGATTTCATATTTGTTTGCCAAATGCCAAGCATGTTGTTTCAATTGCAACACTGTCACAAAAATATGCATAAGCAGCCCAAGACCTAGCATCAGCCCAGAATATATTCCTCATAGCCCATCATCATCAAGATCCATTAAGTAGAAGAAAGTCGGATTTGTCAACTTCATGAGGCAAAAGTAGTTATCAATTGCATATGCATCTCCTTCTTTGAGTTCCAAATGCCTGAACCGATACACATGATTCATACCATCTACTTGTTCAGTATTGCCATATTCATTACCTGGACCAATATACATGATTCATACCATCTACTTGCTCAGTATTGCAGTATTCATTACACCCACTATCCATAACAGCTGACTGGTACAGCTTAATGGAGTGTACTTCTTTAACAGGGTCTAGTGGTGGTTGTGCTTTTCTGGCAGCAAGAATCATCTTTTTATGCGATTCGTAAAACCGTTTAATTTGGGGACTCAGAGGATGGTTATGCTGAAGCTCAACTTCAACAATTCTCCACCTTTTAGAGTCTAGAAGCCTGATGACTATCATTGCGGGACAACCGGTCCTCGTTTCTGGTTTTGGTCAATTGGCTTCACTCTTTTTCTTGAAACTGTGCTACTGCCTACTGCAGCTAAGCTTTGCTCTATACCACTCCTTTCTCTTTGGTCTAAACCAAGAGTTGCCTACTCTGATGCCAAACCCCTGTTTCCTGGCATACAATCATAAGCTTCATCAGTAGAACCAAACTCCAAACGCACAGTAGGTGGCAAGGGTTCCTTCCGCAAATGTGATTCCCCAGTTTCATCATACCGCTCCGCTGCACTACAGTCGTTTTCAACCTCAAATTCATCATCTTCTTCAAACACCGGCTCCCTATTGAGACAAACTTCTTCCATATAGAGTAATTAAAAAGGAAAAGGTCACCATAAATTTCATTTATAAACACAAAATAATCAAGGTCAAACAAAACCAAGATTATTCATATATCAAGTTCCATGGCAAATAAAGACCATAACAGTCTACAAAAACAGAAATTTCGATTCAATACAGGGATAATCCAATCCCACACAGAATATGAAATGAAGTTTCTATACCAAATATGAATTTTTTCCAATTTTGCTGATTGAATAAACTAAAATGTCAATAGTCTCAGCTAGATATTTGAAAAATTAGGGCATTTTCTTCCAATTTTGCTTAGCATTCGGTACTTACTACTCAACCATAAAGGATATCACACATAAGTCTACGTTCTCACTGTCTTCAATGCAAAATTCACCATGATTGAGCTCCAATTCCTTACATACACAAATGGTAAGCAACTCACAAACCTAACCAGAAGAATCTCGTATCATCAACGGGAGTAGGGAATTTGGCAGGCGAGCAACGGAAAGAGAAAACGATAAATCAGAGTCCGGTACCGTATGAATTCGGATTCTCCTTCTACTTTGATGATCCATTTTTTTACATTTTGTTCGATATTCATGATGCTGAGAGAGTGCGAATCTGCACTATCTGGTGGCGATTCTCCTATCGGAACTCGGCCAGGATAGAATCGGCGGTGAGATTTAGGTTGTCAGTACCCCGAGTTGGCGCCGGAGGGAAAGTGCGAGTCACGCCGGGGGTTACAGAGGTTTCATGGATCTATCGAGTGTAGAGACTGACACGTGGAAACGGTGTGGCATTTTTTAACGGTGGTTTCACGGGAAACGATAATTGAGCTGTCATATCTAACGGATCAGGTTGCCAGCAGAGCGTGTTGTAAATTCTTTTTGGAAGGCTTAAAATTTTTATTTTTATTTTTAAAAGTTATATTTTTATTTTGATTGGTTTCATTTTTAAAAATCTAATGATATATTTTTTGTTTTAAAAAAAAACAAATTCAACTTGAAAAATGTATTGTAATGTTTTTAATTTATATTCAACGGCTAAGAAAGGTTATGCACTTTTCATGTTGAATTTAATTTTTATTTCGAATAAAAATTATATCATTAGTTTAATCTTATTATTGGACTACAGTGGGGCTGCTGTAAAAAAATTTACTGCAGCCCCTCTCACCCAATGGATCATGGGCCTAAATAACGAGTTGCATCCTTGTATATAAATTCGAAAGTCGTGAACATGTTAGTCAAATTAATTTATTGGGCTTGGGCCTACCTGATAGGATAGACCAATGCGATTTTTGGTCCGTACATAATCTCCCGCCACCCGTCTTTTTCTCCTTTCCCAAATTAGGCACAATATAGAGCAACTCACCTAGTCTGTTGTCCATAGCCAAAAAATAAAAAATCACTTGTCCATATTGATAACTAATAAGTTAATTGGCTACACCCTGCCTATCCTAATTCCCGATAGGACCACGTACATCATATGACATGGATCTTTCCAAAGAGTCAAAACCGTAAACCCACACAACATGGAATTCCAATCGGACGACCAAAATTCCAATCAAACTATTATTTTTTCCGTGCGGACGTGGTTCCATTGATTCGACGAGAGAGAACCTTCATCACGTGCATCATCATGGGTCCCAACCCGCACGCGGAGTCGCTTGATCATTACTTTATCGTAGAGTACGTTATCTAACAACTCTACTTCCGTCTGCACTCGACCGCCACCCACTAAACCCTCGCAACAAGGCCGTCTCAAGCATTTTGGAAACCCTAGACAAGTTAAGAAACTGAGGTCCTCATTCCCTAAAATATATTTTTTTTTATAAATATGAAACCAACATATCTAATAAATTCAAAATGCAATATAATTAGTTCTTGAATACAAATAAATTATCACAAATATCCAATAAATTAAGCGACTCAAACTTATAAATTTATTACATCAAATTAAACAAAATAACGCTAAACCAAATAACTCATGGGGGAGGGGCCTCACTTGTACGGTTTGGATTTGATTTGTTACCGCAATCAAAGTTATAGGTCAATGAATTGCACTTTTAAATTTTTTATATATGTGATGGCGTGTCATTTTGTATTTGGGTTAATGGGTTTGTTTTCTCAAATAGCAATATATTAGGATTTTTTTTCTGATTTGGGGGCTCCGCAATTCCTTAGAGTCTACAATTTATATTCAATGGTGAAGAAAAATACATACAAATTTTAAAAATGAAAAAACAAAAATATAGTGTGATGTGGCACATCTCTCAAGCCATTGGATTCCAATTATAGACTCTACAATTTGAAACTAATTGCGGAGCCCCCTAATCCATTTTTTTCTTATATCAATTGATAAGTACACTGTACTGTCTATATACACCTAAAAAGATACACAA